>NC_079314.1:94360020-95040735 GCF_029931775.1 Euleptes europaea | reverse complement strand
CTCATACAGATTTTTGGTGATAGGTTTTGTTGTCACGTGTGGGATTGTGGAATCACTGCACAGCAAAGAACTGTTTTATGATAAAAAAAGTTAGCTTGACTATTTGGAGTGATAAGTTTTCTGCTTATGTGATTCCTTCCAACTGTCAATCAGAGAAGAGATATTCTATTTGAACACACTGGTTTGATATTTTAATGTACTTCTTGTATCTCTAAGCATTTTGTCCTGCCATATGTTATTTAACATATTAAGTAGGCCTCAGCCAAATCTGGATGTGAAGTGAGCATAGGAGATAACGTTTCACAAAAGATTTTGCAAGATGTGAGAATTGCCTCTATTTTAGCTACTGGAGAAGGCTGGGAGCAAGTATAAATGTATTGACCCATTCAAAATGAAGGCAGAAAACCAAAGTGAGTGAAATGTTTTTTTGATGTCGCCCTGTAGCCAAATCTAATTAATAAGATGGCATCCTCACTTCAACAGTGTGGTATAGTGGTTAAGAGCGGTGGTTTGGAGCGGTGGACTCTGATATGGAGAACTGGATTTGATTCCCCACTCCTCCACATGAGTGGTGGACGCTAATCTAGTGAGCTGGATTTGTTTCCCCACTCCTACACATGAAGCCAGCTGGGTGACCTTGGGCAAGTCACAGCTCTCTTAGAGCTCTCTCAACCTCACCTACCTCACAGGGTGTCTGTTGTGGGGAGGGGAAGGTGATTGTAAGCCAGTTTGATTCTTCCTTAAGTGGTAGAGAAAGTCGGCATATAAAAACCAACTTTTCTTCTTCTTCTTCTTCATACTATGTGATCCCTGATTAATTGGAAATACATAACGAAGAAGGGATTTTTAAAAAAACTGGAAAATAGTGGATGGGGATTGCAAACAGGTTGTGAACAGATCCCACCTTAGGGTTGCCAATCTCCAGGTAGTAGCTGGAGATCTCCTGCTATTACAACTGATCTCCAGCCAATAGAGATAAGTTCAACTGGAGAAAATGGCTGCTTTGGCAGTTGGACTCTATGGCTTTGAAATTCCTCCCATCCCCTCCCCAAACCCCACCCTCCTCAGGCTCTGCCCCCAAAACCTCCAGCCGGTGGTGAAGAGGGACCTGGCAACCGTACCCCATCCTCCACTACTGTCATAGTAAAAATGTTCACTTGTGAACATTTGGCACAGCGCCAATCTTAAGTAGGGTTACCAACCTCCAGGTAGAGTCTGGAGTTCTCCTGAAATTATAACTGATCTCCAGGCTACAGAGATCAGTTCGCCTGGAGACAATGGCAACTTCGTAAGACAGACTCTATGGCATCAAATCTCTGCTGAGCTCCCTCCCTTCCTGAAATTCTTTCCTCTCCAGGTACCACCCCTAAATCTCCAGGAATGTGCCAAGATGGAGTTGACAACTCATGTGTGTGTGTGTGTGTGTGTGTGTGTTAAGTGCCATCAAGTCGTTTCTGACTCATGGCGACCCTATGAATCAATGTCCTCCAAAATGTCCTATCTTTGACAGCCTTGCTCAGGTCTTGCAAATTAAGGGCCATGGCTTTCTTTATTGAGTCAATCTATTTCTTGTTGGGTCTTCCTCTTTTCCTGCTGCCCTCAACTTTTCCTGGCATGACTGTCTTTTCTAGTGACTCTTGCCTTCTCATAATGTGACCAAAATACGATAGCCTCAGTTGAGTCATTTTAGCTTCTAGGGTCAGTTCAGGCTTGATTTGATCTAGAACCCATTGATTTGTTTTCTTGGCAGTCCATGGTATCCGTAACACTCTCCTCCAACAGCACATTTCAAAGGAGTCTACTTTCTTCATTGTCCTGCTTTCACACCCATACATAGTAATAGAGAATACGGTGGCATGAATTAACCTAATCTTGGTGGCCACTCATATCAGAAGCTAAATCAATATGCTAAATTGTGTCATTTTCAAAGTATGTTTATGCAGGCTGTATAATCTAGTCACAACATATATACTTGCTTTTGTTTAATAGTTCTTTGTTTTGCTCTGGGTTATTCAGAAGCTCCTGCCTAGATTCTTGGCTATTACTGTTAGATAACAGGACTGAACTCTAGTTTAGAAAGGTGCTGGAATGTTAAAAAGAAACTTACATGGAATTATGTCATGTTTATCCCTGACTAATGGATCTCCAGGAACCTGTGTCTGCCTAGGTACAAAGAAAGAGAATGGGTAGTGGCTGCTATAAGGAATTTAGTACCAGCATGAAATCTAGTTAGTCTATTCCCAGTGATAAATTTTACAGATCGCCCAAATTACCAAGAGAGTGTGATAGTTCGAGAGTGTGATAGTATTAAGCATGTGGGTTACTCAGAGAAGCCTCTGGCTCTGTGACAAAGCAATTGTGTGCTATAGTTTCCCCTAAGGATTATCCTCTCCACTGGAAAAATCAAGTTTTTCATAATATCTGAGTGGGAGCATATTCTTCAATTGGAAACACACTTGGAATCTTCTTTAGCACCACATTTTTATGCAAGATACTCAGCAGGTATAAAATACTGATACTGTCTTGATGTCACCAAATGTGTGGCATTGGTAGTCTATACGTTTTTCATACTGTACTTAACGGGCAAGAATCAGATACTTCCAGCAGCTGAAAATACTAAGGTGTGAAACAAGTTCATTAGCTGGACTGACAAGTAGTCGACTCCATGTCTACTGAGAATATATGCAATTGGTGTGTGTCGATGAATGGTATTTTCCTTGCGCAGATTGTTCTGAATGAGTCTTCAGATGTACATTTGACTTTCTCTGTTCGAGCTTATAAACAATGTTAGTAATGATTTGGCATAGATAGCAATGGCTGTAACTATCCTCATCATCATTATTATCCTTCTAGCTTTTCCACTGTCAAGGAGAAGGGGCTCTTTTGACCACCAAAAAGGTTGCACTGGATATGGTGGGACCAAGATAAACACAGGTTTAAAAAAAACAAAAACCAACTATTTCCTTGCTTATAACTAAAAATATCTGAGATGAAAGTTGTAAGAAGTCTGCACCAGTTGAGGATTTACAAAAAAAACACCACACTGCTTATTTATGACTGATCTATATGCTTTACAAATGATTTAACTGTCTATTGAAACAACTGCCTGCCAAGCAGAACAGCAGCACAGCAAGGACCAGGGGAGCAGAGCTTGAGAACTCACATGTATTACAAACTGATTATGCCACACTGCACTGTGAGGAAGGAACAGAGCAAAGCAACCTGCTGAACGGCCATGAATGGACCCACAAAGAGATGAACAGTCCATCAAGAATCTGCTCCCTGTGCCCAACAGGCAAACAGGATGTGAGCCAAACTGGTGGGTATTCAAACATCCTCATTTCCCCCCCCCCCTAAATAGTAAAACTTAAGTAAATATATAAAGAAGGTGGCTTGTGCCAGTTATACGCGCACACACAAGCAGAAACCGTAAACCCAAAGAAAAGGTAGGGATTTTTACATTAACCCCCACCCCAGTTATCCAACAAAAAATATGACTGTAAATTAACCTAAACAATAGAGAAAGAAAACCCCCAACCCGATAGCACGATGAAGACTAACCCGCGTACTCCAGAATGATGAGAGCATGAAATCATTTAAAAGAAAACAAAAATGAAACAGAGGGAGGTTGAAAGCTTTGCCTGCTCAAGTCCAAGGATAGAATCATAGAATCCTGGAAATTAGTAATAAATTGATGCAACTCCAGTAACAAAAAAAAAAAAAAACAACAACTCAGTTTTCAGCAAATAAACATCAATTCACATAAACTCTTAAGCAGAGCCAGATTTCAGAAATATCTGTAAGCCTATGGCTACTTTGCCCTGACCTGGATGGTCCAGGCTAGCCTGATCTCGTCAGATCTCAGAAGCTAAGCAGGGTCAGCCCTGGTTAGTATTTGGATGGGAGACCACCAAGGAATACCAGAGGTGCTGTGCAGAGGAAGGCACTGGCAAACCACCTCTGTTAGTCTCTTGCCATGAAAACCCCAAAAAGGGTTGCCATAAGTCGGCTGCGACTTGACGGCACTTCATACACACGTGGCTACTTTGGTGGTTGGTTTCTCCCCATGGATTTGGGAGAGACGTACTGGAACGGGAGTCTAATCATTCCCATTCACATACTGCCCTGCAGAATAACAAGTCCAAAACCCATCCAGAAAAAACAATCCAGCAAAATCTGAATTATTTCTAAAGTGGAACCAATGAGCTTTGCCACCCTTAATTAAGGCTGTTCTCCAACAGCTGTGGGTTGTATTATGCAGAAGCCTTTACCAGTAATGCCACAAAGCTGTGATTTGCTATTACGCTACTTATTCTCTTATTCCCCAGTCTAGTCTTTTCTTCGTGACCTTTCAACAACAACAAAAAATTATAGGACTGACATTAAACGTTTATGCGGATTTCTCCCTTTGAAAGTTCTAAGTCAAATGCTCACTTTGGAGTTAATTGTTCTAATCTTTCTGATGTTACGAGGATGCATCTTTACCATTTCCTTGCTGCACTCACAGACAGATTTAAAACAAAACAAAAAAATCTAAGATGTAAAGAGAAAGTTAGAAGCAGTTTGCAGCCATTTGGTAATAGAGGCATCCCTCAAGGGGAAATTCCAGAACTCCTTTTCTCTCCCTTCAGCTCTGATACTTCCAGCCTTCTACCTGTATAGCTTTGTAAGTGAGAATGCATGCATACACACACATGCAAAAGTTGAGAGAGACAAATATTTTTTCATGGGGGGCATGCTCTCTGCTACATTTCTTGGGAGTTTGCTTTCTAACATTAAAGGAGAATGCAAAAGCAGAATTTTATTTTTAAGTTGTTTTCTACTCTGTTTTCTGAAATACCTTAGCAAGGTGAGATATAAAAAAATGAAGCATCTTTAAAAAAAATGCAAACGGATTAAAAATACACCCCCTGACATGAAGAACAGAACGACAGAGCCACAGAACCATATGGAGACCAACCTGTGTGTATATGCGACTTTAGTTATCTGTCAGAATCCCTTGGCTGTATCCGCAAGGGCTGAAGATCAGAGAGTTGAGGTTGTTAGGTGAACTAGCAACATAAAGCAGCAAGGTTACATACAACAAGGTGTCCTGCTACAGGTGTGTTCGTGCCTACAGTGGTTTTCTGGGAAACTTTGCCCCATATACAGCAAAGCAGTTAAATCACATATATGAACACCCTTCTGAATCAAGACCATTATACTGTTCCCCCCCACGATTGAAACAGTTTCTTAGAGAAAATCTATTCCTAAAAATGCATCAGTTCTGAAGCTCATCAAAACTAGGCTCTGATGGATAATGTATAAAAAGAGGGATGTCAGATCAAGCTGGCTCTAAAGCCCTGCTAGTTGATTTACAGGGGAACCTTAAACAGCTCTACTGAGAAGCCATCTCCTTGGCGCTTACTAACAGGAAACTCTTTTTAGGATTGCACTATTAGAAGCCATAATCCTTAATCCTGTGTGAGGATGATGTGCCATTATTCAGTGAGAAAGGAAGGGCACTCGGCACATGCTCTGAAGGAATTTTCTTCATCTATTTCAAGATTCTGCCTTGGTACTGCAATCAGATTCCGGAGCTAAATGGGTGACCCCCAGCAAAAGGTAGTCCCTGATCAGAGCAAATAAAATGTTTCAGAGATGAGAATGATAAGCTCTCAGTAAGCTCTATTACTGTCTCAGTTTCCCGCTTGCTCTTCTAACGACCCTGTTTTAAACTGCAGCTACATTGTGAAATCTGTGTAGATAAATGTATCTCTGACCTGGATGGCCCAGGCTAGCCTGATCTTGTCAGATCTCAGAAGCTAAGCAGGGTCAGCCCTGGTTAGTATTTGGATGGGAGACCACCAAGGAATACCAGGGTTGCTGTGCAGAGGAAGGCACTGGCAAACCACCTCTGTTAGTCTCTTCCTATGAAAACCCCAAAAGGGGTTGCCATAAGTCAGCTGTGACTTGAAGGCACTTTACACACACACAAATGTATCTCAGAGAGAAAAATTCAGAACCATTAACTAGAGTCTAGCACCAGAAAGGCAATCTTTGAAGCAGCCCAGCCCTTGAGTGGCAAAAGACTCAGTGAAATTCAGAATCCTTAATTGCATCCAGGCATAAACTGAAAATAAATACAAAATTTGCCCTATACTCAATGTTTTGCCTCTTGAAGAACAGTCAGGGGAATAACTCCTCCAGAGTCTTCAAGAATAGTCCTATTGAGGGGGGGGGTGTACGCATGCGCTAAACCAAGACAGACGCTGTACTCCGAGCTCTCCTTTGAACTAAAGAATTTATAGCTCAAAAAGAATGTAAATAAGGGAGTTCTAGCATATACAACGAGATAAGAGGGGAGAAAAACAAAGAGAAGCAGAGGAGATAAAATTTGGAATTTCAACATTGGTAAGACTGCTTTATTTATAGCACTTCTGTGTGGGAACGCCTTGTGGCTGCAAACAGCTTAATCATTAACTCCCCTAATCATCTTCTAAAGATGGCAAAGAATATCAAGGAACTATCAGAGCAAATAACTGCTGTTCATAACACAGTGTTAGCATTTCAAAATAAAATGAGCGAAGAAATTAAGTCTATATGGGATGACGTCGCTAATGTGGGAAAGGAGTTAGCAGGGATTAAGCAAATAGCTTCTTCCGCAAAAGAACTTGCAACAGAAAATGTGCAGAAGATTGCTCTTTAATGAACTCTCTGACCGCAACAGAAGGGCTAATTTAATTTTGCTGGGGATTTCTGAAGATGTTTCTGCCAAGAGTTTAGAAGGGACTCTTAAGGAGTGGCTTGCAGATAATGGAGTCAAGCTACAACCAGAAGAAATAGAACGAGCACACCACTTGCAAAGAAGAGGGAGGGGGAGCCCCCCTGCTGTTATAATCAAATTCTCAAGAGAAAAACTTCAACAACAAGTATATAAAGAACAAGGACCTGTGCTTCAGAGGGAGATTATGCGTGAGACAGGACTTTTGCCAAGAGACTCTCAAGAAAAAGAATTTAATGCGTCCCTATGCCCAAAAGCTGCATGTAAATAATGTAAAATGTACATGGGGTTACCCATCCTCAATAATTATCTTCAAAGATGGAAAGAGGCTCATGGCACGCAATACCTCTGAAGCTAAAGAACTACTAAAACAGTTGGGAATTGATACAGAAGATATGAGTGAGCAAGAAATGGAAGAAGAAGCAGAATTTGAAGAGGACCCTGAGGAAGGAGGGTCAGGAAGAGCTGAAAAACGTCCTAGGTCAGACTCACAAAGTGGAACTACCTAAAAGGGAAGTATACAAATGTTAATTGAGCTAATGTATAATATTTAAGAGAGTTTAGGAGAGGGAGGAGATGCATGCACTCCATGAGGTGGAGAGAGGGGATGTCTTTTTATCCCCAAATGGCTTCCCTACCAGAGGGGGGGACAGGAAAGGGAAGGGGTGGGTTAGCAAACTATATAAAATACCCTCAACCATGGAGCCTTAAGACCCAAAATAATAAGGAATATGGATAGGTTAATAAGATTACTGACATTGAATGTCAATGGATTAACTTCAGATCGTAAGAGATACAGAATATCTAAACTGGCAAGAGACCAAAAGACTGATGTAATATGCCTCCAGGAAACACACAAGAAAAAAAATGATAATAAGCCGCTTTTAAAGGATACGGCCTGGGTGACATTAGCAGAAGCTAGAAGTGATAAGGTCAAAGGGGTAGCAGTCATGATTCATAAGAAATATAAAGTGGAGGAAGTGGAAAAAATAGTAGATAGAGATGGTAGATACTTATTAGTTAAATTTAAATGGAAGGTAAGAGGTATACAATAGTAAATATTTATGCCCCAAATAAAGGGCAAAAGAAGTTCTTACGTAGAATTTTTTTAAAAACCAAACAATTTTCAGAGGGGAAAATTATTATAGCAGGGGATCTTAATATCGATATTACAAAAGATAAAACAATTAATTTGGGAGAATGGGGTCTGAAAGAGGCGCATGAATTTATGGGCTTACAACCCAAACCCACTCACATATCTAGTAGACATAAAACAGCATCAAGTATAGATTATATAATCCTAGGAAAGAGTAGCAACATGAACATAAAAGGAATTATAACTCACCCAATCTGGATATCTGACCATGCTCCAATAAGTATTGAAATAGTAATAAACCAAGAACAAAAAAAAATACACTGAAGGTACAATAATCTAATAATGGTTAAGGAAGAGGATAAACAATATATGAAAGAGCAGATAAGGCTGTATTTTGAGGAAGACAGAGGGACGGTCACTACCAATATCTTATGGGACGCTGCAAAGGTGGTGATAAGGGGGTATTGCATAAAAAAAGAAAGAATTATAAAAAGAGAGTGGTACACAAAAAGACAACTTAAAATCCAGGAATTGGAAAGGTTACAAAGTAAACAAATGAACAGATACAACCCCAGTGTACAGAGACAAATTTCGGAACTTAAAAAACAGTTAGAGGCTTTAGATTTAGCAACAATATGGAAAAGGGAAGTTATGGTGAGGAATGAATTCCAAAGAAATAGCATAAACTCAGCAAAAAGTCTGGCTAATTATCTGAAAAATAGAAAGGAAAAACAAAGGGTCAAAAGTATAAAAGTTAATAACCAAACATCACAAAACCCTAAAGAAATTATGGAGGCATTAGAGTCTTTTTACAAAAATTTATATAAGAGGGATACAGTAGGTTTTGAAGAAGACATTAACTCAATATTGAAGGAGTCTGAGAAAGCTAAATTGGAAGAGGATATCACATTGCAAGAGATAAGAGACGTAATTAAAGAATTGAAAAAAGGCAAATCATCAGGTCTAGATGGGTTTACAGGTGAATTTTACAAGGAAATGGCAGAACTCCTAGCCCCAGAACTTCAGTCGGTGTTTAATGAAGTCTTGAAGGGTAAGAAAGCTCCAGACTCATGGAGACAAACAGAAATAATAGTGATTTTAAAACCACAGAAAGACCCTGAAGAGGTAGGGTCATATAGACCTATAAGTCTTCTTAACCAAGACTATAAAATATTCGCAAAAATATTGGCAAATAGACTAAAGAGGGTTATCCCAAATATAATAAAAGAGGACCAGTATGGATTTGTAAAAGACAGGAATATAGCACACCCTATTAGAAATATAATTAACGTCCTGCACCATGGCCAACGGAAAAAATTGGGCCTCCTAAAACTGGATGTATTCAAAGCCTTTGACACTCTTTCCCAAGAGTACCTGTGGCAGGTTATGAGCAAGTACGGAATAGGAAGTAATTATCTAAATGCAGTTCAGGAGATATATAGGGATGGAACAGAAGTGGTGAAGGTTAACAATGATCACTCGTAAGCTTTTCAGTTTCAGAGAGGAGTTTGTCAGGGCTGTCCGCTTTCACCGCTCTTATTTATCATAGCGATAGAACAGCTAGCAGAAAGGATAAGAAATAGTGCAAGGATAGAAGGCTATAAAATGAAGGAAGAAGAAATGAAAATTAATTTATTTGCTGACGACATTGTAGTTATTATGACAAACCCTAAAGAAGGGATAAAAGAAATAAAGATTATATTAGAAGAGTTTGAAAGGTATTCAGGGTTAAGAGTCAATACGGCTAAATCAGAAATTATATATCTCAATGTGAACAAGGATGAAAAAAAAAGAGATAAATAAAATTACAAATATAGGAATGGGAGTTAAAAAGTTTAAATACCTAGGTATAATATTACAAAAGAATAGTAATAGAATATCAGAGGTCAATTATAATAACGTATGGAGGAAGACAGAGGATATGAAAAGGTGGAGAAATAAAACCTTAGGAATCTCCTCTAGAATTAGAAATACTAAAATGTTCTGGGTGCCTAAGTTAACATATTTATTTCAGATGATACCATTAGTAATTAGTTAAAAAAAAATAGAACAGTGGAATAGAATGATAAGAGGGTGGATATTTGATAGCAAAAAATGTAGAATTCAAAAAAGATTGGTATATAGCCACAGATCAGAATTGGGTTGGGGAGTCCCTGATTTGAATAGCTACTATGCCGCCTTCCAATTAAAGTCATTATTAGAGATAGGGGAAGAACGCGACCAGAAATGGGTTAGATTTGAAAACAAGATCAACAGTGACATAGGAAGATTTGGTATTTTCTCAAAAGTTATAAGTAAAGATTTAAAATTAACCATAGGGCCCAGATGCTCAGCACTAAAGGTATGAAGTAAATGGCAACCTTTATGGCTAGGAAGGACTTCAAGATGGACACCGCTAGAGACTATGCACACTGAAATGAGGGAATGTAAATGGTGGGAAATCCTAAGGTCAAAAGGATATTATAGACTGGGAGATATGTACAGAGGAGGAACCCTAAAATCTTTACAGGAGATAGTAGAAGAGATAGGCAAGCAATATTGGTTAAAAACAACAGGCCTCTACAGAAGGGTTAAAATGATCAATGATAAAGGGGAAATATGGTCAGAGGAACCAATGGAAGAAATATATAAAGAAATGCAAAAATCAAAACTAGGATTGGCAGGAAAAATTTATAGGAAAATGATATCAAACAAAGATAAGACAATATCATATTTACAAAAAACTTGGCGTAAGGAAGGTCAGATATCAGAAAACATAGCAGGTAAAATTATGAAAGGATTAGAGGAAATTAAAGTGATTAAATTTAATATAATTTTTTTACAAAATGGTATAAAACACCAGCGCAATTAGCGAATATGATTCCAGGACTAAGCCCCATGTGCTGGCATTGTAGACAATCTAAAGGATGGTTTTCCCACATGTGGTGGGAATGCCCAGAGGTTAGGGATTTTTGGACACAAATACTAAAAATTATAAGGAGAATATGTAAAATACCCTTAACCATAGATTTTAAGCTAATGTTAATGTGTATAACAGGGAATGGCGGTAAACAAGAGGGATCAAGCCACATTCAAGGCTATGTTATTAGCAAGCAAAGCAGTAATAGCTCTGGGTTGGAAGGATAAAAGCAAATGGACTATAGAAATCTGGCACAACTATTTGTTTTAATTTATACAGTCGGATATCGTCGAGATGTTGCGTCAGAAGACTTCATGGGAAGAGAAAAACAGGGAAATCAGGAGTAGATGGAAGACAATTAAACCTACGATGATAACTTGGGCACAGACACTGGGTCATGATATTTTATTGAATATTTGGGAAAGACTTTGGACAAGAGATATGAAACTTATGTTTTCACAGTCGTTGAGAGAAAACATATAAAAGATGATCTACAGATGATATTTGACACCGAAAAAACTAGCCAAAATATACAGTACAATGTCACCAAATTGCTGGAAATGCAAGGAAGAAGTTGGTTCTTTTCATCATATATGGTGGCTTTGCGACAAGGCTAAAAACTTTTGGGATATGATTTACAATGAACTAAGACTAATTTTACAGCGAAATATCCCAAAAACATCGGAGATGATGCTGTTAAGTATGATACCAGAACATATTTTGACACAAAGAACTTTTTTGATATATGCCACCACTGCTGCAAGATTGGTCTATGCAGCTAAATGGAAAATGTCTGAGATACAAGACAAGAATGACTGGATAAATAAAATGTTTGAACTAGCAGAAATGGCTAAACTTACTGCTTTAGTAAATCAAAAAGACAATGAAGAATATGTGAGAGAATGGGAGGCATGGATAACATATTGTGAAAATGAATTAAATATGGGAAATATTAAAGGCTATGATTTCATCTAATTCAACTGATCAATGTTGAAAGGACAAAGTATTCAATAATTAAAGTATATAGGATGATTACATGCAGTTTATAGAAATGATATAATGAATTATAATGAATTAGAAAACAAATACAGAGGGGATTGTATAGATATTAATTTGATAGAGGAGGGGATAGGGGAAGTCAGAAAAGTCAATACTGATTAGACTGATTAGTTGAATTGTTTTTTTTATGTAACCCTGAAGATGACAATATTGAAATTGAATGTGACTTAATAAGAAAATATTTTTTTTAAAAAAAAAAGAAGTAGATGGAAGACCTACCTAGAGTGGATATCAATGGAAGGAAGAAAAGACATTCGGTGGAAGATCCAGACTTTGTGCCCATGGCTGGGGTTAAGAGAGTAAAAATTACAAGGAGAAGGAGTGGGGATAGGGAGGGGGATGGAAGGGGTGGGAAGGGAATGAGAAAAGTACGATATACAAACAATGTATGTTGAATAAGTAATATATATTAGAAACTTGTATAAAAAGAAATAATAATAATAATAATAAAAAGAATAGTCCTATTGAAGGTGACAGCATGGTTAGCTGGCAGAATTTACATCCGAGAAGGCAAGCTTTGCCTCTCTGTGATAGAGCTCCCATTACCTGCTGACTGAACTATCAACATAATTTCTTTCCCCTTACCCATAATCCACCTGCTTGCAAATACCTTCAGGAGGTTTCTTGCCCATTCTAGTAGGCCAGTATGCCCTAAAGAGTGAAGATTTTGATATCCCATGTAATTCTCTTTTAGCTGGTGCCTCTGTGGATGAAATTCTCATTACCACACATTTATGGAACCTAAAATGCCACCTGTCTCCGTATTACACAAGAGCAATGAATATCATACTTAAATTGTGCATTGAGTAAACAATTTCCCCTTTAATCCACTTTAAAATGTATTGCCTTCTAATTACAGTGGAAAAAAAAACTATTGCCTTAATAGGAAGGAAAGGAAAGGAACCCTTCCTGCAGAGGGGCATGTAACCACCCTCACCCTTCCACATGAGTTAAAAATCTGTATAATGGATAATAATGCATTTCATTTATCTCTTCCCATCAGTTTAAAACCTGCTCCATAAAGATAGACAAAAAAAAAATACAGCATTCCTGAAAGCTGTGCAGGTTCAGTCTTGATCAAGTGTGCCACAGAACTTGCCCTTCAGTTATGGGCAGCCATGGATTTTGTTTTTTTTTAGGTGCTTCCTGATTTGGTCCAGGATTGGTCTTGTTAAAAGGGAAGTTCAAAATACATAAGACTGCAAAAGGACACTGAGAAGATAGTGGGCCTCCATGCTTGATAAATCAAAATGACGTTATTGAAGTCAGTGACTACCCAATTCAGAATATGAATGTAGTTTCTCTGTTAATGCTGGAATGTACTAGGAATTGGAAGCTATTTCCTCCAGAAGATCTTCTCCAGCCTAGAATGTGAAATGAGATTCGGTACTTGTGCAATCAGCATCAGGCAGCTTGACAGGCACATGTGCAAAAATATATTCAATGAGGGAGAGACTTCCATTGAGCTATTAAGCAAATGGACTTCTTGAGGTGTTTCTCCACTTTTATTTTATTTTTTGGGTCCAAATTCTAGATGTTGACCACAGCTCAGAAAGTAGCACAAAGGCCCCTGAATGCTGATTGTTACCGGGAACTGTACAATCCTGGAACTTTTTATCCACATGATGCAACTCAGGGAAGATCTGTAGGCCTGGAAGGTGTGCTGTCTCTGAGTGTTCGTGATATGGCTCAGGGAAACTGCCCAAACTGAATGAGCTGAAGTTTAGGCAGAGTCCCGTTACAGAATCTTTGAAAGCCTTTTACTAGTATAGGTGAGATGAAGGAACCTCGCCATTTCTGCCCTACAGTGTAACCAACATTACAAGGCAAGCTTTTTTTTCTGAGACTCGTCCAAGAAAGTTTATAAATATCAAGCCAATTGAAAGTTGGGCACAGAGGACTTTGCCATACTTAAAAACGAACGCTTGAACTGTGCCTAGAGGATAATAGGAAGCCATTCAGATGCAAAGAACACTCACATAATATACCCCTAGCAACCCATCCAGCAGCCGCAACTTTAAAAAAAGCCATCAAGGGAGAGCCCATTACAGTAGCCTAGACTCAAACAAAGCGGCAATATATTGCAGGACCGGACCGATAGCAGTCAGATTGTTCGCTGATCGGAACAAGATAGCTCTGAATTATGAATCAAGCTCTTGAAATCAGGGGCACAGTAAAGAGGACACACACACGCACACACACACACTGCCCCAAGTGGGATAGTATCTAGGGGAAGAAATGCAAGAACAATGCTAATAAACAGCTGTGGTTGCTCAGCCAATGCAACTGTGCAGCACAGCAACGATTTTTGTTTTTAAAAAAAATCTAACTAGAAGTTAAATTGTATCTCATCAATTATTTAGATAATGAAATTGCAAGTAGTTTGGTTCAGTTCTTGGAAAAAATCCTGGACAGTGTGTGTGTATGTGTGTGTGTGTGTAAAGTGCCGTCAAGTCGCAGCCGACTTATGGCGACCCCTTTTGGGGTTTTCATGGCAAGAGACTAACAGAGGTGGTTTGCCAGTGCCTTCCTCTGCACAGCAACCCTGGTATTCCTTGGTGGTCTCCCATACTAACCAGGGTTGACTCTGCTTAGCTTCTGAGATCTGACGAGATCAGGCTAGCCTGGGCCATCCAGGTCAGGGCATCCTGGACAGTAAGAGATCCTAAAAGAGGAATATGAATGAGAGCAAAGCACAATGGTACTGTCAGGGCCAGACTTTAGGGCAGAAGTTCACAGGCTCAGCCACCCCCCTAAAAATCAAACAGGCTATCGCTTTGCATTTGAAATATCACCACCTAAGGGCAGCATAAGACCATTAAGGGCATGTCAGGTCTCAGGCCACAGCCATTGTGCGCCATGATCTGATTTGGCTGAAACACCTTCCTTTGGCCTCAGACAACAGGGGGCAGGAATCAAGCACCACCCTATTTTCCTTATTCTCCCCTAGCTCTACTCTCTGGTCTATCCTCCTTGGCCTCCTCCTGAAGACTTGTAAAGGCCCTAGCCGGGCCTGGGGCATGCCTAAGTGGCCTTCCTGTTAAGTCTGCATGGGGAGGACACATGAGGTCGAGACGGAGTTCCAACACAACACATTTATTGTGGTACAGAACAGAACTGAGAACTGTGTAAAACGGCCCTGCTTATATTTTCCCCTGGCTGCTTGCGGCCACTCCCCCCATGATCCGTGATAGGGGGGAACAACCCCCAGGTTGCCAATGGCGCGACCCGGCTTAGGGCCAATGGGGTGCGCTGGCTTGGGCCAATAGCATGAGCAGGGTTTAGGAGCCTTCGTCTGGGACTCAAGCTCCTAGGTCTTCCCCTGCTTACCCACCTATTTACATACACAACACTTCCTCTACCCTGAGGCCCTTTGGGAGGGAATAACAGCACCTTCTGAGCAATCTTTCCCCAGCTGGTCCCCTTTCCCATTCCCAGGGTGGAGCTTCTAGACAGCTGTTTGTCTGATGACTGGCTGTCAAAGGGCCAACTGTCAGTACTGGCTGACTCTTAAAGGGCCATCAGCCATTTATCAGCGGGCTGGTGTGTGGACTAGGGATGCTAGCCTCCAGGTGAGACTTGGGGATCCCCCGGAATTACAGCTCATCTCCAGACTACAGAGATCAGACCCCCTGGAGATAATGGATGCGTTGGAGGGTGGACTCTGTGGCATTGTACCCCACAGAGGTCCCTGTCCTCCCCAGGCTCTATCCCCAAAACTCCAGGAGTTTCCCATCCTCGATCTGGAAACCCAACCCCCCATCCCCCACAGGTGGCCAGGGGGGACCTGGTAACCCTAGTGTGGACCTTTACAGGGAATGCCCATGGATCCACTAGGCTTTACAATGTGGGGTGCCAAGAAGGAGAGGGTCTCACACTTATCTTGCTGCTCTTGACCGTTTGGAGCTTTAAATTTCCTAGTTGAGCTAAAGTCACCAGAGTATACTAAATATGTACAAGGTGGGCACAAGAATCATAAGAGAGTGAGGAAATAGGCCAGAGATTGAGAACTATGAGAGTTTTTTTAGAAGTAAAAATAGTGCTAATTGACATAGATCCAATGGCATTTGCTACTTAAAAAACATTAGTGGCCTAGAAAGGCTTCTTTGTCCCTAATGAGTCCTCCTCACATCCACTAACCCTTTAACTTTCTCAGAAGCTTGGAATTTCAGTGTGGAATTTCTTCAGCTGGTGAAGAAAGGACATGGTATAACGAGGAGGGCTAGCTGGTGGCTATTGTTGTGGGAGCAAACCACTTGATGAGCCAGATCTGATTGTCTGGGCTCATCTTTCAGTGTGGTGGTGGTTTGCGAACCAGGAAGTTCATATTCCAAGTTCCCTCAGTCCAAACAATATGTTCATGGCTAGTTTGGAGCAGAATTTGGTGAGGCTTGAGCCCTCTGTAGATATGGCTTTCTGCTTATGTGGAGGGGGAGCGTACCATCTCTGTGTGTTCCGGGCATGATCATGTATCACGAATTGGGCAATGTGTGGATTTTCCATGCAGGTACATCTTCTAGTCATACAAACCAGAATCCTGGAAAATCAGTATTCTGTACTCACATGGAAAATCCAAGTTCACCTTTGACATGATGGTGCAAATGGGTTTCCTAGGGTTGCCAGCTCTGGGCTGGGAAATACCTGGAGATTTTGGGGGTGGCGTCTGAGAGGGGCAGAGTTTGGGGAGGGGAGGAACTTCGATGGGGTATAATGCTATAGAGTCCACCCTCCAAAGCAGCCATTTTCTCCAGGTGAACTGGAGAAAGTGTTGCCTGGAGGTTAGTTGTAATCCCAGGAGATCTCCAGCCACTACCTGGAGATTGTGCCCCCAGAGCGGATGGAAGGCCAATGAAACATCTGCAGAAGGTTACCATGAAGCATAGCACACTCTCTCTCTGTCTGGTTTATAGGACAATTTTGTTTATTGATCTAGCACTGATGTTTTACTGCCTTTTCATACCCCAATGTTGGTTTCTTACTAGAAGGTAGTTTTACTGATCTGATCTATGATGCATCCCTCTTGCAAATGTGCAGAAAGGGACCCAGGTGCATTATAAAAATGATGTTTCCTGAAGAACCAAAGCCTACCAGGGGTGGGGGGGAGAATGTGCTGGGAACCATCTGAGACCCTGGATGACCCATTAAGAAATCCAGCAAAATCTCATTTATCTAAATGGCCTGAGGAGAGACAGCCAAAGAATTTTAGATAAATTGAAGTGCTAAATGGTATACTCAGAATGAATTCAGATTAGAAGGACTGCTGGAGATTTTGACATTAATTAGGGCAAATGTGCATTAAGGCACCTTTGGTCTGAATGACCTACATGAATGTGAGTGTGTCTTCCTGCAAAATGCAACTCTTAAAGAGGCTTCTGACTTACAGAGGGCAGATAGGAAAGTGCTCTGATAATGGACTCGATCTAAGCATGCTTTACTCCACCGAGAGTACTGTAAGGTACAACCAGAGGCGGATCTACTGTGAAACTAATGAAGCTTAAGCTTCAGGGCCCCCAATCCTGGAGGGGCCCCCAAAGCAACTTTTTTTTTAATGAGTGAATTTCTCTACAAAATCGATGGAGTTTTTTAGTGATAGAATCATAAGCCAATGGGTTGAAGTACTTAATGTTGACTTTAGAATGTGCTCTTTTCACATGGCCTCAAAATGTCCCTGTAATTGGTCAAATTTCAAAATTTTCTTGGGGGCTTGCAGCGCTCGAACCCTCAGCTGTAAGGGCTCACTGAGCTCACCAGAATCTATTCATAGTCTACATTTTGGCAGCTGGATCCTCAAATCCTTCGTTGGTGCATGGCTTAACAGTTCTATAGCTCAGCCCTTAGGCTAGAGCCAATCAGAACCATAAAAACACATCTGAATTCTCAATTCAGGCTGCATTCGTCTCGCTTGTGCATTTTAACACCAAAAGATCAGATTTTCACCTCTTTATCCTAATGGGCCCCCTCTGATGACCCCCTCCCTATTATTATTATTTATTAGTTAAATTTGTAGCCCATCCTCATTCCCGGTCAAAGCCGGGCTCAGGGTGGGTGTCATGTTCCTAGGCCTCAAGTGCAGCCTACAGGCCCTAGGGATGCCTATATTAAAGTAGTGACCAGGCCTATATCTCCCAGGTACCTTCTGGGCCTTGTGACTGGTGGAAGAGGATTTGGAGGGAAGGCTATGGCCAACTGGGGGTAAGGGAGTGGTGTCTGGGGAGAAGGAATAAAAGGCCTTGCCTGAAAAGGGAGGGGATTCACTCCTAGGGAGCAGCGCTGGGGAGAAGCTGCTGCAGACAGAGGAATCCCTCATCCAAGAAGGGGTGAGTTAGCCTGAGGCCTAGTGCCAGGAGATGGCTAGGGACAGTAAAGATAGATGTGTTAGGGTTTTTATTTGTTTGATTGCCTGCCTTTACTGGTTTTGTCATCCTATTGTGGCTTGAGTTATCATTATTATTAGACCTTTTAAATAAACTGTTTGTTACTCTGCCTAGGTCCTCACACCTCGTTTGGTCACCTAGAAAGTACAACCTGTTGGGAGAAGCAGCAGCCAGGGGCAGGGAGGGTGCTCTGGGCCTTCTTGTGTTAAGACTCACACCAGAGTGGTGGCAGCTACTGAAGATCCCCATTCCTCTCTCTTACCTGACAGCAGGTAACAACAATCACAATAAAATTATATATATATATATAAAATTCATAAGTAATCAATAACATTCATAAAACTATTCAATACAGTTAACAAGATGGTACTCATATAATTACAGGGCCGTTGGAGGCAAAGCAGCCAAATCCTCATATCTGAAGCCCCGAGGGAGAGGAGAGGGAGACCAGTAACAATGACAACCTGTGGTTGCCCTCAATTATAGGCCTGTTTTACAGGCCCTGCAGAATTTCTGAAGGTCCCATATGGCCCTGATGTTACTTGGAAGAACATTCCATCAGGCTGGGGCCCGGGCCTTGTTGGATGTTGACCTATTGTTGCTGGTTGCGAAGGGGGCCCCATAACAATTCAAGCTTCAGGGCCCCAAAAATGTAGGTCCACCACTGTATACCATTCTGATACCATTGAAGGCAAATGTGCTTAGAAAGGTATAACTCCACTTCAGACTGCATGTTGGTTTTAAATCTCTCCCTGTATGGATTGTATACCTAAGTATCCTTAACCTCCAAAGGCAATAATTTATGCTGTGAAGCATGAAATATGATTAGCCTGGTAATTATCTTAGGTTCCCTGGATACGAAATGTTGGAAATGATTATTAAGGGTTTACTTGTTTATATGCATTTTGTTTGTCTGGGTGACCTCTTGCAGTAGTGAATTCCAGTGCCTGACAATGAGGCACAAAATAAATAAAAGCTATTCCCCCCGCCTTTATAAGTATACAGCCTTATAAAATCCTCCCCAGTCCGCAGTCTCTCCATGGGTTTTCAAAGAATGCAAAATACATAAACAATAGAGGGAATTAATTATGGTTACCAAGTTATTTTTTTTGTCTAACATTTCTATAGAAATTGGAATATTATTTATAACTGACATAGCAATATGATTCACTGAATACATTTGCAAGTGACACGGACTAATTCATTAGCATTTTGAGCATCCTCTTGTTCTTGTGTTATGTTACAAACCATAAAGGAAGGATTGATTAGTTTTTATTCTTTTTATTATGCATACCTCAATCAAATCTCATTTCATTCTGTTTACAATACATAGCAAGAGTGTAAAAAATCGACAATAAATGGATTCTAGATTAATCTTGAACTGCACTTTCCTGTTCTTTGTAAGTATTACTTGGAACATCTTCATCACATACTGTTTAAACAGCAAAGATCGTTACCTACAGCCCTTGGCAAGTTCTAACATGCTAACATCAGAAAGCTAGAAATTGATTCTCCATAGTTACATGGAGATTAAAAGTCAATGGTCTCAAGCCAGAACGAGAATAGCTGTACCAGATCAACACCAGTAGGTCTCTTTGGGAGCAATCTGAAGCAGGTCTCTTCAGAAGTAAGTCCCATTTTATTTGGTGTGTGTGTGGGGGGGCTTACTTCCAGGAAAGTGTTCTTAAAGTAGCATCCTTAATCAAAGTCTTCAGCAATTGCCAGAAATGAAAGCTTCAATTATATTGAAATATAAGGAGGTGGCGGAAAGCACTGTCGTCACAACCAACTTATGGAGACCTCGGAGAGTTTTCAAGGCAAGAGATGACAGAGGTGGTTTACCATTGCCTGTCTCTGCACAGTGACCCTGGACTTCTTTGGTGGTCTCCCATCCAAGTACTAACCAGGGCCGATCCTGCTTAGCTTCCAAGATCTAACGAGATGGGACAACCCAAGGACTTCCAAGTCAGGGTGAAATATAAGGTACTTATAAAGTAAGTACCGCTTACTTTATACCGCTTTTGTCACGTTCCAGCTTTGATCATTCCAAACTCTAGGTATTTAACCATACTTATTTCCTGCCCTTCCCCGCCAGGCAGAGCTCAGGACAGCTTACATCATAAAATCCAACAATAATGAATAAAACACAGGAGACACAACACAATTTAAAAATTCCAGTAGGGTCACAATAAAACTGATTTAAAAACAACCAAGAAGCCGAAGGCCAATGATGTGTTAAAAGGACTTCCACCCATACTGAAGATGTCACACAATTAAAATTTAAGAAGTGATTCAGGGTCTAAAATAAACCATAGAAGACCCGGATGACAGTCTGGGAGGCCAGGGAGGAGACTGGGGAAAAGAAATGGGGGAGGGGGGAGAGACTCAAGCCAGCAGTTGTTCTTTCAGTCCCTAAATAACCATTGCTGTCCTCAGCTATAAGCCTGGTGGAACATCTCTGGCAAACCCTTTGAAACTGGGCCAGATCTTTCAAGGCCTGGGTCTCCTTGGACAGAATGTTCTACCAGGTAAGGGCCACAGCCGAAATGGCTCTAGCCCTTGTTGAAGACAGGTGAATAGACTTTGGGGCAAGGGTCACTAGGAGTTTGTCAGAAGATGACTGTGAAGCTCTCGGAAGAGGGAAGTGTATCGGGGGCGGTGGTCCCATAAAGTGAGAGTCTAATGTAGTTGGTGCTTTGCATTTGTGAATGTTCTTGCAGAGAAGGTTGTGTGCACCAGCTTTTCCCTGTCACCATCCTATGTACTATGCCATGTGCTGTGCCATGTTACTACTAGGGATGTCACAGTTTTTTCAGTGAACCTGTTCAGCAGTGGAACATACCATGTTCAACACTCACAAACAGATGATGAGCTAGTCCAGGATATGCTCGGATTTCAGCAAGTAGCTCAAAACAGCAGCTGAACAAGATTGCAGCTGCCTGTTGGTCGAAAGCTGAACCAGATTTTTATTTATTAATTTACCTTTTTTATAGTTTTGTTTTTCTCACTAAGACTCAAGGTGGACTACACAGTGTAAACCACTACAATCAACAAGACGGCACATCCAATAAACAAGGCAGAAATTTGGGTTTGGGTTGCAGAAGTCTGAAACCAAGCAGAAATCTGAAAAAAGAGAGTTGAAACAAAGCGTAAGCATTAACATGACGTGTCAGACAATGCAGAAAATACATAGCAGGATCATATTTATGGCAACAAACAGTATGCATTATACACAGTAGTATAGGCCACGGTCCCTATCCCTTTACCAAAGCATCCTTCTGAAACGTTTTGTTACAGCACAGCCCAATTCTCTATGTAAAAAAGTCCTCCTGAAAACTTTAGTTTTGCATAATTTGCACAATGCCAGGAGAGTGGAACCCTTCCTAACTCATCAGGAAGGTGGGGGCCACAACAGAGAAAGCATATGTACAAGCAGTTGTCAGTTTTGCCCATTTTCAGGCGAGCACCTGCCGAAGACCCTGCTCACATGAGCGAAGCTGTTGTCACAGAGGATAGGGGGAAAGGTGGTCCTGGAGATATGAGGGACCAAGGCCATGAAGGGATTTGTTTGTGATAGCCTGTATCTTGAACTGATCCCAGTAACTGATGCGTAGCCAATTGAGTGAATGCAGAATGGGAATAATATGCGTGCACTGCCTAGCTCCTGATAACAAGCTTTGGCATTCTGCACCAGCTGAAGTCTCTAAGTTGACTTTCAGGGGAGGCCTGTATAGAGTGCCTGACAGTAGACTAGTTTTGATGATACCATGGCATGGATCCAGGTGGCCAGACTGGCCATGTCAAGGTAGACAGCCATCTTGAAGGCTAGACTGAGTAGAAAGAAGTTTTTTTTTTTTTTTTTTTTTTTACAGAAGCATCAACTTGCTTCTCTGGCAGTAATACTGGATCCGGTATAACACTAAGGTTCAAAGAAGAAGAAGAAGAGTTGGTTTTTATATGCTGCTTCCCTTCCTCTACCTACAACAGACACGCTGTGTAGTAGGTAGAGCTGAGAGAGTTGGGAGAGAAGTGTGATTAGCCCAAGGTCACCCAGCTGGCTTCATGTGGAGGAGTGGGGAAACCAACCTGGTCCTTCGCTCTTAACCACTGCACCACACTGGCTCTACACGCCTTCCATGGAGGTTTTAAAGAAGAGGTTAGATGGCCATCTGTCAGCAATGCTGATTCTGTGACCTTAGGCAGATGATGAGAGGGAGGGCATCTTGGCCATCTTCTGGTCACTAGGAGTGTGGGTTCGTAGTTGTGAATTTCCTGCATTGTGCAGGGGATTGGACTTGATGACCATGGTGGTCCCTTCCAACTTTATGATTCTATTGGTTCTTGTAGGTTATCCGGGCTGTGTGACCGTGGTCTTGGTCTTTTCTTTCCTGACGTTTCGCCAGCAGCTGTGGCAGGCATCTTCAGAGGAGTAACACTGAAGGACAGTGTCTCTCCTCTGAAGATGCCTCTGAAGTGTTATTCCTCTGAAGATGCCTGCCACAGCTGCTGGCGAAACGTCAGGAAAGAAAAGACCAAGACCACGGTCACACAGCCCGGATAACCTACAAGAACCAATGAACTCTGACCGTGAAAGCCTTTGACAATATCTATGATTCTATGATTCTAAAGGTATAGGAGCTTTGGCAAGTTTTGTGCAGTGGCAGTTTTACAGAGACTCCATTTTATAGCACCATGATTTCCTCTATAGGGCCAGTTCACACAAGAGCCCATAACTATGCTCCATATGGAAAGAAGTCTAGGGGTGCTTTCACACATGCTGAATAATACACTTTCAATCCACTTTCAATTCACTTTAGTGACCGTTTGCAAGCAGATTTTGCCATTTCACACAGTAAAATCTAGTTGCAAAGTGCACTGAAACAGCTAAAGGCTCCAACCAATAACAACAATGTCTACAAAGAGACCCTTCCAAGATTCTCTTCATATCTGTATTTGGCTGCCCAACACTTGCTTACTGAACTCAGTTTCCCTCCACTTGTTTCAGGCATCTTCTTGGTCTTAGAGCAGCAGAAAGAACAAGGAACTCCCCCCTCAGGGCAGGAAGAAGGGTGAGTGAATGAGCAGGCAGATGGAAGCCGTGCAAGAGGCCCGCTTTCTGCAGGCAGCTACAGCAGCTGCTAGAACCATGGCTGCAGTCATCCAAAAGTTCAGCCCCGTCTGGAGCCTCATCCACACACTCCTCTGTGAACTGGAGCTATTTTTCTCAAAATGAACATAAGAAAGGCCCTGCTGGATCAGACCAAGGTCCATCAAGTCCAGCAGTCTGTTCACACAGTGGGCCAACCAGGTGCCTCTAGGAAGCCCACAAACAAAAGACAACTGCAGCAGCTTTGTCCTGCCTGTGTTCCAAAGCACCTAATATAATAGGCATGCTGCTCTGATCCTGGAGAGAAGATCCTTTCTGATGGGAAGTGGTGAGCAGAAATGATTGGGGAATGAGTGGACCCCAGCCCCAAATCTGGAACTCCCTGCTCGTTAGTTGGTTGGTCTCCTTTGGTAACCATCAGAAACCATGTCGAAAAAGATGTGACTATTCTAGCAAGCCTCTGCTGTGGGTAAAACAGTTAATGATCCCAGGATTCTGGTTGCTAATTTTATATTTTGGTATACTGGTCTGGTGCTCTGTTTGTCTAGTTCAGTATAGTTTCATGATGCTTTTGGCTTTGGGAGATATTTTGATTGTTAGCTGCCTTGAGGACCCAATTTAGAGCAGAAAGGCAGATTAAAAAAAAAAACAGGGAGCCATTCCTTCACTCCTCCTTCAGAAGGGCACCCTTTCCTCCCTTCCCCCTTTTCATTAATCTTCCCCAAGCAGATTTTGTAGGTGACTTGAGCTGGACAGCTTAAGCTGGACTCATCTTTCCTGCTTGCTGACATAACTGTTCTACATCGGGAAGATGCTGTCCTGGCAGAAGCTGCCATCCGTCTGGTGAGACATCATCTGTCAGAGAGAACATTAAGTCATTTGCGATGGAGGCCAAACCTATTAAAATAGGATCCATTTTGGGAATACAGCACACACACACACATATAAAATTGACCGGTCTTTAACATTAAGAGCGGCCGCAGACTTCATGCGCTCAGCATTTCCATTTGAAAACAAGCCTAGCTAAATGACTCCTCCGCTCACTCTCTCATTTGCATCCCCAAGAGAAGGTCTGCCTTCTTCGCCAGTGCATTTACTGTATCTGTTGACTGCAGCCTCATCAATTTTTCTTCTTGTCAGGGAGGGGAAAAAAGTTAACCAAACACATTAATAATTCTGATTAACTGCAAATGACTAAAGCCCAGAGGTTTCCCCATGGTACAATTACCAGCTTCCCCCTTCGCTGTAATGGAAGAGCATCACTTTATGTTCCTGTTGGACTGTGATTTTGTAATGGCTCAGCTCTCAGCATTCAAATGCCAGGGCCCTCTGATAGTAGTTGGGGAAACTCACCTTGCTTCAAGGAGCATTCTAGGGTCCTTTACACAACTTTAATGTTGCAAGGTTGAACTTTTACTTTCTGTACATACAGAGATAAAAGTGTAATCCTAAGGAGAATTACACCCTTCTGAGTCCACGGCAGTCAGTGGGCTTAGTAGGGTATAACTCTATATAGGATTGCAGTGTAAGACTGTATGTTCTTTCCAGATGTTGACAGGAGAGTTCCATTGAACGTAAGCCACCGCGAGGACGTCCTGATGCTCGCCACATCTGAAGTAGTACCAAGGAGGCACAAGTGGACATCTTCGCACATTACTTACAGGGCAAAGGGCATGCAATTTTTTAAAATTTGAAGTCAGAACTTTCTATTTCACAATAATCTGAACAGAAAGCTTAAACACAGGGAACTTTGCTATCTAATCAACATCTCCATTTTGTACTGAACAAACAAAAAGTGACAGTGAATGATGGGGGCGATCATTCCACGGAATTATTTTGGAGGTCTTAAATCATGGACGTCAACCCTGAGTGATTGGTGCAGTTATAAGAGCACTAATGTAGGACATGAAGTTGTACGGCTATTATTCAAATCTACTCTTTTTTTTTTTTTACTAATGTGTGACCAGATGCTATACATTCATATATCCCAACTATAATGGTTCTCAGCAGAATATAAGGAGCCCTAACACATTGAAACTGCAAAATAGCAGTGTTCTATTATAAAAAAGAAAATGTATATCATTAGTATTCATCAGATAAAATTATCCTGATTTTCCCTTCAGTTTGGTAGCCTAAGGAAGCTAAGAAATATATTTTACGGCACCATTGAACCTGAATAATCATTTGTAAGTCTAAATGCATCCCAATTGGTGAGGAGTTCCAAGAAAGAAATATCATCTCACATTTCTTACAGGATAAATGGCATAACTAAAATAGCTACCAGTGCAATCCTAGGCAGAGCTACACCTTTCTAAGTGGTTTCAATGGGTTTATAAGAGTATATCCTTGCTTGCAATTGCACTGTTAAAATGATCAAAGTACATAATCAAAGCTGACACAAGCTACATAAAAACCATTCAACAAAAATCTCTTTGTAGTAACAGACACACAGACCCACCCACAGAAATAAGCTATGAAAAATCTTTACTACCGTAGTTAACATTGCTATACTAACCCATGCCCCCCTCCATCCATAATTTTCTGGGCAGGGTCTCTCTTCAAGGATTTGGGCCAATTGTTTCATGTAGTCAGTACCAGTGGAAGAGATGTGTAACACCATTTTTTAAATTATATGAACAACAGCAATGCAACACCAGCTGTTCCTGTTCTTTACCAGCATGTTTACAGGGAATTGTATATGAAGTCCCAAGAAATAACTTTTTTCACTGTTCTCCGTATCCAGCTTGCTAACTCACTCAACCACAATGTGCCTTGCCCCAAATCTTCCTAGTTGCATGTTTGCATAGGTTTAGAGCAGTGGTTCCCAAACCTTTTGGGCCACCGCCCCCTTGGTTCCACAAACTCAACCCCAGCGCCCCCTACCCTATCCAACAACACAGTTGAAGGGGCCCACCTCTAGTGCCCCCTGCTGCCCCCTTGCCTCTTAGTGCCCCCCTAGGTAATCCCACCGCCCCCCAGGGGGTGGTATTGCCCACTTTGGGAACCACTGGTTTAGAGATGATTTAGAGTATTCCAATCCCAGCCTCTACAGTACAGTCTTATTGGATTTGGTGAGAGCCTGTTCTAATATTTTACATTTTACTATTATCAGCTGACTTCCTAATGAAATAGCTTTGTCACTCATACGACATTAAACATAAGAACATAAGAAAGGCCCTGCTAGATCAGACCAAGGCCCATCAAGTCCAGCAGTCTGTTCACACAGTGGCCAACCAGGTGCCTCTAGGAAGCCACTAACAAGACGACTGCAGCAGCACCATCCATAAAGTGCATTCCCATTCTTTTTCCTACTGAACTGTACATTTTAGGTGGAAGAATGTTCAGTACAATTAACTTCACGAGGCAGGCAGAGAGAATGGCAGCTTAAGGACTTTGCTCCTGAATTGAAGCTGTCAGGATGGGTGTTCCTCTTCTGACTTTTTCTCCCCTTCCTATTTTTCTCATCAGGGCAAGTTCATTAGAAATAGCTTAGATAGTCAAGAAAGATTGTTTTAAAAGATTTATATAGCTCATCAACTAGTTAAAGCCAAAAGTAAATTTAAAATCTCACTAAAGAATTCGAATCAAGCCCTAATAAAAGAGAGCTTGCTCCAGACATTACAAAGAATTAATAGGAATTGTGCGGCACCAACATTTAGAACTGCTGTTGATTTTAAATATTAACAATAGATTTACAATAACAATTGTCGGACCAGAACCAATAGGTTGAAATTAAATTAAAAGAGTTTCCGTCTACACATTAGGAAGAGTTTTCTAACAGTTAGAGCGGTTCCTCAGTGGAACAGGCTTCCTCGGGAGGTGGTAGGCTCTCCTTCCCTGGAGGTTTTTAAGAAGAGGTTAGATGGCCATCTGTCAGCAATGCTGATTCTTTGACCTTAGGCAGATGCTGAGAGGGAGGGCATCTTGGTCATCTTCTGGTCACTAGGGGTGTGGAGGGGGGAGGTAGTTGTGAATTTCCTGCATTGTGCAGGGGGTTGGACTTGATGGCCCTGGTGGTCCCTTCCAACTCTATGATTCTATGATTGTCAAATGAAGACTCATGAATTCCTATTACGGAATATTGACTATTAAATAATGGATATATAAATAGCAAATAATGCATTACGACAAATTCAACCAGTTATAAAACATAAGCTTCAAATTCTAACAGTCAAATGTTAGCTATCATTGGCTGTCAAATTTCAGACGTCAAATACCAAAGACTATGGACATTAAAAAGGTTGAACATTGTACATCCAACATTGGCAGATGGACCAAGACAGACCTTCGACAGCACAATTCTAAGAACACTTTCCTGGGAGTAAGTCCCCTAGAACAGACCTAAATAGGATTCTGAGAAGACCGGCTTAGGATAGCACTGTTAGTGTCGGAGGCAGAAAATTCAACTGGGTATTCTCTCAGTTGCGTAAAACAAACAACCAGACAATTTGCTGTTATTTAATGGTACCCCAAATCTTGCTGCTTCCAGCAGTAGCTTCCAGCAGCTAAAACCAGCCCTTTCTACATCAAAACCTACCGAGAAGGGTCTTAGAAGGATGAACAATCAAATCCTGAGGATTGCTGTGGTGACGGCAGCTGGCCACTCACCTAATAACAGCAGTGCTGATTGGATTCCTGGGGACATTCGGCCGAAGGAAAAACAACAACACGTGTCCCTCCGCAAGGTGCAGACCGCCTAGTGAGCGCACCGAGTCAATCGCAACCCCAGCAACACTCACCAGTTAGGCAGTGGCATCCAATGACATCCCTCTGAGTGACACATAACAGGCACAACCAATCACTGCCTGCCAATACAACCACTGCCCCTCAACATCACTCCCCCACCACGAAGCACGAGAGGACGGGGAAGAAAAACACAGCAACAGCACAACCCCAACAGAGGCATGTGGCCTGAATATCCCCACCCCCAATAACTAGGGTTGCCAGCTCTGGATTGGGAAATACCTGGAGATTTTGAAAGTGGGGTCTGAGGAGGGCAGGGTTTGGAGAGGGGAGGGACTTCAATGCCAAAGTCCAATTGCCAAAGCGGCCATTTTCTCCAGGGGAATGGATTTCTATCGGCTGGAGATCAGTTGTGATAGTGGGAGATCTCCATCCACCACCTGGAGGCTGGCAACCCTACCAATAACTCACAGGGACAAGGAGCCCATGCTGCAGACAGGATGCCCACCTGTCCTCCTGCAAGGGTTTGACAGGCAGCAAAAGGGCTGCCCACATACAGCCATCCCTGCTCCAAGCCACACACAGCCTTCCCTCAATAAAAGAAAGAAAAAGGAAGGGGGGAGAGACAGAGGTTGAGCTCAAACCCTCAGCCCCTCTACCCAAGACCAGCAATCTAACCACTAGGCCAAGAAGGCAGATGCAAAAGAGGCATGCCGTCAGGTCCCTGATGTCACCACCAGCTAGGGTTGCCAACTGCCAGGTAGTAGCAGGAGATCTCCTGCTAACTCAGCTGATCTCCAGCTGATAGAGATCAGATCACCTGGAGAACATGGCCACTTTGGCAATTGAACTCTATGGCATTGAACTCCCTCCCCTCCCCAAACCCCGCCCTTTTCAGGCTCCGCCCCCAAAATCTCCTGCCGGTTGCAAAGAGGGACCTGACAACCCTACCACCAGCCCTATGGGACTGTCAGGCAGACAGCATTGCACTGACAGGCTAGGAGAAGCACTGGGCTAGCAAGGCCACAGCTCCTGCTTCAATCCCTACATGGGAAGAGGCCAGAGGCAGGCAAATGTTTTGCAGCTGAATTTTGCCCCTGCAAACTGCAAAAGGAAGAACAGAGCAGCCCAGCCAACAGGCCACCTCAGACTTCCATCATTTTCAGGGTTGCCAGGTCCCTCTTCGCCACCAGTGGGAGGTTTTGGGGGCGGAGACTGAGGAGAGTGGGGTTTGGGGAGGGGAGGGACTTCAACATCATAGAGTCCCACTGCCAAAGCAGCCATTTTCTCCTGGTGGATTGATCTCTATCAGTTGTAATAGCAGATCTCCAGCTAGTACCTGGAGGTTAGCAACCCTAATCATTTTGGCTGAGACACCCCTTCCTGGACCCTCCATGCCTTTGTGTCCTATCCACCCTGAACCCCCCCCCCCATGTGCTCACAACTTGCATGGCGTATCAGATGCCAGCACTGCGGTGGCGGAGCATGAGACCCAGAGATCTGTCTCCCCCTTGCTAGAGCAGACACATTTCATCTCGGACCCCCCGCAGACTGCTCCCTGTACAAGCTGCACTCAGCAGCCAGAAGCGTGTGTGAGTGGGAAGGGGCTGGGGACTGCAGAGGGGTGGCCATGTCAGTCTGTTGATGAGGGGAGCGGCAAAGCAGGAAAACTCATAGTGAACTGCATGCCATCAGTCTTTCAGGCGCCACTGGACTGTGTTATATGGTGCAGCTAAGTGAAACAGGCCCAGTGGCACTATGATGACTTGTAACATAGGTCCCAGCATGAGCTTCCTTGAGCCAGAGCCCACTCCCTCAAATCTGTGAAAGGGAGACAGCTCCAGGAGGCACTGTGGGTAGCCCACAGAAAGGGCCGAGAATGGAGCGCTGTGTGAGGGGGTGGGTGGGGAGGAAATCTCTTCCGCTCCGCAGTAAATTGACAGCTGTACATCACTTCAGACTTTATTGAGCACCAGCAGGGAAAGAATAACAAGGTGGCCAGTCTGGCCCTGTTCTTCTGCAAGCTGCTCCAGGAAGCCATGGGGGAGATAAGACAAGCCCTGCCTATCACAGCATGCCCATGAGCAGGCTGGACTTGAAGGACAGATGGCGACCTAAGCTGGGATGCTGCAGGAACTGGGCTGGAACCAGTGGGTTGGAAGCCCCATGGCAGAGTGGCAGATCCACCCTGGTGGTAACTGAAGGGTGAAATGCTGTGTGTTCAAAGTGTGCATTTTGGGGACCTTAGAAGAAGAAGAGCCGGTTTTTATACCTCAATTTTATGTACATTTTTAAGGAGTCTCAAACTGGCTTACAATCGCCTTCCCTTCTTCTCCCCTATCCTTGTGAGGTAGTTGGGGCTGAGAGAGTTCTGAAAGAACTGTGAGTAGCTCAAGGTCACCCAGCAGGCTTCATATGGAGGAGTGGGGAAACCAACCCGGTTCTCCAGATTAGAGTCCACTGCTCATGTGAAGGAGTGGGGAATCAAACCTAGTTCTCCAGATTAGAGTCCACTGCGCTTAACCACGACACCTTGCTGGCTCTTAGAGAATAGAGACAGATCCCCATGCCATTTGCCCTTTCATCTATGGGGCATCCTGGCTCAGGTTTATGTATTGCAGGAGGGATTATGATGGGGTATGGTTGGTCACTGCTGGGAAGCAGTGTGATTGGCTGTGCATGTGAGCACATTTTGCTTTTTCCATTGCCTGGGCACCTATGGGCTATGCTGCAGTTTTTGATGGTGTAACTTTACATCAGTTCTCAGGGGCATTCCCAGGCAGGGGTGACTTAGGGAGCTGAGCTGACTAACCTCTGCCACATCCCTGGGCCTGCCCTTTCCCCCATCGGCACAGAGGGTTGTGCCAGTGAAGTTCTGGCGGGGGTTCATGGCGTTACCATGCTGGCGGCTGGCCACAGGGCAGCACCAGCAGGGCACTATGCCAACATATCTCCAAGATAACACCAGCATAATGGCTGATCAGCTCCCTGAGCAGCCTTCAACCTCTGGGGCTGCACTGTTAGAGTGCCGTCTTTGTTTCAATTTTCTTTCCTATGCTTTATGAAATATACTCATATAGGTTCCCATGAAGGCTTCCTCTACAATGCTCAGGCTGCATAAAGGAATCTTACAACGAGGGCAGCTATGATTGACATGTGTTTTAAAGCTCATTTCCCCTGCCAGTCCTACAGACATCTGCAACGGAGTCTTAGCATAAATGTATTCGTTTCTTTTGTTAACAAGCAATTAATACAACAGAGTCACTTTAGGCAACCATTTTGCATATCAATAACACGAGCTCTCTTTTTCAGTACTTTTGGCATGTTGCATCAGTCTTGTGCCCGTTCTACCAGGTATTCAGCTAAAGTGCTGAAAACTGTCCAAAACGAGAGTACTAAAATGGGGCTCTAACCTAGCCAAAATCCAGGCAAGTGTTAAAGCACAAAAAAGACATTGAAATCCACTTGAAACACCAATTCATGTTTGATTTCAACATATTAATCTGGTTTGTACATACACTGACTCATTACAATGATAGTTGCAGAGGCTAGTCGTGTTGGTCTGCAGTAGAACAGCTAGCTAGCTTCGACTCCAGTAGCACCTTAGGGACCAACAAGATTTTTAGGGTCAAAGTCAAAGCTGGAGCTTTGGTTCTTGAAAGCTCATACCCTGAAAATCTTGCTGGTCTCTAAGGTGCTACCGGACTCGAATCCAGCTGTTCATTAAGATGAGAGATGGATGTAGCCATCTGGGTTCTGCAGGGGTATGTAAGCATACCCGCTGTCACCTCTCCCCCCATTATGCTGGCCCGTGCCTGCTTTGTTTGGTCTCCGGATCAGAGACAAGGGCAAGTGGTTGAGCTTTGATTCATGGATTATATATAGCACAGTGACAGATTCCAGAAGACTAGCTGTGCTGGCAACCAGTAGGACAAGGAGATACACAGCGTCTTAAAAGATGCCAAATCTATTTTGGTGTGACTGTAGGTGAGAGCAGGCTTCATCTAATGCAAAGCTAGAGAAGGTGCTGGAAATAAAAAAAGATGGGGGGACAAGCATGGGAAAACAGTTTAATAACATGAGACAAAAGGACATGTCTTGCAATCCATGATCCAGTCAACTGAAATAAAAGAGCACTGTGTAATGTTAAGTCTTCTGTAATATTAGGATCAAGATCAAAGGTGTTTGCTACTACAGGATTACTTGTCAAGTGGCACTTTCTCCAGATCTGTTCCTTATGGTTTATGTTTCCATTACAGTAGAGCTCAGTTACTACGACGGAACTGTTTGATCTCCAGAGCATTCTAAATCCTAATATAATAGTAATGGAATTGAAAAGAACCGCAGGGGTTATGCCCACTCCAGGAGAAATGCTATGCTTGAGTCAGACACCAAAGCATTTAGAGCCTCTTCCTAGTGCCATTTTGACACATTATATTTGTAAATGTAAAATGTGAACATGGGAAGCACATGCTTGCAAATGCATGCATCATAAAGAGGAGCTAATCAGAAAGCCAGGACTGAGGGACACTAGCAAATTCTGGTTTCCTTCTACATACTATACAAAGTGTTTCTTAATAAGTTTCAATGTCGGTGACTCCAGTAATATTGCCAATATAGATGTACAGTCAGAACTCACTTGCATTCTGACCTGACCTATAACCCATTCATAAATACAGTAAATGTTTCTATGCAAAAAAATAAAATAAAATCCAATAAAGGGTGGTTAGAAGGCTTCTGATCTGTTAATCTAATGCCTCGTTATGTGGTTTCATTGACTCAGGCCACAGGAAAGGCTGGGGTAGTGACGGGAAAGCATCAGCAGACATATGCATGATAAGGATGCCATCCAAGAATTCTTGCTGATTGGGATTTTCCTGAAAGGCATTTTAGTTCTCAGCATCTTCATTGCTTGCTAATCACGACACCATTTCACTGACTTGGGGAGTACATTCTGATTCTATACAACCCTTAAATGTCAGTTTGCCAGAGCTGCTCCATTATATGGGGTTGCACATGGACTAGGCTTGCATCAGAAGGGTTTTGCTTTGCCTGCTGGAAGCAAGGCAAGTCAGGCTGAAGTGCAACAGAGTCAGGGGCTATGGCTTGACCTGCCCTGTCCCGATGATAGACTGCTGGTATGCAGTGTCAATTGGGATGAGAACGTAGGTAGAGGGTAAGTGCCTCCCCCCCTATGATCGTTTGGGTGGCAGTAAACTGGTCATTGAACTTATAGGGAAAGGCCTGGAGGATTGCTGTCCTGGAGAACCATTGGTGGCCAGGACCAAGCAGAGCCAAGCCCCAGTAGCTCTGCCAGTGCTGCAGGAGCCACTTGGCCTGGACCCTTCAGCAGCAACAATGATTGATATCAGCTCATCTGTTTTCTCCTCCTGTACTGCCACCAGTTGGCATCAGGGTGGGAGTTGGCAGTGGGTGAGCTGACCTCCGTTGTTGATGCTGCAGGCAGAGTCTGATCTGAGTGGCCCCTGTCATGGAACCTTGTAGTGCTGCTGCCTCCGGAGGCTGCTCAGCGTGGACCCACATCATCTAGCTATGACGTTTCAGAAATAAAGTGCTATTTCATTTCATGGTTCATCAGATCGTGTGCATGGAGTGTGGGATCAGGGAGCCCCCTTTAAAAAGTTGTTCTGGACCCATGTAAATTATATTTGGGACCTCTATATTTTTGTTCTTTCCTGAATCATTAGCATAGGGCAGCCAGGTCTTCTGCTGTAGTGGAAGACCTCCTGCCACTGGGGTCCTCCTGCTCCAGTCTCCTGCCGCTGTTCAGTGGAGCAACGGGAGTAAAATAAAGAAAACAGAGGCATTGTAGCAACGGTCTAGGAACTCCCAAAGTGAATGAAAAATAGGGCCAGCCGAGAAACATGCCAGCAAATAAAATAAAAAAAAAAAAAAAAAGGAAAAAAAGATGCCAGGTATCAGGTGATAGCTTTATTATCTTGTAATACAACTCAATTGCTGTGGAGAGGGTCAGCACAAAGGAACTCTGATCCCCCGATGAAGCTTATATAGCAAAACGCGTAGGAGCTTTACAAGACAATAGAGCCATCACCTGTCACCTTTTTTTCCTTATTTGGTCTACGAACGTCTCATGAAATTCTTAGAGCATTGTGGCATTGTGCGCCATGATGTCACCTCTGCCCTGCCCCCCAAAGCTCCCAGGGATTGCCGGCAGATGGCTTGCAATCCTATGTCAGCACCTTGGCACTACTATGCTCTTTGCGGCTGTTGGGAACAAAGTTGTTCGTAATTAAAAAGTGTGTTCCTACCAGAAGGCTGTGTTTGGCTTCTACTCTGATTCTTCCTTAAAAACATAGTCCAGCACACCATATTTGCTGTCAAAGGTAATGCATCTGGGCTAGTACACTGTGTGGGGAACCCAACCAGGCAGTAATAGCCATTGCTGGGTTGCTAATGTAATATGCTGCGGTAGACCTCTTCCTTACAAAGGGTTGACAACAGGCCTGGAAAAAATTTCCTGTCCCTTTTGCAGGAGGTTTAATGTGAGGAAGCAGGAGGCTGAAGGTTTTAATGGCATGAAGATAACCAACATCACCTGGTAAATAATAATAATAATAGTTGGTTTTTATATGCTGACTTTAACACTTAAGGAAGAATCAAACCAGCTTACAATCACCTTCCCTTCCCCTCCCCACAACAGACATCCTGTGAGGTAGGTGGGGCTGAGAGAGTGTGACTACCCCAAGGTTGCCCAAGGCTTCGTGTGTAGGAGTGGGGAAACAAATCCAGTCCACCAGATTAGGCTTCGCCACTCATGTGGAGAAGTGGGGAATCAAACCCGGTTCTCCAGATCAGAGTCCACCACTCTTAACCACTATACCATGCTGACTCCCATTAACCTCTCATTAAACCTTTATTAAAGGGACAATACATTTTTTCTCCAGGCAGTTGGCAACCATAGTCATAGAGCTCAGTAATAGTTCAGCTACTGGTAGTTAGTACCCTACCATTGCTTATTCTGGATGGCAACCTCGGCTTGGTCAACTTGCAGCCATTTTCCAATCAATGCCTGCCTTGAAACTGATGGCAAACAGCTACAGCTCATGTTGGGTCTTCCTCTTTTCCTGCTGCCTTCAACTTTTCCTAGCATTATTGATCATTTCCAGTGACTCTTGTCTTCTCATAATGTGACTAAAGTACTGCAGCCTCAATTTAGTCATTTTAGCTTCTAGGGACAGTTTAGGCTTTATTTGAACTAAAACCCACTGATTTGTCTTTTTAGCAGTGGATTAAATGCAAATCCTGTATCTGAGCACAGGGCAAGACCATAGTTAAATCTGAAGAAATGGTGGCAACTGGCAACCAGCTGTTCATTTAGGACCATGCTAGAGGATATGCTGTGAGACCAACACACATGGAACATTAAGGACTTAGCTATTCATGCCATCATTTAGACATGCCAGATTTGTTCTTAAAAATGGCTTTGGGAACTGCCTCTATAATGGAACCTCTAGACATAAGGAGGAAAAGACCTCTAAACAAGACCAAACTGACTTTTAGGCTTTGCCAAATAGCCCAAGAGGAAAAGCACCATCCCAATCAGACACTGCAGTACCTATAAAGAAGGCCTGCTACCGCTATGGAGACAACCATCACTCATAGGCAGGGTTGCCAGGTCCCTTTTTGCCACCGGCAGGAGGTTTTTGGGGTGGAGCCTGAGGAGGGTGGGGTTTGGGGATGGGAGGGACTTCAATGCCATAGAGTCCAATCGCCAAAGCAGCCATTTTCTCCAGGTGAACTGATCTCTATCGGCTGGAGATCAGTTGTAATAGCAGGAGATCTCCAGTTATTACCTGGAGGTTGGCAGCCCTACTCATAGGCTTGTGGGATTTATCAGTGTACATTAAGAGTAGATGTATTCAGAGTAAAGAAAAGAGAGATGGCGAACTGATAAATACATACTACAGAAGGCCCAACTGCTGTCCAGTGGATGTTGAAAAGCATCTAGTGTTAGTCATGAAGAGGCCACAGTCTGATCTAATCAAGGCCACTATGAACCAGAAAGGTTATTTGATTGAAGGGTAGGGTTGCCAGCTCTGGGTTGGGAAATACTGGGTGATTTGGGGGGGGGGGTGGAGTCTGAGGAGGGGGGGTTGAGGGGGGGACTTCAATGCCATAGAGTCCAATTGCCAAAGCAGCCATTTTCTCCAGGGGAACTGATTTCTATCGCCTGGAGATCAGTAATAGCGGGAGAGGATTTCTAGCCACCACCTGGAGAACACTGCGTTCCAATCAACATGTGAACTTGCTACTGTGCAGTCTGTGTTGAACCTTGATGAAGAACCTACCGAAACAGGAAGAATACCGGATCCCTTTCCTGTGATGGGTTCATTTGAACCAACTACTGTCCACTTTTGAAGTCCTGCACCTTGCTACACAGCTCCAGGGAGATTGGGATTGATTGTTCCTTTCCGTCTCAAAGAGTTCTGGGCATGGACTTGGACTTTAATTCTCTTCACTTTTGTATTGAGAATATGACAGTTCTGTTCATGTAATGGTGTAAGAACTGCACAATGTATTATATGATTGTATTTGAATGTATTTTTGAATAGCATTCAATTGACAACAAAGCTACACTATGCACATTGTAGTTTTCTGTATTTTTCATAGCCAATACTGCTGTTACTTGGTTTGACCACCTGGAGGTTGGCAACCCCATTGAAGCGGGACACTGGAGCATCTCTGTCATGGACTACAGAATGCTCCAAAAGTACAGTGTTCAGAACCCCAAACGATCTTCATAAAGGCTTATTACGTTTGATTGTTGAAAAGTTGAATGCAAATATATTGGCAGGGTTTTTTTTTTTTTTTACTCCATATACGATTGATAGCTATTGCTTGACCAGATAAAATCAGAGAACTGGCTTTGGTGTATATGATCCTCTTAGACTTCAGAATATCTTTGCTCTATTTCAGATGTATCCTTAATCCTCAGCAGTTCCCATGTTTGTTGCTGATGATGCTGCCAGTTCATATAGCAAAACTGGGAATTGGAGGCACGTTATAGGAAGTGAACTAACTTTTCACTTAGGAACATGAGGTGCCCCCGCCACTGCTACCTCCCTGAAGTTGTTTCCTAGCCATCCAGGCTCACTTATCTGTTTTCTCTCAGGCTCGGGAGATATCTGTGAGGCAAGTACAGTAAATTATACTGTCAGGCAGGATGCTACGGAGGGAAGTCTCTGGGAGATGAGTGCCAGAGCCTCTTGAGATAGCACTGAGATGAAAATGGGTTATAAATTAGCTAACTGGAAGGGGAGGGGGACAGTCCATTTAAAATTCTGCCCTTGACATTTATGCAGAGGCACCACTGCCTTGGCACCTAGTAGATAAAGTCGCCTGTTGATTTATTTTTCCAAACAGCGAAGCATGTTATTGCTTCCTCAAACAGAACTCGTGACCCACCAAGCTGAACAAAGTCCATCAACCTGGTTATTGTGTCTTCCAGGTGTTTAACAACTCCTCTGTTTTTGTAGCCACTGGCAGGCCGGAGAAACAGGAGGTTTACTGAGTTCCCAGTGGACTACCGTTTGCTACTCAAGGCATGCATTTGGCTTTGTGGATCATAAGTCATGCAAGCCTGTTGTAGAATATACACATTACCCAGTGCTTCATATTTAAAATCAGAGGTGCTTGTGCTGACATTAGCTCCAAAAGACACACCTTGAAACCCTGTATGGCCTGGGACTGGGATATTCATCAGACCGCCTCGCCCTAAACCAACCCTGTCTCAAGTGCGCTCTGCTAGCATCTCCTACTAAGCATGCTTTTGAATATGGCTATAAGAACAGCTGCATCCAGCTTTCTACTGATAGTCCTGTCTCTGTGGAATGGCCTCCCAGAAGAAGTCCACAACTGATTTCCCTAAAAATAGGGTTGCCAACCTCCAGGAAATAGCAGCAGATCTCCTGCTGTTACAACTGATCTCCAGCCTACAGAGATCAGTTCACCTGAAGAAAATGGCCGCTTTGGCAATTGGACTCTATGGCATTGAAGTCCCTCCCCTCCCCAAATCCCACCCTCCGCAGGCTCCTCCCCCAAAATATCCCACTGATGGCGAAGAGGAACCTGGCAACCCTATTAATAGAAGGTAGGGGGTGATGCAAGACACAGCTTTTTAAATGGACAGATGGTAGGGGAGCACTGTATTTGGTAGAGTTTTGTGGTTTTGTGTCCTTGGACATGAAGTATTGTTTGTATTGGTAGCTGTTGCTCTTACGGAATTGTGAAGCACCTTGAATCCTGTAGGAGAGGAAGTATGCTATGCAAATTCTGAAATAAATAAATCCCAGCTGCCATGATCCTTTAGATGATCTTAATACAATCTTCTTGCAAAGTATTTACTAATCTGTCTCCCTAATGAATCCACTGTTTGCCTCTTTATTTAGGCACATTTGTAAGGAAATGAGCTCTGATATCCATATCTAGGCACTGATTTTGAGAGCCACATGAAACAGACTAATATTGTTTGCTGATTATTGGAGTGTGGGAAGTTCCATTAACAATGATTTGAATGGACATTTCAAAATTTCAAGGGAAAGGTTTTTGTTTTGTGTGTTTTTTTTTGATTGAGAGAAAGCAAATAATAAATTGGTTTCCTTTTGTGGCACAGGCTGGGTACTTTCTACCTTTCTTTCTTATCATGCCATTTTCTCCAGTGTTAAATTTTAGAAACTGTATAACTAAGCTGTTCCCCATTAATCTACTGTCTGTCTCCTTAATTGTTTTTCCTACACATCTCTATAAATAGATTCTAGCAACACTCACTCACTGTGTTCTTTAGGCTGTGGATTCCTGTTGCCTTGGAGATTTCCCTCCAGTTAACTGTAGAAGGTTACACTTATATTAGACTGAACGTTCTTTGGGGCAGAGACTACTTTTGGGTTTGAAAAATGTACAGCGGGACACATACAGACAGTATACGTACATGGTATCCATCTACTAAAGCTAAAGTCAATGAGAAAACTGCCCAATTTTATGTGGGATTACAGCCAAGGAATTCTGTTTGTAAGTAATACTTTGGATCTTGCCTTCTCCAACCCCAAAACAAACACGCAGCAGAATAAGTACAACAAGCTCTATTTACCACTAAACAACATATAAGGTATAAGACACCGTAAACCCCGATACAGAAATGTGAAAAGAACAATACTCGTACAAAGCAGTCTTCAAGTAACACAGTCAACCTGCAGGCAAGAAGTCAGAGTAATCCAAAGTTGGGGCAGACTCTGGGAACAGAGGTGGTGGTGGTTGGAGATCTCCGGCTATTACAACTGATCCCCAGGCGACAGAGATCAGTTCGCCTGGAGAAAATGGCCACTTTGGCAATTGGACTCTATGGCATTGAAGTCCCCCCTCTCCCCAAACCCCGCCCTCCTCAGGCTCCGCCCCAAAAACCTCCCACCAGTGGCGAAGAGGGACCTGGCAACCCTAGCCACCCTGTGAGTAGGCTTGCAAGGCATGGCATGGCAACTGACAGGAGATGGAGGAGGGGGGAGCTTACCAGGCGGCTGGCGCGATCATCCCAGCATGATGATGCAACTTCCAGCCTGTGGCCTCGCGCTGGAGCACTGCTCTAGCACTTACCCCAAAACTCTACGGTTTCCACAGATTTTGGGCCAAATGCTAGAGTATCGAACCTAGTGTGATGCCGTTGCTTTTGGGTTGCACTGGAAGTTGTGTCATCATGCAATAATGGCAATCCTCCATCCCCCCCCCCCAATTTGGCTGGCCTGTTTTTGCCTGCTGACCGGCTAAGTGGCGGTGGGCAACATCAGGATTACCTGGGATCTCCCTCCATAAGGGAACAAATGGTAAGCCTACCTGTGAGATAGGTTAGGTTGGGAGTGAGTGACTGGCCTCAGGTCACCCAGCGAGTTTTACTGCAGAGTGGGGATTCAAATCTGGGTCTCTCAGATCCTAGTTCAGCACTCTGTCCCTGTAGGGTTGCCAGGTTCCTCTTCACTATTGGCAGGAGGTTTTTGGGGCGGAGCCTGAGGAGGGCGGGGTTTGGGGAGGGGAGGAACTTCAATGCCATAGAGTCCAATGGCCAAAGCGGCCATTTTCTCCAGGCGAACTCATCTCTATCAGCTGGAGATCAGTTGTAATAGCAGGAGATCTTCTGCTATTACCCGGAGGTTGGCAACCCTATGTCCCCGGCACCTGACCCTTCTCCCCCAAGCAATAATTTGAAGGAAAACAACAACAAAAGTGTATGCAGGAAGTTACTAGGACCAGCTCTCTGCATAGCTTTGTCATATGAAGCTCAGGGGTGGGGAGGGGTTCGTAATAATCATTGCCTTACTGAAAGGCTGCCGCAAGGAAGCTGGAGAAGGACCACGTCTTGCTTCTGCTGCAGGCTGCAGGATATGAGGCAATGAATGTAAATTACAGCAGTGTATGCTTTCATTACGTGAAGGGAAAGTTGTGCAATTGCCAGAGGACTGTGTACGTTTGTAGAATTGTTTTTTGAGGCGCTGGGCTTGAGTCAGCCCTCCTGCCCTGTGGTTCAGGCTTCAGTTCAGAGGAAAGGAGCTGAGAAGCTGTGCTTTGAACAGGAAGTCCCAGTAGTCTCACTCCTAAATCCTAAATTGAAATGTGGGAATAAGCCTCATTGAATAGACCTGAGTAGGACTCTTAGGTTTAGGGTTGCCATCTCTGGCTTGGGAGATTCCTGGATATTTGGGGGTTGGTGCCTGGGGAAGGTGGAACTTGGGGAGGGGAAAGAGCTCAGTGGCAATGTGATGTCATACAGCCTGTCCTCCAAAGTTGCAATTTCCTCCAGGAGAACTGATTCCTATAGTCTGGAGATCAACTGTAATTCCAGAAGAAGGCCAGATACCTACTGGAAGTTGGTAACCCTAGGATGACACTGTAAGTGTCTATTGGTGATTCATTCTCCCTTCTCAGCATCAGAAACAGAGGGATAATAATGCTAACTTGAAGGAGTGCTGTATGGCTTACTGGGGATAATACACTGTATATGAATATTTTAAAAACTACATAAATGATAAGTATAGATCAACATTTCCCCTAAGGTAGTTAGTTCTTTCTTTAGTTAAGCTCACCTTTCTCCCAAGCAATTGGGATGCAAGGCAGGCCAACTGACTAAAAACTATCTAAAGCAAATCCTCCTCCAATGAAACAATTCATAACAACACTTGATGATGTATAAGAATGTCGTTTGAATTAATTTATTTTCTTTGGGATTTTGTTGCTAACCAAATCGAAAAGGTATTTCTTTGCTTTTTGTAGCACCGGATGAATACGAGCGACCTGGGGATTTGCACAGAACTCTCCAGTACTCTGAAAAACCATTCCTGTAATCGGCTTGGAGTATGGCAGTTCTCACGGGAGCTGGGAAATGGCTGTATGATGAAGTCTAAATTGAACACTGACTTCAATTACGAAGTGTTAATAAACTCTCTACCAAGTGGTAGGGGAATCTTGATCATGCTGGAGTACCTCCTCAGCCTTCTGGAACAGAGAAAGATCAAGATGCTATTTATTACCTTCAGTGTTCAAAAGTCAAATCTTTCTGTGGGTGTCAAGCTGAAAATCATCCTGGCCTAAAGAAAGCAAAATTTTCACAACCCGTTTATATCAGTTTGGGTTGTCCTCCTGTTTTGAGCCTTAAAAGTTCCTTTGACAGATCAGAAGGAATAATTTAAGAAAAAACAGTTCATTCCTAAGTGGAATTATACCTTCCATTTCAGTTAATGGGCTCAGAAGGGTATATACAGGAGCTGCCTTCTACTGAATCAAGGTCAATATTGTCTACTCAGACTGGCAGCGGTCCTCCAGGATCTTTCACATTATCTCCTACAAGATCCTTTTAACTGGAGATGCAAAGGATTGAATTTGGGACCTTCTGCATGCCAAGCAGATGCTCAGCCACTGAGCCATGGCCCTTCTTACCCCATAACTCCACTTAGGATTGCACTGTAAGTTGTGTACAGTTCTAAGACTGATAACTTTAATGAACTGAATTGTTGTACGGAGTTATGATTTGAGTAACTCACAGTAACTCAAGCTAGATGAATGGAAACAACACCTTTTTATTTTGCCTTTTGTTGAAGAAGAGCTCAAGGAAGAGTAATCAAAGACAATGGTGTGGATATAATAACCCCTTCCATATATACCCCAGGGGTCCTCAACCTTTTTCAGCCTGCAGCCACCTTTGATTCTGAGTTGATTCTGATTAGTACCTGGATTGGAGACCACCAAAACATAGCAACCCTTGACTGCTTTGGTGGTCTCCCAACCAGAATGAAAGTGAATATATTTCAACTCAGTCAAAACAAGATGGATGAAAAATGTTGATGGTAGAGAGCTTCATTGATTAAGGAGCAGATGATTGACACTTCTGTTAAGGCTCACTATCACAGCTTGAAGATACTTCTGGATATTGAGATGGTGGCTATGGCCGGCAGTACTTTTCACCGACTTTATTTTGTGCAGCAGCTGTAACCGAAAGTCTGAAAGTCTGAAACTGGGCCATTTTCATAATGCTTTGGCAATCCCCTACTTGGCTACTCTAATATAGTCTACCTGGGGTTGCCTTTGAAAATGGCTTGGAAAATTTAGCTGGTCCAGGATACAGTTGCCTGACTGTTGGAAGATGTCAAGGCAATGCTGAAGACGCGCCATTGGTTGCTGGCTAATTTCCAAGCACAGTTCAAGGTTCTGGTGTTAATATTTTCAAAGCCCTACCAGAGCTCCTGTTTCCAAAGGAATCTCATGTGTTAAGTGTTATGTACCATTGTTGTGGGCCAAGCATGTTAACATAACATAAAGCACAGGGTAGCTAAAGCTGCCAGGTGTTCAGATTCCACCTGGGTGGTGTGATTTCCCCTCCCATCTGTTGCATGCCTACGGTAATTGGGATACTGCATCACTTTCCGATTTCCTATGACAATACGGAAGAGCTGCTCAAAAATGTATCTATGTAGATAGACAGGGAAATTGAAATTATTAGCCTCCGAAACTCACTTGTCTTCCATTCACTGCTCTAGTCTCTGGAGGTGAAGTGTGCTGTAGGTCTCCATCTGGTTCTTTAATAAAACATACATTATTTAAAAATATAAAATATTGATGATGCACTGTTCTGTATAACAGAAAGATGTTCAAGTATTGACTGAGAGTTGAGAAAGCTATCATGGGCTTTAGCATGAGGAGTAATTAGGAAATGATTCTGTGCTGAACTCCTTTGGCATGGACCAACTGAGGAAACTTACCGCCCGTGTTCATCTGTACTGTTAATGCATAGTAATAACTCATGTTTATAATGTGTGTGGGGACATTATCATAGCCTTGTGCAAGCTGCAACATTATCTTTGCATTGTTGGCCAATACTTTTATATCATATTACCATCTCATAGTAACTTCTCTAGGATATCACTGAGGAATGAAGTGGGTATATAAGAACATAAGAAAGGCCATGCTGGTTCAGGCCAAGGTCCATCAAATCCAACGGTCTGTTCACACAGTGGCCAACCAGGTGCCTCTAGGAAGCCCACAAACAAGACAACTGCGGCAGCATTATCCTGCCTGTGTTCCAAAGCACCTAATATAATAGGCATGCCTCCTCTGATCCTGGAGAGAATAGGTATGCATCATGACTAGTATCCATTTTTCTAGTAGCCATGAATAGCCCTCTCCTCCATGAACATGTCCACTCCCTCTTAAAGCCTTCCAAGTTGACAGCCATCACCACATCCTGGAGCAGGGAGTTCCACAATTTAACTATGCGTTGTGTGGAGAAATACTTCCTTTTATCTCTTTTGAATCTCTCACCCTCCGGCTTCAGCAGATGACCCCATTTTCTAGTATTATGAGAGAGAGAGAAAAGTTTCTCTCTGTACACTCTCTCCATGCCATGCATAATTTTATAGACCTCTATCATGTATTTCCTTAACTGCCTTCTTTCCAAGCTAAACAGCCCTAAGCGTTTTAACTGCTCCTCATAGGGCAGTTGCTCTAGTCCCCTAATCATTTTGGTTGCTCTTTTCTGGACCTTCTCAAGGTCTGCAATATTCTTTTTTAGGTGGGGTGACTGTACTCAGTATTCCAAGTGTGGTCTCACCATAGATTTGTACAAGATGGACCAACTCTGCCTTAGTCCCTTTTCCATCCAGTGACAGTTTCATCCTCTACTTCTGCTCTTTGGGAGGAGAAATGAAAGGAATATACCTTAGATGAGAGTTGCCAATGGATTTCACCTCAAGCTAAACCAGAGTCAAATTTGGAAGGTCCTGCTCATGTAAAACATGAATAGTGATTTCTGGAGAAATCACAAGAATATCAGTAATGTTTATAACATTTCTCAAGGGACAAATTCCTGAAAGTTAGCTATGCTAATCTCTTGCAACAAAAACAGAAGAGACCTGTGATACCTTAAACATTAACAAATGCTTTCATGGGGAAGAAATAGGTTCTTGGTGCTGTAGTCCTCCCACATGAAATATCATGTGGCCCATACCACAATCAATTTGTTAGTTACCAGGGTGGCACAAGATTTTTCAGGGCTTTATTGGTAGTGGGTTTTCACACATCGCTCAGTCAGATATGCCTACTTCCATATGAATCAGTCCATGTGTCGAGTGGCAAAGAGGTCGGGGTTCCACAACATTTGAAGTAACCAAAGATTGGACCCTTTCTATAGTGGAACCAAGACTTTTGGAATACCTCCTATGGAAAAGTCTGCCCTCCCTCTTTCCTTCCTTTTAGAGGCCAAATGAAACAATTTGTTTAAACATGACTTTGAAGGGAAAGGAAGATAAATGCCTTTAGGAGGAAGCTCTTTGACGCTTTGAGCTCTCTCCATTCTAAGTTGGTATTTAATTGTTTTCTGTTCTGTGATTGTATGTGATTTTATTTTTTGGAATTCCCCTCCCCCTATCCATTTGGGCAATATTTGTGGAAAGTGTGGGATAGGAATGTTTTAAGTAATAAAATATAACTTACTGTTGAATTTCACTTAATGCCAAATGTGAGGTAAACTGTATAGGGTTCTGCTCAGGGGAAACCTGAATGAATTTTGGGCAAAGTTAAATAAGAGTTCTTTGGGTCAAGGAGAGGGAGACTGTGAAGCTCTAGTTTAAGTTGATAAAGGAGATGCAACATTTGGGGAAACTAACAACTCCACCTGCCCTTCTCTCAAAAAACCAAGGATGTGGGCGATGATGACCCAGAAATAACCAAATGTGTTGGGAAATATCTAGTAAGAATTGTTTCCTTAAAGGCACGACAAGGTTAAACTATGGTTAACTAGTGATATTATTATTATTGTAGTTACTGTTATGCCTGTACAGTAACTCAATTCCTGGTTATTGCGATTTAAATTTTAAAGTGTTTCAAGTATTTTAAGAATTTAAAGTAACTTTGGTTGTACATTTTAATAATCTATAATGTTAAAGTTATTTTATCCTATGCACATTGTGCTCAGGACGTTTGGTCAGATGAGCCTGAAATAAAAGGAAAGGAAAAATCAAGGATTTAGGGAATGATTTCCTTTAGCACATTCTCCTTTATTTAGAACACTTCCTGTGGCTGGCTGCTCCAGCCAAGTTTCTGATTCAAAGGATGGATGGAAGGAGGACAGACAGCTGAGGGATTTGAGTCAGACTTTCCAGACATGTGTCTGCACTCAGAGATCTGCTGGATCATTCTGATGCTTCTATGTTCTGCAGATGATGCCCTCCCTTTGTCAATGTAGCTTTGGCCAGTGTTTGAATGTGGCAGATATGGCTGTATGGCAATGGCAAAGGTTGCCAAGTCTGGCTTGGGAACTTCCCTGAGATTTGGGGGAAGTGCCTGGCAAGGGACTTCAGCTTCTCCTAGACTCTGTGGTAGACTGGGAGAGGAAACTGGCCAAGGAAAGGGCCCCCAGCCCTCCTGGCCAGACCCCTGCTCCAACAAAGGAGGGAGAGGCAGTCTGCCTGCCCTAGCCACACACATCCAGACAAGGGAGGAACAGACAGCCTGCCTACCCAACTGGCTACAGACCCCTTCCTCAGGCCATGTGGCGCTCAGGTGGTTGGGTGCTGCCTCCTTCACTTAGTTCAGGGCTTTGGAAGGCAGGGTGCTGCCTCTCCCAGATCATGTGAAGCTCAGGCGGCCGGGTGCCACCTCCTTCACTCCGTGTAAGGCTTAGGTTGCTGCTGCCTCCCTACGGTTGCCAGCTCCGAGTTGGAAAATGCCTGGAGATTTTGGAGGTGGAGCCTGAGAAGGGCAGGGTTTGGGGTTTCATGGCAAGAGACCAACAGAGATGGTTTGCCAGTGCCTTCCTCTGCACAGGAACCCTGGTATTCCTTGGTGGTCTCCCATCCAAATACTAACCAGGGCTGGCCCTGCTTAGCTTCTGAGAGCTGACGACATCGGGCTGTAACATGCTGCCTTCCGTCCTGTAAACCATATTAAGCTGCCATATATTGTACACAAACCAGGCAGTACTTCAACAGGGGAAGAATAGCATAATTGCTGACTACACAAAATTGCAAATGTCCATTCTTGCAAAAATCTTCATGACTTTGTGTGGTCTAAGAATAGACAGGTATGGATATCCAGAAACAGTCCATTTCATATCAATACTTCATCAGCCTGTTTCATATCATTAGCTAAAGACAAAATACATGGTGTTTGTACTTCATGTATACATAATGCCCAGACCACAAGAAATGAATTGCAATGGTTACATACTTCAGATCTGAGGACCATAATTTTGGAGTCCTTCTAAGGTGAGCTGCTAGTTCATAGCTTATCCTTATGGGGAGTTAAACTGCAGAACAAGCTGCTAGTACATGTTGAGTTCTTATGGAATGGCAAACTACAGTAAAATGATATATAGAAAGGGGGTATACGTCTATTAACCATCCCCAAGTGTAACCAGGATGAGTGGCTGACTCATCCATTTTCCTCCTTAAAGGTACACTAATAAAAATCTCCAGATGTTACAGAAAACAAGTCCATTTCAGAGTTGAATCCATATACAAACTTTGCTTCTTGTTGTAATAACAGTAGTTCAACATCCGCATGGTTATAGTCCCCTTTAGTCAATTGCCATAGGACAAAAAACTGAATGTCTGATCATGATTTCTATCCAAATAGTGTTTCATTAGAGGAGCTTCAATATAACCAGACCTAATACAAGACCTGTGTTCAATTATCCTGGTTTGAATTGTTCTGTAACTAATACCTATATACAGGGGATTACAAGGACATCTTAGCATATACACCTCTTCAAGGAGCAATTGCTAAACCTTTTTAGATTAAATTTAAAGCCAGATGTTCGGTGTTCAAATTCTTTTACAGGTAATGAAAAGGGACAGACAGAGCAACCTGAACATTTATAATGCCCAGATGGAAAGGAGCTTATAGGTGGAATAGCAATATCTGAATGTACCAATATGTCTCTAAGGGCATTGATCTTAAGTAAACCAATGGCAGGAGAGGATTCACAACCAGGAATAGCTTGAACTATATGCCAATATTGCTGTATAATTCTAAGAATATCAGCAGATAAATTGGTAAACAATAAAGAACTGGTGATTAAATCTCTATTCTATGTGTCTTTGTTCTTTAAGAGGGATGTTCTTTCATGTTTCAAGGCCTTAAATTGAGCAGATTGAATAACATCACTAGGATAGCCTCTACATGCTAAGGTTTGAGAGAGGTGGTTAGCTGAATCCAAAAAATCTGTCACAGAGGTGGCATTTCTCTTGAGGCGTAAACTCAGAGGGAGGTTCTTTTTCAAATGCACAGGGTGGAAAGATGAGTAATGTAGCACAGAATTACGATCTGTGGATTTCTTAAAGGGTCTTACTGATAAGGAATCCTCACTATTCTTATATACCACTGCATCCAGAAACGGGATCTGTTGCTTATTCATGTCACCAGTAAATTTAAGATGAGAAATACATTCATTTAAGGTAAAACATAAAGGTCCCCGGTGCAAGCACTGGGTCATTCCTGACCCATGGGGTGACGTCGCGTCCCGACATTTACTAGGCAGACTTTGTTTACGGGGTGGTTTGCCAGTGCCTTCCCCAGTCATCTTCCCTTTACCACCAGCAAGCTGGGTACTCATTTTACCAACCTCGGAAGAATGGAAGGCTGAGTCAACCATGAGCCGGTTACCTGAAACCAACTTCCATAGGGATCGAACTCAGGTCGTGAGCAGAGCTTGGACTGCAGTACTGCAGCTTACCACTCTGTGCCACCATCCCTTAAATGCTAAAAATGATGTTTCATTATTAATGAAAAAAGGTAATCTATAATTCTTTTGTACCCTATGATGTTTTGTTTAAACGGATTAACATCTGTGACACAGGTATGAGCAGGTGGGTAATCTGTTAGTAGAAAGTGTTCTCTACCTTGTCTATCTTTGCCCTATATCCTTTGTAACTAGTGGCAGAAAAGACCGAAAGAATATTATCTCTAACACACTGTCCATAAAAAGGGGTTGTTCCCTTAAATGTGGCCATAACTTGAAAATAAAATGTTGTTTTATGTGAGGGCTGTTCTGATCTATGTATGAACCAGCCGTTACTAGTTGTCTGCACCATCTGGATTGCTTGCTTTCCATGCCCAACAGACATTTTTGGCAAGGCACATTTTGCTCGTTCTGTTTGTGGTGCACACCGTATAATCTACATGATGTGCATAATATGTTTTGGGCATCAGGGTATGAATGAGTCTGCCTCATGGGAACTGGAAGGCGATGAGAAGCTGTTTAGCCCTACAGTTCTATCATTCTGCAATCAGATAAAACTGCAACAGTTCTAATGCAGGTGGGAAATGGCTATAGGAAACTAAGCTTGGACCATTACTTTCCCACCTATAAAAGAACATTTAAAAAATAAAAATAAACTGTGCATAAGCCCTTCCATGGGCATATGATGGAAATAACTTCAACAAAGTGTTGTGCTCAGCTACAGATGGTGAGAGTAGATAGTTTCTCAAGTCTTTTCTGCTCAGTATGCAATCTACAGAAAGTACAGAATGAGATGACAGAATTTAGGAATGTATCATTTCCTTCCTGTAGTGAATGTTTTATGGATAAAACTCTCTGCCTGTAGTAAAGTAAGCCCATTTGAGAGAACAAGCATCGCCTTAAAAGGCTGGTCAACTACCCTTATATTGTTTTTAGCTAATAGAACAGGAAAGAATATGACTTTTCCATTTCCACCATTCATCTGGCATAGTAAACTCCAGGACTGTGCACATCAGTTTAAAGTTTTCAGCAACTCCAGATTTTGTTGGACCTCCCACCTTTAATTCTTAATTTATTTGTTATTTGTCTGCAACTTTTTAAAGTCAAAAACAACTTTCACAAACAGCATGGTATAGTGGTTAAGAGTGGTGGTTAGGAGCGGTGGACTTTAATCTGGAGAACTGGGTTTGATTCCCCACCCCTCCACATGAGCGGCGGACGCTAATCTGGTGAACCGGGTTGGTTTCCCCACTCCTACACATGAAGCCAGCTGGGTTACCTTGGGCTAGTCACAGCTCTCTAAGAGCTCTCTCAGTCCCACCTACCTCACAGGGTGCCTGTTGTGGGGAGGGGAAGGGAAGGTGATTGTAAGACGGTTTGATTCCAAATTCCTATTTAATTAATTCGTAATCTACCTGAAGAAGATGCTGAGGAAATAAGAGGAGAGACAGCAAGAATTCTACGAAAAGCAAAGCCCCCTGCTAGCAATATAACACGCAAGGAGAGAAACGCCATCAAGACCCTCAATGCAGATCCAGAAATCATTATTCTACCAGCTGACAAAGGCAATGCCACAGTGATCATGAAAACAGAAGAATACAAAAAGAAGATTGAGGAACTTCTGGACCCTGCCACATACAAAAAACTAAAACGAGATCCAACTTGCAAAATTACCAGGAAAACTAGCATTCTGATCAAGAATTCCACTCTTCATCCCGACACACACAGAAAACTATGCAAGACTGAAGCACAACCACCACGATTATATGGACTACCTAAAATTCATAAGGATCCCGTTCCACTCCGACCCATCGTGAGTGCCATTGGTTCCCCAACATATGAATTAGCTAAATATTTGACCACCCTCCTACAGGACCACATTGGAAAAACCACTTCTTACATCAAAGATTCAACTCACTTCATCAACAAAATCAGTCCGTTAAGACTCAATCCAAAGGATATATTAATCAGTTTTGATGTTGTATCCCTCTTTACCAAGGTTCCAGTTAAAGACACAATCTCATTGATTAACCAGATTTTTCCAGAAGATATAACAGCCTTATTTCACCATTGTTTGACAACAAGTTATTTCCTATGGGATCAAGAATTTTATGAACAGATTGATGGAGTAGCTATGGGAAGTCCACTCAGTCCAGTAATAGCAAACTTTTACATGGAATATTTTGAAAAGACAGCATTAGAATCAGCACCTTACAAACCTACAGTCTGGTTCAGGTTCGTAGATGATACATTTACCATTTGGAGCCATGGTGAAGAAAAAAATTAATGGACTTTCTAAACCATCTTAATAATATCCATCCAAACATTCAGTTTACCATGGAAAAGGAAATTGAGGGTAAACTCCCATTTCTTGATACCCTTGTCATCCGTAAATCAAACCTTCAGTTAGGTCACAAGGTCTACCGGAAACCAACTCACACAGATCGCTACTTACACAAAAACTCCAACCACCACCCCCGACAGAAAAGAGGAATAATCAAAACATTAATGGACCGTGCAAGACGGATCTGTGAACCACAGTTTCTCAAGGAAGAAACTAACCATCTAAATCACGCACTGCTAGCAAACGGCTACTCCAAGAATGAAATCAGAAGGGCCATTAAACCAAACAAAAATCAGAAAACTCAAGAAAAACAGTCTCCCATAGGAAAGGTATTCTTGCCATTTATTAAAGGAGTCACTGATAGGATGGAGAAACTTTTGAAAAAACATAACCTACAAACAGTGTTTAAACCCACCAAGAAAATACAACAAATGCTACGATCAGCAAAAGACAAAAGAGACCCCCTCACCTCTGCAGGAGTATATCGTATACCTTGCAGCTGTGGACAAGTTTACATCGGGACCACAAAACGCAGCATACAAACAAGGATAAAAGAACATGAAAGATACTGCAGACTTGGCCAACCTGAGAAATCAGCAGTGGCTGAACATGGACTGACACAAACAGGACACAGGGTCTTATTCCAAGACACTGAAAGACTGGACAATTCTACCAACTGTTTTGTCAGATTGCACAGAGAAGCCATTGAAATTCACAAACATCAGCACAACTTTAACAGAAAAGAGGAGAGTTTAAGAATGAATAAGGCTTGGCTTCCTGCCCTGAAAAACCTCCAGACAAAGACAACATTCAACAATAGCCATACAGATTAGTTTTGGATTACACACATTAACAGATCACTTCAGGATACAATGGTTCCATATTAACATACCATACCCTCATTAGCACATTATCTTGATACTTACAGGACAATACTTTTGCAGGACAATACTCAGCTCAAACCCACCCCCTTTCTGACTATATATTACTCTTTCTACACCCTTGACACTGAGAGACACTGTCCTTCAGTGTTACTACTCTGAAGATGCCTGCCACAGTTGCTGGCGAAACGTCAGGAAAGAAAATTCCAAGACCACGGTTACACAGCCCGGATAACCTACAAGAATCCTATTTAATTCTCTCCACATATAATTGGGGTTTTGTACCTCTGAAGTGCACAGATTTGCCATTCAAGGATCTGGCACAATGCCATGCACAGAACAGAACGGAATTGGCATCGTTAATGTGTCCCTGCCAGGACCTGCAGAATTTCCTGATGTAGCATCATCTGTGAATTTCATTAGCTTGATCTTTAACTCTCGTTCTGGATCACTGATATAAATGTTCAATAAAACAGAGCTTAACACGAATCTCTGTGATGCCCCATTGGATTTCCCAATACACTGACCTTTATTTTTTTTTGTTTACTTAAAGTTCAGATGGCAACACTTGTGGCTTTGCCAATATGAATAAACCCCAGCCTCCCTTTCCCCTTTCCTCATCACCCTTGCAATTTAATTCCAGAGCCATCAGGTTAATGGTGTATGATTTGTTCTTCATAAATCCATGTAGTTAATTTTTCATGGCTCCATTTTCTTAGAGATTCAAGCAGGTCTCTTTGATTTAATGGTAATAATGTCAACAGCTGCTGCAGTGTGGGGTGCCAGTATTAGAGCCTGGGTGATTTGTTGGGCCTACAGAATGAGAGAGGCAACCGGGGGAAGCAAATACTTTCGCTCTAGAAAGGCCTCCTGGATGAAGAAGAGGCTGCTGAAACTGGTGTCAGAAGATGGGCCCTCTTGACTCGTCAGCGGTCTGGCTGAGGGTCTGAGTCTGGCAGATGGACCAGGCCAGTGGAGATCATAGTGCCATTCTCTGCATTAAGAATGAATGGGATCCAAAAGAGACCAACCAAGTTTTGCTTCGGCTGGAGCTTGGAGTGTATAAGATGGATGAAGAAGTCAACTGCAGAGACAAGCAGACCTGGCAGGGACACCAGGTTCCCTGTGGGGGTAAGGGCTCTTTGGTCCCAGCTTCTGTTTCCAGCTGCTGCTCCAGCAGTTAATGGGAGAATTTCCCCCCCAAAAATTGCTGTTGGTCCCTGTCTCAGAATATGGATATTAAAAGTAATGGCAGTAGCATTTTGGCATCCCTCTATAGGATCAGTTAAACAACTAGATCCTTTTGGATTCTCCTTTTGCTGAGGCCCTGATCAGTTACACAGATCTGAATTTGAGTAGAAGCCCCAAAATACTTTTGATCACATGCACAAATTTATCTTACAAACATGCATCTTGTACCAGTTATGCCAAAGCTGCTTAAATCTAAGTTGATTTTGTGAAGAAGAAGAGGAGTAGTAGTAGTAGTAGTAGTTGGTTTTTATACCCCGAGTTTCTCTCCCTTTAAGGAGTCTCAAGCCGTCTTACAATCACATTCCCTTCCTCTCCCCACAACAGGCATCTTGTGAGGTCAGTGAGGCTGAGAGAGTTTGGAGAGAACTGTGACTGGCCCAAGATCACTTAGCAGGCTGCATGTGGAGGAGGGGGGAAACCAGCCTGGTTCACCAGATTAGAGTCCGCTGCTCATGTGGAGGAGTGGGGAATCAAACCCAGTTCTCCAGATTAGAGTTCGCCACTCTTAACCACTACACCACACTGCCACTAGGGTAGCTTTGGCTTTAGTCAAAGTGTATTGGCAGAAGAACCTCTTTGTGCAATGGGAGCTTCCATCTTGTTTTCTTTAGTGTGGCATGAGTCTTTCAATGCAATCCAAAAAGAGTTACTGCAATCTAAGCCCATGGATTTCAGTGGAGTAGCCCTGCATAGATTGCACTGTCTGTTACCAACCACGATTCTGGCAATTCTGGGCCACTGGCAATAGCTGGATTGGGTTACTCTCCGGTTTTTTGAATAGTCAATCCTTGTCATCACTAGGACATTGGGATGTGTATCAACCGGATAAGGGAGTAAACCAGACACTGCCAGGGTGAATGCAATGTTGACTGCAAAGCTGGGGGTGCAGAGAAGGATTAAGAATGGTGGTGCAAAGGGTAAGAGTGGAATGGAAAATCAGAGGCAACCATGAACAGCAAAGTCACATTCATGGCTTTGTCTGACTCTGAACATTGGGGGATTTGGAATTGGCAGGAAGTGACAGCAACCCACAAGGATTAGCAGGGAAACTTCACTAGAAAGGTTTTTTTTTTTTTTTTCCAAGGCATACCTGGGGCTCAACAAGGAGAAATCTCCATCTGTTGTCATGGTACAGAGCACAGACTCAGCTGGCCCTGACAAATTTGGGTAGCCATGCTGAGTCCTTCTTCCTCAGGTTATGCCATTAGGAGGAAAGAACTGGCAGAAGAGGCCTCCGATGCAGGCAATGAGCCTTCTTGGAACTGGCATACAACCTGCTCTGCAGGTTGCCTTTTACCAGAGCATCTGCCTCTGGTGAACCAGCCAGCCAAGCTGATTCATCATGACTCTGGACATCCAGTAGAACTGGTCAGTATTATTATGCCTTTCCTTCTTCACAGGGAGACTTTCCAGGGGCAGTGCTACTGGGTGTTGTTAGCTTTGGACAAACAAAGTCTGGGAGAGTTCTGTGATCTTTGCAATATTTACTTTATTCACATAAGAACATAAGAAAAATCCTGCTGGAGCAGACCAAGGCCCATCAAGTCCAGCAGTCTGTTCACACAGTGGCCAACCAGGTGTCTCTAGGAAGCCACTAACAAGACGACTGCAGCAGCACCATCCTGCCTGTGTTCCACCACACCCAAAATAATAGGCATGCTCCTCTGATACTAGAGAGAATAGGTATGCAGCATGACTAGTATCCATTCTAACTAACAGCCATGAATACCTCTCTCCTCCATGAATATGTCCACTCCCCTCTTAAAGCCCTCCAAGCTGGCAGCCATCACCACATCCTGGGGCAAAGAGTTCCACAATTTAACTATGCGTTGTGTGAAAAAATACTTCCTTTTATCTGTTTTGAATCTCTCACCCTCCAGCTTTAGCAGATGACGCTGTGTTCTAGTATTATGGGAGACGGAGAAAAACCTCTCCCTGTCCACTCTTTCCAAACCATGCATAATTTTATAGAGCTCTATCATGTCTCCCCTCAACCACCTTCTTTCCAAGCTAAACAGCCCTAAGCATCTTAACCGCTCTCCACAGGACAGTTGCTCTAGTCCCCTAATCATTTTGGTTGCTCTTTTCTGCACCTTCTCAAGCTCTGTAATATCCTTTTTTAGGTGTGGTGACCAGAACTGTACACAGTATTCCAAGTGTGGTCTCACCATAGATTTGTACAAGGGCAGTACCAACAGGGCATAAGTAGAGGCAAACAGATACTCTTGCTGCAGGCAGAAGCTCCCCAGGAAGGAACTTGGATAGCTACTGAAAACTGCACCCTCACTTTCTACTAATTCCAGCTAAAATCTCTAATCCTCACCCCCACCTCTCTCTCTGTCTTTCCCCAGCTGTGACAATCTCAAAATTGCCAAACTGCTGTTTCTTGCTTATCATCTGCAGAGGTCTCCTTTCAGACTTCAACCATTCAGGTGAATTGCCCATTCCGAAACATCCTGAGCCATTAAAAGCATCAGAGTTCTTTTGTGTGAAAGCCCTGACTCCCACCTGGAGTCGCTTTAGGCAAAATTGTAGTGATAGATCCATTCACAGCAATCAGACAGCAAACGGCAAGCGATATCTAAAATGCCTGGTTGTCAAAATACATTGTGGCCTTTGTAGTTCTGTTCAGGTCTTTGGAAACCGCAGCTCCATTCAGGGAAACCTCTAGTTACGCATTTATTTGAAATGACCTCAAAAACCATGAACCAGTGGGGTGCCGAGGATTGAGTACTGGATTTGAACTGGGAGGAGAGGTTCAAATTCTTCTTTAGCAACAACACTCACTTGGTAAGTCTGAGCCACTTGCTACGTGTCAGCCTATGCTACCTTATAGGGTTGTTGCGGAGATAAAATGCCTATATATGCAGCTTGAGCTCCTTGAAGGAGGCATAAAGTACTAATTTAACAATCAAAATAGATTAGATAATATCATCCGAAAAGTTGCTTTAAATACCCCTCTTCCCCACTGAGACTTTTCTTTAGCTCTTCCTCTCTGATTCAGAAGTTAAGGATTCATTTATATCCATACTATACAGTTTCCATGCAGGAGAGCCAGCACGGTGTAGTGGTGAAGAGCGGTGGTTTGGAGTGGTGGACTTTAATCTGGAGAACTGGGTTTGATTCCCCACTCCTCCACACGAGCGGCGGAGGCTAATCTGGTGAACCGGGTTGGTTTCCCCACTCCTACACATGAAGCCAGCTGGGTGACCTTGGGCTAGTCACAACTCTCTTAGAACTCTCTTAGCCCCACCTACCTCACCGGGTCTGTCGTGGGGAGGGGAAGGTGATTGTAAGCCAGTTTGATTTTTCCTTAAGTGGTAGAGAAAGTTGGCATATAAAAACCAATTCCTCCTCCTCCTCCTCTGCAGCCCATATAAATTTTGTGATCCACTTTATGTGTGCCTCAGTCTATTTCATCCATCCATCCATCCATCCATCCATCCATCCATCCATCCATCCATCCATTTTAATCTGCTTTTTGGCACAACTGCCCCCAAAGCAGTTCATGTTAACATAAAAAATGATAACATGGGCAAGAAAACAATTGAAACACTAGATCATTTAATACAAATGTAAAAATCCCCAAATCACATGAAGGTGCAGACTGAACAGAAAAATTTTCACCACCTTCCTAAAGCCCATGAGGGAAGGATCCAGGCATGCCTCACAGAGGAGAGTATTCCACCATCTTGGTGCTACTGCCAAAAAGGCCTATCAACCACTGGCACCTGCCAAACCTTAAAGGGTAGCAGCACACAAAGCAGGGTCTTACGAGATGACTTTTTGTGTCACTTCCTGGAGATAATGGCCTGAAACCAGTTGAGCCAATATCGCAGCACCAGATGCTCATGGGTGAAACTGTGCTATTAATGTGGTGTGCCACTGAAATAAGAAACAGATGTCTCCCTGCTTGTGTGTCTATGCATTTTACCCTGTCAAACTGCTTATGGGGGTGCAGTAACATTATCATTCTCCCAACTCATCAAATATTTTCAAACAGAAAGAACCCATAGTATTCATGAGGAAAGCAACAGCAGATTCAAATTCAACAATGGTAGATTTTGGAAAGGCAGCTAACTTTTTGGATCATATACTGAATCATGATACTAGGTCTGGCTCATTCCTCCCCTGCCCCGTTTTTAATTTTGTGGATTTCAATGGCTGACCTACACTGATAATCAGTGTATGTGATGTGCAGCACAATCTGGATCCAAGCCACAGCCAAGGAGAGACATGCAAATACAGATGGAGCTGTAGCCACCTACTCCAGGGATAGAGAGATCCTCTTGATTTTTAGGCACCCAAAGTGAGTCTCACCTAAGTGAGTCTTGCTATTCCTTGGACTGATGCTACCATACTTCGGCTTGCCTCTGTCAGAGCACAGGACCTCAAACCCCAGCTAAGATATAAGCAGTCTCCTCTTATCCCTTTAGCAGCCCTCTCCTTGGAAAACCCTCATGGTGACTGGTTTGGCCACAAAGTCCTTCAGGGCAGGTGAGGAAATTTAGAAGAGGAGCCACACTCCTGTGGAGATGGACCATCCCAAATGTCAACCAGGTGACCTCAGAGCTCCATCCTTTAACCACATGCACATGTGTGTAAACTGCTTTCAAGTCACAGCCAAGTTATGGTGACCCCTCAGAGTTTTCAGGGCAAGAGATGTTCCAAGGTGGTCTGCCATTGCCTGCTTCCGCATAGCAACTTTCTTGGTGGTCTCCCATCCAAATACTAATCAGGGCTGACTCTGCTTAGCTTCTGAGATCTGACGAGATTGGGCTAGCCTGGGTTATCCAGGTCAGGGATTAACCGCATGGTAAGAAAAAATATAATATGGTAAGATATCATATACCAAGTCTCACAAAATGGCAGCCACTTTTAGTCAAGTTTGTACTACTAGGCTAGATGTACATATTTATCTTTTGGCACCATAAGCTGTAGGAGGCGAAACTCTCAGTACCCTCTCAGCTTACACAGAGGCAGGCAATGGCAAACCATCTCTGAACGTCTCTTGTCTTGAAAACCCTACCAGGTCGCCTTCACTCAACCTTTTTTCCTAAGTTTCCCTCTTTCAGAGAGCAAACATTCATATGGACACACACAGACACATGAAGCTGCCTTACGCTGAATCGGACCACTGGTCTATCAAGGTCAGTATTATCTACATGCACCAAAGAAAGGGAAGGCCCTGGTTAGATGGCTTCTTTTCATTGCTTTGCTTTATTTAGAATGTCCAGTGTCTGTTCTTGGATGTGCAGCAGATACTAAACCTGAAGCCCCCATCGTGCTCCCATCAAAGCAGGGAACCAAAACCCACACCAGGAAACCAAGCCTTTGTGGCAAGGACCAGGAGCAGTGGCGGTAGGCACTTTGGTCTGTAACATTTTGCTGCTTAGTCCACTCTTGCTCCTGAAAAGGTGAAAGGCACTGATCATACACAGTCCCTGTAGTCATCTTGCTGTACCCAATCCAACAAAAGTCAATAAAAAAATGAATGGCATGCACACAGCTTTAAATTTATTTCCACTAGGTGGCTACTTGTCTTGCTCAAACTCAGGGTCTAATTTAGGGTTTCCTCCCAATGGCAGAGTTGGGAAAAGCAACATTGTCTGTGCTACTATGTTACTTCTGGAGAAAACGAGAAAGCGAGGTAGGGTAGCTCTAGGAATCGTTGGAAACTACATTTTCCAGTGATTCCTAGAGCTACTCTATGTCATTTCCAGGTTTTCCCTGAAAGGTAAAGGTCCCCTGTGCAAGCATTGGGTCATTCCTGACCCATGGGGTGACGTCACATTCCGATGTTTACTAGGCAGACTTTGTTTACAGGGTGGTTTGCCAGTGCCTTCCCCAGTCATCTTCCCTTTACCCCCAGCAAGATGGGTACTTACTTTACCGACCTCGGGAGGATGGAAGGCTGAATCAACCTTGAGCTGGCTACCCTGAAAGTACCTGCAGTACTGCAGCTTACCACTCTGCACCATGAGGCTCCTTCGAAACGGGCATAGCAGTACAGATTATATTACCCCTAGGGTTGCCAGGGGAGGGACTTCAGTGCCATAAACAGAATTGCCAAAGCAGATATTTTCTCCAGGTGAACTGATCTCTATCAGCTGGAGATCAGTTGTAATAGCAGGACATCTCCAGCTAGTACCTGGAGGTTGGCAACCCTAGTTACCCCCCCCCCCCATGTTCCTGCCCCAGGCCTTCCCCCAGTTGCCAGGCACAACCTGACAACTCTGGTTGCTTTCTATACTTGAGATCAGGGATTTCTTCCTAAGGCAGGTTAGTTGGGAGACTAGCATATTTATGCTGTCCCTTAGGCTTGACTTGTGTGTGTGAATTATCTTAAATTATTTACAGCTCACAACCCCTTTGCTGCATTGCCTTTCCTCTCTGCCTGTGGCCTGTTCCAATCCCAACCATGATAACTGAATGTGTGGGAAGAGGGAGGGAGGGGGGATAGGCCTGCTTCCCAACAAGCCTCCCCAACATTATGGCTCTGTTCTCTGTCATTGTGGCTTGTGCTCATCTTCTCCTGTGTTCTATTTTCAGGCATGAGAATGGAGAATGACAGAAAGAACTCCTGTGTCTTGAATCACAAAAAAGTCTCCCTCCTTAGAGGATGGAAATCAGCAGTTTTCATGAACATGCTCAATGGATATATTTTAACTTTAACCTCTGCTGCTTTCCTGAAAAACGCTGAACCTTCTAGCTGTATTATTTATAAAATTGGTCTTAGCCATGACCACTGCAAGAGGAAAAGGAATCAAATCAATAAGATAAACGCTACTAACTCCAACAACCTTGAACTCCTATTGATGGGTAGGAGCAGGGAGAGATTTGAGAAATCGATATAGCTATCTCTAAAATTTAAAGGTAATTGATTGAAAAACTGTAAAGAAAACAGAAGAGACTCTACAACAGGCTTTGATCTTTAAGGAACAGGCCTCAGTTCCACTGTCCTGGTCTGATGTAGAGTCCAGGTGTTGAGTCACAAGTGAAAAGTACATAAGAACTAGGTGAGGGCAGCATCTGTGTGCAGGGACAGACTTTGATGTAACACAGTGATTCCAAACTGCTCCAACAGTTATTCTGTGTGTGTGGGGGGGAAATCACACCAGGTTTAGACGTAGGGTTGCCAACCTCCAGGTACTAGCTGGAGATCTGCTATTACAACTGATCTCCAGCTGACAGAGATCAGTTCACTTGGAGAAAATGGCCACTTTGGCAATTGGACTCTATGGCATTGAAGTTCCTCCCCAAACCCCGCCCTCCTCAAGCTCCATCCCCAAAACCTCCCTCCGGTGGCGAAGAGGGACCCGGCAACCCTATCTAGAGGGCACATAGACTAGGAGAAGATGAGAATTAGAACAATTTTTAAAAACAGAATACACACATATGGACATGGGCACACATACATTATCGAGGATTTTTTAAAATGACATTTACCAATGGGAAAACATATAGTTCCGAACCATACTGTTCTGTTACACGAACATGGGAATGACTCAACTTTAATATGGTCTTGTTATTAAGGGCTGATAAATTGTAGTTGCTAAGGGTGAGCTGGCAGTTCCACAGATGCCCATTTATAATACCTGTATATTTGGAATTAATTAGAAAAAAAGTCATACCTCCATTTGGTGCAAAGCTTGCTCTTCTTCCCTCAAAAGGAAAAAAAATATCTACAGAAGTTGCCACAAATTTTCTACTGCGCAGGGAATGGGAAGCGCAAAAGGCCTGAATCTGCAGAACGTCAAGGGTGTAACTAATTTTCTCTGGATTTGGGCCAGGGTCTTTAACATATTATGCTGGAGTTACAATGTTTGTCCATATTCCAAGACATAACAATTGTTCCACTGTCACTGTCCACAACTGCATGCAATATCAGATACTTCTCTGTGTCCTTTGAAAATAGATCAATGGATCAGGCCAGTTTTTGAACTTGAATTTTGAAGTTAAATGGGCCTACTAGGTTCCCCCACTCTTACTTGTCATTCAAGGGAGATACACTTTTAGAAGCAAACCCAAAGAATGCCGAATGTTTGAGTTAAATCAATGGCATCCCTTGACTTGGCCAGCTCATGTGTCCGAATGGAAGATGGGAATTGGGAAGAAAAGACAGGGGCAGACAGCAACCTATTTAGGAGGAGCCAGTGGATTTCAACCTAAAGACATTTTACTGGAAGTAAGCCCTATTGAATAACATGAGACTTACTTCTGAGTAGACCTGATTAGGCTTGCTCTTAGTATCCCCTAGCTTGGGGGTGTGATATGGCTCTCATTCTCCTCCCTCTAAGCCCATTCCTGCTCAGGCTGACTGACAACAACCCCTTAGCATGGTACTCAGCATGATACTCAAAATGAGTTCTTTTATAGAACGTGCACAGGAATAGGGCAATTTCCTTGCTTAGGAATTGTATGTCCTTGGGTGTATCTACCTAGGTTCTTATTTTCAATTATAAGCTTTGCTTCATAAAAGAAATGAAGCTTCACCCCTGGGGAAGACATTTCAAGGTGATTGTTCCACTTTGGGGGCTACTAGAGAAACTCGCACCTTCAGTCTCATGTGTAAAAATGTCCAGCCTGAGGGGTGCAAGAGTCACCTGGCATTTTTATAACATTCGAGACATTATTGCTTTGTTGAAATTCAAATAGATAACACTAGTAAAAATGAAGTGGGTTTTCTTCACTTGTACAAAAGCTTTAAACTCCGCCACCACTCTTCCATTTACAAATGGTGTGAAATGTTGACCTCAAGGCCATTAAAAAGATTTAGCAAGCAATGCCCTAGAGAAGAAATGGGCAATAATTCCAACAGGCTATCGATGAAATTCGTCCTCAAGAAATATGTCATCCAAAGAAAGAAGGAATTGCATGGAGGGAAATCAAAATGTTTGTTTTAACAACCAATGAAAACACATGCCAAGTCTCTCTTGCAGCTTTGCTAACCATATCTGCTTTGCGTGGGTTTCCAACCACTCTACAAAATGAACTGCACCCTTGAGAGCCGGTGTGTTGTTAGCGTGGCAGACTAGGATCTGGGAGACCCAGGTTCAAATCCCCACACTACAATGGAAGCTTGCTGGCTGACTTTGGGCCAGTCACACATTCTTAGCCCAACTTACTTCGCAGGGTTGTTGTATGGATAAAATGGAGGAAAGGAGAACAACGTGAAGCCACTGTGGGTCCACAATGAGGAGAAAGGTGGCAGATAAATGAAGTAAATAGATAAAATATATTTGGGTGTTTGTCATTTTCTACTTTCCATGCATCCTAATAATCACTGAACCGAGTATAGAACGGCCATGATCTGGACAATACACCCCACACAGTTAAGCAAGGGAGAGAATTCTTAGCCTTAAATGCTACCCCTTCCCTTCCTTCTCTGTAGCTTCAAGGTCTCCTTATCTCCCAATTTACAGCCCAGGAGAAGTGCAGGTTAGGAAACAATGCCCACTCTACTTAAACCCCCAAACTGTGAACAACAGGCCTCAATACTGATGTCTTCCCCCACCCCCCTCACAAATTTCACAAATAGATAAAATATTTATGGCAGCCTCAGTTGCATCCCCCAGCTCTCTGTGTGTGGCTATAGGGTTGCCAGCTCCAGGTTGGGAAATACCTGGAGATTTTGGGGGTGGAGCCTGAGCAGGGCGGGGTTTAAGGAGGGGGAGACCTCAGTGGGGTATAATGCCATACATAGGGTTGCCAACTGCCAGGTAGTAGAAGGAAATCTGCTAATTCAACTAATCTCCAGCCGATAAAGACCACTTGGAGAAAAATGGCTGCTTTGGCAATTGAACTCTATGGCATTGAAGTCCCTCCCCTCCCCAAACCACGCCCTCTTCAGGCTCCACCCCCAAAATCTCCCACTTGTTGTGAGGAGGGACCTGGCAACCCTAGCCATACAGTCCACCTTCCAAAGTGGCCATTTTCTCCAAGTGAACTGATCTCTGTTTCCTGGGGATCAGTTATAATAGTGGGAGAGCTCCAGCCACCATCTGGAGTTTGGCAACCCTGTGTGGCTAGCCTGTTGGACGAATCTGGAGACCTGGGTTCATATCCTCTGTCTGCCATGAATCACGTTGGATAAGTTCAGTCTTGTCATTTTCTTTCAACCCAATTGATGCTATGATAAAATGAGGGAGAGCCATATATACTGATTGCTCTCAGCTCCTTGCAGAAAGTGCTCAATCAAACCACCTTGCGGGAATAGTTGTCCCCAGGGCTGCCAATTAGATAGTGGTGGGAGACTATGGAAACCCAATTCCATGAGTTCTTGATGGCCTGGGAAACATGCAGAGTGCCCATCATGTACTGCTACAAACCCTTTGGCCCTTTGGTTGAAGAGGGGGAGTGTGACTTTGGGTTGTCTTGCAACCTACCTTAGCACACAGTATAGTGGTGAGGATAAAATGGTCGAGCAGGGCCAGTTCCAGGTTTCAGTGAGCCCTGGGGGTCCCTTACCCTCCTCTGCTTGCCATTGTGCTCCCCCCCCGCCACTGACACCTCCCTGTCCACATGCCTGCATTCTCTTTCCCTGCTACCTAACCATCAATCCTTCCCCCACTCACTTGTTCATTTTCTGGTCCTCCCAGTGCTCACCCACCCTTCCCTGGCTATGTTGGGCAGTGTGTGCAGCTAGGACTGTAGGTGGCAGGAGGGCTCACAACAAGTAGATGGGCAACAGGGGAGTTGAGTGGGTGGAGGGAGGCAGCAGTGGGCCCCAGCAGAAGACCTGGGCCTTGGCAGCTGCCCTACATCAGGTATGCTGATGCAGGCCCTGTGGTGGAAGGAGTGTATTAGGGTTGCCAACCTCCAGGTGGTGGCAGGAGATCTCCTGCTATTACAACTCATCTTCAGCCGATAGAGATCCGTTCACCTGGAGAAATGGCCGCTTTGGCAATTGGACTCTATGGCATTGAAGTCCCTCCCCTCCTCAAACCCTGCCGCCCTCAGGCTCAGCCCCAAAAACCTCCCGCTGGTGGTGAAGAGGGACCTAGCAACTTTAGTGTGCATGTGTGTGTGACATGTACACTGCCCTGAGCTCCTTGGAAATAGATGGGGGATGGGAGAAAAAAAAAAGTGTGCTGCACATAGAGAGAACCAACCAGAAGAAGAAGAATCACAATTCATTGCCGGAACCACCTCTAATATAATCCAATTTTTATTTATTCCATTATTAGGATAGTCAGCCTGGTTCCCAGAGGTATAGCCTAGGGCTAACCGGTTCCCAGAGGATAACCTCTGGGAACCGGGCTGACTATCCTAATAATGGAATAAATGAAAATTGGATTATATTAGAGGTGGTTCCGGCAATGAATTGTGAGGAGACTTTTGCACAGTCATGTATTGAATGGAAGAGGGACTGAGGAAGAACTGGAAACGGCCGTCTCCCCTTCTTTTCTTGACATTTGGAACCTGCATTTTCTCTTGTACCTGGCTGAAGGACATCTGAAAATAAGAAGACATACATCAATATGAATTCTTACAGGCTTTTGTACTAGGATTGGTCTTTTATAACACATGGAAGGTGTTAGTAATCTCGTGTTACTCCCCTGGCTATTTATAGCTATTAGGATAGACATATAGTTGTACTGTCATTGATTTTGTTTTCCATGTTGTGTAGCTTGTATAATATAACGTTTTGCATGTTGTGATACATTTTCGCTCCTGTGTTTGCTTCCTTACATTCAGTACCTGGAGGCTGGCAGCCCTGCTTGTGAGGTAGGTGAGGCTGAGAGAGTTCAGAGAACTGTGACTAGCCCAAGGACACCCAGCAGGCTTCATGTGGAGGAGTGGGGGATCAAACCCCCACTCTTAATCACTGCACCATGATGACAATCCTATTAACTTATTCAAGTTGTTTTCATATGTTGGAAAACAGATAAAATACCAAAAATCGAAACTTGGATTGATAAAGCTTACGAATATATAACAATGGCACACCTAACAGAAATATTACAAAAAGACACTCAAAGCGCGAATACAGACAAATGGAATTCCTTCTATGAATATATTAAAATCAAAAAATAACAACAAAATCTTCTGAGTCATAAGAAAGTTAAGTTGATGACCAAATGTATTACATTAATAAATGACGGTAATATTGAACCCCATAAGGGGGTAGATCTATGTATTTTTTTTCTAATGTCAAATATTGTTTAACCGATGTTTTTCCCCTTCCCCTTTCTTTTTCCCTGTATCCTTATCTAATACTGAAAACTAATAAAAAAATATTTATATAAAAAAAGTTGTTTTCATATGTTGTGCTGAATCTGGGTGGTGTGAGATGGAACACCAAGGGAATCTTAGCTTTTGGCAGCCTTGATTGTTCCATGGCTGTGTTTTCACAGCAGGCAAGGTCTAGCTCCTTGTAAATGACTGCCTCACCTTAAAGTACATTGTATCAGGGCTTCTGATGAGGATCTCAGCAGGCATTGGAGCTCATGTGGAGAGAGGCAGCCTCTGAGGTGTGCAGGCCCCCATTGTGAATGCGTTTATTTGTTTAACTATTTATATCCTGCCTTTCCTCTTGGCTTAAGGTGGCTTCAGGCCAAGCTAGATGTGACAGCATCCTTGTGGCCGCCCCGGGGACGCCGCTGCCATTTTAAAGGGGTTTTAAAATGAGCGTGAAAGGCTGAGGTGCTCCTCCCCCAAACTTATCAAGTGTCAAACGTCTGCGCTACCCTGCGACTGTTTCGGTATTTGAAAAGGCTGGGGGGGGGGGGGGCAGGCACAAATGTGCAGCACTTGCAGCGTTTTTAAGTCACTTCAAAATGGTGGCGGCATTCTTGTGGCAGCCACAAGAATGGGTGACTTGTGGCGAGTCGCATCTAGTTTTGCCTTTTGAAATCACAGTTTAAATCACAGCGCTTTGACAACTGTTAACACAACATCCAAAGTAGAGCCCCAAATAACCCCTCTCTCCTCAAAGGAAGGCTGCAGCCTAAAGCCCGGGTAAATACAATGGCCTTGCAGAGCCTCCTGAAAATTTCTAGTGATGGTGCCCCCTCACTTCCTCAGATGGTCTCAGGGAGCCCGTTCCACAGAGTGGGGCTACAATGCTTGAGGACAGAAACATACGGGCAGTGCCACTCCTTTAGAAAGGTTCTGAAGTTGCATTATCCGCACTGCGAACTGAGCCTCCAAGCTCATCGGCAGCCAGAGCGGTTGCTACAGAATAGGCGGGATGCATTTCCACGTTCCCACCTCAAACCACTTTCTCACAGTGAAAAGAGTTCCTGCCAGCACTCCACAAAGTGGGACAATGTCTCTTGCTTCTGATTTGGCTTTTATCAGTTCAAAGCAGGTGTATGGCAAGCTGCAGCGATGGCGCACCACACAGGCAAGGCCGTGCCACTATCCCTCTCTCTGCACCGTGCACACCCCCATGCAGAAATGAATGCCAAGCATCGCAACGCTGAGGAAAGCAGCAGATGCAAGACTTATTTGTCTTTGCCAGATTTTCTAATTTCCCTAATTCTGATTTTTAAATAAGAGCTGACCTTTAAACTTCCTCCTCCATCAGGATCCAGAGTGATTATCTTTCTAATTAAAGAGTTAGAAAGGGATGTCTGAAATAAAGTCCCCTTTGAATGACTAATATATGTATGGAGGAGCTGCGTTAGCTTTGATCTCTTATCGCATAGTGCATGGAGAGCTCTCTCTTTCTCTCTCCCAGCCCCTCTCTGTCTAATCAGACATGTCACACCTCCATGGAGGTAAATTGGGTTTATTTGAGAAGGAAAATTAAATTAAGCCTGCTTAGGAATTAATTGACAGCCTGGGTTTAATCTATCACATTATTCTGTTGGTTTCACATCATGATAAAATAAGATCTACTGACCCAGTTTTAAGCCTCAGGAAGGGGAGAACCCCTCTCCAATGGCAGAAACCCATGCAATGGAACAAAAAGGTCTGAGAGGGTGGAAATGAAATCCAAAGAGATAACAGGCTTTTGAAGGTTTTCCAAGGTTTAGGGAAAGTCTTTAAAATGATATTTTTGGAAGGATTCAAGATAATTAGGCGGTGTCCTTAAGGGCCTAATTAGCCATTACAGAGGACAAGTGATTGCTACCAACTTTTACCCTGGTAAAGGACTGATGGGTCATTTTTGCATTCAGCATTTCTACACACCCCTGCAGTCATTTTACTTCTTCTTTCCCTTCACTGCCTTTGGCTTTCTTTACCCACAGCACTGTTTAATCATAGGTCAGTGGCAGTGTACTTGCTTTGTAAGCAGAAGGTCCCAAGTTCAACCCCTGGCATCTCCAGTTAAAAGTATCAGGTTGCAGGTGAGGTAAAAAATCTCCACCTGAGGCCACGGAGAGGTGTTGTCAGTTGGAGTAGACAATACTGACCTTGATACCTGATTTGACTCAGTATAAGGCAGCTTGTTCATGTGTTCACTGGTTGTCGCTACCTTTGTGAATTTCTGATACAGTGATGTCACAGACTCTCATAAGAAAATTATGTGGGTTACCCAAACCAATCAGATTAAAGGGGAAAGTAATCAAATGAGGTTGAGGCATTTGAATCAAAGGGGGAAATCATTTAAGAGATTGTTATTTCATATTTCCACTTTAAAAATATTCAAAGAATGATGATGATGGTGACAATGCCATCAAATTGTAACCAGTTTATGGTGACTCTTCGTGGAGTTTTCAAGGCACGATATGAGCAGAGGTGGTTTGGCATTGGCGTCCTCTGCATAGTATTCCTGGAATTCCTTGGTGGTCTCCCATCCAAGTACTAACGATGGCCAACCTTGCTTAGTTTTCAAGCTCTGACAAGCTTAAACATTAAAACATTTGCACATAAAAACTACATCAAACTGAAATAAAACAAACAGGAACACTTAAAAGGCACTGGGAGCTGTGACAACTGCATAATGGTAAGCTCTCCTTGTCATAGAACCTTGAGTGACAGGAGGTTCAAAAAGAAAAAAAAACACAGAAAAAAACTGACTGAAGCTAATAGTTGAGACTGGCATCTGGTGTGAAAGGAACACATTTGTTTAGAATCAGGAAGGATCCTGTGCATGTGAGGGAAGTGATTAGCATGTCCTTTCCACCAAACAGGTGGTCGTCTTATCCTTCCTCTTCTCTCAGCCTCTACAGTCGATGGTAGTAGTGTCTCTTGAGGCATCCCTAAAGGTCTCGATTGAAGACCTTCACTGCTTCCATCCTGAGTCGGTCCAACCTCATTCTGAATTGCCTATACCACAGTTGGTTTCCTCACTCCTCTGCATGAAGCCTGCTGGGTGACCTTGGGCTAGTCACAGTTCTCTCAGAACTCTCTCAGTCCCACCTACCTCACAATGTGTCTGTTGTGGGGAGGGGAAGGTGATTGTAAACCACTTTGAAACTCCTTAAAGGTTGAGAAAAGAGGGGTATAAAAACCAACTCTTCTACCAGGAGAATCTGAATCTTTCAAGTCCACTACTAGTAGGAATGGGTTATGTTGATCACATAGCTGGTACACAGTAAATCATATGGATATTTTGTAAGTAATTTATGGTACTAGGAAGGATATAATTCATTGTTTTCTGATGGAGGAGTGCTCCCTGCAGTAGGATTAGGAGATCATCAGAAACAAATGTACTGTCTAATTATCCAGATATAGCATTGCCACTTAATGAAGCTGTTGAGCTACATGAAAGAATTAATGACACAATTATAACAGATACAATGAAAAACAGAAGGTTTTTGACATATGTGGAAGTGTCAAATGAAATGGAAATTATAATTTCAGATTGCCAAAAGTTGTTATTTTGTTTTTCAAGAAGTGATATTGGTAAATGGATTACAAAGAATTTTAAAAGATGCCTGAAACTGTTATCCAAAGAGCTGCTGCCTCTGAAGTACAAAAAAGGGTATTATTTTCTTAGAAACTACAAACAATGGCCTAATTTGCACTCAGTCTGTGATGTTTATAGTTTTGGTTGTTTCTGTCTAGCCTGTTTTGAATATTTATCCAACAAACCGAACGTAGTAGTAACACTAATAATGCCATTACTAATAATAAATGATGGCAGCTTGGAACTAATAAGAGTAAGCATATGCATTACTTAGCATTATAATCAGCAAGACATTTTTACAGGCATGTTGTAAAACTGTGTTCCTGCCTCCACAGGTATATTGCAGGCCAGCTAGAAAGCTATCATTATTTCCATTTACTCACTTCAGAGGCAGCAGTAAGGGTTGTGGGGCATGATCAAATGAGAGAGAGCTTCCCATGGTTAACTGAGCTTAGATCTATCAGCTGCCAGGGTATGTGTGGGGGGTGATACACAATAAGAAGGAACAACCATAATGTTTGTACTTTTTAGTGGGGATATGCAAAGGAGGTTCAGGATGAGGATGAAAAGGCAGAGGAGCCATGGGATTGTTATCAGTTGCCAGGGCAGTCCAGTGGGACTGGGAGAGTCTCAGAGACAATAAATGCAGGGCGAGCTGTTTATATTATGGGATGGTGATAGGAAATGGCTACCCAACTACACTGAGGAATAGGCTGTGGCTTAGTGGAACCATAAGTACTTTGAACACAGAAGATCCCAGGTTCAATCCCTAGCACCTTCATGTGCTCTGTATGTATGTGCATATGTAGCAGAATATGTGTGCCTCAGGAACTCTCCCAATGTGGTACAAGAAAGAAAAAAAAATAAAGGCTGATATATATAGGGTCCGGGCTTATTGGGACTGATTTTTTTCGGTAAACCCGGAATAAGCCGAATACCCATACTGGTAAAGGGGTCTTTTGGCTTTATTTCCGGGTTTACCGAAAAATTCAAGTCCATTATAGTCTATGGGGATCATTTTCAAAGCTTCTATGGGGGCATTTTTGGAGATAGAGTTCCTAGATTTTCAGGGTAGCTTCAAGGGGCTCTCCTTGCATGAACCCCAAAGTTTGGTGAAGATTGGGTCAGGACGTCTGATTTTATGGGGTCTGCAAGAAGTTGCCCCCTCCTCCATAGAGAAGTATGGTAAAGTTTACAATGCTTCTTTATGAAGGAGGGGGTGGCCCCTTCCAGACCCCATAAAATTGGATCCCCTGACCCAATCTTCACCAAACTTTGGAGTTCATGCAAGGAGAGTCTTGTGAAGCTATGCTGTGAGTTTGGTGACTCTACATCAAAAGATTCTCCCCTGGGAGAATTTTAAAACTACTTAATATTCACAGTCTGTAATGGCTGCATTCATACCCAAGACTTGTGGGAAAACTCTACTTCCCATGAATGCTTGCAATGGGCCTGCACAATGCAGGAAATTCACAGCTACTCCCCCCCCCCACATCCCCAGTGACCCCTGCTCTATCTCAGAGGATGTGAAAAACACTCATGCTGTAAAGTGAAATAGATACAAACAAGCAACAGCAACAATGACCAAATCAATTGCAAGAATTATAACTGGTGTGTATATCCAAAATAAATGTACGTATAAATACATCTTATAAAGCGAATATGCCAAACGTTGAACATTGTTCCACTGAGGAACTGCTTTAACTGTCAGGAAGTTCTTCTGAATGTTTCGCCGAAAACTCTTTTGATATTATTTCAAACTGTTGGTTCTGGTCCGACCTTCTAGGGCAACATGAAACAACTCCACTCCTTCCTCTATATGACAGCCCTTCAAATATTTGAAGATGGCTATCATATTACCTCTGTCATCTCCTCTCCAGGCTAAATATACCCAGCTCCTTCAACCTTTCCTCATAGGACTTGGTTTCCAGACCCCTCACCATCTTTGTTGCCCTCCTTTAGACACATTCCAGCTTGTCAACATCCTTTTAAACTGTGGTGACCCAAACTGAACATTACTCAGTTGCTCTATATTGCTCTCTAAATCTCCTAACCCTGAACAGGCATCAGTATTTGTGTCAAATATTTCTTTGATGTTCATTTTTAAAATTGAGCTTGTTTGGCAGTTGCTGTTTGGTCCCTCAGTTTTAAAATACCCAATCAAATATCAAAAGAAGAAGAAGAAGAAGAGTTGGTTTTTATATGCTGACTTTCTCTACCACTTAAGGTAGAGGGAGGGGAGGGGCCGTGGATCAGTGGTAGAGCATCTGCTTGGCATGCAGAAGGTCCCAGGTTCAATCCCCAGCATCTCCAGTTAAAGGGACTAGGCAAGTAGGTGATGTGAAAGACCTCTTCCTGAGATCCTGGAGAGCCGCTGACAGTCTGAGTAGACAATACTGACTTTGATGGACCAAGGGTCTGATTCGGTATAAGGCAGCTTCATGTGTGTTCATGTGTATGTTAAGGGAGAATCAAACCAGCTTACAATCACCTTCCCTTCCCCTCCCCACAACAGACACTCTGTGAGGTAGGTGGGGCTGAGAGAGCTGTAACTTGCCCAAGGTCACCCAGCTGGCTTCATGTATCAAAGTGGGGAAACAAATCCACCAGATTAGCCTCTGCCACTCATGCGGAAGAGTGGGGAATCAAACCCGGTTCTCCAGATCAGAGTCTACTGCTCCAAACCACCGCTCTTAACCACTACACCATGCTGGCTCAAAACTTGGGTAGAAGCAGCAAATGGACAACATTCTATGTCTACTGCCAACATAGTGGTTCAACAGAACTAGTCTGCCAGTGTGAACAGACAATATTGACTTTGATAGACCAATAGACTAATTCAGTATAAGGCATCTTCATGTGCATGTGTTCCAAGAATGATCTGCTTTCACATGAGGCTATGTATCTCTTCATATATTTGCCGATATGGGTATATTTCCTTCCAGGTAGCATTTATACTTAAAGCAGTGCAGAAATTCTGGTGGTGGGCATTCCTTGTGGAAAACAATTTTTACACTTTCACATTCTAAAAGCAAAGCATTTGGGGTGTAAGAGTGAAGCATTATCTTTAATTTTAATCCATAAATTAGCATGCCCCAGCTCTTAGAAGAGTGAAATACTGAATTACAGGATATAACATAGTGATGTGAAGCTGTCCTTGGCCCATCTGCAGTGGTCATCTGATGCTGGTGTGTTTGAATAGGGAAGAATTCAAATTAAGCAAAATGTGCTAGAGATGAGAAATGATGACTCATAATACAAAAAACCCACATCCACTTTTGTTTAAAAGTGTTCTGAGCAAGCAGCTCTCGTGTCTGGAAAGTCAGAAATACTCACAAAACTAAATTGCTTTCGCACATCCATTGACTTGTAGATGTGACAAGAAAATGGGAGAAAAGATTTTAGCATTTGTAACAATGTTTGTCTAGAACACAAGCTAAAATGACTAATGCATCTGAATTCTGAAAATGAAGAAGAGTTGGTTTTTATATGGTGATTTTCTCCATCTTTTAAGGAGAATCAAACCGGCTTACAATCTCCTTCCCTTTCTCTCCCCACAACAGACCCCTTGTGAGGTAGGTGAGGCTGAGAGAGCTTGAAGAGAACTGTGAGTAGCCCAAGGTCACCCAGCTGACTTCATGTGAAGGAGTGGGGAAACCAACCCGGTTCACCAGATTAGAGTCCACTGCTCATGTGGAGGAGTGAGGAATCAAACCCGGTTCTCCAGATTAGAGTCCACTGCTCCTAACCACTACATTACACTGGCTCTGAATGAGCATGGGAGGAAAGATAGGGGGGCTCTAATGAAAAGCATAAGCCCTACCTCCTGAACCACACCTATTTCCCCCCAACCCTGCAGCCTTCAGCTGTTATGGGCCAGTACCCCAGAGACCTGTGACTGGTCTTGTACACATGTGCTCCTGTGGGATCCCTTTTATAGCATTGTCTGCTCTCAAACAGCCTAGTGAATACTGATTTTCAGAAAATCTTCAACCAGTATTGCATACTGAATATACAAAAGCCTTCAACATCTCCTTTCTAAAATAAAAAAATAATAAAAAATAGACTATAAATTGATGATAACTCAAGAAATATAAGAAATTCAACCCAATTCACAGTAATGCTCACCTGGTAGCTTTTCATAGCAATAATACATGATAATGCTTGCAAGCAAGGAATGAAAAGTCTTTTCGTCTATAATTTTGCTGTGGATCCCTCTTTCCATCCTCACTCTTCTCTTAAGAACCTCACCCCCAATCTGCTTTGGTGCCTTCTAAATTGAAATCTATTCCCTGTTGTCCATAAGATTGACTTTGCCTGCTGCACAATCTGTACAGCTTGCATTGGGAGTTCTGCCTCCTCCTCCCCCAACCCTGCTTGGATGCCCCAGCCAGCTGCATGCAAAAACCTGCCAATCATACTAGACTGGTTCAAATGTGAGGCCTGCTAGGGTTTCCAAGTGGTGAAGAAGCCAACCACCAGCAGCACAGAAAAGGAAAGGGTTGCCTTCAGCTTCTGAAAAGCTGATTTGGAAAAGCAGAGACGCCTGGGTGTTGGGAAAGAGAAGGAAAGAGCTAGAGGCGGCAGCAGACGAAGGCCCCTCTACTTCTGGACCTGCACTGCGGGTGCTAATTGCCTTCTTCTATGAAGACCAGCAGCAGTGTCCTGTCTCTTTTGCACAGCTTTCTGACAATCAGTGGCTTCCATTTGCTGGAGGGAACACATCAGTCAAACCAGCAAATATACAAACTGTGCAAATACTTCATTTGATTTCAAATTGATTTCCCTTTCAGCTCTCACCCCTGCTGGTGAACTTGGCTCAGTTGGCCAGCATGAGTGATCTTGTTAAACTTACAGCTGCAGGGTAAGATCCCAGTGTGGCCAGAATGTAAGGTAGTGAGGGACTGGTGAAAGGATTTAGGTATGTGATTAGTGTTCCTGCTTGCTCGCTTATGGCAGGAGACAACTACAGTAGGGTTGTCAGGTCCCTCTTCACCACCAGCGAGAGGTTTTTGGGGTGGAGCCTTAGAAGGGCGGGGTTTGGGGAGGGGAGGGACTTCACTGCCACGGAGTCCAATTGCCAAAGTGGCTGTTTTCTGCAAGTGAACTGATCTCTATTGGCTAGACATCAGTTGTAATAGCAGGACATCTCCAGCTAATACCTGGAGGATGGCAACCCTAAATTACAGGCAATTATAGTCCTTGCCAGCCAATGCTCAGCTGATTGGTGGGGGGAAACTGGGAGCAAAGGGGGTGGAGCATGATCATCCTGGGAAGAAAAATTTAAAAGAAAAATAGGGCCTTGTCTATTTACCGGAAGTTCTGCCCATAGAGTTCCTGATGATTCCTGAACCTACCTGAAGAGACAAAAGTAGTTCTAGCAATTCTCAGAAACGGCCCTATGGTAATCTTACCATAGAGTTTCTAGTGATTGCTAGAGCTACCCTTGTAACTTCTGAATGGGAATGGTCACTTTTCCACGGCATGTAGAAAGGTCAATTCACTCAAAATGGATGCCATGACCCTAACCAGAATCTCCATGCAGGCACTTCCTCCCCCCACCCCAAACAATCACACAGTTGCTACCTGATTTGAACACAGAACCGGGCAGCTTTGCAGCTACACAGGAGCTATTGTTGATAGGTTAGTTTAGGCATTGAAGCCACTTTTGCAGCTGTGCAGTATGGGAAATCAACCCCCCCCCCAGTGTCATGGTAGGATCAAGCCATTATAGTGCACAAATCACTCTGTGTGCTTCCTTTTTGTGCCTACATAGTAGAAGGCATCTTTTAAACAATCTGCTGTTGCCCAGTGGTTATCAGGATTGATCACAAGATTGGTTCTGAGCTCTTCTATAAGGAAGAAATATAAACGACATCAAACCAGACAGATCAGCAACCATACCTGATGCTATGTCAAGCAGGGTCTATGATTGTGAGATGCCACCATGACATGATTGGAAGTGGAGTGTGCTCAAGCATGCTTAGTGAGGGGTGGGAGGGGGTATATCTGATGCTCAGCAATCTTGTATTTCCTGCTAGGTTTGGATTATATCCTCAAACAGGTTGTTTTAATTAAAGTCTTATTGACTGAGAATTTACGTTGTAGTTATTTATTTCATTTTTTGCTGTTTACTCTTGGCTGAGAGGTGGGCTAGAAATCTCTTAATAAAACAAAGGAAAAGCCCTTTGGAATCAGATCTCCAGGTCTGATTTTCACCAAAGGATGACCCTAACAGTGTTTTGCAGCTGTTCTGCGGTTGCTGCTGAAGCTATTTGTAAAAATACATTATGTTTAAAATATTCGTCTAGCTTTTAGCAGCTGATAAGTGGTTATATTTTTACTGTAGAAGTGTGGGAAGCCCCTTCTGGGAAGTTTTGCTAATTCCATTAAAATTGTTTCAACTTCTTCTCCAGATGTTTTGCCTGAGCACTTAACCTCCCATTAATCTCAAATAGGAAAATCAGTGGCAACTGTATTTTATTTCATGGATAGTGTTTTATTCCCTTTATTCGTATAAGTTGATAAAGACTTGGATAAATACAACAAGCAAATAATATAAAGAAAAACATACCTAGCAAAAAATTGGAATTCGGTCTGTCGGTGATCTCCCCATGCCTTCCTGAAGATGCTATGAGTTCATAGAATGTTCACGAGCATTCTGACTTCTGGGGATGGGAAAAGAGATTGCCCAAGAAAACCTCACATGGGGCCCAGAAACAGGGTCGAAGAGCTAGGAAGCCAGAAAAATTGGGTTCCAGGGCAACAAAAGACCTAAATGGGAATGCAGAAGAAATCTGCATGTAAAGAATGTCAGAACATAAGAGATGCCCTGCGGGATCAGATCAATGGTCCACCTGTCCAGCATCCTGTTTCACACAGTGGACAATCAGTAGCCATGGAAGGTAGGGTTGCCAACCTCCAGGTACTTGGTAAACCAAAGTTAGCCTGCTGTATGATGTGGAACAAGACCAGCAGTTATAGCCCAAGCAAATTACAACAATTGTTCTATGCAAAATCAATGTTTGTAATTCAAATCAAGTTGAAGGTTGTCATGATATTCATAGTCATATCGTATAATAATGAAACAACAATTTCCAACAAAGGCTACAGATTCAGTTACAACTGTAACATAGACGCTTGAGTAAAGTTCCTGTTTTTTTGGAACGCATCACGTGATCACGATGCTCTTCGGCGTCTGTAGCTTTGTGGTTATGATGATGACCCTTGCAGATTGGGGGTGTGGCTTTACAGGGGTCCGGTTATCGCCCTGTTTCGACCCTTTAGGTCTTCCTCAGCACAGACCACTGCAATATATATTGCAATATTAAAATCTTACAATATTGCTATGTATTGTAACATAGACATTCCAAGTCTTATAGGCAAATTGGCATAAATTAAAAGAAAAACATTCTATTCATTAATCCTTATCTTAGTCTTTTTTTAAGGAAGGATACACATATTACATATTTTTAAGGAAGAATTCACAAATTACTGTTATAAATTAACACAAATCCATAATAGTATATGAATTATAAATTGTCAAAGAAATCTACTTACACGCTAGCTGTTAATAACCTGCTCTCGCGGTGGCCGGGGGACAAAGTCCTCTCTGAACCATTAGCACTTCCCGTGGATAAAGCTTACATACTGATTGCATGCATCTGTGGAAATTTCCCTTAAAGCTATAGTAGGTCAATTGATAGTGCCAACCAAGACATGCATAGCTGCTGAAGTTATCTCCATTAATGGTAACAGGTCATATCAAGTGTTGTATTATGCCCATGAGGGTATAACGTGTTAAAGAGGTGGATGTATTTAGTCTCTTGGCGTCTTAGCAGCAGATCTACATCTGTCCTATCATCATTCTGTTTAATATAACGCCAGATTAAAAAGAAAGATAGGTCCTCATCTGTATGATTTTTCTCCAGGAAATGCTGTGTGAGGGGTGCTTGCATTACTCGATTCCTAATCCATGAACGGTGTTCACCAATCCAGGTACTAGCTGGAGATCTCCTGCTATTACAAATGATCTCCAGCCAATAGAGATCAGTTCACCTGAAGAAATGGCCGCTTTGGCAATTGGACTCTATGGCATTGAAGTCCCTCCTCTCCGCAAACCCTACCCTCCTCAGGTTCCGCCCCCAAAACCTCCCGCCGGTGGCGAAGAGGGACCTGCCAACCCTAATGGAAGGTCAACAAACAGAGCATAGAGGCTCAGGCCTTCCCCTGATGCTGCCTCCTAACACTCCTATTAAGAGGCTTCCTGAATGGCTTGTAACCATTGGGCAGCCATTTGTAGTTGCCATACCAACTTGCCTGAGAATTATGAGCTCTTTTGGGTACCCCTACTGTCATAGGTGGAGTGGATGCTTCCTGAGACAGGATGTTCTCTGTTGTGTCACCTCATTTACAGAACTCTCTTTCCACTTAGTCTTTCTAGTTTTTGATGCACAACTAAGCATTTTTTATATTTTTGGTTGTTCTTTTTTCATCTGATGCTATGTTAGTTCACTAATTGTGTCTGGGTATATTTGTTGTTATATTATTATCTTAATAATTGCTTTAGTAGATTATTTGAATTTGTCTGAATTGTATTTGGAAGCTCTTTGGTTGAAGGGCAGGATAGACAAATTTCAAAATAAATATGTCTTATTTTATTTAAAACATTGATTAGCCACCTTCTTCCCTTGAGGAACTCAAGGCAGTTTATGATATAATTGTGCTGTGATATAACACAATTATTAAAAAACACAATATAACAACATGAATAAAACACAAAACATAAAAACTCACAATTCAAAAACTCCAATTAGGACTGTCAATAAATAAAAACTAAGCCAGTCCAATGAAGTCCTAAATAAAACTGTCTTCAAATGCCTCTTTAGTGTTGCCAACCTCCAGGTAGTAGCTGGTGATCTCCTGCTATTACAACTGATCTCTAGCTGATAGAGATCAGTTCACCTGGAGAAAATGGCTTTGGCAATTGGACTCTATGGCATTGAAGTCCCTCCCTTCCCCAAACCCCACCCTCCTCAGGCTCCACCCCAAAAACCTCCTGCTGGTGGCAAAGAGGGACCTGGCAACCCTATGCCTCCTGAAAATCGATGGTGAGGGGGGCAGGCGCACCTCCCTGGGGAGGTTGTTCCATAGTCGTGGGGCTGCCATGGAGAAGGTCCTCTCTTGTGTGCTCACCAGACAAGCTTCTTTGATTGGTAGGGCAGTCAGGAGGGCTTCTCCCCGCAATCTAAATTCCCCGGGTAGAAGTAAATATCTGGTGGTTGCTGAACAGAGAAAGGAAGAATTCAGACTAGGGAGTTATCAACATGGCTATGCTCTCTTTTAGCATCAGGTTTCTTTTTTTACAATTGTATTTTATTCTGAATAAACCTTAAAAAGACAAGAAAATATCAGCTATCATTCATTTTGAATTGCAAGGCAGGCAAAATAATAATAAAAAAAGACAGTATGGAAATAACTTTTATTTGAAATCTGTTCACAGATAGCGGCTATTGAATCCTGATTTTAAACAGAGGAATGTGTTTACACGGTGCTGACTGTCACTTAAGAGGCTACAGTTTTGACAGAAAATCATAATCTGTTTTTTGTTGTGGGTACAACACAACAGACACTTCTGCACTTAAGCTATTTATAAACTATGTAATGACAAAAACTAACTACAGGGCGCAAAAACACGGAATGTTCTAAGAAAACATGTCCATGTCCAGCTCGCAGGGACTTTGCTCATTCCAGCATTTCCTCAGATCACTGCAGTAACTGGCTGAAGTGATGTGAACTGTCGCAAAGCAAACGCTGAAAATTGTGCAGCGAGACCTGTCTGAAGATCACACCAGATAAGTTTTGTCACTTTGAGAAACTGTATGGGGGTAGTACCATGTGAACGAGAAGGTGAGGGTAAAATTTTGTTCGGAGATTAATGATGTGCAATGAAATTCACACCACACCTGTCTCTGAACATGAAAAATGTTGCCTTTATAGAAAACTGAAGAAGAGATCAATCATTTTCTGGGCTAATTAAATGAACCAGGAAAGAATGTGAGTATGGTTTATGCATTCTTACCCAGAAATCAAGAGGCTCTGATAAGCTTGAATCAACATGCATAACCACTGGTGCTTGTGTTCTCAGGCTTTTTAAGAGGAAAAAGAGTTGGTTTTTATATTCCGCTTTTCTCTACTGTAAGAAGTCTCAAAGCTGCTTACAATTGCCTCCCCCCCCCCCACAACAGGCACCCTGTGAGGTAAGTGGAGCTGAGAGAGTTTGGAGAGAACTGTGACTAGCCCAAGGTCACCCAGCAGGCTTCATGTGGAGGAGCAGGGAATCAAACCCTGTTCTCCAGACTAGAGTCTGCCACTCATAACCATAGGGTTACTCCAGGTACTAGCTGGAGATCTGCTGCTATTACAACTGATCTCCAGCCGATAGAGATCAGTTCACCTGGAGAAAATGGCCACTTTGGCAACTGGAGTCTATGGCATTGAACTCCCTTCCCTACCCAAAGCCCACCCTCCTCAGTCTCCACCCCAAAAACCTCTTACTGGTGGCAAAGAGAGACCTGGAAACCCTGCATAACCACTACACCATGTTGGCTTTCCAGGTTATACCTGGCCTTACAGTGTAATCCAAAGGGGGGGTAGTTGCGGCGATCCTGGGAATGATGCAGCCGCACCACCTCCTCAGCGGCTTGCTGGCCTGGTGCAGCAAGCCAAAAATCGCATTTTCCCAAAACAACCACCATTTTTGCAGGTGCAAGTTCATGCAGGCAACAGAGGACGTTCCTGGGATGAAAGGGCTCAGGGAGCTGACTAAAGTCAGTCCGACCCTGGGACTGCCCCTATTGACGCCCATGTGAGCCCTTGTGTTGGAGAAACATTGCTGCAGTGGCTGCACCGGTGCGTATGCATGGCACTGCTTCGTGGCTCCCCTGCACCGTGTAAGTGGCCCTACACCAGCCTTAGTGCCCATTTAGCCAGCACAAGTGGCAGTAATGCTGGCACAGGGGTCACGTTGGCTCCTTAGGCCATCCCCCCAGGATTGCTCTGTAAATATTGTATCCATTCTTTAAAAATACCACATCTGATTGCCACCTTTGAAAATGGTAAATGCAACAGTCACACATGTCCGTGGCAAAATTTACAGCATCCCTAATTATGGATTGTACATGGTGCTTTGAGGAGGTGGCTGAGGGAGTAAGACCCAAACTAGATGTAATAACTGATATCAGTGAAGTCATGTACACCCACAGCAGGGCAAATAGGTCCCCCATGTCCATTTGGGGTCAGGAAAATAATATAGGGGGGAATGCTGAAGTCCCTCTTCTTCCTTCCTCCTCCAGTACCACACTCCAAAATAAGTTGGAGTGGGGTTCCCCTTAGGGTTGTCAGGTCCCTTTTTGCCACCGGTGGGAGGTTTTGGTTTTGGAGCCTGAGGAGGGCGGGGTTTGGGGAAGGGAGGGACTTCAATGTCATAGCGTCGGATTGCCAATTTCTCCAGGGGAACTGATTTCTATCAGCTGGAGATCAGTTGTATTAGCAGGAGATCTCCAGCTAGTGCCTGGAGGTTGGCAACCCTAGTTCTCCTGCATGAGCCCTAACATCTAGTTTAGATTTAAATTGTGGGTCAAGAGGATTAAGAATCATCTCGGCTGTGAACTTGTTAAGCGGCCTTTGACAAACTGCCCTCTCTTACCCCCTCTTTCCCTACCTATATCATAGGGATAAGACTATTAAGCCACTTTACAAGGCTGTTGTAAAGATCACAGAGATAAAGTCACTGGAAACCTTCTGAATATTCTGAAGTGCTGTCTGCTTGCTAAATACTATTATTATGAACCAATCATTTCAAAGGCTAAATTCCGCTTGTATGCGCATGAGGAATCCATGCTTTAAAAGAAATTCTGGCGGCATTCCCCTTCCCTCCACCAAATAACTTCCTTGACCTCTGTCAGAGTTGCAAACTTGAATGAAGGTAATGCCTGTAAAGACCGAAATCATAGAGGAATTTTGTAATGCAGTGGAGATGAAAGATCCTCTTAACCCTTATTAGAAAGCCTTAATCTTAAATTTACTTGACATTTTATGTCTGGAAATTAGCCATGGTATTTAAATGAAGTGGAACCAAAAAATATTTCAGAGACGTCTGAAGTATCTCCAAACAACTGAAGAGTAATCTCTAGAGATTAAGCAGCAATAGTGACCAAACCTCTGGAAAAAATGCTCAAAGCAACTGGCTAATCTGTTCCTATTTAGAATATTAGTTTCCTAGAAAGTTTAATGGAGAGAAAAAATAAAATAAGTATTTAAATAGAGGTAACATTGTCCATTCAGCTGGGCCAGAATAAGAGCTGGCGGGAACATATTATTGTTAATTCCCCCCATTCCATTATTTTACATTTTGTTTTCTCAGATTTATTTCTGTTGTTTTGTTTGTAACCATCAGGACTAGTGATATTTAAAGAACGTAATTGATCAAAATTGCATGTGCCCTGCCTGTCAATCTACCTCATTTAATCATTGAAATGTTAGCTAGAAGTAGGCAGACTGGTGGTGGCAATTGGACCAGCTGACAGGAGATATTTTGACCTAGGAAGGAAATTGTTAGTTACAATTCTAAAGCAAATCAGCAGTAGTTCATGCTTGTTTCCATACTTTAGTTTAGTTTAGCTTATCTCATCATCTACATCTATAAACATATCTATCTAAACTTCTCTTCACAACAGATCCTTTTTTCATTCTACGTACCATAGACCAGTTTTCTCACTGTCCCAGTGATATGCTGCATGGGGAACTACATTTTATCTGTCTGGGAAGATTATTTTTATTTATTTATTTTATTTGTTGTTGGCCTTTCTCTCTGAGACTCAAGGCACATTGTGTGCGTGAAGTGCCATCAAGTAGCAGCCAACTTATGTGACCCCAGCAAGGGGCTTTCAAGACAAGTGATTATTAAGCAGCAGAGGCAGTTTACCATTGCCTTCCTCTGCAGAGCCTTCCTTGGTGGTCTCCCTTCCGAGTACTGACCCTGCTTGCTTCCAAGATCTGATGAGATTGGGCTATACCATGCTGCCTTTCCTACCCAAGGCACACTGTGTGTGTGTGTGTGCCCTCAAGTCACAACTGACTTATGGTGAACCCATAGGGTTTTCAAGGCAAGGCACATTACACAATGCAAAACAATACAGTCAAATAACGTGAGACATCTGATAAGCAATGCAATAGGACTGTGATTATAAAAATTAGAAAACATGGTTACTAACAGAAGAAACACCAAAAAGTATTAGACATGGTATATTGTAAACCATGCAGAAAAAGGAATGATCAAAGTAGAAGACAACACAGTAAGAGAAAGATAATACATACAATAAGCAGTGGTATAGACTGCAACCATTTTTCCTTTATAAAGGTGCCCACCTGAACCATTCCATTATGCAACAACCCTATTTCCTTTATAAAAAAAATACGCTCCTGAACAGTTCTGCAATGTACAAGTTATGGAATGACAGAGTTGTGGGAACCTTCCTGACTTCCTCTGGCAGGCGATTCCACAAGTTCGGAGCAGCAGTAGAGAATGCACATGTACCGGCAGCTATTGATCGGGCACATTTGCAGGCTGGCACATTCAGAAGGCAAAGCTGTCACAGTTGAGCATAACAGGAGAGGTAGTCCTGTGTGGCATAATGTGATAATCAGGTCATAAATGCCTATCCTATACAGTGAAATACAGTGGAATTCCAACTCCATTTGCTCTTTATTCTTCTCCATGATTCTGATCTTCCAAGGAAAACTGAATTATGAACGCTTGGCTGGCAGGACCCATGGGTGGAGTGGTGCTTCTGTTGCCTCTTCCTGAAGTAAGCCCTGGTAAGGATCTACTTCCCTAGTCAGCAGTGTTCAGCAGAAGAAGCTGTTAGTCCTCCAGTGAACTTACAGATGAGCCCCTGAAGGGGAAAGTACCGAAAATGGTACTTTGAATGATCATAGGACAGAGTAAAGGGAATTGTGCTCCACGAGTCCCGAAAACATTTTTGTTTGGAAAATTATGCTCCTAAAATGGTGCTTCCATATGAAAATAGAGATATCCTCTGTTGTTTGTCCCCAACATTTGGTAAAGAGAAGCAAGCTGCTCAGAACAGGGGCCCTAGCGTTGTTGAGCCTGTGGGAGCTTTTGAAACGTTGAAAACAGTGGACATCACCACAAAATGGCTGCAATGAGGGGCCATTGTTTTTGCTGTCAAGTCACAGCTGACTTATGGAGACCCCGTAGGGTTTTCAAGGCAAGAGACATTCAGAGGTGGTTTGCCATTGCCTGCCTCCAAGGGCTGAGAGTGTGTGATGTTCCATAGTCACCCAGCAAGCTTCCATGGCATGAGTGGGGATTTGAACCTGGGTTTCCGAGGTCCTAATCTGACACCTTAACCACTACACCACATATGAAGGCCATAGCTAACCACAAAATGGCTGCTGTGGGAGCTGCTGCCAATAACAAAAGGTTTGGAGGTTTAAGGCATAGCGTTGTCCTATGAGGGAGGCAGCTGTTTTTAAATGTGTGATCCTCAAAACACAAAGATGATTAATCCTGAGCTCTATCTCCTACTCTAATGAGGTGGTGGAAAGCCAGGACTGGCTACTTGCTTTGTGGAAGAGATGCATTGGAGAAAAGGGAAATGTTCCCCTGTCCAGGAAACACAGTGGCAGGCGCCATGTTGGGAATCATTGGCCTAGAATATGAAGATTTCATTTTTTGATTGTAATGGTGAATAGCTATTGACTTACTCTGAAGAGCCCCATGGCGCAGAGTGGTAAGCTGCAGTACTGCAGTCCAAGCTCTGCTCATGACCTGAGTTTGATCCCAACGGAAGTTGGTTTCAGGTAGCCGGCTCAAGGTTGACTCAGCCTTCCATCCTTCCGAGGTCGGTAAAATAAGTACCCAGCTTGCTGGGGGTAAAGGGAAGATGACTGGGGAAGGCACTGTCAAACCACCCCGCAAACACAGTCTGCCTATTAAACGTCGGGATGTGATGTCACCCAATGGGTCAGGAATGACCCGGTGCTTGCACAGGGGACCTTTACCTTTATTGACTTACCTATCCTCTGAATTCGTCAGATCATTTTCAGTGACATCTAGTGCTCAGGCAATTCAACAAGTTCTTCCTTTACTTTGCTTGGAATTGCCCATCAATCAGTGTCGCTGGTTGACCCTGTTCTACAGTTCAGAGACAGAGGAAACAATTTCTCTCTATGCACAATTTCTCTCTCAGGAAAATTTGCTTGAGAATATTTCTCCCATAAAATTTGTTTCAGATTAATACATACATTATTGGAAATGTTTCCATCCATAATTATGGCATTGACTTCCCAGAAGGGGTCAGTGGAATGAACTGACCTGGAAAAGACTATGGAAGCTACAAGTTTAGGGCCAGATACTTAGATCTAGTAAAGTAGATACAAGAATTTCAGTCATCAATGAGTTCCTAGCACATTTCCATAATGTCTGGGCATCAGGATTATCCAGTATTAAAACCCATACACACAAATGCCATTTTTAATCATTCACGTCTTTAAAAAAATTACTGGTTGTACTTTCCCCTTTCCATTGCCGATAGATTTGCATGAGTGTTGCCAAGACAACTGACTTTAGAGACAAAAGATCTGAAAACTATAACACTATATTTTTTAATCCTCTCTGTAAAATTTCAAACATATTTTCCTCTCCCCAAAAAGAGTATTCTAATGCAGCTTTTTTAAAAGTGATGTTCCAAGTCATGCACAGTTTCCCATGTACAGCTAGGGGTGACATATCAAAATATATCAAGGAAAGGTGCATTTGTGAATATGTTGGTTTAATTCCCTAGAACTCTATGCTTCTGGGTTTTTTTTCCTGAAATAATAGGCATCTCCTATTAGGTGCTGTAGTACTCAGTGACCAAAACTCAGGATAAGTCAGAACTCAGGACCAGAAGACAATCAGTTAGCTGCAGCCACAACTCGTTTAGATACAGCAGTGTTATGGAAGGAAGAATATGATTTCAGAAAAACACAGGCTTATCTATGGAGTGGGAAATAAGATCCCAAGTTAAAATCCACAAAAGAGGGCTGACACTTTTATTCTGATGGATGAGCTGGGAATGACAGGACAACATGCCGCTTGGCTAGCTTGTCAAATGCCCTGGTAGATAATTTCTGGCTCTCACCCCTCTGTGCATAGTACTTTAGTTTTCACATGGGACTCATTTTAGTGCAGAGTGCAAACCTTTTGAAGTGATTAGCCACAAGCTGCCTTGGAGGAAATTTTAACCCTGTATCCCAAGTGCCCTGCCCTGGATAGCCCAGGCTAGCTGAGTCTCATCAGATCTTGGAAGCTAAGCAGGGTTGGCCCTGGTAAGTATTTGGACTCTGATCTGGAGAACCGGGTTTCATTCCCCACTCCTCCACATGAGCGGCAGAGGCTAATCTGGTGAACTGGATTTGTTTCCCCACTCCTCCACACGAAGCCAGCTGGGCAACCTTAGGCTAGCCACAGCTCTCTCAGCCTCACCTGCCTCACAGGGTGTCTGTTGTGGGGAGGGGAAGGGAAGGTGATTGTAAGCTGGTTTGATTCTTCCTTAAGTGGTCGAGAAAGTCGGCATGTAAAAACCAACTCTTCTTCTTCATCATCATACACCATCAGTGGTTACTCAGGCTGCCACTATGGTGAATGCCACCAATTCCACTGACACAAAAGCACTTGAAACACTGCTGGTTTTGAACAAATCATCGATGTAATTTTCCAGCACAGTTGAGTCAAGAGGAAACCAGCAGTATAAACAAAGTAAATTTGATTTTCAAACAATCTTATTTTGAAAAATAGGAACATCTCTACAGATGAGTGGACCTCTCAGGCCATCTGCATCCCCAGGCTAGGACGATTGTGGACTGTTGTGCCTATATGCCAGCTGGAATTGCCAGTGATTTGGGAAGCCATTATTTGATCAGAATCTGCCAAGGTATTATGCTGTCAAGATTCTTTAAAAACTAAACAAAAAAACCAAGCCCGTAAAACATAGCTGAATCTAAAGGTAAAGGTAAAAGTCCCCTGTGCAAGCACCGGGTCATTCCTGACCCATGGGGTGACATCACATCCCGACGTTTACTAGGCAGACTGTGTTTACAGGGTGGTTTGCCAGTGCCTTCCCCAGTCATCTTCCCTTTACCCCCAGCCAGCTGGGTACTCATTTTACCGACCTTGGAAGGATGGGAGGCTGAGTCGACCTTGAGCCAGCTCCCTGAAACCGACTTCCGCCTCAGTTGCAGAGCTTGGACTGCAGTACTGCAGCTTACCACTCTGTGCCACAGCCATTATATAGCCCGTGCTATTGTTATCACCTTTAACACATCCCCAGCTCAGCTATTTCACATGCAGCAGGCATCTTCATTCACTTCAAGGTAATGCTGCCATGACCCTTTTTTTCTCCGAGAAGTTACAGCTAATTCAAAATCCATCATTGTGTACGAGTAGTTTAAATTGTTCCAGTGTGTATTACCTTGCACTTGCGTAAAATGAGATTTAATCTACTGTCACATTGTCTAATTATCTGGAAATCCTTGCCTTATGCCTGTTTTATCTACATGAAATAAGTGTGCGACCAGAAATCCAAGGGTCTCCTTTAGAGTGTTATGGTTGAAAGATACATTTAAAGGCTACCTTCCGTCTCTTAAAAGGCATTTGACAGGATAATACTGTGAGCACCTGACAAAGGCCCCTGCTGCACTTGCACATTAATAGAAAGGTAATCAGAATCCTGCTGTCTTTCTGAAACTTTGGGGTTATGGACCTTATTAGAGATGCCAGGGCTAAATTATGGTTACTATATAGTAAAGATTCCCCATAAAATTCTTCCTCTAATGAATGTCTCCCAAGACGTTGGATTTCATATTACCAGATATGTACAATGGGGAGGAACTCATAAGAATGTCAGAATTGGATTTTCTTCCAGAATTCTATTTCCCAAGTGCATACAATAAAAGAAGTAAACATTAAAAATTAAAACAAAAACCAAATTTAATTGGTTTTAGTGTTCCTGAAAAGTGGTCATGAGCTCTTAATTTTCTTTAAAAATGCTTTTGGCATGAAACGGATTAGTTTTGAAGGGGTAGGTCTATTGGGTTTATTTTTGTACTATTTTATGTTTAATTTTTCATTCTTTTTTTGTGTTGCACAGGACCTATTGTGCTGTTGTGGTTCAATTTGGATCTTGGGAAAGGGGGTGTATGCAAGTCTCTTTGGAGGCCCACCTTTGGAGGTGAGCACTTCTCAAGCACTTCTCTGATGGAACCGACAGGAAAAAGAAGTACTTTCTCAAACCTCTGGCACAGTCTGTGAAACTGAAGCACCAGCCAACAGTCCAGAGATGGTGGCTGACCAAAGCTCTCACCCCTGGTCCAGATGGGTCAGTGAGGCCACTCTTCTCTTGAGGCAAGGCAGCCTCATTTCCATCCTAGGGCTTCTCAGAGAGCTCCCTGCTCTTGTAGGGACATGCTCACATGTCCTCCCCATCACAGGCCTCATCCATTCCAAGGAGTGACAGCTGACCTTTCTTAATTGGCCTCCTTGGGACTGTTTTGCCTCCATCAGTGTTGCTGGCCCCCAGCTCCTTCAACTGGCCCCCAGAAATGAAGATACTTCTTTAAAAGGATTTTTGAAAACCCAGATGTTGCATAAGAATTCCTACCCTATTTGTAACAGCAGATAATGACTGCAATGAGCTGCCATCAATGCTTTTCACATTCAAGTATTTGGACTTTGCTTTCTATCAGTCTCTTGAGCATTTCAGTCATCTTCTGTTAAAGAAACAACAACAACCAACACCCCTACTTTAAATGACTGGGAAAGTCTGACTGAGGATCATTCAAATTCAGAGATGGGTCTTGGGCTCAGTGAGGGAAGTCCATGTCTAATTATTTTGAATTCTGAAGAAGAGACGAGGTTCTCTTCCACCAGCATTCATAATAACTGGTGAGGCAGGATGTGATTTCAGGGCTGCCTTCCCATCGCGTCTTCTGTGCCAATGAGAAAAAGAGCAGGAGATGCTGCTCTTACCCTTGGGGGTTGCTCCACACCCACCCCATTCTCCTCAGCAGCTGCATCTATTCTCCGCAACACAGCAGTACCTCATTTGTTCCAGCAGCAGATTCATTGTTCTCATCAGGGGATATGAACCATGGCTGAAGAAAAGAAGGAGTTGCTGTTTTAGGAGGATAGATGCAGAGATTGACAAAGACTGGTTGGCATGGGGGCAGCATTAGACAAGGCCACAGGCACCTCTGCAGATTCCAAGGTGACATCAACTCCACAGTCTTCTGGGCATGAGATATGGGGAGGGCAGGTGGGATTTTCCTTACTTCTGTCCTTGTAGAAAGCTATGTGGATGGAAGAGATGGCTCATACATGGGACAGAAAGCAACCCTCTCTGAAAAGTACATACATGTTTCCTACAAAAGATAGATACATGTGCAGATCCTGCTGACTGGAAAAAGTGTAATTAGATGTACATTTGGGTGTAGGGTTATTTTTTGCAGTAGGACAGGGAGGTTGTGAATGTGGGAATCCTGGGACTGTGCCCAGAACACTCTTGGCATAGCCCTGCTGAGCTCTAAAGGTCTTGATGAATATTGAAAATTGGCTGTTCATGCTTGATTTCTCCTTGGCATGTGTGGACAGATTGGAGAGGTTGCTACATCACTGATTTCTTCCTGTGAGCATGTGTAGGCCCATTACAATCTTGTAAATAGCTTGGCCCTGTGATTGAACTTCATTTCCTTCAAGTGTAACTCTTCCTCCCCTCCCCCTCCACTGATTTGCCTTTGGAGTGACGTTTATCAACTCAGGTAGATTACTTTAGTCCACCGGAGCCATTTAAAACTTATTTTCTTCTTCCTGTGAGCAGTATCTTACTGTGCACAATCTAATGCGCAGTTACATTTAAAAGATTTCGATAGCCCTTCCTGGAAAAATGAAAAGGAAATGAAATAGTTTCTAATTACTTGTTCTGCAGAAAATCACTTCTAAATTATGAGCAATTATTTCTTTGAAGCGCTTTTATAATAGGCAGTCAAATCAGTCAAGGTCATATGTTTCGAACAAAAGATTTAGGCCACAATTGCAAGGTAGGGGACCGCACCTTGTACAGCGGCAACTTATTTAAAAAAAGTTAAGGATCATGAACTCTCCTGAGATGCCTTAGCAGGGAAAGTTACAATGATCTTTGAATGACCGAACAAGAAACAGCTTCTTCAGAGAATATCAGATACCCAACATTTGCAAATCTTAGCGCTCCTGACTATACTTTCAACCAGATGTTGAAAAATCTGCAAGAACACAAGCAGAGCTTCACTGGCTATGACCAAGCTTCACTGGCTATCATCCACTTACAGCCCATTCCTGAAATGACGGTGTGCGGAGTCGGCAGGGAAGAGGCACAGTGGCGCCTCCTCCTAAGCCTATTCGTGCTCGCCGTAAAACAAAACAAAAAAAGCCATTTCACACCTTTTTTTTGTTTGTTTTATTGGGGCTAAAAGCCCCATTGAAAACAGCAAGGCTGCACTTGCTCAAAAGCAGGCGCTGCACCGCTGTTTCGGGCACCGGTGTAACCGGCCGAACCGGAATAGGAAGCCGCCTAACCGGCGGCTCCTCCCTCCGGCCCCCCCTGCACCGGAGCAGCCTCTCTACACTGTGGCCTGTGCCACGGAGAGGACGTGCCAGCAGAGGGGCGAGGCGCGTTCCCGTGCCGCTTGGCCGCCAACAGGACTGGCCTCGCCGCCAGCGTAAGTGTGTGTAATCACGGTTTTACACACACTTAAGCTGGCGGCGGGGTCACACTGCCTCCTAAGAGGTTTGCCCCCCCCTTTCAGGAATGGACTGTAAGGGTATTCTACTTCCAATAATGACTTGTTCATTATGGAAGCACCAATAAATATATCTTTAATTTTCTCAATCATTTACATTTTTGTCGAAGGCTTTCACGGTCAGAGTTCATTGGTTCTTGTAGGTTATCCGGGCTGTGTAACCGTGATCTTGGAATTTTCTTTCCTGACGTTTTGCCAGCAACTGTGGCAGGCATCCCCAGAGTAGTAACACTGAAGGACAGAGAGACACTGTCCTTCAGTGTTACTACTCTGGGGATGCCTGCCACAGTTGCTGACAAAACGTCAGGAAAGAAAATTCCAAGACCACGGTTACACAGCCCGGATAACCTACAAGAACCAATTTACATTTTTATTCCTGTGAGTGGTTGTGTAGGTAGGGGCCCCGGTGCACTGCTTTGCCTGGGGGCCTACAGTGCTGCTAAGATGGCCCTGCTCTGACCCATAAGGAAGTCTAAAGGAAATGAGTCAAGGAATGATACAAGTATATTATATGGGAAGTTTCTTAAACACTTAAAAATGCTAAACATTGTTATTATTTTTGTGGATGTACCAGGCAAAAAGAAATAAAGTGAGTAGTATTTTTTTGCTGTTCCTTTTGTCTGTGTTGGCGGCTTCCTGTGTCTTTAGCTACCTGTCTTGCTTTTTATTCTCAGGTTTTATTTCCTGTTCAAATATATCATTAAAACAGCAAGGCTGAGTAGCTTATATATTGCTAGCTAACTCCTGTCAGTGGTTATTGGAGGTACTTAAATATGATTTCTCCTCTCTATATTTTCATAATGTAATCCCCTCCCCTTCGGTTATGTACGGCAGTAGTAAGAAAGAGACTATCAGAGAGCTGCTTCCATTTTTAGCTGTATTGTCCGAACAATACAGTTTCCTGCCCCAGGAGGTTTCATTTCCTCCCTGTCATTTACATCTGTATGAAAGAACCCAAGAGAGGTTCTAAACCATCTTTCCCCTCCTGCTGCATCTTATAACTGTTATATGCAGGAACTAGTAGAGAACAAAGGTCTGTTCCACGGTGTCTCAATTTATGGCATTACACCCAATGGCTAGGATGGTGTAGAATGCATTTCCCTTAATACACTGTCTTCATTAGGACTGAAAGATTTTTATTTGTATATGAATCAACTAAAACTATTGTTTGGGGCAAGTTTAACTGGGGGGACGTGTTAATTTTTTTAGGTTGTTTTGCTGCCACTATCTTACTGTAAGACCAAATAATACTATTAAGATGGCATTTTTTTCTAACAACAAGTGGCCATTTTTGTTTTATTGTTCTCTTCCACTCCCTTCACTACCTCAAAAAGGTTACTCTGTTAGGGGGATCATAATTAGCGTGGGGTTTAAGGCCTAGTGCCTGGAACCCATTGACAGCCTGAACTTGCCTTAAAAAGGTGTGTCAGGCACTGCAAGACGAAAATGTTAGCTCTTACGCATGCAGCCCTGTGCACCTGGGATGTGTGTGTAAAGAGCCATCAAGTCACAGCTGACATGGCAACCCTAGTGAGGGTAGGGTTGCCAGGTCCCTCTTCGCCACTGGAGCCTGAGGTGGGTGGGGTTTGGGGAGGGGAGGGACTTCAATGCCACAGAGTCCAATTGCCAAAGCCATTTTCTCCAGGGGAACTGATCTCTAACGGTTGGAGATCGGTTGAAATAGCAGGAAATCTCCAGCTAGTACCTGGGAGTTGGCAACCCTAAGTGAGAGGCCTTCAAGACAAGTGAGAAGCAGAGGTGGTTTGCCATAGCCTTCCTCTGCAGAGTCTTCCTTGGGGGTCTCCCTTCCAAGTACTGACCTTGTTTAGCTTCTGAGATCTGATGAAATCGGTCTATACCATGCCGCCTTCCCTCCTGTGTATCTGGGATAAAACAGACTTGTTCATAATTGTACCCTGGCCCTGGTTTCCAACTCAGTTGCCTTCTGTCAACCCTAATGTATACATCTTATTTCAGGTTTAGGGCTTGAGGGCATTCTTCCCTCCCTTGCCCCAGAAGCAACAGTCTTTTGTTGTTTCTTCCACACAGGAATGCCATCACCTTGGATTGATCTAGCCCTTGAGGCTGGGAAGCCTCCAAGCCTCCTCTGTTTTATCTCTTTCCCAGCATCTCAGTAGTGACTAGAGTGTTAGATATGGGAGATCTGCGTTCAAATCTGCCATGATGTTCACTGGGTAATCTGTGGGCCAGTCATTTTCTCTCAGCCCAATCTACCAAATAGGTAGGGTTGCCAACCTCCCGATGGTGGCTGGAGATCTCCTGCTATTACAACTTATCTCGAGGCGACAGAGATCAGTTCACCTTGAGAAAATGACCACTTTGGAAGGCGGACTCTATGGCATTATACCCTGCTGGAGTCCCTCCTCTCCTCAAACCCTGCCTTCCTCAAGCTCCACCCCCATAATCTCCAGGTATTTCCCAACCCATAGCCAGAAACCCTACAAATACCTCCAGGTACTAGCTGGAGATTTCCTGCTATTACAACTGATCTCCAGCCAATAGAGATCAGTTCACCCAGATAAAATGGCTGCTTTGGCAATTGGACTCTATGGCATTGAAGTCCCTCCTCTCCCCAAACCCTGCCCTCCTCATGCTCCACCCCAAAAACCTCCCGCTGGTGGTGAAGAGGGACCTGGAGACCCTACCTGAAGAAAAGGGCTGCTTTGGAAGGTGGACTCAGTGGCATTATACCCCATTGAGCTTCCCCCCACCCCAAACCCCGCCCTCCTCAGGCCCCACCCCTAAAATCTCCAGGTGTTTTCCAACCCAGAACTGGCAACCCAGAACTGATATCTCCATTGCTGACCTACTGTACTCCCAAGTGTCCCCTTTCTTTCCTCGGGGCTCAGGGCCAGGCATGGTGTGACAATATCCCTGGCCTTGCTCATATTTATAGGACTGTAATTAAGGCCCCAGCATCCTACCGTGCCTAGGCCCATCCCTCTTATAATCTGTTTTATGCACGATCTCACAGCAGCACATTCCTGGTTGTTTTGCTGCACTTACACAACACAACCCACTTATCTGTCTCGCACATTGTTCATTTGCATGGCTTAATTCCTCTACAACCGCCCTGTGACTGCCAGTGAAGGAAAAAGTAGAGACCGAGTGAATGAATGTCTCCCGATAGATGTAAGAACTTATTTAAAAACCAATCAAACAAAAAAGGAAATGAAGCAACTTTTCTCGGATTTTCAGATAACGAAATGTGTGCTACTAAAATCCTGCAATAAAATGCCCATTATAGAAGCAGGGTTTTTTTTGCATTTTACAATATTTTTTGATTTGCTTTCCTTTATACTGCCATGGCTTAGCAAAATCAGGACCACCCCCCCTCCACACACACAGACTTATTCCTTCTGGTGTTCTATTTTTTGCTTCTCTTTTCACTCATTTTCAAGAACCATTTAACTAACACAAAAAAGAGAATGATGGAAGTATATCCATACAGGGGACCTTCACCATTCCCTAACGTTCTGCTAAGAATCAAATACATTTATGAGGAAGCAGCTGCTCCTCCTGACTGGGGAGAGGATAGTGAGAAAATTCAAACAAATTTTAAAGATTTAAAGGACCTTGGTCAACTTGAATCTCACTCTTCTATATGCAATTATTTTTACCTGCTGTTTTTAGACTTTTCATTAGGCTTTCACATGTTTGCAGAGACAGTTTTGAAAATGGGCTGGCAGTTGCTCCCTTGAAGGCTGAGAAACCTGTGAGTTGTGTATGAGGTTTTTGATCCAAGTGAAAATATGGGGCGGGGGGGGGGGTTGTAGCTGAGCTTCGTATACTTTATCCCCTCAGATATTTGTTTTCCTTCCCACATCAGTTTTGTTTGTCATGAGCCCCAATTCTCTCTTGTAGAGAGGGGTCCTAAGCAGGCCACCTCAGAACCCTGCTCAAGTCTATTCAGTGATGTTTCCCACCCCGCACCCCCCACCGCAGGTTTTCTTAGGAATGGATGGCACTATTAGGGATAGGGTTGCCAACTCCAGGTTGGGGAACACCTGGAGATTTTGGGATGGAGCCTGAGAAGGGCGGGGTTTGAAGGGGAAGGGACGTCAATGCCATCGAGTCCAATTGCCAAAACAGCCATTTACTCCAGGGAAACTGATCTGTCGCGTGGATAGCAGTTGTAATAGCGGGAGATCTCCAGCCACCACATGGAGGGTGGAAACCCTAATTAGGGAACAATCCAAAAATAAACTGTTCAGAACTAAGTCCCATTGTATTCAGTGGAGTTTACTGAGAGGAGAGTGTTCCTGGGATTGCAACTGAGTCTCTTTTCCACTTCCTTACTGGATAACCCAGGCTAGCCTGATCTCATTAGATCTCGGAAGCTAAGCAGGGTTGGCCCTGTTTGGAGGCTGACAAAGGCCTCCGCCGGTGCAGGGGCCCACAACGGCGGCGCCTGGAAGGTGCACGCCGGCGGGAGTGGCCCCAGCACTGGTGTGCAGGCCTGGACGCTGGTCCCCGGGCACCGCCTCGGCAGCGCTGGGCCAAGATGCCGCCGGAGCCTCCCGCGGGCATCCGGCTGCTGGCCCAGACTGCGGTGGCGCCCCGGGAGGAGTGACGGCACCCTGGGAGGTGTTCCCAGGGCATTCCGGCGCCGGTTGGGGGGTGGGGCCGACGTTAGTCGGCCTCCTGAACGGTTTTGGCTCAGGAACACCCACTTTTTCCCCAGCAAGATATGCCACCTTTTAGGTGGCGGATCTCTTGTGCAACCTATGAGGGTTGCACTGGTTTTTGGCGCCGGGCAGAGGTTTCGACGGTGCTCAAACCTCCTTAGGAGGCAACACAGCTGGGAATGTGCTGTTTGTCAGCTGCGACTTGATGGCATAAACAGGGGAAAAAAGAAAATGCAAATGTATGTGTGCATGCACACACACACTTCTAAACTGTAAAGTCATTCTCATCTAGGTATGGCTTGGCCCTTAACTGGAGTCTATTGGCATTGACCATTGACCACTGACTAATGGGCCATGTAGGTTTTGTGTATTCATTTCTGTTCAGTGCCCTCTATATCTGGATAATCTTGCTCACTGCTGCTAACAGTAGGCTTAATAAATTCTTGTCTTTTCATTTCTACTAGATTATTATAATTTAATTTATTTGGTTGATCATTGTCATAAATGTTTCTAATTTTTTTATGCTGCTATTGATTTTTTTTAACCTACAGTATCTGTTTTATCTTGCCTTTGATTCATTAGCTGTCTTGAAGCCCATTGACTTCAATGGACTTAGAAGTGTGTAACTCTGTCACTGTTAATGGTTTTCACTGTATTTTAATTTGGATGCGATGTTGTATTCCCCTTTGAACATCTTTTTCAAGAAGTGGCTGATGTGGGCTATTGCTTTCTTTCATCTTAAACTGGCTTGGGAATGTAAACTGAGTCACAACCACTACAAGCAGGAAAAAACCTACGGTGAGGTGAGGTGAGGTGAGGAAGCAATTTGTTGAGTTAGTTGGTAGAAGCCAAGAAGGGTGTGTGTGTTCCAAGGTCTTTTGCTATTGCTTCTGGGAACAGGAATGCCAGTCTGCACCTTGCTTTCTATGATCACAAAGTGCCTACTCAGCTTGGAAGTAACCACATTACCAGAAATTTACAATAAGTCCCTAGCGTGGTGTAGTGGTTAAGCATGGTGGACTCTAATCTGGAGAACCAGGTTTGATTTCCCATTCCTCCGCATGCGTGGCGGACTCTAACTTGGTGAACCGGGTTTGTTTTTCCACTCCTACACATGGAGCCTGCTGGGTGACCTTGGACTGGTCACAGTTCTGTCCGAACTCTCTCAGCCCCACCTGCCTCACAGGTGTCTGTTGTGAGGAGAGGAAGGGAAGGAAGGGAAGGCAATTGTAAGCTGGTTTGAGACTCCTTAAAAGATAGAGAAAATCAGAGTATAAAAACGAACTCTTCTTCTAGTTCTTCTGTCTTCAAAAGTATTGTTCTTGTCAAAAGTTGTCTGGGTTAGAGAAAGAGGAGCGCAAAACAATATCACACAACTATGCAACTGTCCTAACCCTGCAAATCCTCTTTCTAACTAAATCTCTTCACTTTCCTGCCTATGCAAAGACAAGACCCCCACCTCCGCCCCAGCAATGGTCTTAGACCCTCATATCTGCAAGACTTCCTCCTCTCCTGTATTCTGCCAAGATGTCTTCACTCATCAGAGCAGGGTTTTCTGTTAGGGTTGCCAACCTCCAGGTGTTGGCTGACGATTTCCTGCTGTTACACCCACTATGTACACCCGCTGAAGATTTCCCGCTGTTACAGAGATCAGTTTACCTGGAGAAATTGGCTGCTTTGGAAGGTAGATTCTATGGCATTATACCCCATTAAAGTCCCTCCCCTCACCAAACCCCACCCTCCTCAGTCTCCCCCCCCCCAAAAAAAAAAAAACTCCAGGTATTTCCCAACCCAGAACTGGCAACCCTACTTTTCTGCAGGTGTCAGCCTTCAAATGGGCAATATCAACAACTGCCCGTATGGATGCATTCTCTGTTGCAGCCCGTTCCTCGTGGAATGGCCTACCCGAGAAGGTCAGGAAGGCTCCCACTCTCCTGGCTTTCCACAAACTCTGCAAAACTGAATTATTCAAGAGGGCTTTTCTACGCAGGCAATAGAGTTGCACCAAACAAAATGTTTCACCAAGTTACTTGAATAACTTATTAGGAAGGGGTCTACTTGCTGAAACTAGTATTCTGCTATGTAATTTTTGCATCATTTAATGTGTCATGTTAATACTTATTCTTTCCTTCAGTTCTGTTTTTAGACCTCTGGTTGGTTCTACAACCCTCATTCCTATTGCATTGTCCTTTGAATGTCCCATCCTGTCAATTGTATTGACACACTCTGTGTAATCCGCCTTGTGTCCAAATGTAAAAGTATTGGGGGATCGGGGCCCCAGTTCCTGTAAAGGGAACCCCGATATTTAATTTATCTGCTACCAAATCAGAGGGAATGGATCGTTCCTCTTGAACTATGAGAATTGAGATCACACACACGCACAAAAGAGGCAAGACGCATTTGTCTTGAAGTAAAACAATCTTTACTCTAACTCAGGGTAGGGAAAAAGTCACTGGGATACAAAACAAATAATATCTGTCTACATTCTATGTTTCCTATACTTGCCAAAAGCCTTTGGCAAGGCACTAAGCTTACTTACGAGTAGGCACCCTTAGCAAAAGGAGAGCCTCTCTCCATCCTGCCTGTTCAGCAGTCAAGCAAGAAGAAAGTGATCAACTACTTTCTCTTCTAACAAAGAAATCGAAAGCAGTTGAACATGCAAAGTAGTTGTATACGTGACCCTCGGGCACGACTGCAATGGTCACTACATTGACCAAATGGTCAGTTACAATATTAACCCTTTAACTGTCTGACATGTAACAAAGCTCGCTCTCTAATACCCAACAATCCCCTTTTCGAGGTTTAGTTACATTCAGACATATAAACACAATGCATCACGTAAGTATTCAAACTGTTGTCTAGGCAGTGGCTTCGTCAGGATGTCGGCCACCATCTCTTTACTTTCACAGTACTTCACTACTACGAGACCTCTTTCTTGTTTGTCTTTTACTGAGTCCATTTTGAGTCGAAGAAGTCTCTTCCCTTTCTTAGAGTTCTCGCCATTCAGTAGTGCTATACACGATTGATTGTCCTCAAACATTGTAGCAGGTGTCAGTTCGTCTAATCCAAAGTCGCGTAGCAGTTCAATTATCTCTTCCAGCTCTGTACATGCGCACTTGGCTGCTATGCATTCTGCTTCAGTTGAAGATGTTGACACAACTTGCTGTTTCTGGCTGGTCCAGGAGATCAGGTTTTCTCCAAAGTAGAACAGATATCCACTTGTAGATTTGCTGTCTGTTCTAGTACCACCCAGACTAGCGTCCATGTATCCTATCAGTTTCAGCTCAGTATTTGGAGTTATCTTCAACTTCAAATCAATAGTTTTCTTTAAGTATTGTGTGAGGTGTTTGATTGCATTCCAATCATGTTCTGCAGGTGTGCTGGTCCTTCTACTTAGGATTCCAACTGCTGCACTTATATCCGGTCTACTAACGTTGCTCAAGTATAGAAGTTTTCCAATAGCTTCTCTGTACTTGTGATTGTTAGGCAATAGTTCACCTCCGTCTAGATCCATATATGAAGGGTCAAGTGGAGTGTTCTTGGTCTTGCACTCCTTCATATTCATGAATTGTAGAAATTCCAGTATCTTGTTCCTTTGATTGATTGAAAATCCATTGTCTTGGTTTCTTTCAATCTCCATTCCAAGATAGTTCTTTACTTCTCCAAGTAGTTTCACTTCTACTGATTCATTCAGTTTGTTTGCAATTTCTTTTGCAGCTTCTTCAGTGTCAGAACAAATCAGAAGATCGTCTACAAAGGCCAAAACAAAGTCCCATCCATCATCTTTCTTCCTTCTGAATAAGCATTTCTCTATATTTCCTTGTTCAAAGCCTTGAGCTTTCAATAATGAGGTTAGTTTGTGGTTCCATGCTCTAGCTGACTGTTTGAGCCCATATAAAGTCTTTTCAAGTTTACAAACTTGATTTTTAGTATCACAGTCCTTTAATCCTGGTGGAAGTTCCATGTATATTTCTTCTGATAAGTCTCCATTCAGGAAAGCTGTTTTGACGTCGAGTTGCAGTACCACTTTATTCCTGGAGGCGGCTATACTCAGCAAAGTCCTTATAGCCGTGTGACTAATCACAGGTGCGTAGGTTTCTGTGTAGTCAGTTCCATACTTCTGGGTAAATCCTTTTGCAACTAGTCTTGCTTTGTATTTGTCAACAGTTCCATCCGAATTTTTCTTGACCTTGAACACCCATTTACATCCCACAGTCCTTTTGTTTGGTGGGAGTTTGGTTAGTTTCCAGGTATTATTCTTCTGCAGTGAGTCTAATTCTTCTTGAATTGCCTTCAGCCATCTCGACCGCTCCCCATCGGGCAACTTTTGCAGTTCGTCCCAACTTGAGGGTTCCACGTGGCTGTCAATTCTAGTGAAAAGACTCAGTTTCTCTGCTGGTATTCCTTTTGTAGTCCTTGTAGATCTCCTTAAGGTCTGAGAGGGTTCCGCTGTTCCATCAGCACCGGGATCAACCCCTTTTGAATCTGCAGTCTCTTGCTGTTCCGCAGGAGCAGGTGGATTGCAATCCCATGCTGTAAATGGAATCTCTATGGTTTCCTCTTCACAAACCTCTGGATCATCAAAGTTATTAATTTGTTGATTATTAATAACATTTCTTTCATCTATATATACTGCATTCAATATTTGTAAATTGTAAGTCTTAATGTCCATTATCCTGTATCCTTTTGAGAAAGGATGGTATCCCACAAGAATTCCAAGTTCTGTAGTAGGATCCATTTTTCCCCTTTTCTCCTTTGGGATGTATGCAAACACACGAGATCCAAATGCTTTCAAGTGTTTCAGACTAGGCTTCCTGCCATTCCATCTTTCATATGGAGTCATGTTGATAGCACTTGAAATTGTCCTGTTGTAAAGGTAAGCTGCTGTATTTACACACTCTCCCCAGCAGGGGTAAGGCAAGCCTGCCTGTAGCATTAAACATCTTGCACTTTCCATCAGAGTTCTGTTAAACCTTTCTGACAACCCATTGTTCCTAGGGGTATATGCAACTGAGGTTGCATGCTCTATTCCTTCAGATTCAAGAATTTCTTTCATTTCTTTATTAATGTACTCACTTCCATTGTCAGTGAACAATAACTGTATACCTCTGTCATGTTTATTCTTCATCAGGGCAACATAAGCTTTAAACTTTTCAGCTACTTCAGTCTTTGATTTCAACAAATACACATATGCAAATCTTGAAGCGCTGTCTATGAAATGCAGAACATATTTTGCCCCTCCTGCTGAAGCCTTGAGTGGGCCAATCAAGTCTGAGTGCACTTCTTCCAAAATTTCTGCCTTAACACTGCTTGGCCTCTGCACGTGCTTAGGCGCTGTTCCCTTTCCTCTGAGACACACTTCACAACGTTCTTTGTCCTTAAAGCATTCCTTAACTGGCATTCCACAATCAATCAGCAGTTGCTTCACTGACTTAAAGTTTTTATGAGCTAGTTTCACGTGCCATTAGTACAAACAGTCCTTGTGGTTACAATCTGCAGCCTTCTGCTCTGTCAATCCTTTATTAAAAGCAACTAGGCATTTTGATTCTTCCTCAACATTATCTTCATTTCCATCAAAATCACTTTCATCAGAATCAACATTGCTCTCAAAATCACTACAAGCATATTCCTCCAATTGACTTGCAACATTCTCCAGGCAATAGTGCGAGCCTACTGATAGCACTGGGTATTCTCTTCCTTTAGAATCAAATAAGCGACATTTGTCTCTTTTTATAGACACTTCAAAGTCTGCATCCACTAATTTATTCACGGACAGTAAATTTTCATCTGAATTAGGCATTAGGAATACGTCTTGTAAGGTTAAATGCATTACATTTCCACAATAGCTTTGAATTGCAATAGAAACTTCTCCTTTCTGAGTGCATAGAAATCTTTCTCCACAAGCCATAACTAATGTTTCATCACAAGGCTCTAGAAAGTCAAAAGCTGATCTCAAGCCAGACACATGTACATCTGCACCACTGTCAAGAACAAATGTATTTACACGCCTTAAATAATCTTTGGTTGAAGCTGTATTCGAGACTAGATAAGCCTTTGGGTGACTGTGCCATCTGGGCTTCCCTTGGCTTGTACTTGGGCTCCCTCTTGTGGACGATTGGGGCTGTTGCCTCCCATTTCCATCCCTCTCCCTTTGTGAGGATTTGGCGGGCTTTTCTTCCCGGCGAGAGGGGGGGGGAATTTCTCCCTTTGTTTCACGTCTCTCACATTGAAACGACCGGTGACCATGCCTTCCACACAAGAAGCATCTGATTGTGGATTTGTCATTTACACGCAGTACAGACACTCCACGAGACAATTCCCTCTCTTGGCTCCTGTCTGCTTCAAACTGTTTAAGTGCAGTCACCAGCTTAGTAAGGGTTAAGTCCTCTCTACCCAAAAGATTCCTTTTTTCAGCGTTATATTTAAAATGCAAACTTCCCAGAAATAGTACAAGAAACTCTTCTTCACCGATTTCCCCTCCTACAGCCTTTAACTCTGATTCCATATCTTGAATTTTCTTAAGGTGTTGCAAGAGGGTCATATCACCAGACATTTTATTTGCATACAGTCTAGTTTTTAAAATCATTTTCTGGGTTTTTGACACAGTTCCAAATTTCTCATTGAGTGCATTTAGCATTTTCCTGGCGCTATCATTATTCAAAATTATCGCAGTTTCTTCGGGATTAATCGCATTGGAAATCAAATTCATTGCCTGGGCATCTGAAATCTTAAATTTCTTAAGGGCTTCTCTATCTGTGTCAGCTGGCGGGTCTTCATTCAAAACGTGATTCACCCCAATTGCTGTTAAAGCATTTTCCACCATTCTCTTCCATACTGGAAAGGAGGCTTGGGTGATATGGGGGACAGAAACGGATTGGGGCCCTTTTGAATTCATACTTCCCTTGTCGTTGCTCATTCCAGCGGCTCAGGGCTGCTTTCTTCCTCACAGGATCCAAGCGCGGCGCACGGGGTTAAGTTTCCTGCCGTCCTTTGCAGACCAGGCTGCTGGCTCCGTCACAGGAAAAATTCCCTCTGGGCGTTTGTAAATCCTTTCGTCTCCAGTGAAGATCCCAAAAGCAAAAAAAAAGGAGTGCGGTGTGATCCTATCTCAATAGCCAAAATAAAAACCAAGCGTACTCAGCTACCACTTATTGGGGGATCGGGGCCCCAGTTCCTGTAAAGGGAACCCCGATATTTAATTTATCTGCTACCAAATCAGAGGGAATGGATCGTTCCTCTTGAACTATGAGAATTGAGATCACACACACGCACAAAAGAGGCAAGACGCATTTGTCTTGAAGTAAAACAATCTTTACTCTAACTCAGGGTAGGGAAAAAGTCACTGGGATACAAAACAAATAATATCTGTCTACATTCTATGTTTCCTATACTTGCCAAAAGCCTTTGGCAAGGCACTAAGCTTACTTACGAGTAGGCACCCTTAGCAAAAGGAGAGCCTCTCTCCATCCTGCCTGTTCAGCAGTCAAGCAAGAAGAAAGTGATCAACTACTTTCTCTTCTAACAAAGAAATCGAAAGCAGTTGAACATGCAAAGTAGTTGTATACGTGACCCTCGGGCACGACTGCAATGGTCACTACATTGACCAAATGGTCAGTTACAATATTAACCCTTTAACTGTCTGACATGTAACAAAGCTCGCTCTCTAATACCCAACAAAAAGGCAGACTATAAATAAGGAAAAATGATAAATATACAAATAAATAAAATTTCCAGGTAGGTTTTATCACAACAGAAGACACAATAGTAGGATTTCTGGCTGAACAGGAAGCCTTGTAAAACCATCAACCTCTGGGTGATGCATTGCAGTTTGACAACTAACATCTCCTCCTGGTATCCCTTCTTCCAGGATGGAAAAAGGGGGTTCAGCAGTTTTCTGCCTTCTAGTCCATCTGTGTTCTGTTTTTCACAGTGCTTTGGATAGGGTTGCCAACTCAAGGTTGGGAAATTCCTTGAGATTTGGGGGTGGAGCCTGAGGAGGGCAGAGTTTGGGAAGTGGAGGGACTTCAGCAGGGTATAATGTCATAGAGTCCATCCTCCAAAGCTGCCATTTTCTCCTGGGGAACTGAGATTTGGAGAACATTTGAAATTCCGGGAGATCTTCAGACCCCACCTGGAGGTTGGCAACAGTAGCTTTAGATTTGATAATAAATACATTAATTTTCTACATACGTAATTCTCCCAATGTATACTGGAAGCCTGATATGCCTTCCATCAGTGAAAACCACAGATTATTATAAAAGGAGCCAAAGCAGATGACCTCCAGCTGTGGAAAATACAGACCCTTAAAACTGGGTAATTTGGTGACAGCGAAAAGCTTAATTTATTTTATACCTCTTATTGAAAACACCAAAATTGCACTGCATTGCTGGTTGAACCATCAGGGACTTGAGGCTGTCACATACACAATCCAAACTATATTAGAATAAGAATGAAAAAGGCTCTTTTTTGATCTCAGGGTTAAGAATATTGCTTTGCAAAGAATTAATCTAGGAATGAATCGTACCCTCTTGGCTGTGGTGAGCAGTATAGAAGCATCACAGGTCCACGGTAACCTGTGAAAAGCAGTCACAACTGAAAAGGGCAACCTGTTCGGGCTCTCTTTTGCATTGGAACAAAATGGTAATATCTGGGAAGTGAGTTCTATGGGCAGGCATAATATCATTAAAGATGCCAAAGCCAAAACTGGTCCCTAAAACTTGTCTGTAAACAGCAAAAGCCAGGGCTATCTCTCCAGCCAGGACTGTTCTCCAAAGACTCTGGAACTAGGACACAAAGGTGTTGGATTTGGAAGTCATCACCACTTGCCACCACTATTAGAGAGTATTGTGAGAGAAGGCCCAATTCAGGATAAGATAGCATCATATGTTCACAGGTAACCAGGAGCATCAGACTAACAACGCATTCCTGAGCTGCTGGCGGCCGGGGACTGTGGGGAGGAGGCGCCACTGAGGTACCTCCTAAATTATTTCACGGCCGCCAGCAGCTCAAAAAAAGCCTTTGAAAGGCTTTTTCTCTCAAATCAGGTGCAGCCTCGCTATTCTCGCCACTGGCATACCCGGGGTGAAAGGGGACGGGAGGCTGCCTAATAGCAGCTCCTCTCCCTGGCCCGCACTGGGAATGCCGGCGTGGGCCTTTACACCGGTGGGACGCCGGTGGTCTAGGGCTGCCAGGTCCCTCTTTGCCACCGGCAAGAGATTTTTGGGGCGGAGCCTGAGGAGGGGAGGGTTTGGGGAGGGGAGGGGAGGGACTTCAATCCCATAGAGTTCAATTGCCAAAGCGGCCATTTTTCTCCAGGTGATCTGATCTCTATCGGCTGGAGATCAGTTGAATTAGCAGGAGATCTCCTGCTACTACCTGGCAGTTGGCAACCTTAGGTGCGCCACTAACGCCGGAGTAAGTAGCCTGGACACTGATGCAGAGGGCTCTAACGCCGGTGCAGCCACTTCCTGGCCTTCTAAGGGCTTCCGCCCTTAAAGGTCAGGAATGAGCTGTTAGTATGCCAGATTTTATTCAGATAATTGATTGAAGGCCTTAAAGAGACAATACACATGTCTGCCCACAAAATTCCCTCAGCAGTGACTGAGCCAATGAAATGAAAGACTGGTGCAGTTCATCACAGGCTAAGCCATCTGCATCAAAATAAACCCTTCAGTTCATGAAAGCTGCTGGTATTGTGTTTTTATAAATTAGGGCTGCTGTAGGCAACACACCCTGCACTCCCTCAGACTCCATGTATTAGACATTTGACATCTGTGTAAAAATATGACTGAAGTACATGTCCCTTACATACTGTGGCCCTTAAGGTTATTTCCTCATTTAAGGCAACCAAGAAGGAAGGAAGGAAAAAATGAGTTTTACCGCTTGAGGCAGCACCTTATCCAGGCAGCTATACAGAAACACTGATAGTGACAGCTCAGAGCCACCAGCTATGTGTGACATCACCAGGGAATACATCAAAAGGCTGTCAGTTCCCAAACTGCAAGCTGCCATTCATTTTTCAGGATGTGCAGAACTCCTCGACAAATTTCACGAGTCTTACCAAAACTTTTTTCTGCTTCCCTTTTCTGTTTTATCTGAATATTCCCCTTGAATTAGCATGCAAGCCCTCTGACTTCCTAAATCTGTTTTTGTTTGTCGGTTTGCTAGCCTTTCAAAAACGCTTTCTGCTTTCCTAAGAACTTGTCAACCGTTTTACCCCACCAGTAGCCATCAATTGGACCTCGACATTTTGGTTTAGCTTTGCTTTCCATCAAAAAGTGTAACAATGAATAACATTAGAGGATGGCAAGACAAGAAACGGAGAGTGCACATTGCCCCAAGTGCAATGCAACAAACATTATATATTAAGTGTACCATTAAGCACGAAGCCCTTTTGATTTGACTGGGATTTTAAGAGTGCTCAGCTTGGCCTTCTTTCTTTAAAGGAAGTCAGTACCTTTGGACATTCCTCACGTATGTAAAATCACTAGGGTTGCCAACCTCCAGGTGCTAGCTGGAGATCTCCTGGTATTACAACTGATTGCCAGCTGGCAGAGATCAGTTCACCTGGAGAAAATAGCCGCTTTGGACTGTATGGCATTGAAGTCCCTCCCTTCCCCAAACCACGCCCTCCTCAGGCTCTGCCCCAAAAACCTCCTGCCGGTGGTGAAGAAGGACCTGGCAACCCTAAAAGTCACTGTACTGTATTATTTGGATTTTCTGAGACTAATAAAGTATTGAATAATCAATACTGGATACAAGAATGCAACTGAGACCTATCCAGTTCTATTGTGGTCTGTTTTATTATCTTTACCTTGCCAAGATAGCTTCTTTCAAGGCAACCCAAAATTTGAATTTGCTTCCCTTTCCATGCCTTTCCTAGGCATTCAGGATAGTTTTAAATTAATGGTCAATGCATGTCTAATTCTGGAGTGGTGAAATGTTCACTGTTAGTTTTGTTGTTCCTTTATGGGGTTTTCCATTCTCTTGGGTTCTCAGTGTGTTTTCAACTTTTGATAACTTGCTGTGACCCAGCAAAATAGCTTTTATTAAATAGGAAAAGATAGACTTTGTGAGTATTTGACCTTTGCAGTGACTCAGTTTTGGGTCACAGCATGTGGCCTTAGAAACTTTGGTTGATATAATTGTGCCTTGATTTCTCATTGCAAAAGTCAAAGGTTCAAGCCTGGGTTATTAGTGTTATATAAATGTGTGTGATTTGTTTTTGTCAAAAGTTTCTTTACAGACTTCAATTTATAAACTTCTTGTTCTGCTTGGACCAAAACTCAGAGTTGGGTATGAAAGATTTTAAATATTCAGTTGTGCCTACTATATCCTTTTAGCTTTTTAAAGTTCTGTTTATGGTCTGGCATCTATTTTATGAATCTCTTTGTGCTGTTTTTATGTCCCTGGCTTGATTTTAACATCAAAATAAATTATCAATATAGAAATGTATTATCATGTTACAATTTTATGGTGTTTTTACTTATAAGACACTTCAGTAAGACTCTGGAGAGGTGGCATAAAAATGTCCTAAATAAACAAAATAAATACCTAAAGAGTTGGCCTCTTTTTACAGAAGCCCTCATTGCAGTCAAAGGATTTTAACAACTATTGTCCAATCGCTAATAGTCCCTTTGGGAGTAAGATGATCAAGTGAGTAGTAGCTTAACAACTGGTTTTAGATGAAACCCATTTTAATCTAATGCCAGACCTGCTTTTGGAACAGAATGAGGACTGCTGAGAAAATGAGAAGGGGAGTGTGCTCTGTTAGTTCTTCTTGACCTTTTGATGGCATTTTCTACCAATGACTATGCTATCATTCTAGACTGGTATTGTGAGCACCACACTCTGGTGTAGGGCTGTCTATTCGGTTCCATCTGACAAGAAAAACAGCTGAATTTTCCCTGATTCGGCAGTTTCTACTTCGGATAGAACCGAAGTCAAAAAAGGCGGGAAAACGACGAACCGAACTCAGTGAGTTCGGGCGGACGCCAGATAAATTTGTACAAGTTCGGCGCCCCCTAAGCAGCATTCTCCTGCGGTCAATCGGTGGCCAAGCTGGGTATTCTTCTGGCCAATCAGTCGTGGATGAGTGAGTGAGCCCAGCTGCTGCGCGGCCCGGGGAGAGAGAGAGAGAGTCTGTTTGTGTGTGAGAGAGATCCCCGTGGGTGGGTGGGGGGTGCGTGTGCACATTCGCGCCTTTCTGTGGCTCTGGGGGGCATTTTTGGAGGTAGAGGTCCCAAACTTTCAGTGTAGCTTGAGGGGACCCTTCTTGCAAGAACCCCCAAGTTTGGTAAAGATTGGGTCAGGGCCCCCCAAGTTATGCGGTCTCCTCCCAATTGGAATAAAGCCATTAAAAACATATTCGTTGCTTTCCACGGCTCCGGGGGGGGGCATTTTTGGAGGTAGAGGTCCCAAACTTTCAGTGTAGCTTGAGGGGACCCTTCTTGCAAGAACCCCCAAGTTTTGTAAAGATTGGGTCAGGGGCCCCCAAGTTATGTGATCTCCTCCCAATTGGAATAAAGCCATTAAAAACACATTTGTGGCTTTCCACGGCTCCAGGGGGGAATTTTTGGGGGTAGAGGTCCCAAACCTTTGAAGTAGCTTGGAGGGACCCTACTTGCAAGAACCCCCAAGTTTTGTAAAGATTGGGTCAGGGCCCCCCCGAGTTATGCGGTCCCCCCCCAATTGGAATAAAGCCATTAAAAACACATTCGTTGCTTTCCACGGCTCCGGGGGGGGCATTTTTGGAGGTAGAGGTCCCAAACTTTCAGTGTAGCTTGAGGGGACCCTTCTTGCAAGAACCCCCAAGTTTTGTAAAGATTTGGTCAGGGCCCCCCGAGTTATGCGGTCCCCCCATCCACCCATTGGAATGATTGGGAGCAGGCAATCCTTAATGTGCATCTAGAGTTTGGCAAATCCAAGGCAAAACTTCCCGTGCATAAATGGCCAGAGAGAGTCTCTGTGTGTGAGTCTGCTAGAATCATATTGGATTACTCCTGACCCCTGACTCCCAGTCCCTGCTCCTGATGGAAGAGAAGAAGACATCCACAGTAAGCCCATTTTGGGGCTTCTCTCTATAACTTTTTTCCTGTGTGTGTGTATGTAGGGGGCAGATTCTCTCTCTCTCTCTCTCTCTCTCTCTCTCTCTCTCTCTGAGTGTGTGTGTGTGTGTGTGAGTGAGTGTGTGAGGGGGGAAACCAAAGGGGGGTGGGTTTACCTGTTCTGCTAGGGGGTGGGCTCGATAGCCTCTGTGTGGGACTGTGCTTTCTGCTGTTTTCACTGGTTGCCAACTTCGTCTGGAGTTAACTGTGGGTTAACAGAGTCTCTCTCTGGCTGGCTCCTATTGTTTCCAATGGGCTGTGCAGCCGCTCCTGTTGTTTATAATGGGCTAGCCTGTCATTCGTTTTAGTACATCCCATGTCAGTGAGTCTCTCTCTGTCTGGCCCGTTCTTCTCCTTCGTTTGGAATTTATGTCTTCTCGTTCGGGGGGGCTGTTCTGCTAGGGGGGGCTTGATTGCCTCTGTGGAGTGTGATTTGGGGGTTACCTGTCTTGGGGGGGGGCTTGATCTCTTTGCGAGTGGAAAGCCGCAAATGTGTTTTTAATGGCTTTATTCCAGTGGGCAGATTGGGGGGACCCCATCCGGGCCCCATATATCTGGACCCCCTGACCCAATCTTAACAAAACTTGGGGGTTATTGCAAGAAGGGTCCCCTCAAGATACACTGAAGGTTTGGGACCTCTACCTCCAAAAATGACCCCCCCCAGAGCTGTGGAAAGCTGCAAATGTGTTTTAATGGCTTTAAATGGCCGAATTTATTCATGAACTCCGAACTTAGTGCTGAATTCCACGGATCCGAATTGGGGGAGTTCGGACTTTGGCATTTCCCAAATAAAAACAGGCTGTATTTTGCCGAATCTGAATTTTACCGAATTTTTCCCCCTACTCTGGTGGTTCCATTCGTTTTTCCCCAGGAGAAGACTTGTAGCAGAGCATTCTCCTGGGATGCAGAAGGTCCCAGCTTCAGTCCCCAAGATCTCCAGTTAAAAGGATCAGGTAGTAGTTATGAAAGATCTGTACGTGAGACGTTGGAGACCCACTGCTGGTCTGAGTAGAGAATACTGACTTTGATAGACCAATGGTCTGTATCATTATAAGTAATATGTTCATGAATTCTGCCTGATTACTGTTTTTCCCCAAGAAGATGTGAGTATGGGAGTTTTGTTTAGCACCATGCTGTTATATGTCATGGTGTTCCACAAAGTTCACTTCTCTCCTCAAACTGTTTAATATCTACGTGAAACCACAGGAAAGGCCATCCAGAAATTATAAATATATATTATTTTGTTTACCAGGGATGCGTACTCAGAGATTAACTAATTAACAACCAAACCAAAATTGCCTTATTGAGGGGCAAGGTGCTGAAGTGGGTAATAGCTATAACTAATCCAAATTGGGGCGTGTGGCTCAGTTTGTAGAGCATCTGCTTGGCATGCAGAAGGTCCCAGGTTCAATCCCCGGCATCTCCAGTTAAAGGGACTAGGCAAGTAGGTGATGTGAAGGACCTCTACTTGAGACCCTGGAGAGCTGCTGCCAGTCTGAGCAGACAATACTGACTTTGATGGACCGAAGGTCTGATTCAGTATAAGGCATCTTCATGTGTTCATGTGTTCAAATCTTAAGATCTGGGGGTTATTCTGATGTTTAGTCAGAAGGAGGTTGGGAGGGAGACTGTCAACGGCCCAAACTAGACATGCAAGTTTTAAAAAGTTGGACCTGGATTCCCAGGACATCACTTGGGTTCCCTGTAGCCCCACAGCAGCTGCATGGAATGGCTGGTTTTTTTTTAATGAGAGCCTGTTTGGGCTCTGAATGCCACCATGGGGTGAGGAAGGGCTCCTGCCCCCTCCCAGCTGTTTTATCACACCAAAACAGTCCTGGTGGGAAGTTATTTCCCTGTTCCTAGCCCCCATTCCACTGTAGTCAGCCCTGAGGACAATTGTAAAGTCAGCAAAGAGCTCATAAAGTCAGTAATTACACATAAAGTCAGCAGTGGGCTCATTCCTTTCTGCATTCCTCTCTTTTTTTCATTTTTAAGGTGTGTTTTATCTTCCGTTGTTTGGGGGGGAAAAAACAAAAGAAAGAAAAAGAAAATTAAAGAAAAAGCAGCAGAAATATACTCCGGCATGAAAATCCTTCTGAGGCATTAAGGCAAAAATGCAAGAAAGAGAACCACAAACACTCCCACCTAGTGTGATATGAATCCATTTTCTGTTCGGTATCATACGCTGGAGCTGCATAGATTATGTGGCTTTCTTAGGCTTTGGTAGCAATGGACATGAAAGCTACGTCAGCCAGGACTGCCTCAGTACATCTTCTGTTCAAACACACGGGGAGCTGTGGTAACAAGCAAGATAACAGCAGCTGCCTTTCCCCTTTCTTCATCTGACAACTGGGCAATTTGATTATTATATACAGAGTTCCAGAGGATATCATCTGCTGTGGCTGAGCATCTGTCTGAGAACAAAATGGGTTTCAGGTATTTGTATTTTTAGGACTTTTCCTGCATCTTGCGCTCAACTCACAAAATTCACCCACGAGGCAAAGTACACTTCTTACCATGACTTAAGCTATGACACGTATCTGAACTGGAACTGTGAAATGTTGACGGGCTTGAAGTCTGTGGGAATTCACCTGGAGCTGGTGGCTTTACTGAGACCTAGTTCTTTTCACTGAGATAGTAAACATGTTTAGGGCTATATGGACTGTCACTGGAGGCTCACAGAATGGAATACTCTTTTATGCCACCCCCTACACAGAGGCTTGGACTGTTTCCAAGGAACTCCCTCCTACCTATAGTTGCCATTGTTATGGATTGCTGCTAGGCACTCTGTACCCCATTGTTACAATTTCCAAATATAGGGAGCCTTTTGGCCATCTTCTGGGCATGGTGAAGAGGCCACTGGGGGTGTGGAAGGAGGAGTCAGTTGTGAATGTCCTGCATTGTAAAGAGGGTTGGACTAGATGACCCTGGTGGTCCTTTCCAATTCTATGATTCTATGATTAGCAAACAATTTGCATAGCATAAAAATTAGACTACCCAGATTGAGGGGAGCTGAATGTGGCAAACCTACTCCCACCACCTTCTCCTGCACTACCAAAGCTTAGAGCAGGCGAGTCCCAATGGAACTGGCAGCACTAGAGAGATTGGACTTGGATCCTGTCTGCAGTGGTGGGTATAGGCTATGCCTGTTCTGTTCATTTTAGAGCTGATTTGCTCAGCACAAAGGGGATGCCGCTTTATGAATAAAGTCCACACAAAGCTTGTTGTGTTAGAAAGTAAATGGATGCTCTTTATTGTTAAGGAACTCCATACAATGGCAGGAAAGGAAGAACAGGCATTCTAGCTATCTGTCTAACCTAGGATGGAGAGAGTTGCTGAGAAATAGCTTGACATCATGGAGGTTAGACAAGGAAGCAGGAAGAGAAGGGGTATCCACAAGGAAGGAAGTCCCTAAGAGTAGCATTCTGAGAAAAGCAAAGAGAAAGCAGAAAAACACAAAAGGTAGGATATAAAGGACACTGACCTATGACCCTTATGGCTCTGCTGCCCCCTCTAGAGTACTGGTGTGCTTGATACAATGACACACCATACAGTCCTGCATTTCCAACAATTATCTTCTCCTGCGGTTTCAGCAATTCTATGCCCCTGAAGTGGGTTGGCAAACTTCCTCATTGTGCCATCCCAAAGTGGCTGCTTGGGTGATTGAAATGGAGAACTGGTGTACACACGAACACATGAAGCTACCTTACACTGAATCAGACCCTACTCAGACTGGCAGCAGCTCTCCAGAGTCTCAGGCAGAGGTCTTTCACATCACATCCTTGCCTAGTCCCTAATTGGAGATGCTGGGGATTGAACTTGGGACCTTCTGCATATCAAGCAGATGCTATACCACTGAGCCACAGCCCCTCCCCATCTCTTAACCATCTCCTCCCAGTCCCAGAGTTAGAAAATGGAATGTAAGGGAGAACAGTTTTCTAGAATCTCTCACATCTAGTTTTCTATGTGAAGGGAATTAGAAGATGGAAGAAAATTCAAACATGTTATCCATCACTAATGGTGTATATTCAGACAATCCAAGCCAACACTCCCACCCCACCCCGGGAAAAAACCTTTTTGGCTTTTTGGGGGGATTTTTTTTTTACCTTGAAAAAAAGCCTGCATTGTATTGGAGGGAAAAAAAAGCCATCTGAAAAATACCTGAAGTTTTTGACTTTTTTCAGCTTCTCAGGATTCCCCACAGGGTTCTATGGAGGCAAAATGCCTCCATGGAAGCCTATGGGGAATCTTTGAAGGGCTCTTGGGTGGGGGGCTGTTTTTTAAGGTAGAGACACCACATCTGCAGCATAGCTTCTGGTGACTCTACCTTAAAGTTTTTGGATATCCAGGGGGGGAAAGCCAATAAAATACCCCATATCATTATGGGGATTTGGATTTTTCGGATTTTCTGAAAATTTTCAGGTCCATTAAACCTGAATCAAAAAAATACCGGGGGTGGGGGGAATGGGTGCATGCCCCTATCCCTCACCTGCAGTCTGAAGTGGGACCCCCCCCCACACATATTTAATACTTCTTTGAGAAGTAGCCTGAGCTTCATTTTAGACATGACTGAGATCATGGTTCTCCTTAGTCTCTTCTGACTTGATTTGACTTAATTACAGCATGGAGAAGCTGTTTAACCTTTTCACTCCGGCATGGCTTCACTAATCAAAACTGCCCCATGGTGCTGTTGTTAGACCTTTAAACAAAGGGTACCTGTCTTTTGTTCCTCTTTTGGTTTAAAAAGGGCGATGACAGCCATTTTCAATTTGCAAAGCTGTGGGGGAGTGAAAGAGTTCAACTCTTCCCCCTCTGCTCAAAGCCTCATTCTGATTCAGGGACGCATGCTGCTGTATTTTAAAAGATGCTGAGAAAATGCACTCAGTCTTGTTTGAGCCTAAGCCTTTTATGGAAATTTTTTCAGAGATTTGGACGGACGAGGAAGGGGGGAGAGAGGATTGATGTGTGCACCGTTCTCCTACTGGTGGGACATACGAAGCACATCTTGTGAAAGATTTACTGTTGGATGTTTCCGTTTTTCCCCATGTATCATTTTTTCTTCCACTGTTACAGCTATAATCAGAGATAGCTAAGTGACTCAGACTGAAATGGCCTAGATCTATTGTTGTTTTGTTGTGCATAAATAAGTTAAGCTATTCGACTTAAACTTTGTACAAACATAGCGATTCAGCAGTACAGCAGAAGATCAGAGTTATGAACACCAGTGTGATGATAATTCACTCTGAGGCTTATGGATTGATTGCAGTTTTATAGCATTAACCCAAGGATAGCTGCTGTCTGGATTGCTTTTGAATCTGGAGTAAAGTTTGGGTTTCTGCTAAGAAGGAAGAAGTCCCTGAATTGGATATATGTGTATATCTATGTTTGGTCAGTGTATTCCTTGAACATGCATAGCCTCTGTTTATCTTGCATACTAGAGAATTATTGCAAGAACCATAAACTACAAAGGATATGATTCAGCGCACATCAGAGCAACTTAAGCTGACATATCTGGAGACGAATTGTGGCTATGACTCACTGATTAAATAACTCTGAACATGTTCAGAGTTCACCTCTTGTTTATTTATTATATTCCAACTTGTAGCTATGATAAGGTCTAGAATTTAATGACCTATTCTCAAATCAAGCCTTGCTGTTGATCTATATGCTTATTATATTTATCTCATTTAGGCACATCAGTGTCCTGGCCTTTGAAATACCAGACTGGTATTAGAATCTGTGCCTGGCTCATTTTTGAGATCAGAGGAGAATACTGCAGGGGCCACTTCCCGATGAACTTCATTTGCTGCATGCTGAAGCCAGATCTCCATTTCCACAGCTGGATTTTTGAAAGTGCTCTGAAGGTTTTCCCATCAGCAAAATGACATCATTGCCATGACAAAGGGAACATGTCTTTGAACACACCCCTAGCCTAACTGAACATGTGCTCCTGTCACAGAGCCTATCACAAATCATCTTTTAGAATCGTCCGCACTGATATGGGCCTGGTTCACAAAGATGAAAGGAACCTAGTGTGACATTTCTCTTTTGTTTTCAACTGACAGGAGCCTGAGGAATGCCTTTGTGCCTTCTCAGCTTTCCATTTAGGTGCCCTCTCTCCTTTCCTCCTCAGCCTTCTTTTGTCCTCCAGGTGATTCCTTCACTGGGTTGCATGGCTCTGTTTAATCAGAGAGGCAAGCAGGAGATAATGGTCCCCTGCAATGAGTGCCGGGACTCGTTCTAGAAAGCCTCCTGTAATTCTGCTCATGCTAATGAGATTTTCCTGGAGGCCTGCAAAAGATCATTGAAAGCAGTTTTGGCAAACCCAATATTAGTTTTCATATAGTCAACTGAAATGTATACTTACTGCTCACTGTTAAACAGTGCTGGAGTGATGAGATGTCACTCTCATAAATACAGATTTGCAGATGTGTCATGTTTAATTTCATTTCTTTATCCATTTATTTTTGTCAGCATTTCCATTTTCCCTTCCTCTTTGCTCACATAGTGGTGCTTCGTCCATTACATTTGCACTTTTCCTGCTTAATCTTGGAGATACCCCCCAGGGTGAATTTGGTCCCCTCAGTTGTACATTTTTTGGCAGAATGCATAGATAGGGTTGTCAGGTCCCTCTTTGCCACTGGTGGAAGGTTTTTGGGGCGGAGCCTGAGGAGAGGGGAGGGACTTCAATGCCATAGAGTCCAATTGCCAAAGTGGCCATTTTCTCCAGGTGAACTGATCTCTATTGGCTGGAGATCAGTTGTAATAGCAGGAGATCTCCAGCTAGGACCTGAAGGTGGAAATGGGGGGCAAAACCACCACAACATCAATTCCATCTGTGTAACTGAAAGTGATTTCACCATGTTGTGGATTGCTCCAGGATTGACCCAAACTCTGGTGAATCACTTCCAGTTATGCAACCGGAAATGATGTTGTGGTATGCCATCATTGTAAGTCCTATCACTGCCCGTCTTCTGGAGGTTGCCAGATAGCAATGTGTGTAGATTTACAGGGTTGTTTGTTCTGTATGCATTTTATATGCTACTTATGAACCTTTGGAAAGATAGTATATGGTAAGGAATAGTAGTTGCAACATATATAAAAATGCTATTTAAAGATGCCTATTTCTTGGTGGGAAAACATTTAAACTAGTGGACACAAAGTGGAGAAAAAATGTTTTTGTTGCATTTATTCCACTTTGGTGCAATCCAGGAAAAAGTATTCAGTGTTGAAATTTGAAAACATTCATACTTGTAAAATGGTACTGAGCTGCTTCCAAAGATCTCTCTCAGGAAAAAGCCTGTTTATGGAATGTAACCTTAATAGTGCTGCTTTCATGGTGATGTTTAGCTAATGTTTCTATGTGATCAGTGGAAATCACATTAGCAAGCGTTTTGACCCATTGGATATATGCATCATTTGGCTATGGGACTCAGCTTCAGAAGCACTTCTTACTGTTGGGTCTTTGGCTGGCCTTCTGAATTTCTTTGTCTTGCTTCAGCCTCACAGCTGATGTAGGGAATTTGAAATTTACATACACTGAAGTATGCTGACATATATACAACAGCAGGTTCCCTCTTCCTTACACCTCAGAGAGGGTAGAAGTTTCAAACTTCATTGCTAGGCAATTTTAAACCACTTTAAAATGTGCATATAGTGAAATTATTCTGTGTCCCAATTGAGCAATAGATTTTTTTGCCACTGTGAGTCAAGTGTCAATCTTAGGTTTAACAATGACTGAAAGCAAGAGAGCGGCAGTGCAATCATCAACATGTTTATTTAGAAGTCCCATTGAGTTCAATGAGATTTTTTCTAATGATTTGTGCTTCAGACTGTAGCTAGGGTTGCCAGGTCCCTGTTCGCCACCGGCGGGTTTTTTTGGGGCAGAGCGTGTAGAGGGCAGGATTTGAGGAGGGGAGGGACTTCAATGCCCTAGAATCCAATTGCCAAAGCAGCCATTTTCTCCAGGTGAACTGATCTCTATCGGCTGGATATAGGGTTGCCAACCTCCAGGTACTAGCTGGAAATCTCCTGCTATTACAATTGATCTCCAGCCGATAGAAAGCAGTTCACCTGGAGAAAATGGCTGCTTTGGCAATTGGACTCTAGGGCATTGAAGTCCCTCCCTCCCCAAACCCCTCCCTCCTCAGGCTCCACCTCAAAAATCTCCCACCAGTTGCAAAGAGGGACCTAGCAACCCTAGCTGGAAATCAGTTGTAATAGCAGGAGATCTCCAGCTAATACCTGGAGGTTGGCAACCCTAACTGTAGCCTAAAGGGTTGCAACCTTTTCAGTACATTGTGAACATGGAAAACAACAAGAAGACTCTCAGTACATCAAGTCAATCATAAGTATATAAAGACTTGCACAGTTAAGAAAGCATTAAATATTGGATGAGAGGCCATCTGCTTCCTGGTGGTGTCTAGGAAGCTGTGTTGGCTTTAAGATGGCTGCTGGAGTTGTTGCAGTTGGGGCCTTTAGGCCCAAGTTTTATTATATGTAAATAAACTTGTTCAGTTCTTTAGCAAGTGAATGGGGTCAGTTCTTTGTGGAATCAAGAGGATCGTCCTAAGTTCCCATTATAGCTGTATGTACCCACTACCTTCACTGAACGCAGCTTCTGATACCTTGCCCTAACACAGAGGGTTAATGATGTATGGGAAAAGCTGTAGTAAGGGCCTGGCAATGGGCCATTTCTTCATGTGCTAGGAGAGGCTCACATTATGGGCTGTCTTTTCTTTGCCTGTGGCCTCAGGCGCTGAAGTGGCTGTGGATATAGGCTCTAAAGGTAGTTCAGTGGGAAACAATATTTCAAAGATGGCAGAACATGGAGACACTTGTGTAGAGTTTTCATCACTATATAGTGGCTCTGGGAACATTTATGTGAACAAATGGAACCATTTTTAATTCCTTAATTGAGTTCTTTTCAGTAACTTCATGGATAATATCCGTGTGCCTCTCAGCTGCATGAAAATTTCAACATACGCTGACATCAGAAGGCCCAGGATAGGGCAGAAGTTCTTGGTTTTAGAAACATCCAGATTAGGGCTGTGCAAAAAAAATTTCCAGTAGATTTCGGGTTCGGGTTTATTGAACCCGATTTTTTTCAGGAAACCTGAAATAAGCCAAATACCCATGCCAGTAAATGGGTATTTCGGCTTTATTTCCAGGTCCCCCCCCCCCCCCAAATTGGGTCCATTATAGTATATATGGAATTTATTTGCGGAGCTCTGTGAGGGCATTTTTCAAGGTACAGTCACCAAAATTTCAGGGTAGCTGCAAAGGACTCTCCTTGCATTAACCCCAAAGTTTGGTAAAGTTTGGGTCACCCACATTTCTCCACCAAACATGAATTGACAGTTCAAGTTCAAATAATTGTTTCAGTAATGTAGAGGTACTGTTTGCCTTGTCAGGTTTTGTGTGTAAGAATCCTGCAATGCAGTCCTAAGTAGTATTGGGGGTGGAAAGTGCCATCAAGTCACAGGGAACTTATGGTGTCCCTGTAGAGTTTTCCAGGCAAGAGACAAACAGAGGTGGTTTACCATTGCATGAATCTATGTGGCAACCTGGAATTCTTTGGTGGTCTCCCATCCAAGTTGTAACCAGGGCTATCCCTCCTTAGCTTCTGAGGTATGATGAGACCAGGCAAGTCTGGGCCAACGTGGTCAGGGCACTAGTATTACTCTCTTCTAAAGTCAATGGCCTTAAAAGGGTGTAACTCTGTTTAGGATTCCACTGTAAACAGAGCAGCTAGTTCACATAAACGAGGTTGTTGGCAACATGTCAATTTGTTTCTGCAATGAAATTCAGTTGGCATAATAGGAACAGCAATATACTAGGAAAGATCATGACTGACTTTGATACCCTTTTTGTGGATATATTAATGTCTTCACTAGATTAGCCTTTTACGATGATTCATTACACACAGAGATGAAGACCATTTTTATAGTTCCCTTTTCTTCTGTTTCATCCCAATTAACATCATCTTTGGACACGGCAACCAAAGCTGTGCCAGACTTCAGATATTGCAGTCAGTAATGTCAGCCTGTACAGGTTCATATTATCATGCATCTTAGAATTTCCAACTCAAGGTGTTGTTTGCTGGAGGCTGCAAATCAGTTTGGTGATCAGTGTGCGGGTATTGTCACATATATGCCTTGTATGCCTAAACCAGTAGCAAAGATTTTATCATACTGTACTCCATGAGGCTGAAGTTGGGTCCCAGTTCCCTATTAGCATTTCTTACTTTCTTATTTGTGAATCTAGCAACAATACTGAGGACAATTTAAAAGCTCCACCCCCCCCCCCCAAAAAAGCCTTGTAAGGAACTAGGAAATGTGAATAAGGAACTGGGAACCAACTTCAGCCTCATCCTTACTACAGGGTTAAGCTCCCCTGAGTTTCCCATTATAGATACGGATTTTGTGATTGCAACATGATAATTCATGTTAATCCCAGTTTAGCAAACATGTCCAAATCATGAATAATTCCAAATTGTCCTATTCCAGATTCAAGCATGATGAAAAGCCTTTCTCTGTGTAACCTTCCAAAAATGCTGTCAAAATAGCCAAGAACTGTGTAGGGGAACCTGGCTGATCACAAGGAGTGCTGTCTCTCTTAGTGGGAAATTCTGTAATTCAGGGCCCCCCAACCTTTTTGAGCCTGCTGACACTTTGGAATTGTGACATGACATGGTGGGCGCAGCAACAAAATGACTGCCGCATAGGGTTGCTAACCTCCAGGTAGTAGCTGGAGATCTCCTGCTATTACAACTGAGCTCCACCGATAGAGATCAGTTCACCTGGAGAAAATGGCGCTTTGGCAATTGGACTCTATGGCATTGAAGTCCCTCCCCTCCCCAAACCCAAGCAGAACAGCGCTTGTGGGTCATCAGGGTATCCTGCAAAACAAATTAATCTCTGTAATTGTTCCATGGTCCATGTGTCATATCATGTCCTGGGTTGGGTGTCTAATTGCCCCAAGCATTTATTCATTGACTGGACATTGTTCTTGAATATACTGTTCAATCTCTTTCATTTAAACTGCTGAACCCCTTTTCCTTATTTGGTCAGGGTGCAAAATGGGCCCCAGGTTTTCAGTGCTCATACAGCATGGTCTCCCAACCAGGACCCAGGAGGATCAAGATCCATATTCCTGGCACAGTAAAGAAAATCCTACTTCTATCAAATAGGGCGCTCGAGCATAACCATTTTTATCATCTAACCAGCAAACTGGCATTACTGCATATATTCATATGTCATTTTATTCTTGTCTTCCTGGTATAATCTCATTGACTCATTTTGTGAACGAAAATGAATGAGCTTCGCAAAGATGAATAGCATACATTTGTTGACTCAGTCACTTTGCTGTCACTTTGCTCTGTCTAGGATTTTCTCAGACTGTCCACGCCTTTCTGTGTCATCTTTACATGACTGTCACCACATTGTGAGGTAACGTCTTCAGAGTAAATAATTCAGTAATTTGGATCTTCTGAATACTCATGGCTACATCCAGCACCATTCCATCTCTTATTCTTCTGTAAAACCTGGAGCTGTGGAAAATAATTAATTACCATTTCAATAGTTGTTCCATACATTTTTTTTTCAATTATGAAAGAGTTTCAGATGAATGTAATAGTTCCCAAGGGGCTGACAGATTCTGCTTACAACTCCCCCTCTCCCCCACCATTTGTAACTTTGGTTATAAATGTGTCTGCAGGATGATTGTACTCTCTGTGTTGAAGTTGGGGTCTGACTCACAAAATCATATTGTGAAGTAAAATTTAGTTAGTGTTAGGTTCCACAAGACTTCTGCTTGTTTTAAAAAGGAAAAGGTCTCCTGTGCAAGCACCAGGTCATTCCTGACCCATGGGGTGACGTCACATCCCGACGTTTACTAGGCAGACTTTGTTTACGGGGTGGTTTGCCGTGCCTTAGATGAGTGTATATATATGAGGGAGTAATACAATCCCAGTTCCTGTTGGGATGCCCTTATACAAATCTATGGTGAGACCACACTTGGAATGCTGTGTACAGTTCTGATCACCACACCTAAAAAAGGATATTGCAGAGCTTGAGAAGGTGCAGAAAAGAGCAACCAAAATGATCAGGGGGGTAGAGCAACTGCCCTACGAGGAACAATTAAAACACTTAGGGCTGTTTAGCTTAAGGTGGGTATGGGGAGACATGATAGAGGTCTATAAAATTATGCATGGTATGGAGAGAGTGGACAGGGAGAAGCTTTTCTTCCTCTCTCATAATACTAGAATGTGGGGTCATCTGATGGAGCTGAAGGGTGAGAGATTCAGAACAGACAAAAGGGAGTATTTCTTCACACAACACAAAGTTAAATTGTGGAGCTTCTTGCCCCAGGATGGGGTGATGGCTGCCAACTTGAAGGCTTTAAGAGGGAAGTAGACATATTCATGAAGGATAGGGCTTTCCATGGCTACTAATCAAAATGGCTACTAGTCATGATGCATACCTATTGTCTCCAGTATCATACCTATTATATTATGTGCTGTGGAACACAGGCAGGATAATGCTGCTGCAGTCGTCTTGTTTGTGGGCAGCTGGAGGCACCTGGTTGGCCACTGTGCAAACAGACTGTTGGGCTTGATGGGCCTTGGTCTGATCCAGCATGGCTGTTCTTATGTTGTTGTTGTTACAAAGTTGGATTTGGTGGCTTTCAGATGTGATGTCATATACATCTCCACCTTTCATTTAAGAAGGGGGCCTGGAGGCAGTTTTTGCGTGGATGGGGGCTAATAAACTGAATCTTAATCTCAGCAAGATGGAAGTGGTATTGGTGAGTAGGACTAATGGATTTGAGGCGTCTCCCATTCTGGGTGGGGTTGCACTTCTCTTGAAGGAGCAGGGCTCTAGACTGTTAATGCTACTGGTCCCTAGCCTACTACTTGATAAGCAGGTGGCAGTTGTGTCCAGGGGTGCGTTTTATCAGCTGTGACTGATTAGCCAGCTGCAGCCTAGGCAGAAAAAAAACCCTGTCCACTGAGGTTCATGCTCGTAGTTACACCTAGATTACATCTGGGAGACATACGGATGCTTGCTGGGTAACCTTGAGCCAGTCATGCATTCTTAGCCTAATGTACCTCACTAGGTTGTTGTGAAGATAAAATGGAAGAGAGGAAAATTATGCAAGCCACTTTGGGTCCCTGTTGGGGACAAAGGTGTAGTATAAACCAAGTAAAACAAACAAACAAACAAATAAATATATGTGGCTGCCCTTGAAAAGTCTTAAGAAACTTCAGTTGGTACTGAATGCTGCTGCCGGGATATTGACTGAAGTAAATCTTAGGATCTATATCACTCCAGTCTAGCTCCATCTACACTAGCTCCATTTTGTTTCCAGGCCCAAACCAAAGTGCTGTTGTTGACCTTTAAGGCCCTACACAGTATGGGACCAGCCTACCTTAAGGACTGCCTACTCTCACAGGACCAAGCTGAGGCTATCATACTTTGGTCGCATGATGAGAAGTCAAGAGTCACTGGAAAAGGCAATAATGCTAGGAAAAGTTGAAGGAAACGGGAAAATGGGAAGACACAACATGAGATAGGTTGAATCAATCAAGGAAGCCATGGCCCACAGTTTGCAAGACCTGAGCAAGGCTGTTAATGATAGGACATTTTGGAGGTAATTAATTCATAATGTTGCCATAAGTCGGAAGCAACCTGATGGCACTTAGCATACACACACTCCAACATGAACCTATCTGCTGTGGTAATCTTCTGAAGGCCTGCTTTGGGTGTCCTCTGCTTTCTGAGATTAGATGGGTGGCAACTCCAGAGAGGGGCTCCTTTGTTATTGCAACAAAATTATGGATCTCCTTCCCCAGGGATATGCTTCTGTCCCATTCTATCACTTCCTTCTGCCAGTGGGTGACGACTTTTTTTTTGGGGGGGGGGGTGTCTGACATTTCTTTAGTGGCCCCTTCCTCTTGCTATATATTCTAACTAGGGTTGCCAGGTCCCTCTTTGCCACCAGCGGGAGTTTTTTTGGGTGGAGCCTGAGAAGGGCGGGGTTTGGGGATGGGAGGGACTTCAATGTCTTTTTGTCTTATATTTGTATTTAAGAATTAAATTAGTTTTGTGATGTATTCTTATAATGCATTGTTTTAATTTTTTAGTCACATTGGTGGCCCTGATGGGGCAAAAAGGTGGGATAGAAAGGTTGTAAATAAAATCAAAATTAAACCCTTGCTTGATTCTGTGCTATTTTAATAAGTATGAGCATATTTTCATGTTCTTCTGTTGGTGGTGCATATATTTAGGGATGCTATGATTTACATGTTGAAGGTGTTAGACAATTGACCATACTACGTGACGATCAGACCTGATTTGATCACCACTGAGCCCATTTGGTGTGCCACCAATTGACTTGAACACCTGCTGAACAGGTTTGCATTTCCCCCCAAAACTGCACATCTGCAAGAAGGCTACCAACCCAACAAATCAGCAGCTGTTAACATTGCTAAGGACTTGAAAAAAACAAAACAGGCCTGTTTATTTATGTCTGTATGGTTTGTGACTGATATAACCATCTATTTAAACAGTTGCCTGCCAAGTGGAGCAGAGGCACAGCAAGGACCAGGGGAGTAGAACTTAAAATCAGGCTGTATGAGAATGCACACGTGCAAAAAGCACATTGCACTGTACTACAGTATTAGAAAAGAGTATTGAAGAAGAAGAAGAAGAAGAAGAAGAAGAAGAAGAAGAAGAAGAAGAAGAAGAAGAAGAAGAAGAAGAAGTTTTTATATGCTGACTTTCTCTACCACTTAAGAATCAAACTGGCTAACAATTGCCTTCCCTTCCTCTCCTCACAACAAACACCTTGTGAGGTAGGTGGGGCTAAGAGAGTTCTGAGAGAACTGTGACTAGCCCAAGGTCACCAAGCAGGCTCCATGTGTAGGAGTGAGGAAACCAATCCGGTTCACCAGATCAGCGTCCACCGCTCATGTGGAGGAGTGGGGAATCAAACCCGGTTCTCCAGATTAGAGTCCACCGCTCCAAACCACTGAACGTAACCACTATACCACGCTGGCTCTCGCAACATACTCACCATCTGCATACGAACTAATTAACAGTCTGTGGAAAAATTTGCTCCCTGTTCAAGACTGGCGAGCAGGGTGGGAGCAGAACTGGTGGATGTTTGAATATCCCTAATTATATCTATCTGAGTGTCCATTCACATGCACAATCTGTTGCTTTATGTTGTCATTTGTCAAGGGATGAATATACAAATGTGAACCAGCCCTAAGAGTTACACTCATGTATCAGAAATAAGAAGAATAGGCTTTGGGGGTGAAGACCCTCCCAAATGGGAGTAGTTTTTTAAAAAAAAAAGATTATGCACATCTATATTTTGCACAAATATCTGGGCACTTCAGGCATATGTAGTCTGTCTTCCTGGTTTTTCCCTACTGCTTTCAGAAATGCCGTGTTTTTCTAGCAGATGAGATTTTTTGAGTGCTACTTGATAAAATTGCTCTCTCGGCATTTGCGTTATGCAGAGAATATTCGGGGAAGAGGCACTAGTTTCAATGGCAGCATACAGAAGAGAAGATTTATAAGCTGTTTTATAGGGCCCTTCTTTTAAGATGGATCAGCAGTGATGCCATGAAGAAATACTGATCAAACAAGAGAGACTGCCGTATTCTTTCAAATACCATTTTTGGAGAACTCTTTTGGTTTTATGCAGAGCTTTATTAAAGAATGATAGAGAAATGGGAAAACAAACATATCTGGGATTTCTCCCTTTGGGTAAAATGAATGGTGTTCCATTACCATAATATTTGAGCATTGGCAAACTGAGGCATGGGTGTAAGGTATCTGCTTATGTTTGTGATGGACCAAACAAACAAAAGTGGGAAGTGATATTTAAGCCTATTTATTTTATCCTTTATACACTATCCTACTTTTCTTCCCAATGGGGACCCAAAACAGGAAATGGGGAAAGCTTACTTACCCTGTGTGGGAAGGAATGATGAATATGTAACAGCACTTTTGTATTAAGGACTGAAGAAAGATTTCCACTGCTGTGGATCTGAAACGGCCGTATCCATCGATGATTGTGGCTCTATATGAACTTTACACAAGGATTACAATATTAGCATTCATTTGGTACTCAGTTGAGACCTTTGGAACTTCCTCTATATATTTTTGGTACTCAGTTGAGACCTTTGGAAATTTCTCTACACTTTTTGTGTGAACTGTACATATTGTATATAATTGTGTTGTGTATATGTCACGTATATGGTCCATGTTTCACCTCAGTAACCTCCAGGTACTAGCTGGAGATCTCCTGCTACTACAACTGAACTCCAGCCGATAGAGATCCGTTCACCTGGAGAAAATGGCCGCTTTGGCAATAGGACTCTACGGCATTGAAGTCCCTCCCCAAACCCTGCCCTCCTCAGGCTCCACCTCAAAAACCTCCCGCCAGTGGCAAAGAGGGACCTGGCAACCCTAAATGAGAGACAGCTGTGAAGTTTGGGGCAGGGTTTGGATGCAGAGTGTGGGAACGAGCACAGAAAACCTACAGTAACGTCTGCCACTCATTTGCCAGTTTGATTTGGGAAATCAATCTCTGCTCCATCTGCCTGTTGGGGGAGCACAGTGTGGTGGGTGCACCAGGCCATGATTGGTGATATCCACTGTAATCCTGCTACTGCAAGGGCACTGCTATGCTATGAACTGAAGCATGGACAAATTTAAGCACAACCAAGATGACTAGACTGTGCTACTTACTGTTTCTGATTCTGGATCCACAGCATATTTAACTAGTTCTTTTCTGTGTATTAAATCGCAGTGCTGTTATAAAATGAAATTCTAGAACTTCGTCACCAGCACATTTTAAAAAATAACAGACACTGCTAAGCATATAATTTAGCAACAAATCCAAATATGCTACGAAGAACAATGTACAGGAATACCCATGCATTCTGAAAGACATACAAATGAGAGGGAACTGCATTGCTCAGGCAGGGGAAAAGGCCTATCACACCTACCTAGCTTCTCTCTGAAGGAGGTAGCTTGAGAGCCAATGTGGAGTAGTGGTTAGTGTGTTGGATTTGGACCTGGGAGACCCAGGTTCACATCCCCATTCAGCCATGATCACTGGGTGACCTTGGACCAGTGTCACAGCCTAACCTACAAAATCAGCGGGAAGAATCATATATGCCACTCGGAGCTCTTTGGAGGAAAAGCAGGATCAGAAGGGATAGATAACTTTTGGGAAGATGCATCAGAGATTGGAAGCACTGGCATATCAATGGGTAGAAGGCTTAAATCAACTAGAACTGGAACTCCTCTCTGGACCAAATTGAGACAGTTTGCATAGCCCATGCCCCCCATATACTGTCCTGTTTCCTTGTTTACACTGTAGGTCATAGTGGTTTGATAGGCCAACTACTCCCTCATTCCTTAAGAGGAGTCTTGGATTATTTTTGAAGGGTAGGAGTAAGTGTGTGATTGCACGCATGTTTTGTGTGCAGGAGGTCCCAGGTTCATTTCCTGGCATTTACAGTCTCAGGCGGGAGGGAAGACAGCATGGTATAGCCTGGTCTCATCATAAGGACATAAGAAAGGCCATGCTGGATCAGACTAAAGTCCATCAAGTCCAGCAGGCTGTTCACACCGTGGTCAATTAGGTGCCTCTAGGAAGACCACAAACAAGACAACTGCAGCAGCATTGTCCTGCCTGTGTTCCAAAGCACCTAATATACCAGGCATGCTCATCTGATCCTGGAGAGAATACCATAGGTATGCATCATGACTAGTATCGTCAGATCTCAGGAGCTAAAAAGGCTCGGTACTTGGAAGGGAGATGGCCAAAGAAGACTTATAGAGGAGGGCAATAGCAAACCACCTCTGCTTCTCACTTGACTTGAAAACCCCTTGCTGGAATTGCCATAAGTCAACTGTGACTTGGATGGCACGTTACACACACACACAGAAACACACACACACAGTCTCAGGCAGCAGATGTTAGGCAAGACGGTCTCTGTCTGAGTCCTTGGAAAGCTGCTGCTGTGTAGACAATACTGAGCATGATGAACCAGAAGTCTACTGCAGTATAAAGCAACATCACAGGTTCAATATTGTTTCAATTGATTTTTTTTTTGCCTCTAACCAGTGAGGAGGAAGTTTTTAATGAGTCCCACTTTTTCTGAAGCTTCAATTAAAAATGTCTTTCAGGAGGCTTGATGATTTACTGATCATTTTGCCACGATACATAAATCTCGCATGTATGTAGCTGGCACGATTCCCAGCTTTTAAAAATCATAAGACACCAATCGCTTATTTCTTTGCTTGAAAGAAAGAAGAAGCAATCTCTGTCTAGTGCTTTCTCAATAGTTTTTCCAGGACCAGACCTTTAATTAACTAGTAGTGAGCCAGATTGCAAAAGAAAAGCAATTGTTCATACTGGAGAGGAATGATATATCCACAGCAAGTGTGGAGAAAGACCTAACCATGGTAGCAAAGCATGTGTTATATCTTTTAAATCAAAGTGTGCCCTTAATATATTACAAATGAGCCTCGATTTAGCTCCAACATGAACATCCTGCTTTCATCGGAATGTGACAGGTGATGAGGCACATGAATAAAAGAGGAAGGAAGCTAAGTAGCAATGTAAGCAGCTCCGTATGCTTGTGTGTATGCGCGTATTCACTCAGCATTACTCACGATGCATTCCTGAGGCTGTACAGAGCTATCAGTCTGTGTAGGACTACACAGAATCTGTTCTGCACAGCTCTCCTGTTTTGCCCCTTTCCAGAATTTTAATGGAATGCTTTGAAGAGAAGGCGACGTGTTTCTCTTGTCTGACACAAAACAGGGTGCTGAGTTTGAAATGAAACCAAACTTGGCAGCTCGTAGAACCTGAACTCTGTAGAGCCACACTGTCATAGATAAGTGCAGAAGGAGTGCACCAGCAGGCCAGCAGAGAAGCTGGCGAAAGCGTGTCATTTTGCATTCAAATGAAGAGGCTCACTCCCTCGTAGCCCCAAGATGCTTCTTCAGTGATCTAGTGGTAGGATACGTTCTCTCTCCCTGCTCCATTTGCATGATATGTTTTATGATCCTCTTGGTTCACTTTATTGAGTCATCTGGAGGTGCTGTTCTCTGTGGGAGTACCTGTTCTCTGGTTATGGCACATTGTGATCTGAGCGGTGTGAGCAGATACAGGGAAGGAGGGGTTGTGATCTGAATACTCCAGTCACATAAATCCAGGTTATATATTCAATGTAATCAAAATGCAAAATGTTTCCTAAATTGTATGACTATCATATTGCAGGTAGGGGTTATTTATTTATTTATTTCGTTTTATACCCCACCTTCCCCTAGCAGAGGCCAGGCTCAGGGCGGATCACAACATGAAATTCCATACATTGGATACAATGTATGGATGCTCCCAAACTAGGCTTGCCAACCTCCAGGTATTTAGCACGGGAAAGTGGTACACAAGTGCACATAAACAGGTTGCAAAAAACATGTCTATAATGAGTAATGAAGATGGAAAGAACAAAACAAGTGTACAACATGAAAGCTTAGCAACTAAGTGATTGGTTATATACAAATATACAAGTAAGCATGAAACAGTCTATTGGTGTGTATCTGGAGGCAAAAAGTCCTCTTCTGAGTTTCAAAATTAATCAGTTCAGCAGGATATCCAATAGTAGGTATAAATCCAAAAGCTAGGCGAAACGGCCGTCCCCTAGCTTTTGGATTTATACCTACTATTGGATATCCTGCTGAACTGATTAATTTTGAAACTCAGAAGAGGACTTTTTGCCTCCAGATACACACCAATAGACTGTTTCATGCTTACTTGTATATTTGTATATAACCAATCACTTAGTTGCTAAGCTTTCATGTTGTACACTTGTTTTGTTCTTTCCATCTTCATTACTCATTATAGACGTGTTTTTTGCAACCTGTTTATGTGCATTTGTGTACCACTTTCCCGTGCTAATTTCCAAACCTATTTGGTATAGGCACTGAGGTGCCTTTATTTTTGTTTTGCTCAACCTCCAGGTATTAGCTGGAGATCTCCCGCTATTACAACTGATCTACAGCTGATAGAGAAAATGGAGAAAATGGCCGCTTTGGTAATTGGACTCTGTGGCATTGAAGTCCCTCCCCTCCCCAAACCCCGCCCTCCTCAGTCTCTGCCCCCAAATCTCCAGGTATTTCCCAGCTGGAGCTGGCAACCCTATCCCAAACACATACCCCCCAATCACCTCTAATTTTCTATATTCCCTGTGCTCCGCACTCACACATATTCCCTTCATATAGAAAAATAGTGTACCTAGGTATATATTTCCCCTTGATACACGAGTTTTCTTCCTGTAGGAAGATCCCCCCCCCAATTAAAGAGCATTCAAATACACAACCTCACACTGAGAGCCAGAAAACATTTACGAGTTGATTTTTATCTATTGAATTAATTCATTTGTGCCTCGCCTTTCTTCTCAATGGGGACTCAAAGCAGCTCCCGTTGATCTCCCCACCTCCATTTTATCGATTTAGTTGATTCTGTGGAATGTATTAAGTGGCTCCAGTTCTGCATGCGCACAGTGGGGGTAGCAAAGCCACCCTAATCTGAAGTCAGCTTTGGCTCTGTCCATTTCACTTGATGTCCTTTATCTGATTCAGGAGAGAGTAATATCCCTTTATCGACCACTGTGATGGCCAGCGTCGAATAAAGGGTAAAAGAAAATTGTTTGGACAGATTAGAAAGGTGGCATTATTCTCCTTGCCTCTGTCAACCCTTCCAGGAAGGATGCGCCTAGCAGGGTGCAGCAAGAACAAATCATATCCAATGTCTCATCCAGATAACTCAAATCTCTTTATTTCCCAGAGTGTCTTAAAGAACAACTCGGCATGCATTGATCAGGCCAAGCCGCAGGTGGGCTACCATTATTATCCTGTCAATGTAAGTAATAGAACAGTTTGATCAACTCCATGGAGTGTACCTGGTATCATTTAGCAATTCTAAAGGCTAAAGCCCTCCCTCTGATTTAGTTGCATTTCCCAACTCTCAGTTCAAACATAATACCCTCATAGTCTCATCTCTTGATCTTTGTTGAAAATATAGATTTATTCATAACACATTTATGATTGTATTTATAACATTGATAGGACTATCCTATGCAGTTACTCTGGTGTAAGTCCTTTGCCAATGGACTTACACTGGAGTAACTCCACACTGGATTTTGTATGGTGAGTGTAGTACATCCTACTGGTGCAAAAAAAAAAATTCTTTTCAAAGTTTTCTTTTCATTATATTAATGATGATGTGTTTGTTTTTGGTACATAAATTGACATTTGGCACCGCCAGATGTCAAGCAGCATTACAGAGTGGGCACAGGAAAGCATTTGATAGCCCAAGAAGGCAGTCATAGCTGAACTGCAGGCTGTGCCTGGTATATTACACACCCAGGGAGCCAGACAAAATCATAGAGGGAAGGCTTTGGCACCCTAAGAAAGGGAGGCAGAGTTGCATCATGAGGAGCTTGCATTTGCCTCCCTGAGAAAAGGTAGGTGGAGAAATACAAAGAGTGAGCAGGCAGGGGTTAGCATTTGGATCTTCAGGAATGAGAGAGACAGAATTATAGATGGGGTACAGAGGCAGATAAACTTATGTCTAAACCCCTAGGATGGCAGGAAAGGTTACAGAGAAGGCACAGAGGACTTGCATCCCCATGGAGGAAATAGCAAGCAGAGATTAGCATTTGGCACCCCAAGCCACTGAGCCAGCAAGTATAGGAGCAAACTCTGTAGAAAGGAGGACCCTATCAGGACAATTTTCTTAGAAAGTTCTGGGTGCCTCTGATGCCTGGAAGGCTTCTATGCTTCGATGTGACTCTTATGACTATATTTTGCTGGTCTCAGTCTCTACCTCCCTTCACCTTCAGTTTTAACCAGCCAGTCTTACGCTGTCCTCAGAACCCTGCAATCTTAGTTGATGGCCATTTCCCAAATAATAACAGGCATGTTGGCAGAAAAATAGATACATGAAGCGAAACCCAGCTTGAGTGTTGGCCAGCCTGCAAGGTGCATGATAAGGGAGACATACCCTTGTACAAGGGAAGGCCAGTGAAGAAAGTGACTGATTCATGCACTGAATGTTGTTAGACTGATATTCAAGCTATTTCAGTTCAGTCAAGGTGCTATTATGCTCTTGCCACATTCCTTGCCAACAGTAAAAGTTCCAGTGGCATCAGCCTCTAATTAATGAAGTTTTCTCCTCTCACATGACATTCCGCATTTCAGTGAGCTAACTAAATCAGACCCTAACACACCTCTTCCCAATTCCACGACTCCACTTTTTTGTTTGTTTGGAAGCTTCCCCATATCTGGAACAGGAAGGGTAATTTCAGATACACCTTTCTGGCAGATAGTGAAGAATGACTCTGTTCTTCTCCCTTCAAGGACAAGACCAGGGTAAGTTAGTTAGCTCTTGAAAGAATTCAGACCTTGAGAGAATTCAGTCAGCCTGTTCTAAGGACATTTGTATTTTGCAAGCTGTTGCCAGGCTTTTCATTACACAAACCTCTGCAGTTTGTGTGTCAGAGGCTGCCTGACAACAGATTCAGACTCTGACGGAGACCAGATCCAGGTACAGAGTCCTCCTTCCCCACCCACACTGACAGAGAAAACAGCTGATGATGATTGCCAAGACATACCTTAAAGTCACCAGCTACAGAGCAGCCTAAAGAAGACCAGACGCCGGCTGACCCAGGAACATCAAAGAAGCTGCCCAGGGAGCCGGGAGACCATGAGGAACAGATGTCTCCTGGGACTCGTCGAAGGAAAATGGGCTGGGTCCTGGCAGAACAACGCCGGCGTTCAGCCAGGTTGGAAAAACAAAGAAGGAACCAGGACAGCCATGAAGATAGTGAGTGAGTCTTTACAGAAGCTGCCTCCCCAAGACAGCTGCAAGTATTTAGGGCTGAGTCAGCAGAAGCTGTGGAAGCAACGTGTGGCGAACCTGCGGCACGCCACTCTGGCTGACGGTGTATCAACTCGGACTGCTTTCTCAACCCTGAATTCTTCTGGACTCCCTGCCTGACCTTGGACCGGCCCGAACTTGACTCTGCCTTTCGCTCTGACGGATTGCCTTTCACCCTGACTGACCTTGGACTGTTACTGGACTGCGTCTATTACTCCCATTCCCAATTAATAGAGCTGCCAGCTGTAGAAGTCTCAGCTTCAGAAACCCCAGCCTGTTGCCCTGCCTGCTGCAGGCCTCTTCAGAGCACCGTGCTGCTACAGGAGCAGCCCGCCCTAGTGGGCCAGCACATTGTGGTTCAGTTTGTATGTTGTGTTCAAGCTCTACATGGAATTAATTCTGCACATGTACACAAAATACCATAATTATGTCAGAGACCATGACAACTTCACCTGAATTTCCTCCTTCTTTCCAAGCCCAGGAAAATCAAATGATCCGTATTGTTTTCCCATACCTATATGAGAGCTGCCGTGGCTTCCCAGTAGTGTGCTCAGTAATTGAATTTTGAGCCTCTGCTTTGCTGTGTACCCAGAGTTTCAGTTCGCTTGCAGTACTCAGCCTCACTTCCTTGTGTGGCTGTTTCCATGTTCTTACGCCTTTGATTTATTTTCCTAGACCTCTTCTTTAGGTTTTTAGCTAGAGTTGTTGGTGACCTTGGCTAGTTCCCTTTGGGAAATCCAGACATCACAGTTTTGCAGACCTGAAGGTTATTGGCTGGCTGGACATTTGGTATCCTGCCTGGATGCTTGTCATTCTTTCCTGGTGAACTCCCATTCATGATAGATAATGTACTCCACTTGTTTCCCCACTGCTTTCTCTCTCTCTGGTCCCAATTCTCTCTGTCTCAAGTTCACATGTTGCATAGAAAGTGTGCACATGAGTGTTAGAATATTTTCATTAATGGCAGACATTCTAATACTTGCAAACATATTAATATATCTAATTCTTAATATGGCCCCATATGTGGATACTTACATCTGGAGATTGGGGCTATGAACATAAAAGACAGATCTTCTACAAACTGCAGCAAAGCCCCAGGTTGGCAGGAAAATCTGAAATCTAAAAAAGACCAAAACAAAAACTCATTGTGAGTGGGTTAACCCCTCCCCCCAAAAAAAAAACAATAGAAGAAGCACCTGTAGCTTTAAGAAATGAATGCTCTTTCAGTGACCATTGTTAGGCAACCGCAACAGTATTGGCAGACTTCAAGCCTTGCTTTCTTGTCAGTAAAAAGCAGGGGGAGGGGTCAGGCTTCTTTTTGAGGGTTGTTTTGTTCTTTGAGGGAGGACTCATTGGAGCCAAGCCTGGCGATAGTCACTGGGCAACCTGTATAGTTGAAAATAGTTGAAGATTGTAGGTTGCCTGGTGAGCGGCAAGGAGAGAAGGAAGCAGGAAAAGCAGAGAGGCTATGAGGGCTTTCATGAAAGGGAAAGAGGAAATAGTGGGAGAGGGGGAAAGGAGATGCTGTCCCCAAGTATTTGTGAGTCCCCTTTTTGTTTTGTTTTTCACAGTTTTTCTTTCAAATGTTCCTTCAAGACCCATTACTGTGATTCCTAGAACAGAGTGTAGTGATCCTACCTGAACATAGCTGTTCACCAAGTGTTGGAACCTAAGTCCACAGCTTCTGCTATGACAGGAGAGAGGGACAATAGAGGAGAAATTTCTTTGCTACTTTTGTGTGATATTGCATCAGTTACAGACAAAGGCCTATTCACACAGAACACATGAGTTATGTACACATGTATATACCACATATGATAACAGATGTCAGTTTCATATCTTCTAATGTCTCCTAACCTTCCTCCCATCTGTTGGAAAGCTTCCATTGTCAATTTCACTCCCCTGTTCCTCCGGTCTCCCTTTAAATTACTTAAACCAGACTTCCAGATGCCAGTGAAAGGAACAAACAACTAAAATAGATGGCTTTTGTTAATTTGCTGTAGTTCCCATTTGTTTTTGTTATCTTAATGAACACAATGAATGGAGCTTTTTCTATTAATTTTTTCATTAGTTAGGAAACAAATGCACATTACTAATGGGAGTGGATCACAACTTATATCATTAGGATAATGAATATTGCTTTATATTACTACTGAACATTAAATTTTAGATTTTTTTGTTGGTTTCCCTCTTTAAAAATGGGATTGAATCATGATCATTTTCCACTGGTGGAAGGGCACCTCTGCCAGTGGGGGTGATTTTGCTGATTCCCTTTTCTCACATTACATTCAGCCCTGTGCCTTTGCATCTCTTTAACAATGAGGAGTAGCTTTTGGGGTGTATTGGGAGGGGCATGGGAAGGTTCTAGTTTTTAGATAGGGTCTGGATAGGATCAAGGGCAGGGGTGGTGTCATTTATGCATGGCTGTTTCCTTGGAGTCACCCTGCTGGCTATTTCAGGGCTTTGCCTTGATTATGCATGCATTTTCTAACCATCAGAGTTTGCCTGGCTCACCCCTTGCGATTGTGCACATTTTGGCTGCGATTTCAGGATTCATGTTTAGCCAGCATCCAGGAAACTCGGGCAAAATGCAGGGAAACGCGTGGGAAGAGCCAGGCAGGTTTGCCAGGCCCCATTGCTCCACCGGCGGGATCTTTCTGGGGCTGTGGCTGCGGTGTGCACCCCATGCCACGTGCCTACATCACTTCCGGGTTTACCTGGAAGTGATGCAGATGCTCTAGTGATCGCGGTCAAAACCCTATGGTTTCCATAGAGTTTTATCCGAGATTGCCAGAGTGTCCGCGTCACTTTTGGGTTTACCAGAAAGTGATGTGAGCGCGTGTGTGTGCCAGCCATCAGCTGGTCGGCGGGCAACCTGGTGGATCGGTGGGATTTTACCTACCACCACCAGGCACTTGGCAACCCTAGAGCCAGGTGACCTCTGACAGTCAGAAAATGCATGCATAACCCTGAAGTAGTCGGCAGGGTGACCACGTGGAAACAGCTATGACTAAATGGCCATGAAGGCACTGGTAATGGCAGCATGCAGGGGAGGAGGCTGCCAACCCCCATCCCAATCCATCACCTGAGGCTACTGCCTTGTCCTTATTATAAGAGCCTGACCTTGCCTAGACTCAAATTAAGGCCTTGCCAGAAACCCCATCTCTTTGGAAAACTATTCCCACTAACCAAAGAGAAGCCCTGCTCTACACTTGCTGCAGGATAGCAACAACAAAAACAACAAAAAGTTGCTGCTGAATCCCATTGATGGCTGCAGCACCAGGCCCAACAACATTTGCCTGAAGGGGATGGATGCCTGTAGGGAAATAAAAACTGACACTTAGATAGGAGTCTTGTTAAACACTTTACAATCAGGTTCTCTGTATCATGTTACATGTTGTACCTTCCCCCAGGGAATGTAAGAAGGCATCAGTTCTTGTAATATACACCAAGCTTTGGAAAGTGGATTAGACAAAGTGCCAAACTGCAAAGGCTTGTATTTTTTCCAATGTTTAATTCTCTTGTTTAGTTTGAAGGACTGCAAATGATTTAAATCTTTTCCAAAATGTTTTCAACTGTAGCTGTCCAAGGGAATATTTGAGAGCTTCAGTCAAAGGTTTTGTGTGTAACTCAATGGAATGAGGGGGTGGCTTTTCAGAAGAGAAATACACTGGGTAGAAGTGCTTATTTATCTCCCACAAAAATACTTTCAGAATTCAAAGCTTCCTAGTAGATTTCCAGTCTATACACTTTCCCAACATGTTAAAGTTCTTCTACAGATAGGATTGCCAACCTCCAGGTACTAGAAATAAACAGCAGCACGGGGGCTCTTAAATTAGTAGTACCATATATTGTGAAAGAAATATATATGACTAATATAATAACAGCCAAGACTGAATGTCCAAGGTAGGTATATTACAAGCATACACCAGGTAAGATTCCCAAATCACAAATGTTACAAATTATATATAAATGAATGAAGAAGGTTACTTCACCTGAGAGATTGAAATAAACAATACAGGTTGCTTCACCAAAGAAAAAATGACAATACAGGTTGCTTCACCAAGGGAGAACAATAGTAATATGGGGTTAAAAAACCTTACAAAAGATCAATGAATACAGACAAAGTATGACCCAGAAAATTTCAGTTTCTTCAAAGTAACAGCGAAGAAAATCTCTCAGGCAGCACCCGAGAAAGGTCTCTCAAGAAAATAGCCCATGCGAGCATAAACAGCATCAAGAACAAAAGACGACACCTCCGGATTGGTGAACGTTTCGCTTTGGAGCAGCTTCTTCAGTTGTGTTCAGGGCAATGCCTGAACACAACTGAAGAAGCTGCTCCAAAGCGAAACGTTCACCAATCCGGAGGTGTCGTCTTTTGTTCTTGATGCTGTTTATGCTCGCATGGGCTATTTTCTTGAGAGACCTTTCTCGGGTGCTGCCTGAGAGATTTTCTTCGCTGTTACTTTGAAGAAACTGAAATTTTCTGGGTTATACTTTGTCTGTATTCATTGATCTTTTGTAAGGTTTTTTAACCCCATATTACTATTGTTCTCCCTTGGTGAAGCAACCTGTATTGTCATTTTTTCTTTGGTGAAGCAACCTGTATTGTTTATTTCAATCTCTCAGGTGAAGTAACCTTCTTCATTCATTTATATATAATTTGTAACATTTGTGATTTGGGAATCTTACCTGGTGTATGCTTGTAATATACCTACCTTGGACATTCAGTCTTGGCTGTTATTATATTAGTCATATATATTTCTTTCACAATATATGGTACTACTAATTTAAGAGCCCCCGTGCTGCTGTTTATTTCTAGCTTATACTATTTCAGCATAGGTGATTGTTTGTGTTAGTAGAACCTCCAGGTACTAGCTGGAGATCTCCTGCTATTACAACTGAGCTCCCTCCCAAATGCCTTGGCGATTTCACCCAAGCAGGGGCCTTCAGATTTGTCTGAACATTTCTCTTTAGGCCACGCTGGGGGACAGGGCTGCTGAAAAACAAAGTGCTCTGGGCCGTCATTCCAAGTGTGTAGAGATGTGATGCCCACTTGCTGTGGCAAGAATGTGTTTTCTTCTTCCGAGGCCCAGGCTCCCATTGTTTCAATTCTTGCTAAGTAGCCTTCCCTTTGTGACACCGAGCTCAAAGCGATGACATCCAAGGTCAAAAGCAGCTGGAGCCAGAATGGAAGGCAGACACATTTACAGCCTGAGCAATAAAGCTGCAAGACGGAGAGCTGTGCTGTTCTTGGCTCTTTTATTTGCCCTAGGATTAGATGCACAAAGCGAGACATTTCTTCCCTTCCTCTTCTATTTGGAGAGTGGCAGACGTTTACCTTGCCACTGTGACCTTTGCCAGGCTCTCATCTTAGTCCACAATCTGTTACTTATCCCCCAATTAAAATAAACCTTAGTTTCTCCACTGCAGATGACAAAACAAAATCCAAGAACTGTTTCCCCCCCGTTCCTGTTCATGCATCAGTCTTCTCCCTTCACCAGAAATGCTCCTTAACCTGCTTTCTTGTATTTAGACAGATGGGAACTGTCTGAATGCAGTGATCTTCTTCCCTTCTGGTGCCCTCACTGTTCTCAACTGTGACTCACCACAGATCCCAAGAGCCAGGTTTACATGACAGTTTAATTTCAAGGAAAGTGAACACGTATGTTTCTGGCAATGGAGTAATTAGCATGGTTTCTCAGCAGACAAGCCCCAGTACTTTGCACTTTCGATGGAGAGAAATAAAGTCAGGAAGCACGGATAATTCTTTAGCAGATGGCAGCTTTGTTTATGTAGCCTTTGCAGGGCAGCCTTTCTTAAAAGCAGCTTCAGTGAGCTGCTTCAAGCAGCTTACGAGTGTAAGCAAAGCTTTGCGGGATCAGTCCGAAATTCCAACCAATTCAGCATTCTGTTTCCAGCAATGGTCAGCTGATTCTTAAACCTGGTATGAAAAACAGGAATGTTCAAATACATACTGGTTTATTTCATGTTCTGCTTATGGTTGCCAGCAGGGAATGGATTTTTCGTCAAGCAGTTGAGCTGTTTGTGATCAGCTTGAGCCTGTTTGTTAGGTTACTTTTCACGTATTCAAACAGTGCAATATTTCATGCATTCTCATAGTCACACGGGAGTCCTGGTTTCCCTCCTCACCCACAGACCTGTTTTTGCTGCACCCTATTTGGTAGCCAATCACATAAACGAACAGTGAGTAAACCCATCAGTCAGCCAGGGACTATGAACACTTTATATTTAAATAAAAGTCTTACCTCTTAGCTTTTTTGAAGTGTTAAGGCTGAGTTATAATCAGGGTTATTTTGTGCCTGTGCATTTTCACACAGCCTTATGGGAGTCATAGACATCTTTTCATTACCTGTCCATGGTCTTGGGGGAGAATCAATTTCATCTACTGTGCAGATGCAAAAGTGCCTACAAGAAAATGGCAGCTATTGTAGTGTTCAGTAGCTGTTTGAGTTGGATGGTGGTGAGGCAAGAACCACCAAGGTTTGGCTCATGTGATCTGGCTGTCAAACATGAATGGTTGACCTGCCAGACATGTTCACCATGAAGTTTGCCACATCCCCACAAGGGGACAACCTTCTGGCCATCTGTGTCCCTTAACAACTAGAGGTTTCCGTATATGATTTTTGGGGGCTTTTTTGTTTTTATTTCCACATGCTATCATTGTGAGCCTCTCAGTTTATCCATTTTTCTTGCTCCTTATGTTGCCGGTTCATTTGTTTATGCCATTTATACAAGATTTAAAGTGAAAATAATGCTGAAAACTGTGCAAGGTTAAATAGGCAAAATTCAGCGTGAGGAAAGAGAAAATGGTGTGTGTGATAACACAACACTTGAAGAACAAAAACAAAATGGCGATAAGACAAAACAACTGGCCTCCAAAATTTGATGACATTCCTGAGGAGAAATGTGTTTTATTTTGGAGGTTTGGACTACCACTCTCATCTTTAGTTTTGAAAAGTGTCAAGAAAGGGATTTCCTCTATTGTCTCTTCTGATGTCTTCCTGAAGTTTCATAGCCAGCCCAAAGTCCCCAGAATGCTATGTTTTGTGGGGCTCTGTTTTGTGGGGGAGGTCAATTAGGAACATGGTGTCTCCAGCAACGACTAATCTCTGCCTTCCAGAGATCATCTAGGTTATCGGCACAACTGCACATGTGATGTATTGCACCAGAGGGTGCCCTAGATCCAAATCCAGCAGTCTCCAAAGATGGAGTAATCTGATTGAACCTCTATGTCTGCAGATGGTTGGTATGTCCTTAAGACTAAATCTCTGTCTGCAACAAAGAAGCAACAGAAATCTCCTCCACTCTCTGATCACTATGTTCAGCAGAGAAAACCAAGCTGATTGTATGAACTGCTATATGTGTCAGGTTGGTGACCTTTGGGACAGTCACATAGTTGTCATGGCATCCATAAAGTTGCGAGCCATAGCTTCTGCAGGGAAGCTAAATTCTCCCGTGATCAATAGCCTGGGGAACTCTAATACCATAGCAGAGACTTTATAACTCTGTCTGCTTTTCTCAGCACCAAATGTCTTCTTTTGTCTGATTTGTAATGCTACCTGACTTCTGGGACTGCCAAGCATCTGTCTCTGCTTGCTCTGGAAGAAATCATTTTGATTTCTTATGAAATTGGCACCTTTTCTTTCATCTTCCTGAAAGTTGGTAGAAAGGGTACAATCCTAAAGAATGTCATCCCCATTGGATGTGCATGTGGCGGGTGGGGAGGAGAAGAATGGAAACGAATGGAATCTGAAAACAAATCAATGCAAAAAAAATTCAGCGAAACTGAAATGAATTACATTTTGGAATCACAATCAAAATAAAATACAAAACTATACATCCCTGGTATGCTCTACCTCTGAGATATTATCTCCCAAAAAACTAAACTTTGTTGATCAAGAAAGTTCAATAGTAGGCAGGGTTGTAGATAGGGATGGTCAAACACCCACCTATTTGGCTTGTGGCCTATTTGCCAATTGCGAACAAGGAGCCATTTTTTTGGGTTGACCAATTCACCTGTTTGAGAACAGTTTGAGCCTGTTTGTCATGTGTCACATATTCAAATAGCATAGTACATCATAATCAGCAGTGTTCAATGAATGCACATTCTCACACAGTCTGCTGGGACTCCTATTTCCCCCCTCCTACACAGACGTGTTGTTGTTGAATATCACTTGGCAACCATTCCAATAAACTAAACAGTGAGCAAACCAATCAGTCAGCCATCAATTAGAAACAAGCACTGTATTTTTAAACGTCTTACTATTCAGTGTTCATTTCAGATGGTGATAGCTATATATCTAATACCCAAGTCTGGCCCTGCCTGCAGATACTTAAATCTGAGGATGCGTGGGGGGGGGGGCAGACTGACCCCAAACAGGTTTTTATGCAGACTCGGGAGACCCCCTGGGTCTGCAGAAAAATCTGAAACTTAAAAAAGAAAGTGTGTTTAATCCCCCCCAACTAAAGAAAGCATTCTGTGCACATGCGCAGAGAATGCACCTACTGTTGGCAGCTGCCAGTGCCCCCCACCCAGCCCAGAGTCAGCTGCTGTGGACTGGCAGGACACTGACAGCTGCCTAGAGATTAGGACTGAGGGCTTGCTGCCTCAACAGGCTAGCCTGCAGTGGGCTCCCCACTGAGATCAGGAGTGGGGGGTTGCTTCCTCGGCTGACAGGAGGTTTTTGGGGCGGAACCTGAGAAGGATGGTGTTTGGGGAGGGGAGGGACTTCAATGCCATAGAGTCCAATTGCCAAAGCAGCCATTTTCTCCAGGTTAACTGATCTCTATTGGCTGGATATCAGTTGTAATAGCAGGAGATCTCCAGCTGGTACCTAGATGTTGTAGAAAAACAACAGCACGAAGGCTCAACTTTGAAAATCAGTTATACAATCATTTACTCTATATTATCAACATCAATAATGAATCTTAACATTGCTAAAGGCAATGTACATGGAAGTAAACACAAGTAAGGAACAGCCAATATCTCAAAGAAACAAAGTCCATAAAGGAAAGAAATCCTAGAAATAGCTGTATAAGCCAAGGGTCGATTGTGGATATACGTGGATGTTGTTTCCAAGATGTGGTAAGCCGTAGCAATTCCACTATTCCGAGATCACAGAAGGTGCCCAGCTGGGGCCCTCTGCGTATTAATATAGAGTAAATGATTGTATAACTGATTTTCAAAGTTGAGCCTTCGTGCTGTTGTTTTTCTATAACGGTGGTAATTCAGCATGTGTGTGTGTTAAGTGCCATCAAGTCGCTTCCTACTCATGGCGACCCTATGAATGAAAGTCCTCCAAAATGTCCTATCTTTGACAGCCTTGCTCAGATCTTGCAAATTGAAGGCTGTGGCTTCCTTTATTGAGTCAATCCATCTCTTGTTGGGTCTTACTCTTTTCCTGCTGCCCTCAACTTTTCCTAGCATAGGTGTTTCTTATTTAAGGGTATCTAGACGTTGGCCACCCTAGCTGACAAGTGCCCAGCAGGCTCCTAAGCTGAGATCGGGACTGGGAGGGAGGCCTTGGCAGGCTCAGCAATGGAGGGAGGGATTACTCCCCGTGAGTTTCGCTGTCCCCTGCTTGTCCCTATTATTTCATGAATGTGCATTGTTGCATCTTATGGGAAGCTTAGTTCCCCCCTCACATCATTTAAGGACCTAGGAACTTCTGGCAAGATGGCTGATCTGATCGCAACTTCTCTCAAGAGCTCTTGAGAGAACCTGGAGATGCTCCGAAAACGAGACACTTTTAGTGTCTCGACCACGTTCCTAAAAGGTGGAACGTAGAGCAGGTAATTCCTGCTGCCGAAAAGTGTGGTTTTGACTCCAAACCTTCCCCCGGGAACGAAGCCCGGGGGGGGGGGGGTTGGATGCTTGTCCCGCCCGGCTGAGGAAGAAACCATCGCCGTGAGTGCCTCTAATGGATTCAGGATCAGATCTCCTCTACCAAACACCAGCTATGAACCATTTTAACAACAGAAACCTCGACATCTGAAACCTGTAAGTGCTAAGAACTCCTTTTGCTTGCTTTTCAATCAAAAAAGACTGAGGAGCTTTTTTAACTAGTTACAAACCCGCACCCCCCCCCAAGACCATGAGATAATTTGATAAAAATAAGAAAAATCACCAACCAGACTGAGGAATTATAAATCTTTCTCGCGGGTAGACATAACAACAGTCGATTTGAGTGACATTGTATGCAGCGACTGAAGATTCCGAGTTGGAAGGGGGAGGGACAAAGTTTTATTTCCGATTTGAAACACTTTCATTTTAGAGTCTTCCTGCCACGTCTTACTGTGAGAACGAGGAGTCTTTGTGGGAAGAACCGGATGTCTTTAATGGCCTAACTAGAGGACTCCTGAAACTTGATGGTTTGTGTTACACTAATACTGCCCGCCTATACAACCAGCTCCACAGGGAACCACGGATTACAAAAGACTAGAGCAAATGTTGATGCAGCACACTAAAACACTCAATAAACAAATTCAACAACAAATAAAGCAAATGACCCAACTAATTGACCAGAAACTTGACAACCTTTTGAACGAGATTAAGACAATTAAAGGCCAAGTGAAGGTATTACAAACAGACATGAAAAAGATGAAAATTACCATAACAAAAGTGGAGGAGGAACAAAAGGAAATTTGCATGGAAACTAAGGATAATGAGAAACAAACTGGAGGATTACAAACACAAGGAGAGATTCTGAAAGACCAGATTGCACTTTTGGATATGAAATCGAGGGAATCTAATTTACGAATACGCAATCTCACAGAAAAATATGGAGATACTAGAGTGACTATGATAAAGTCGCTTGCTGATATTTTCCATTTAAATGAACAAAAATTAAAGTATGCAATAGACAAAATATACAGAGCTCCCTTGTCACCAAAAATGCAGAAATCAACACCTAGAGAGATTGTGATTGCCTTTTATGATCTCAGAATGAAGAATACAATCATGCAAATCCAATATGATAGTCCTCTTTCAGTAGATGGATTATCATTAATACTGCTAAAAGATATACCTAGCCACTTGGTCGCAAAGAGAAAACCTTATAAAGATTTCACATTGATACTGAGGAAAAATTGAATTAAATACGCTTGGTTAACACCACAAGGACTTACTTTCATCTACAAACAGATCAGATGTGCGGTCAACTCATTAGCAGAAGCTGAAAGATTTTTATTAAGAAATAAAGAACTGACAGATCCCATCCAAGGAAGAGACCAAGAAGAAACACGATGGGATGAAAACTTAACTGGGCAAGATGCAGTAACTGGTCACCATGGGTTCCAAGAGACTACATTAAGAAAGCATGAAAAAACCAATAGAAACCCCCGACAGAAAAAGTCGTTCAAAAAGAAGGGATAAAGGGTTGGAGGATATCGAAATGTTGGGAGTAAGGGGAGGTGCAAGGAAATAGCAATGAGTTTTTTAACTTACTTGATAATGTAAAGAATATATAGTTCTATCCTTGTTTTTGGAGTAATTATGTATTCTAATAGTATCTTTAAATATCTTTAATGCTAATTGAATATATTAGAGATTGGGATACTAAGTTATGGAGTATATATGGACACTAGAAAGAAATAGACAATTATACATAAATATATACTAGTTTAAAAGGAATAGACAAATAGTAATATAAAGGAGTGACTTGATTAAGAATGGGTTAGAGGAAGTTTGGGGGGGAGTTCAAATTATTATATGTATTTGACTATGAAGGTATGCATTAAGCTATGCATTATTATTCATAAATATATGGAAAGAAAAGCTATATGGAATACCGAAAAGAAATGTATTATTTTTATGGAAAAAACAATAAAAAGTATTTTTTTAAAAAACATCATTTAAGGACCTTATCTGACCATTTACTGTATGACCATGCGTAGCCTGAGCTCACCTACTGTTTAGATGCAAAAACCTCACAGGCAAGGAAATGAAACTCCACCACTGCAACTACTGAATAACTACAAAGCTGTTCAACAGCCATTTGGTGGACAGAACTTCAACACATGAATGACCACATCTGTTGAACATAGTATGTTCACCTGTTGAGAATTCACAGTGGGTAGCCGTGTTAGTCTGTCTGCAGTAGTAGAAAAGGGCAAGAGTCCAGTAGCACCTTAAAGACTAACAAAAATATTTTCTGGTAGGGTATGAGCTTTCGTGAGAATGTTTGCTACAAAGTTTACGTCTTCCCTCTTTGTAGACTACAGCCTTTGGAGACTTTTGGAACTAAGCTATCCTGAGAATTAGATGTGCTGACTCTCAGCTCTAGAGAAGTATCCCATCACATCAGGTATCACAATGAATCAACCATGCTGCTTTGTTTCCATTCTAGCACTAGTGTAAGATGTTAGCTTTCCTGATATAACTTTGCATCAGAAGACCAGATGTGGGCATTATGATGATTCCAGACGTTTCCAGTGCTCACAGATCTACCAAGCTGGGTCAGTTTAAGTGTGTGTGTGTGTGTGTGTGTGTGTGTGTGTGTGTGTGTGTTCTCCAGAGCATGAAAGTCAAAACAAAATTCCGGTTGTACAGATTTGCATTGACTTGAAGCTTGACATTTTGAATCCCCCTTGATGACTACCCTTTCAAGGAACAAAGGGGACATAAAAGCTTAGATCTTTTCTGCTCCTCCTGATGTGCTTATGAATTTACAAAATGGGGGGTAATGGAATGAAAAGTTCTCTGCAGGGTTGTGCATATGCATGCATTTGTATGTATGTTTTGTTCCCACATTAATGCCTATTGTGGGAATGAATAGAAGAGGATTAACAGTGGCTGTGATGAGCCAACACTTTGTTTAAATCCACTCTCCGATCTAATCTCCTATTGACTGGGAAACATCACACAGGGACATCTTGGAGGAATTATCACAAATCCCTTTTAAACTCTTCAGTGGCTTCCTTTCCCCCCTCCCTCCCCATTACACCTCTTGAAGCTTTATTAGTAGCCAAGGACTTGGCCCGAAAGCATCACGGGTAATCAATTAAGATGCAAACTTTTGCCATTTGAAATGCATTATCATGGTTCTACTGACACCTTCTTAAATGCAAACTGGATCTATCACATCTCAAATGAATTCAAAGAAAAAGATTAAAGAGGCAGAGATGCCTACTGTCTCAATGAAGAATTCAATACAAATGAGAGAGAAAGACCATGAGGGAGGAAACAAAGATGGGGGAACCAATTTCATCTGGAATTAAGAGGTCACCCATCCTGAGGGGTAGCAGCTCATAGTTCTGAGACAAATGTCACCATTTTTGCCTGAGGTCCTGGTGAGACATCGGCCCTAAGGATGCAAAAGCAGGGATTTAAACTGCCTTTTCATAACATACGGAGATTTTTCAAAACAACCTTTTCAAAACAAAGCAATACTTGGAACTGTATCTGGGTTTGAGATGAATTTCTGATAATATCTACACTTTTGGCAGCTAGGGAGAGAAAAGACTGACCCACAAAGCAAGTTGGCCATACAAATCGCAGTGCAATCATGTGACTGAGAGCACATGCCAAAGGACACCACAGTCCAGAGCTCCTCTATCTGAGCTCCAAAGAATACATGCTCCTAAGCATGCAGTGAGTCGCTGCATGAGAAAGTGATCTAATTCACTTGAATAGTAGGGAATCACCAGGTGTGAAAAGGGAGGAAGCTGCTTTTTCTATATTTGTATAGGGCTCAATTGGAGCAGTGGAGTCTGATCTGGAGAACTGGGTTTGATTCCCCACTCCTCCACATGAGCAGTGGAGGCTAATCTGGTGGACTGGGTTCATTTCCCCACTCCTACACATGAAGCCAGCTGGGTGACCTTGGGCAAGTTACAGCTCTGTTAGAGCTCTCTCAGCCCAACCTACCTCACAGGGTGTCTGTTGTTGGGAGGGGAAGGGAAGGTGATTGTAAACCAGTTTGAATCTCCCTTAAGTGATAGAGAAAGTGGTATAAAAACCAACTCTTCTTCTTCTTTTTCTTGTACACAAGTCGTCATTGGATCAGGGCACCAGATTCCAATTGCGGCTGCTCTCCTAACTTCAAATAATGTTCACTTACGAATGACAAAACAGATTATCACCTGCACAGAAAAATGCATGGTCTTCTCACTGATCTTGATGCATTTCTTTTTGGTGGGCAAATACAACTGGCTTCTGTACGTTTGCCGTACTACATATGGAAGGAACGTGAAATGAATAGTCAGTTCCTACGTGAAGAGGAACTCTCATTACACAACTGTCAAACAATTATCCAAAATTTATGGTCGACTCGTTCTTTGTCCTTCAAGTGAGAGGAAATTCTGTGTGGCAGGATCTCTCATTTCCAAGTCTATCTGAATGCCCTCTGGGCAATTTAAATAAATGAGGTTAGTAGGGTTGGAGTGAAGTCACTTGTTAGAGAACTTGCCAGTAGATGGCGCTCCAGATTATGCAACCTAGTTTTTGACTGAAAAAAAAGGTTAAGGACAGGGTAAAGAAAAATTGGTTGGGAATCCTTCAGCTTCTTTCTTTTAATAAGAATAAAGGGCAACAAGGTATTTTGGTCACTTGGTGCACAACTGAAGGCATTCTGAAGGTCCTGTTTGCAGATTCCATTCTGTAAATTGCAAGGCCACCATCATCACAAAATGTTCAATCCGGCGAACAATAGCAAAATGGTCAAATTGTCAATTAAAAAATAGAGTCTGGAATGGGTCAGTGGTCAAAGTCAGGAGTGAATCAATGAGCAGAGGCAGGGATAGGGTTTGGTGAGTGAAGCCTGGAGTTTTTAGTCAATGGCAGGTTGAATCCTGTTGGGTTTTGGTGAGTGAAGAGGTGAAGCCTGGTGAATTTTGATGGTTTGGGCGATGAGGCTAATAGGTTCTGCCAATTAAGGGGGAACAGCCTAGCAGATCAGAATGTGGGGTCAGTAGAAAACCATATAGGAGCCCCGTGGCGCAGAGTGGTAAGCTGCAGTACTGCAGTCAAAAGCTCTGCTCACAACCTGCGTTTGATTCCGATGGAAGTCGGTTTCAGGTAGCTGGCTCAAGGTTGACTCAGCCTTCCATCCTTCCAAGGTCGGTAAAACAAATACCCAGCTTGTTGATGACTGTGGAAGGCGATGGCAACCACCCCGTAAACACAGTCTGCTTAGTAAAAGCCGGGATGTGACGCCACCCCATAGGTCAGTAATGTCCCTGTGCTTGCACAGGGGTCTACCTTTACCTTTAGAAAAACCATAATCCTCCCTCCTGGCTTCAGATAACTAGCGTATTCAACAAATGCCTAAACCAAGAAAAAATACCGAGCCAGTAAAATTACTGATGGTTGGAAACTTAAGTATACTCAACCAAGAAATTTCAATTTCTGTGCCTCTTGGCAATCTGTAATCATAAACGTCATATTCCCATGATCTCAGAACCTGGGCTTCTGTTTATAATAAAAGAAAAGCTGGATTTTTTTCCCAGTTCAGTCCCACGTTGTGCCACTTGAAACCTCATAAAATAATCTGAAGAGTGACACAGCTGCTGGAGACTGCAACCCTCTCTCTCAGCATCTTCCAAGTAGCGTTGAAAAATAAATTTGTTCCATTCCCCCTTCCACCAAGTTGGGATCAAATCAAAGCAGTACTTGAAGAATTCATTTTTATTAGAAGAGACAGCCCTCAAGATTGATGTTATCCTCTCAACCTGTGTATTTATTTCTCCAAGTTAGGAAGGAATGATCACTGTTAAGCATGGACAATTAAAGATCCAAACCAATATCAGCTCAGGGCTCAGACTCAACCAATTCATATCCACACCACCCCCCATATCTCCTTTTCCAGGCACTAGTTTATAAATCAATTTGAATGGTCATTATTCTCGATTGTCTATTTAAAAAGAAAAAAACCCAAAAGTGGCTCTTCTCTAGATAAAATGCTGCTTTGGATGTATCTGATATATTTGGATGTATCTGATGAAGGAAGTTCTAACCCTTAAAAGTTCATCCCCTGAAAATGTTGCTGGTCTCTAAGGTGCTTCTGGACTCAAATCTGGACTCAAATCTGTTCTACTGCCGACCAACATGACTACCCTCTGAAGCCAGCATGGTGTAGTGGTTAAGAGCGGTGGTTTGGAGCCACTGACTCTAATCTGGAGAACCATGTTTGATTCCCCGCTCCTCCACATGAGCAGCAGATGCTAATCTGGTGAAACCGGTTGATTTTCCCTCTCCTACACATTGAAGCCAGCTGGGTGACCTAGGCTTGGGTTCTCTTAGACCTCTCTCAGCCCCACCTACCTCACAGGGTGTCTATTGTGGGGAGGGGAAGGAAAGGTGATTGTAAACTGGCTTGATTCTTCCTTAAGTGGTAGAGAAAGTCGGCATATAAAAATCAACTCTCCTCCTTCTTTTGATAGTTTCCTAACATACACTACTCAGACTACTAAAATACCAGTGATCTGGAACATAATATCTCTGGAGTAATGTAACTAATTAGTGTATTTCAAGGTTCATAGATAAACATTCCCTGTGACATATGGCTGCTTTCAGTGTATCTTAGAATCATAGAAACATAAAGTTGGAAGGGACCTCCAGGGTCATCTAGTCCAATGCAGGATAGCTCTAGGCTATCCTGATCTTATGAGATCTCAGAGATCTCAGCTAATCCATAGGAGATCAGTCTTCTTCTGAAAGAAGTGCAAGATACAGCATAAAATTCTTGTGCTGCCCCCCCTTTCATCACATTCCTTTCTCCTGCACCATATTGTGAATATCTTTCTTTACTCTTCCTGTATCCAACAGGAATGTGACCAAAATTCATGGCAGTTTCCTGTTTCTGACAGGGGTTCTTCCTGTTTGGGGTGGCACTGCAGTTGTCTTTTTTCCTGACCACAGTAATGAAATTCAGTAGGAACATTATTGGTAAAACTAATGTTTGTTTTTGCATCGGTTGTGGATAAATTGTGTAAGAGTGGTACCTAACCGCCCCCCCAACAAAAACCTGGGAACACCAGCAAAAAAAAATGAGCAAAAAAAAAAAAAAGGTTTACAACAGCAACAAACAAAACCAAAAATAAATGAAAAGGGTATATTTGTTCATCCATATCCTATTCGTATAACTTTAAAAATCCATTCTCCTTTTCGCTGGGGCCAATATGAAATCATTCACTTATTTTTTTCTGAACTTCTTTAGCAGCGTCGAAAAACACTTCAATTTTTCAATGATTTCACTCGACACATTAATTGAAAACTTTTGCTTTTTCATTTAAGTCACCCTCACTTTCAATTGCTCTTACTTGCCCTCAGTGACAACATCATGTAGCCAAACCTGATTGTCTTTGAAGCATTCTCCCATCCCCCTGTTCACTGTAATCATTGATTGGGTAGGATTATTAATCCAGGAAGAAGGAGGATGAAAGAACTGGGACTGAAGGAATGATTGTGAAGTTAAAAAACAACAACAGCAGGATGGTGAAAAATATGGCACCATTCAGGACTGAAAATGCCTTCTCTTGAGCGTTTTCTAAGAGGAAATTCCCATTACTCTGAAATTCTTGATTCTGACTTGCTTCTTCAGATGAATCCCTTCCTTTTTGTTGGTTTACAAAAGCTGCTGAATTAGCATCAGAGTACTGTAGATTAGAATGACCCGAAGATCCAGTAATCTCTCATCTCCTTCTAGTCCATTACATTTCCAGTGATAATGGGAAGGAAGGCCTGCATGTCTCCTATTCTTTGGGTCAACCAATTGGCAAAACTTAAAATGCTGTCTTCTGTTCATACATTTTTCTTTAATGTCCTATTTTAGTATTTGTTGTTCCTGTTCAATAAATACTCACCTTTTCACCTCGTATGCTGATCACCCGTTGCAATTAGGGAGGTGGTTTCTTGATGAGCTGTTTGGCTGTCTATGCCTGTTTGGCATAGATAGGAAACTCCTTGCTATGTCCCAGGGATATAGCAAGAAGTTATAGGGGAAAGGGTTAAGAGAGTTCTGCTCTCTCCCCTTCAGTTTTTGGTGCATCCCTGCAAAGCTGGGACAAGGGATGAGAGATCAGAAGCCAAATTTCAGCTGATACCCCTGACTAGCTGAGATATGGCTTTGGTTCTCACCCTCGCAAGTTCTTCCCTGTGTCCTACCCTTGCAGAGATTAAGGAAGAAGCTGGAAGGGGTGGTGGAGGAGAAAATGGACACGGATTGTTTGTGCCAGCTGAACCAAGTGTGTTCAGCTGCCAAACATGTTCATTGTGAAATTTGTGTCATCCCTCAATTATGTGTTGTGTTCAATGCAGCTTCAGATGTTTCATAATCCCATTTACCATGACCCTGCACCACTACAAAGATTTCCTTACCCAAATACCAATATCAGAATGTTCCATCTGGACCAGCCTGACCTGAGGGGGAACTGTTTCCCATTCTCTTGTATCATCAGTGTTTTTTCCAACTCTGCCTTTCCAGCTGTATCTCTGCCCTGAATGACTATACTGCATATATGTTACTTCTCTCTTCCCAATCTCCCATTTCAAGATAGGGATGAGCTTGAAATGGCTTCCATCCTTAGTGATTCCATCTGCTCACATCAGAGGGAGAGGCAAGCAACAGTGAATAGGGGTGTGTGCCAAGAAAAAGTTCATTCTAACTTCAGATCTAGGCCTCTGGTGTAGGGTTTCCAGGTCCCTCTTCACCACCGACGGGAGGTTTTGGGGTGGAGCTCGAGGAGGGAGGGGTTTGGAGAGAGAGGATCTTCAGTGCCATAGAGTCCAATTGCCAAAGTGGCCATTTTCTCCTGGTGATCTGATCTCTATTGGCTGGAGATCAGTTGTAATAGCATGAGATCTTCTGCCACCACCTGGAGGTTGACAACCCTACTTTGGGGGGATTTTTTTTCACCATGATTGCTCATTTTCAGGAAGGACATTACTAGTTTGGGGTTCAAATCTGTTTGCTTTCAAAGTTTGGGACCATTATTTTCAATGGGAATGTATATGAGGATCTGGGGCAGCTGTTTATAAAAATAATGGCACTAAATTTGCAGAGAACATACTGCTCCCTCTAATCTAAAGACACCCCACTCCAAGTTTCAAGTGAATTGGACTAAGGGGGTTGATTTTACAGATCCCTGAAGTATATGCCTCTCAGCCCAGACTCAGTGCTCTCCACTGATTCCTAAAATGGCAGTCAAGCAGCAGCCTAGCAGGAGAAGTCTGGCCAGCCACGGCATTAAAAAAAAAGAGAAAAAAACCCGGTCTGTATTTTCCTATTCTTATAGTGACTGACTGACATTTCTTACCTTTCCACTGGAAACTCTGTGCCATCCTTCCTTAGCAAATGGGGCCAGGCTGGCCAGCAACCACAGGGGAGCTTACTACCACCTGAATTAGGGTTGCCAGGTCCCTCTTTGCCTCCAGAAGGAGGTTTTTTGGGTGAAGCTTGAGAAGGGCGGGGTTTGGCGAGGGGAGGGACTTCAATGTCATAGAGTCCAATTGCCAAAGCAGTCATTTTCTCCAAGTGAACTGATCTCTATCGGCTGGAGATCAGTTGTAATAGCAGGAGATCTCCAGCTACTACCTGGAGGTTGGTAAACAAACAGTGGACACTTATGGCAAAAAAAGCAAGACTCTACAATGCTTAACAATGAAATATGCTATGTAATGTAAGCACATAAGCAAAAACATGAACAAGTACCAAATTTACAACAAGGTAATACAAGTGCACACTCCCGATGTTGCAAGGTAAGTGGCAAAATAACTTTGTAGTTGAAAAGAAGTCCAAGAATGCCAAGGTGAGGTAATATAGGTTTCCGGTAAGGGTCCTATTTCGCATAAACTTTTCGCATAAACTCCACGGAACATATGTTCCATTGGCAAGGCTTGTAGCCTATCAATACTAGCGGATGGCGAATCTGCGTCAACAGCAGCTGTTCAACAGCAGCTTCCCCACAAAAGCCAGTGTTGTGTAGAGTTTCAGACAAGGATTTAGGAGATCCAGATTTGAATCCCCACTGTGCCATGGCGCTCACTGGGTGATCTTGGGCAGTCACACACTTTCAGCCTATTTTACCTCACAGGGGTTTTGTGTGTCTCTGTGTGTGATAATAAAATGGAGGAGATGAAAATGACGTGAGCTGCTTTGGGTCCCCATTGTGAAGAAAAGTGGGGTATAAATTAAATAAATAAACAAATAATAACTATAGCTGAAGATGGTTGCAGATAAAAGTTTGGTTGGTTGATGGGTAGAAGGGGAAAAGCAAGCAGGGAAAGGTGAGGATATAGGGGCTGCCAGGGAGAGGAAATAATGTGGCAAGGAGGATGGAGGGGAAAAGACTGGGGCCCCCTGCCCCGTCGTTGCGAGTTTCCCATTGTACAACAGGACCTGACCCAACATGGTAGCCAGAACAATTTTCCGAGGAGGGAGGGAAGGAGGAAAAGCTGAAAACAGGGGGACAGATAAATGTAGGTTGGGTGGGAGGGACAGAGAGAGAGAGAGAAAAGCAAAAAAAGAGTAGAGGCTACAGGGGCTTTCAGAGAAGAAAAAGAAGAAACTGTGGAGGAGGGGAAAATGTGATGCCATCACAAGTCCTTGTAAGTTCCCTGCTTGTTTATATATTATTCTCAATGTTTTTTAAGTTCGCTGCTTTTCACTATTGGTTATGTAGATTTGTTTGTTTCATGTACTGATGTGGTATGGTTTTAAAATGCAAATTATGTCTTCAATGTACATAATTTAAGTGTATAAATATAGGTTCAGTGCTGATTTATTGATGCACAAATATCATTGAAAAATGCATACATTGAATGAGAAAAAAATGATGCAAGGAAGCAGAATATGGTAAATAATAAAGTAATGTGGGTTCACTTCCCAGAAAGAAACCAAACAAAACTTATGATTTTCTCACTTGAGACAGTAGGGATGAAAAATTCGAAATGTTTTCTGTTGCCCCAGAAGGTCAGACCAGAACCAGCAGGTTGAAATTAAATCAAAAGAGTTTCCATAGACGTTAGGAAGAATTTTCTAACAGTTAGAGCGGTTCCCTGGTGGAACAGGCTTCCTTGGGAGGTGGTAAGTGCTCCTTCTCTGGAGGTTTTAAAGTAGAGGCTAGATGGCCATCTGTCAGCAATGCTGATTGTATGACCTTAGGCAGATCATGAGAGAGAGGGCATCTTGGCCATCTTCTGGGCATGGAGTAAAGGTCACTGGGGGTTTGTGGAGGAGGTAGTTGTGAATTTCCTGCATTGTTCAGGGGGTTGGACTAGATGACCCTGGTGGTCCTTTCCAAATTTATGATTGTATGATTGATCCTCAGTTCAAGTTACCAGAAAGGAAGTAGAGCAATACAAATTCCAATAAGCAAGGTTCAGTTCTTTTGGGTTGGACAGCAATATAAAACATTTTCCATTCATCAAAATCCAGTACTTAGCGAGCTGTATTCTTATGCTGGATCATTTGAAAAACAAAAAAACAGAAATGGTATCCTGAAAATTGCTTGGCGTAGCATTAGTATTGTCTCCAAATTGTTCTCCAGTTTCCCACTGCCTTTGGCAGCATAGTGTCTCACATTGGTGATTTTCTTGTCAGGTGGAACTGCCTGAGATTGATTATAAGGCTGGTCAGGTTCCTCCCTTTCCCCAACCTTGAAAATACATGTCTGCTACTGGAAGCCCCATCCAGCGTATTGGACAGCTCCGGATTGACAGGCTTGGCAGAAGGTGTAATTTGTAACTCGGAGGGAGGCTGACAATGATAACTAAGCAGTTTGAGGTTTCCACTTTTTGGCACTACATTAAAGACAATTTTGTTCTTGCTTTTCAACAGTCTAACTATATGTTTGGGACATGTAAAACCAGGTGCACCCAACCAGCTGGCTGAAAGGAAAGAATCAGAAACAGATACAGCAAAACAATAATCCAGATGGCTAAACAGCAACCAATTTGCAAGACAAATGGTGATGTCAAACAAAAAAGTTAGTAGAAATTATTACTGTTAAGCATTGACTTAGATCATTGAGGCCTATTTTCATGATCAGTTACCCTAGGATGAAACCCCTTGAATTTGCTGATTGGTTCTGTAAACATGAAAATCAATCAGAGGTTCAAAGGCGCTGATGGAGAGAATAGCTGTAGTGCAAGTTTTCAACTTGTTTCCCACCCTGAAATAAGGCACTATTCAAAAGTCACGTTTAGAGTATGTGTACTGCCAAGGTAGCAGAGAGTGGGATGAGCTTACCTGAAGTGCTGCCAACCTGATTTGGGCCAGTTGTAACCATGCCAGACAAACCTTTGTTTTAAGTGGCATCCATACTGCAAGCCATGTTAGCCTGTTTGCACATCTTGGGACTCACCGAACTGAGTGCAGACCAATATTCACGAATGGTGACCTCCCATGGGTATAGCAAGCCTCCCATTTTGACTACCTGCCTGGGTTTGCTGAAAATTAGGGGGAGTGGCAGAGTCATGCCTTTGGTAGGCCACAAAGCATGCCTGGGTAACATGTGGCTAGCATGACAACTCATAAATATTGTTAACAATAGCCTTGTTCGTACCTCCTGGTGGGTGAAGTTTCCAATTCCATAATTAAATACAGAGATCTATGATTAACATAAGACAGCTGGAAAAGGGAACTGGGCCAATACGCTGGAATTCATTCTTTACACAGAGACTGTTGTTTCTGAATAACATGGACAGTTAATAATCCTTGGGCTGACAATGTCTGAAGCTTGACTGGGCAAACAAACACCTCATTTATAAAGTGTGGAAAAAGTGAACTGGGTGAACTTTGTCTCCCTCTCCTGTAATTCTAGAAGTTGGGGTCACCCCATGACTATTACTGTTGTTAGTAGAGCTAGCATGGTGTAGTGGTTAAGAGCGGCTGACTCTAATCTGGAGAGCCAGGTTCGATGCCCCACTCTTCCACGCGAAGCCTGCTGGATGACTTTGGGCCAGTCACAGTTCTCTCCGAACTCTCTCAGCCCATACAGAGGCAGGCAATGGCAAACCACCTCCCAGCGTTTCTTGCTGTGACTTGATGGCACTTAACCACCACCAATAGATTGGAGACAGATAAAAGACCTTTAAAACAAATGATTTATGGAATCCACTGCTGCTGGATGGCCACTAGGTTCGCTGGCTTTGAAAGGGAATTGGATGAATGTATGGAGACTAGGTCTATCAATGGCTATCAAGCAAGATGTTTCCATCTTCTGAATGCTACTGAATACCAGCTGCTGGGGGTGGGGACAAGAATGGCAAGAGGATGGTTCCCTTCACGTTCTTCTTCTGGACTTCACAGTTGGTTGTGACCAGCATGCTGAACTAGGTGGACCTTTACTCTCTTATGTTCTTTGTCTGCACAGGACCACTGTGAGGATGGTGATTATTTTTCACAAGGTAGGCGTGAAAGAGTTCCTTCTGATTATGTAATAGGGGTGCCAACTCTGGGTTGGTAAATTCCTGGAGGTATTGGGAGTGGAGCCTGGGGAGGACAGAGTTTGAGAAGGGGAGGGAACTCAGCAGGGTATAATGCCATAGAGTCCACTCTCCAAAGCAGCAATTTTTTTCAGGGAAACTGACCTATGCTATCGGGAGATCAGTTGTAAGGCCAGGAGATCTCCAGGCCCCATCTGGAAGTTGGCAACACTATGGAAGCATTGCACCTGTAATGTTTAAGAAGTATCATCTCTTACCTTTTAAAAGAAGGACCAGTCAAGAGCAAACATTTGATTTACCTCTATAAATGGGGGGGGGGGTAATAAGAAGTTACAGTGTTAGATCAGGATGGGCTTTACAATGAACCAGCCGTGCTCTCCTCTTCTGTTTGGTCAATCCAGATCTGGCTTCAGATGGGCTTACAGGAAGTGACTCATTCTAGCTAAATTGTGAGCGATTAAATATATCATACACCTTTTGTTATACACACAAACAGCTGCCCAGCTGTGCAGCTTCTTGCGTATATAGTGAAAGGAGCTGACATTTACATGTTCCCTCAGCATTAGAGTTATACATATTTTCCTACTGCTGAATGTAATGGTACCGAGAACAAGCGATACGTGAAGTAGCCCTGGGTGTTACGGAGTTTTTTTTTTTGTTTTTTTTTAAACCTCTGTGTTGTATAAGTACAAAAGTCACAAGCTGTTCAGTAGACAACATCATGAAAATCAGAAAGTTAAATTCTAAATGGTAAGCATTAATTAGAAGGCAGCTAGTGCAGGTTTGCAATATCCTCTGATTTTAACCTTTTAAAAATCTGCATGTGAGGTTCTTTTCTGGATGAAATTGTAATTGTATATAATGGAAGTGAATTCTAACGCAATCCACAGAACAATGACTGGCTTTTTAGGCACTAGGTGAATTCATCAGAAATATCTGAACAGAAACAGTTTTCCTAGCATCGAAATTAGCACCAAGTTCAAAACAGGGGAACACTATAAATAGGATTTATAGCTGGGCCTGCAGGGGAGAGGATTTGGGGAAACATCTCTGCCAGCTGCATAAGATCTAGTGTTACCATGGCCAATATGACTCAATTTTACTGGCATCACTCCCTACCATTTTGGTAAGCACCAGCTGCACTATACCTTTGCCAGATTCAGAATGGCCATCAGATATTTCAGAAGCCATCGAGCCAGAATGGAGGTGGGCTGGTGAAAGGAACGTGAAGCTGGGACTAGCCGCTCTGCATTATGAATCTGACCATCCCTTCAAGACAATGGCCAGCTCATCCAGGAAGGAGCTGTGGTGTGCAGTCCTGTGGAAGCATCCAGTTGAGCAATCCCAACCTAAGATGACACACTCACCATGGCTTGACCCAATCACAGCTGAAGTCTAGGCAAAAGCTTCATTGCCTTTGAATCATCAAAGATTCCTTTGTACCAGCTCTCATTCAAGAAGGCAAGTTAGATCCCCTTTTCACCATGTCTCCTTCAAACAGGACAATCGAGCCTCTATCATTTCATAGAAGATTTTTTATATGCTGACTTTCTCTACCACTTAAGGCAGAATCAAACTGGCTTACAATCACCTTCCTTTCCCCTCCCCACAACAGACACCCTGAGAGGTAGATGGGGCTGAGAGAGCTCTTAATAGAACTGTGACTAGCCCAAGGTCACCTAGCTGGCTTCATGTGTGGGAGGGGGGAAACCAATCTGGTTCACCAAATTGGCGTCCGCCACTCATGTGGCGGAGTGGGGAATTGAACCCGGTTCTCCAGATTAGAGTCCACCACTCCAAACCACTGCTCTTAAGCACTACACCATGCTGGCTCTCCATAGCAAACACGTTTGACTGTCAAAGTTGCTGTGTTTGATTGTGATGGTCAGACAGGAGCCCAACATTAGATATATTTGCTTTGGCACCAAATGGCTTACCTGCCAAACAGGTTTGCATCCAAAATCATGTATGGGTGTAAATGCTGATGATCCCTACAGGACTACTTAGATGTATACCCAAACAATAGGATTTTTTTTTAAAAAAACATACTGTTTATTTATGACCGATTTATTTGACTTATGATTGGTTTGACTGCTTAGTTAAGCAATCGCCTGCAAGACCCTTCAAGCCTCAGCTCTCTCCTATAAGTACGACAATGACTTGCACATACATTGATAACTTCTGTGCAATTACAGCACGACAAAGCAGGCAGCAGAAGGTGTCCCAATGTATGAACAGAATAACCCAAACCTATAAAAGAGAAATGGGACAATCTCAAATGCAGAGCTCCTAGTGCGCAAACCGTGGGTGATCCACTCTGGCAATACATACGCCAGAACTTTTCCTAACCAAAAGAAAACAAAAAAGGGGATGGGGAAAATGATGAGAAAGTAGATCTTTACTGTCAATTTCTATTTGTTGTTAAGAAACAACCTAGCTCCTTTATCTATTTAAAATATTTAGATTCCTTTTACCAGTGCCCGAGGGGGCTTACCAAATGCAGAAAGCTAAAAACATAGTTGAAATACATCATTCAAGTTTATTTATATGTATTTATTCATTTTTCAGATTTATAGCCCGCCCTCATTCCCAGCCAGGAGCCCCGTGATGCAGAGTGGTAAGCTGCAGTACTGCAGTCCAAGCTCTGCTCACGACCTGAGTTCGATCCCGACGGAAGTCAGTTTCAGGTAGCTGGCTCCAGGTTGACTCAGACTTCCATCCTTCCGAGGTCGGTCAAATGAGTACCCAGCTTGCTGGGGGTAAAGGGAAGATGACTGGGGAAGGCACTGGCAAACCCACCCCGTAAACAAAGTCTGCCTAGGAAACGTCGGGATGTGATGTCACCCCATGGGTCAGGAATGACCCGGTGCTTGCACAGGGGACCTTTACCTTTTTACCATTCCCAGCCAGGCTGGGCTCAAGGAGGGTAACAACCTCTAAAATACATAAAACCATAAAAACATCAATAAACAGCAACAGACATTGATAAAACATCATATAATGAACCAAAAAAAAAGGTGGCCTTAAAAAACCCAAGATGCCACTATGTAACTGGATTTCAGCAGATCAACCCCCACAGATGCCAAGAGTGTGGGGAAGGATGGGGAAGCCAGCCACGATGGATAAACTGATGGCTGCCCTCAATTATAGGCCTGGCGGAATTGTTCTGTTTTACAGGCCCTGAGGAACTCCTTAATATCCCGCAGGGTCCTGATGTCACCTGCAAAACTATTCCACTAGGCCAGGAGTTAAAGCTGAATCAACAGCATCAAGTTAACCCCACAACTCCTGCAACAAATATCACCATCAGCAGCCAACCAGGGACATTCATTAGTTACTTCCACCAAAGGCACATCACAATAATTCCAGTTTGCACCTTTTATGGAAGAGACAGAGTGTGGGAGCGTTCTGTGCCATATCTAGCAGGCTGTTCCAAAGTGTGAGTGCAGCCTCTGAAAACAAGTGCACATGTGCCACAGACGAGCCAAGCTCCTGAACAGAGGAGACCACCAAAAGGGAAGCACCTTATGACAATAGTTGGTGAATAGGAAACCTCCGTGCCCAGCTGTGCAAAAACTAAGCCCCTAAAGCACAGTTTGTCCTACTGCACAAAATGTGTCCAGCTGCACCTTAGGACAAACTCTGCGAGGTACAATCTAAATCCATCCCCATTTTCCATACAGCCACAGCTGTGCAGGTACATGGAAAGCCATCAAATGCTTGGTGGCCTTTGAACCACCTTTGCACTATGATGCTAGCACTTTTCAGCCAGTCACAGTGTTTGGTTTTTTTCTTGTGATGCTATCCAATGTAATACACTGCCTAAGTAGATGCCAAGTCCCCAGATTGTATGGAAATGGCTACTGAGTGCATAATGGCTGCTCTGTCTTTGTCTCCTCATAGTGCTCAGAAACCTTTTGAAGTTTGTTTTGCTTTTAAGTGTTGCCAAGTCTGCCACGGTTAAGTAGGACACCAGCCAGGCCAATGCTAATGAGACAAATTGACATTTAGCAAAGGATTTGTTGTTGCTGTCACCCAGCATCCATATAGTGGAAACCATACATAAGTCATCATTACCCATCTCTGCATTGTATCACATTTGAGATCAATATTCAAGACATTAAAGGCCAATAACGTTGCAACAAATGATCCAGAGACCGAACTGAAATGCCATCTTTGGGCTGCTTCCCCTCCTCCCCCTCCCTCTTCCAATAAGTAGTTGCTTATTTTAATGGTAAACGTTTTGCATGTTTCATACCCAGTTGCGTGAGCTGTGGATGTTTCACAATCAAACAAGTGTAGGTGTGCATCATCAGGCATCCACTTTGGAGTCTTGCCAGGGTCCAGCCCGCCCCAAAGCTGCAGCAAGTATCTAGAACTGAGAGCGCATGCAACATGAGACAAGCCTGGGGGTGGGCAACCAAAACTTTACTATTCACGATTTGATCTGACTACCATATTGGAAATATAGTAAACCAATAGGGAACCCACAAACATTTGTGGGGGCATCTCATTTCCCTTTGCCTCACAATTTACTCTTTCCCTTCCCTGAAATCTTCTATAGCCCCTTTCCCACATTCCTTCTCTCCTTCCCACGAACCAGCCAACCTACTTTTATCTGCTCTTCTGGGATCTTTACCTTTTCCTCCTTCTCTGTCCCAAGCAGCCTTTCCCTGGGAAAACTCTGCATTAGTGGTGTGCACCAATTTTCTTTTTTTTTGGGGGGGGGGTATTTTTCAGGTACTGGTTTATTAAACCTGAACAATTTCAAAAAAATACAGAAAACCAGGAATTTTCAAAAAAATTCAGGTTAATAAACCCAAAACCAAAAAAAGTTGAAACAATTCGGCACAGATAGAAAGGTGGAACTCCCAGGAAGGAGATTCATGCTGCCAAGGCTGGAAGCCATGTGGGGTGGCCTTCATTACGATCCATGCTACCTGGATGGATCTTAATGAAGGTCACCCCGCATGGCTTCTTGGGATACCTGGGAAGGAGGGTGGGGTGGCATTCACTTAGATGTGTCCTGCCAAGCCTTGGCAGCATGGATCTAAAGCAATTCCATGCCCCAAATTGCAGGACTCCCAGGAATCGGGTGGTGTGGAATTGCTTTAGATCTGTGCTGTGGGTTTTCTTTAGTCCCGGAGAAGGTCTGCAGCACAGATCTATAGGTGAATAGCTGAACCCAAAAAACCCAAATACCTATTTAGGTTATTCGGGAAGAGTATCTGGCTTTGCAGAAATTCCTCTTTTTCTTTTTTGGATGAAATTAAACCCAGGAAAAGCTGAAATGGCTTATTTTGAGTTTATTTTTGGCTCGGTAAAGCCAACATGCACAGCCCTACTCTGCATGGTTGCAGCTGCTGAGCTGGGCCCGATTGCATGAAGCCAGATGCAGGGCCAGGCACAACTGTGCAGTGTGGAAATTGCAAGGACTTCCGGGGACCTCACTTTCCCTTCCATCCACCTCCCCACATTATTTCCTCTTTTCCTGCTCTTAGCAGCTCTTATATCCTCACCTTTCCCTGCTTCCTCTTCTCCTTCTTACCCACCCATCAACTTTTTAAATCTGCCCATCAGCTATATTTATTATTTCCATATTTCATTTATACCCTGCCATTCTCCACAAAGGGGACACAAAGCAGCTTATCTCATTTTCTTCTCCTCCATTTTATCCTCCCAATAACCACGTGAGGTCATTTAGGCTGAGAAAGTGTGACTGTTCCAAGGACAACCATTGAGCTTCCATGGTGGAGAGGAGATTTGAACCTGGATCTCCCAGATAGTAGTCTGTAACTGTAATCACTGCACCACACTGGCTTTCATGGGGACAAGTGCTGTTGAACAGTAACAAGCAGACGGCTCTGGGTGAATAATGCAAGTCGGGTGGTAGCAAGTCACCAGCTGGTTGCTAGCAGGCTTGGACCTGATGAGTCTTCTCAAAGGACAAAACATCCCTGGTAAGAGACCTGCCCCCCACTTCCTGACTTTTGCAAACAGAAACTAAGGCATGAAGACTGGCAATACTGTTGTGGTTGCCTAGCAATGGTTACTAAGTGGGCATGCATTTCTTAAAGCTATAGGTGCTGCTCCTATTTGGGGTGTGTGTGTTAATCCCCAATGTATTTTTTAAGATTTCAGGTTTTCCTGCAAACTATGGGCTTTCCTCAGGTATGCAGAAAAATCTGTCTTGTCTACTCATGGCCCCAATCTCCGTATTTAAGTGCCCACTGAGAGGGCTATGTTGAGAATTAACTAGATTGATGTTTCAACTAGGGACACTCGAATACAGACTGGATGGGCTCATATCCTGTTTGCCAGCTGTGAATAGCCGATTTTTCGACACACTTTTATTCTGTTCATTGACCTGTTCCTTGCTGTTTGGCAGGTTGCTTCAATTATTCCTTTCTAATAGTGCAGTACAGCACAATTGGCTTTTTGTGCATTCACATTCTTACACAGCCCAGTGGAGTTCTACTTGCTCCCCTTGCTGTGCTGCTGTTCTGCTTGGCTGGCAATTGTTTAAACAGACAGTTAAATCAGTCACAAGTCATAGAGATCAATCATGCTGTGTGTGTTTTTTTAAACAACCATTTGCTGTTCATCAAAGTAGTCGTTACCTTAGTTGCTTTAATGACTACTGATCTGCTTGCTACAGAGGCATTTTTGCACATGTGCAGTTTTGCAAAAACTCAATGCAATTCCGTTTGGAAGGCATTCAAGTTGTTCGGGGCCAAACCACATAGACTCAGCGTTTGATGTGTATGTGATAATACAGCTGAACAGTTCTGCTCTCAAACATGTTTGCTACAAAATTTGTGACATCTCTAAAACAAAATTGTTTCTGAAATGTGGGAATGGTTGGAAGCCTTGGATCAGTCAGTTACTCTGGTGCCTTGTCTAGTTGTATTTTCCCAGGCAGCAGGATTCAGAAAGGGCTGGGCAGTGAAGAACACACCATACACAGCAACATCAGAGATGTCAACCAACTGAGGAGGAGTTCCTATTGAATGGGATCATTCTGATTCTGTGCTCAGCATTTCCACTTTCTGTCAATCTTTACCCTGTTTCGGTCGAGCTATTCCATTATCAGGGGCTGTGTGCTTGAAAGGCATGGAAGGGAAAGGCATTGCTTGTATTCACTGGAAGCTTGGCACAACAGGATGAGGGGGTAGAGGCTTGGTCCCCTTGGATAGCAGGTAGGCAATGTCAACCAGATGTATGCTGTGCGAGGGTCAGAGAGAATCACTTAAAATAACTTAGGGAGTGAGGGAACAAAGGCTGAAGTCCAGACTTCTTCCTTCCTCCCAGACATATATAGTCCACCTGCTCTGTAGTGGGATAGGGGGGATAGAGGCTAAAGCTAAGGCTCCCCTCACTCTAAACACATACACCAAATCGGGGGGGGGGAGTAAGAACTCTGTAATGAGGAAGGATCATTGTTAAAAAGCTGCTGCTTTGGAAGGATTTGAAAAAGAGTTGCTTTTTATACCTCATTTTTCTTTACCATTAAGGAGTCTCAAAGCAACTTATAATCACCTTCCCTTCCCCTCCCCACAACAGACACCTTGTGAGGTAGGTGGGGCTGAGAGAGTTCGGAGAGAACTGCAACCGGCCCAAGGTCACCCAGCAGGCTTCATGTGGAGGAGTGGAGAAACAAACCCTGTTCACCAGATTAGAGTCCGCTGCCCTTAACCACTGGGGAGGCTGCCACCATTTGAAATAGATTTAAATATGCTGCGAGAGCAGATCAGGCCACAGAGTGATAGGCTGAGGCCTCTGCACTTTTTCAAGCACCAGAACAGCCATGGGTGGGTGTGCTCATTTTGGCACTTGAAAAGATGTGGGGGGGGGGGCACAAGTGTGGCTAAATGGCAGCAGCATCCACAGGTGGGACCTGTAGATGCCATCATGTCTAGTTTGGCCCTGAGACTCAGGAGTACCCAGAGAAGGAAGGCGTTTGCATAACATTTAAGGTTGAACGCTCCTTACTGAACAGCAAGGGAGGGTAATCTTCTCATCAGCTTCAGAGGGTAGCTATGTTGATCTGCAGTAGAAGAAGAAGACGGTTTTTATATGCCGACTTTCTCTACCATTTAAAAAAGAATCAAACCAGCTTACAATCACCTTCCCTTCCCCTCTCCACCCTGTAAAGTAGGTGGGGCTGAGAGAGTGTGACTAGCCCAAGGTAGAACAGCTAGATTCAAGTCCAGTAGCATCTTTGAGACCAACTAGATTTGGCAGATACAAGCTTTCAAGAGTCAAAGCTCCCTTCATCAACATCTTATCAGCAGAGCCCCTTCTGAAATTTCAAAAAATCTCTAGTGTGATACAAGTACTGATGCATTGTGGAAGCCTTGGAAAGTCATGAGCCTATTTAAACCAAACAGTCTCAGCCAGACTCTGTCCTTTGACAAGCCATTGTGTCTGCCATTAAAATGGAGTTCTGTCTGCTGGTCTAGAATCACGTCTTCTTCTTTGTGTCCCTTCTCTTTCCAATATCTCTTTGATGCTGATAAAAGCTGCCACTTTTCATAACCAATTTCATCTACTCTAGGCTGGCTCCATTCACTACAATTCTCCTTTGATCTAAAGTAGACGTGCTCGCTGTTTCTATCGCCAGCATTGTATGATGTTTTAAAAACATTTTGTTAACAGGAAAGCTTTGGATAGAAGGTTTTTATTTGTTTAAATAAGGCCATTTCTCCACTGTGTTTTGTCAAATAAGGAGATCTAGCCAGTGCACTGGCATTTAATGCAGTTTCTCCCTTGGGAGTAATAGGGTCAGCAGGAAGCCTGTTGTTAATCAACAGAGAAGAAGGGCAGATATAGAAACATTTATGTAGAACTGATTAAAACAATGTTGCGGCTGCAAAGAGTGCAATTGGTCATTGCCAGCCGTTTCAAATAACTAAATTGCTTTATGGGAATATCTGATTTCTGACTCTTTGGTACTAAGGCTGTTGCAGTTCTAGCCCTTAACAACATTTCTGCTTTCCAAGCTCCATATATGGGCGATGATGATGAAATACCAAGACAGGGAGGGAGAGCCTCTCAGGGACAGCTCAGTGCTAGTCCAACCATGCATCAAACATCCCCTAAATTCTTGAGGCACTGGAACAATTTCTAAAATTAAATCCAGGATCGGAGCCTGGGCAGTTTGCTACAGTTTGCTGATGCTTCAGTCTGTTAGCATCATTTTTGTCCTTTACATCATTGGTGCACAGATAACCCCCCAAAAAAAGTAATTTTGATATAATCAAGAGAAAAATAAAACTTATGAGATCGTTCCATACTAATGATACTCTAATGTGATAATAAAACATATCATATTAGAGAATAACCTAATTCATTTTAGAGATTCTTAACAGAAGACCTGAGTGTGTTTTTCCAATAATTTCTCAATCGTTGAAATGTACACCCAGTAATACAAGGGAAGGATCATTATTCAGTTGTAAAATTCAATGTAATGGGTTTTCGTGACCATCTCCATTTTATAATTCCGACACTCAAGGGTTTTTTTTGGGGTGGGAGCGTGATACTTTTCAATGCACACTTGCACATTAGCAAACAGGGACCGAAAGAGAACAAAATGTACTGAAGAACTGAGAACTATAGAGAAAGCACTAGCACATACTCAGAGCTCAGTACAAAATTTAGAAGTTAAGCAGAAGAGGGGGGGGTTTGTTTGCACCAGTTCTGCTTCAGAATTAAGACCAAGCAGTTCAGAGCTCTAGGGAAAAATCAGATGAAGAGAATTGTGGAAGCACCTTGCTAAGTAACCTTCATGTATCTATTCAACTCTTTCTTGAATTACAAAGAAAAGTGTCCTTTTATATTGTCTCTGAGTTATTGCACCCTTCTGCTAAAGCATTTGGAGTTGACAAATAATGTGGCAGAGACATTAGGCAGAAGGAGAAACAATGTCTAGTTCAGAGGACAGCAAAATAACCACCAGACAATTAGAAAAGATAATTCACAAACTGAAGTACCAAAGGAGAGAGAGGATGGGGAACATGTTTGGGAAGCTTGATAGGGAGACATGGAGCCTAGAAGAACTGGGAGAATTTTTAACAGCTTTCTGTTAACACAAAGAAGGTGCCCGTGACATGCTAGGAATGCCTTTCCTATTGCCATCACACTGATTTCTACTTGCCGGGGAAACCTGGTATCCAAGTTTAAAAGTAACGAAGTCCTGTTGTTTCTGAGGCAATCTGACATCTCTGTTGAATTAATAGAGTAAATGTTGCACTTATGCATAGAAGACAAAAAAATGACCATTAAACAGAGTAAAAAATGCTTTTAAAAATCCAGAACATTCAATTTACCATTGAAACAAAACAAAAACAAACCATGGTCTGGTTTCTTCATATCTTCTGAAGCACTTTCTATTCCTTCCATTGGATGATTCAGTGGGCTAGATAATGGGACTCTTCACTGAATCCTGATTGGCAAAGCCATAGGGCAAAATTGTCTTTCAACAGTCTTTTTGGATCTGTGACACACTTTTAGGGCGAAAACGCATGGTCACTTTAGCCTCCTTTATTCCCTGTTTCATTCAGGATTCATCCAGGATCAAACGCACGTTCGGCGAAACGCATGCGTTCGATCCTGGTTGAATCCTGGCTGAAACAGGGAATAAAGGAGGCTAAAGGGACCGTGCGTTTTCGCCCTTAATCAAATTGCAACGTTCTATTTTGAGCTCTGAGCAGTATTTCAAAAACAATTTGGTCCCAAATGGCCTGTTATTAAAAAGTATATCCATTGCCCTGACTTTCGGGGTTCATCAATTAGAAGGTTAGCCCCACCAAGACTCAACTTACACAGTGATTTTCTGTTTCACTGTGTATTGTTCTTGTCTAGCTACCATTCAAATGAGGTTTGTGTGGAGCCTAGGTCTGATCCATATGCCATGCCATTGATTTAACACTACATCAAAGCATCTATGTACAGTCTATGAGAAGAGTCAGTCATTTTGATCCGGTCATTATCTCTTAGGATTGGATACAGACTAAATTGGCAATTTCCACTGATTCACCCTTCCCCTCATGTCATTTCTCAGTGTCCTCTATCCTCCAGGAGCAGAATTTTGTGAAAATCTGTGAGCTGCAGTGGTAGGGGGAGGCAGGGAAATTCTTTTCCACAGTTGTGAAGTTTAGTCTGAATACAACTCTTAGCCTGTGTTCCTCATATGGTTATTATGCAGATAAAATGGGAAAATTCTGGCACACTTCCAGAATTCCTTGGAAGAAGAATGGGATTCAGTTGTATTAATCAAATCAAACAGTGCCATTTTCATGGTCAGAACAAGCAGATGATGGAATGTGGGCTGACTATAACTGCAGGGGAGGGAATGGGGATAATGACATCACTTATGTGATCTTGCACTGCAAGTTGCAGGTTTACAATGAAAGCATTTCTGAATTTTTTGTGTGCAAGCTTTCAGTGGTACCTGGCTCATGAAAGTTTATACCCCAGTATATTTGTTAGTCTCTAAGGTGTTACAAAACTCTTTCCAGAGAATGACATAGAGATTGACCGGCTAAAGATACAATGAAGGAGTATCATTTGATTCTTGTTCATTATATTTTATCTTCGTACTCTTTTACAGACTCTTAAATTGTTCAATGGTTGTACAATGGTAGTTTTTGCAGTGTTCTAGCAATCTAAACAAAAGCAAAGTGCAATTGCACAGTGTGTGTGTGTGCATGTGCATGCCATCAAGTCACAGCTGACTTAAGGCAACCCTGTATGTTTTTGCACTATCCATAATTATTCAGGAAAATATCTACATTTGTCCACATTGACACCTAAAACCATTTGGGGAGGGGCTGTGGCTCAGTTTGTAGAGCATGTGCTTGGCATGCAGAAGGTCCCAGGTTCAATCCCCGGCATCTCCAGTTAAAGGGACTAGGCGAGTAGGTGATGTGAAAGACCTCTTCCTGAGACCCTGGAGAGATGCTGCTGGTCTGAGTAGGCAATACTGACTTTGATGGACCAAGGGTCTGATTCGGTATAAGGCAGCTTCATGTGTTCATGTGTATTCTTTTTGTTTTTATAAATGGAGAAGCAATCATGTTGAATCTGAGCTGGGACATCCTAGATTCGATTCCCATGTAACCTCTATTGAATTTACTGCCGTAAGATGTGGTGACCATCAGTAGTCACATTAATAAATAGTTACAGTGCTCTTAAAATGTAATCAAACACCTTAATTAATAATATGTCTATGTACAAACATTTGCAATGATCACTAAATAGAATGTTGTTGTACAGAGGGAGTATTCCTCTCAAAACCACCTGCTGAGTAGAGACAATAGGGTGAGGGCACTTGGCTGGCTGTTGTTGGAAGCAGAATAGTGGATTAGATACATGCATGATTTACCTCATTTATGACAATAAATGCATGTGGTGTGTTTAGTGTTAATCTCACAGTGTTCAGTTTTTATGGCATTGATGATCTCACATGTGTTGTACATTTTTCCATGTATAAAGCTCACAAACATTAATGCAATGCTTGCCAAGCAGGTAAGTGAATGTGAATAGTTCATACTGTTTGTTTTAGCAGTTGAGTGGATGGTTCAGTGCATAGCTTGTGAAAGCCCCCACCTTCTGAACCTAGTGCCTCAACTTGCCTCTAAACCCAGTCATGGACGTTGGTCTGATCTAACAAGGTGACTCTTATCCTCATACGTTCTTATGTACTGTTAGGTTGTCCATAGATGAGTCATTATTTCATAGCCCCATTTCCCCAGATTAAAAGCCAAGCCCATAGGGTTGTTAGGAAGATGAATGCAATAATTACTGTAATTATATCTAGACATAGAAGAAGTAATTAATATTAATGAATAGGATGAGAGGGAAGATCTCTATCGCTATTCTATCCCCCTTTGAGGTATCCCTCAAGGTTCTGGATCATCTGAAAATGCTACCTGTCTCCCCATTATCAGTAGAATGACAAATGTGAACATCTAGAGAATGATTGGTGGAGTTAGTAAATGCTTTGGACATTTGATCCCTTCTTGTTTCTTCAAGAACTTTTCAAAGAGTTTTCTAAGCCCAAATACTGTTTTCTTTAAGTAGGCCAATAGCGACCACTGTTAGAATCATAGAATCATAGAGTTGGAAGGGGGCATGCAGGCCCCTGTATGTTTTGTTTAGTTTTGTTCTCAAATCTTAATGGAAACAAAACAAAAGGTCTTATGGCACCGTAAAGATTAATTGACACATTATAGCAAAATTAATGGTAACTGTCAGTTTATTGGCAAAGTGTCCTGGGAGATCACTCTGCTGTTGACCTGGAAGTCACCTTCATTCTACTGAAAAACGTCTTTGTGAAATAGTGGAATTAAATTTAGGACTCCATCATGGTAATACATTCCTTTCATGCTATAGGTGTTAAACTAGATTAGCGTGTCTAGCAAGATGATGTTAGCGCCTAATTGTTGTGTATGCCTTGTATACATTTGAGCTTTATATAGGCTATTCTTTTTTGCATTGGCTCTTGATCCCATACTTTACATTTATTCTTCTAGACTCTTGTATGTAACTATACACACCAGTCGAGGGCATACTTCACGCATCTGATGAAATGGACCATAACAAATCTGTTAACCTTTAAAGTGTCACAAGACTCAATTACGTTTAGCTAAAACCAAACACAGCTACCCTTCTGGAACTGCAACATCAAGTTCTAGATTGCATCCTAGTTAGGGTGAGACCCTTTCCACTATTCAAAAGCAGGAACTCTCTGTTTGCATTTGATGGTCTACATTTCCATGATGGCATCTCCAGAAAGTCCTTGTCACCTCTTCAGTAAGGGCTCTTTCACACATCCTGAATAATACACTTTCAATCCACTTTCAATGCACTTTAACAATAATTTACAAGTGGATTTTGCCATTTCACACAGTAAAATCCAGCTGCAAAGTGCACTGGAAGTGGATTGAAAGTGCATTTTTCAGCATGTGTGAAAGTGCCCTAACATTTTAAAAAACTGAAACATACAGCAGTCCCTCCCAGTTCCTTCACAAGCAGTTAAGCAGCTTGGCATTCTTTAAGCATCGCTGGCAAATTTCCAGCAGAGTATGGTAAGCGAGATGGGTTGGGGAAATGGGGCCAAATGCAAATTTCACAAATTCCCAACACGATAGGAGAAGAGAAAAGTTAATGCAATCACGGCTGATAAAATTCTTTGTGTGGGAGAGAAATTAGCACATAAAATCAGAAACCTTCATTACAAGCATGCTAATTACACAACAAACTACCCTCTCCCAATGAAAAGATTCGGCGTGTGTGTACAAAGCACTGTTCTGTTTAATCCCGAAAATGTACACTGAGGGAAGAAGGGTATCAATCTGATTTGATGCCGCTTACAAATTAGGAATAAAACTCTCCTAGTTAAGTTAGCCCTTATTCACATCATTGTATAAGTGAAATACGTGGTCTACATATGAGCACAAGAAGCTGCCTTATACTGAATTAGACCACTGAAGGTCAGTGTTGTCTCAGGCACAGGACTGTCATATCATCTACTGGGATCTTCTGCATGCAAAGCATGAGCTCTGCCCCTGAAAGAGTTAAACTCTGATGGGGTGGTGTTTCTCTCTTTTGGGGTGAAAAAAAGACAAGATCCCAGGGTGCCTCACTTCATTACTTTGGACCGTTCCACATACTGACAATGCACACCATAACCAGGCTATTGCACATGCCTTCTTTGTTCCATCCTTCCTCCCCTTTCCTTTATGAGAGGAGAGGGCTTTGTTGGCTTCTCTGACAATGCAGCGGTGAGTACCCTCCCGTTAATTAGAAACAGAGGTAATTATGACAAGGATGCACTAGTATCCCATTGGGAACCTGTTGATAGTGCTGCTGCAGAATGTTGAATTGAAATGGACTTGTATATGTAATTGACTTACTACGAAATGAATGATGCAATGTGGGGCCGAAGAAACGAATGTGAAACGGCTGTCCCCTAGCTTTTGGATTTATACCTACTATTGGATATCCTGCTGAACTGATTAATTTTGAAACTCAGAAGAGGACATTTTGCCTCCAGATACACACCAATAGACTGTTTCATGCTTACTTGTACATTTGTATATAACCAATCACTTAGTTGCTAAGCTTTCATGTTGTACACTTGTTTTGTTCTTTCCATCTTCATTACTCATTATAGATGTGTTTTTTGTAACCTGTTTATGTGCATTTGTGTACCACTTTCCCGTGCTAATTTCCAAACCTATTTGGTATAGGCACGGAGGTGCCTTTGTTTTTGTTTTGCTAAACCTCCAGGTAGTAGCAGATCTCCTGTTATTACAACTGATCTCCAGCCAATAGAGATCAGTTCCCCTGGAGAAAATGGCCGCTTTGGCAATTGGACTCTAAGGCATTGAAGTCCCTCCCCTCCCCAAACCCCGCCCTCCTCAGGCTCCGCCCCAAAAACCTCCTGCCTGTGGCGAAGAGGGATATGGCAGCTCTATCTATGCAAGATCCATAGACTCCTCTTTCCTCCCAGTTACTGCCTTTGGAGCATGATCTCCTTGCATTTTCTTCAGGGCAGCTGAGAGCATTAATGAGCTCCTAGAGGGAAAATTCCATCTGCCCCCCCCTATGATCCTGATCCAAAACAAATATCATAACAAAATAAATCACTTGGCCTTGGGTTACTGTGAGCAGAATAATAATAGTGTTATGTAGGAAACATTTTTAAAAAGGGACAGGATTATTAAAGATTAGATTTTACTTGATTTATGATTTACATCATGCACATTGCAATGGGATACAATGCAGAATAAATACACAAAAGGAGTATGCAGCAACTGAGGTGCACTATCATTTAAATACAAATGAGACACAACTTACCTGAGAATAAGCCCCATTGAATAAAGTGAGACATCAGCCTCACTCAAAAAGTACTGAACTGCAAAAGTATTTGTTCCATGCAAATACTTGCCAGGGTCGATCTTGCTTAGCTTCTGAGATCTGATGAGATCAGGCTGGCCTGGGCAATCCAGGTAGGGGCATAAATCATGTTGCATGATATATAAACACAGAAAGGCGACAATAAACATTCACCAATGACTCCTACAGGTTAATGAGCTTGCCGACCGTGCATGCTTTGAAAAAGTCTGCCATGAAACGTGAGTCTGATGTGGTGCTGTTACTTCCTCTGTAATGCAAGTCATAGCTAAGTTGGCTACAAATAAGAGGCACAATCCTAAACAGAGTTACTCCCTTCCAAGCTCATTGACTTTGATGGGTTTAGAAGGGTGTAAATGCTGTTGAGGATTGCACTGTTAGTCACGCCGCTGTTCTAATATGTGGGCAAGTTTTGGGACGAAGCAACATTATCTAACTCCAGCTTGCATTTCTAAATGATGGTGCAATTGGCTGCTTCAAATGTAACACCAGGCAGTAAAACAAAGATGGTCTGCATTTGCAACAGGATGCTGGGCAGTTTGCATTATCTTATTATCACCCATTCCCCCTTGCCTTGGGGTTGCTCAGAAACCATCTCCGTGTGAGAAGCTGAGATTAATCTTGGACAGATTAATTCTTCAAAAAACAGGTTTACTCCATGTTGTGTGCTTTTGTCCTCCAGTTGAATTATGAAGAGTAATGTGCCCCTCAAGGACAGCACTGCCTCCTCCCCTCCCTTCCCATCAGTGAGATGTGTGGAAGAGATTAGGGGGAAATGGAATCACAAGCCCGACAGAGCTGCCTAATTGTGGCATGGCTCAGGCTGTCAGTGTCGGATTGTCTGGAAGTATTTGCATAGGGAAGGCTTTTGATCTCACAAATAAAGGCTTTTAAAAATTTTAAGATTGCGAACAGTGCGGCACGCCGATTGAAATGTCGTACTGGGGCCTGGGAAGCCCAGTTTCAAATCCCAACTCCAGTTACAAAACTCACTGGGTGACCCTGGGCCAGTCACACACACTCTCTCACCCTAACCCACTTCAGATGGATATTGGGAGGATGAGGTTAAGGAAAAGAGATCCATATATGCTGTTGGGGAAAGGGCAGGATAATGCACACAATAAATAATAATTTTGAACTTGCATGGGACTTCAAGGTAATGATGGGTGAGCTCTCCTCTCATTTCAGTTTGGAACCAACCTGTATTTCCAAGCATTCTTCATATCAAGGGGAGAAAAATCTGTTTTTTGAGAGTTCCCTCCTGGCTCATAATGTTGTTACATGAGAGCAGTTGATACCATGTGTATGTGCTTTATTGGGAGGTGTAGTTTGGCTTTCCCTATTCTACACCCATCCAGTTAGGAGCTGCCTGGAAATTCAACAGCTACCTCTTCCAAACAAATTCACCCAGAAACAAGAGAGGGTTTTCTGGATGCAGGATGAAAACTACATCAGATGTTTGCACTCAACACTCAACAGCATATAAGTAGTCAGCTGTTGCATGGGATGGACAACACTGTAGGCAAATGCTCTGAAGGGGAACCATGTTATTATCTAAAAAACGCACTGTTTTTTGTTTTTCTAAAAAAACATTTTATTAGAATTTTCAATATATACAAACAAACAAACATATAATCACACATATATTCACACAGTTTATACTCCTTCGGGGAGTCTGTTTCATCTTACATCTCAAAAGTCTTCTACACTGTCATTATGATTTATTTGATAAATTCCTTCTAATCTAATTATTAAGTTTTATATAATCTAAATTTTGCTTCTAAAAATCTATCCCTTTTGTTGGACATAACCTAAATATCCTTTCCATTTTTGCTGAAAGTCATCAGTTATCTTCTCCTTCATCAAGCTAGTCAATCTGGCCATCACCACAAATTCATCCATTTTCTGTTGCCACCTTTCCACGTCTGGAATATCTTCCTGTTTCCAAGATGTTGCCAATACCAATCTGGCCCCCGTTGTCATATAACCAAATAATTCTCCCAAGTTTCTGTCCATATTGTTGGGTTCAATTCCTAATAGCATGATCTCTGGGTTCAACGGGAATCTAATTTTTACGCACACTGTTGAAAAGTAACGTATCTTTCATTCATGCCTTCATTCATGTACGCACACTCGATAATGTTTGTGAAATTCAATATTACTGCTGGGTTATTCTGTATTGAGAGGAAAATTACAAGTATTGTGGTACCTTGAACTATGGTTTCATTATGCACCTTGAACTTTGTTTTCATTATGCACATTTTCTCCAACTTTCAGAAGTCACTTCGCTCTCTCCCTGTGTTTTCCCTGCCTTTTCTGGATGCTGTTTTATCCCGAGGTTATCAAATTGATTGCTAGTCCTGTGCATAGTTTTACTTCGGGTTTGTCTCCCCATGCCCACATTCTTGCTTCTCCCTCCCACTTCCCCCTCCCCTTGAAGCCTTTTTTTGGTTGCGAGTGCAGGACTAGCAATAATATCCTGGAATAATCACTAACGATTTATGAGGCTGCTTATTGAAGAGGGAGGAGGAGGAGGAGAGTTGGTTTTCATATGTCGACTTCTCTACCACTTAAGGAAGAATCAAACTGGCTTACTAGCATCTTCCCCTCCCCTCCCCACAACAGACACCCTGTGAGGTAGATGGGGCATGGGCTGTTGGAAAAAAATCGGTAAAATTTGAATTCAGCAAAATTCGGCCCATTTTTATTCAGGAAATGCCGAAGTCCGAACTCTCCCTATTTGGATCTGTGGAATTCGGCATGAAATTCAGTGTTCCCGAATAAATTCGGCTGAATAAAGCCATTTAAAGCACATTTGTGGCTTTCCGCGGCTCCGGGGGGGGGGCATTTTTGGAGGTAGAAGTCCCAAACTTTCAGTGTAGCTTGGAGGGACCCTACTTGCAAGAACCCCCAAGTTTGGTGAAGATTGGGTCAGGAGGTCCCGGGTTATGGGGCTGGAAGGGGTCCCCTCATCCGCCCATTGGAATGAATGGGAGCAGGCAATCCTTAATGTGCATCTACAGAGCCGCAAATCCAAGGCAACCTTCCATTGTTTCTCGTTGGCTATTTACGCATGGGAGGTTTTCCTTTGGATCTGCTGCTCTCTAGATGCACATTTCCCCCATCTGAATTCTCAAAACTCTGCAGGGGGGCTTATTGTTGAGATTTGGAAATTTGGATGGGGGAAATGTGCATCTAGAGAGAGGCAAATCCAAGGCAAAACCTCCAACTGTTTCTCGTTGGCTATTTATGCACGGGAGGTTTTGCTTTGGATTTTCTGCTTTCTAGATGCACATTTCTCCCAGACAAATTCTCAAAACTGCAGTGGGGCTTATTGTTGAGATTTGAGAATTTGGATGGGGAAAATGTGCATCTAGAGCGGCAAATTCAAAGCAAAACCTCCCATTGTTGCAGACTGATAAAAGGCGTTGTTGTTTACAATTCGCTTCACCTTGGGAGCAAAGCCCCACCATGGCTCTTACTTCTGAGTAAGCAGGCCGGAGGATCAGGACTGCCTGCCCTTTCCTCTACATTTCGCTTCCTCCTGTCACAGCTTCCTCAGCCCTGGGGGCACCCAAAAACAACAAAGACTGGGGGGGGGAGTTGAGGGAGGAGACAATGTGGCTGAGCTGTCACTGTCAGGGGAAAGGAGAAATCCTGAGCAGGGACACCCGCGGGGGGCTAGGGAGGGGGGAATAAGCAGGATGCTGCATTGTACGGCACACGACACCACTAGCTCATACACACATGCATGCTCGCTACACGCCATTCCCTCCCCCCCCAAAGCGCAAAAGAAGGCAAAAGCTCGGATTCTACAGATACGGCCCACAGAGACAATCAACCCCCACAAGCAGAACAGTCCCCCATGACAAGAAGATGCAAATTCCAAACGAAGGAGAACAATGGGGCAGCCAGAGAGAGACTCACCGACCCACACTGACCTCCAGGCGAAGGTGGCAACCAGTGAAAACAGCAAAAAAAAAAAAAAACACTAGCGCAGAGGCAATCAACCCCCCAGCAGAACAGCCCCCCTTTGGTTCCCCCCCACACAGAATCTCCCCCCCCCACACACACACACAGGAAAAAAAGTTATAGAGAAAGGCCCCAAAATGGGTCAAACTGTGGATCTCTTCCAGATGAAGCAGGGGTCAGGAGGCGTAATCCAATCTGATTCCAGCAAGCAGCAGCAGGTCAGCTCAGCTCAGGATCTCTCACGATCAGCACAGGAGCAGCAGCAATGGAAGGAATACAGAGTCACACACACAGACTCTCTGGCCATTTATGCACGGGAGGTTTTGCATTGGATTGCCACTCTCTAGATGCACATTTTCCCCGTCCAGATTCTCAAAACTCTGCATGGGAGCTTATTTTTGAGTTTTGAGAATTTGGATGGGGAAAATGTGCATCTAGAGAGCGGCAAATCCAAAGCAGTGTGGAATCAAACCCAGTTCTCCAAATTATAGCCCACCGCTCCTAACCACTGTTCTTACCCACTACACCATGCTGGCTCTCTGCTAAGGTATTTTGCACATAATGCTTCCATGTAGATTATGCTGCCTGTTTATTAGATTTTTATCCCACTCTTCCCCCGAGGAGCTTAGAGTGGCATACATGGTTCATTCCTCCATTTGATCCTCACAACAACCCTGCAAGGTAGGTAACTTTCGAGTAAGAGTGACTGGCACCAGGTCACCAAGTGAGCTGCACGGCAGAATAGGAACTTGAAGCTGGGCCTCCGCAGGTCACCTCCAAATCATGCTAACAGTGCAATCCTAAGTAAAGGCCCACCCTCCTAAACCCACAGACTTCAGTGGACTTAGAAAAGTATAAGTCTGTTTAGGATTTCATTGTCACTTCTGCCTATGTTATTTCAGTGACTATCCTCGTTTTCTGCTTAACACAGAAACCAGCTCAGGAATAGCCAGAGCTTCTGTGTAGATTCTAGGGATCAGATTCATACACCATATGTATCCTGACAAAAGCCTGATGAGGACATGCCCTTAGATGTTGATTGTAACGTGCACTTCCATAGCAAACAGCTGACTTGATTAGATCCATGAAGTGGTCTGAGAAGTTTCTCTCTTCCCCCCTCCCTTTGGTTTTCCCCTGTGGGATTAGAGACATTCCAGTTCCTGTCAACCTGAAAAATACTATCTCAGTGCCCTCTCGCTGTCTCTTGGCTGTATTCCTAACTACAAATGCATTTCCAGCTCTTCTGCTTTCAAGCTGCAAATTAATACATTGCTTTTTACGATGTTGCTGAGCCTGCAGCCAGATGGACTGAAATAACCACACTTAGAGAGACGGCAATTACTCTCCTTCCTCTGAGGTCTTTGTACAAGAAGAGCGTTGACTTGGAGAGGCTTTTGCTCGAGAAGGAAGGCTGTTTACCTTTTCACTGCTGGATCATGTCACAGGCCCAAAAAATAAACAAACCCCCCATTCATTTTTGTGCATCTGAAATGACACAGAGGCTCTAGTCCAGGGGTGTCAAACCTAAGGCCCAGGGGCTGGATCCGGCCCCTTGAGAGCTCTTATCCAGCCTGCGAGTGAGCCCCCCATCCCCCTGTCCCGATCTGGGCAGTCCCCCCTGTACCTATCTCCTCAGGCTTTGCCCGAAAAACCTCCTGCTCGTGGCGAAGAGGGACCTGGCAACCCTAGGCAGCCACCTCCCTGCTCCCAAGGTGTCAATGATCAAAGACTGTTAAATAAAAGAAAATACTGTAAGAGTGTTATTGTTTTAAGAATGTTTGTATTTTAAGTAAAAAAATAAAGTTAAAAAAATCATTATTGGCCTTGCCTGTGTCTTCTATAAAGTTTGTATCTGTGGTACCTGGCATTAAATTTTATGGTACACATGGCCTGGCCCAACCAAGTGACAATTATGTCACATCCGGCCCTCATCACAAATGAGCTTGACACCCCTGCTTTAGTTCAACTACTTGGAAGAGGTTAAATACAAAGCAGGGACAGGTCAGGCCCAGATGTGAATGCAGTTCTGCAGCCTGATGAAAAGATGCAGAGAGAAGTGAGAAGGGCAGGCACCTGGGTCCAATGAGATCTATTTTAAGCTGCAATCTCTCACCTTCTTTCTGATAATGAGCACATTCTTTTGGTTGATGGACAGGTGAGCCTGATGGAGCCATTTAAGGGAAGGGGGCTAACCCATTTTCCCTTTCTTGTGATAAAAAGGACCAAGCTAAGCACTTTTAAGTCCCATTTTGTTCAGGAAATACAATGCATCTTTAAAAACCTCTCTAAGGACATGAGAAGTATATAACTTGGACTGGTGAGCGCCACAGCTTCCCATGACACAGCAATTTAGGAACTGGCATTAGCGCTAAAACCTATACTTCCAGGTGTTTGCTGCCAAGATCAGAAATAAATCCAGTTTGGAGAGAAGTGTCCCTGGGAGAGGAGTTGTGGGGAGGGAGATGGGGGAAAGGAAGTTATTTATTTATTTAGATTTTTACCCTGCCCTCAATCTTTATTCCCCCTCAATAAATTAAATTAAATCCACTGTGGTGGATGTAGTGATGGAGACTGCCATGGATGGCTGTACTCAGGGGAGGGGGGGTTAGACATTCATTCATGAAGCCAGCTGGGTGACCTTGGGCTAGTCACACTCTCTCAGTCCCACCTACCTCACAGGGTGTCTGTTGTGGGGAGGGGAAGGTAATTGTAAGCCGGTTTGATTCTTCCTGAAGTGGTAGAGAAAGTCGGCATATAAAAACCATTTCTTCTTCATCATCCTGTTAGGACTATACCACTTTAGACTGCAGGTCTAGAGTGGCAGGTTGGGATGGTGCTTATTAGTATAGCTCCAACAATTTCCTTTGAAAGAGCCCTCAGCATCATTTTTCTCTCCTTTTCTCCTTGCTATAACGGGGCATTTTAAAATTCCCCTTCCCCTTTGCCAAGCTGTTCTTGCTTAGTCTAGGTATGTTTCCCTTGTGGCCTTTCACTTCCGCTTCCATTGTGGAGCCCAGAGCTATCTAGTCAGTGGGAGCATAGGGCATGTCTTACCACTGATGACAGAGCTCTCTCGGCACCCTACTAGGGCTGGCAGGAATCAGCCTGCATTGTTTCCAGCCCATCTCTTCTCAGCAGGGCTCTCTGAGCAGAGAGGATGGCCTGAGGAACTGGGGGATTCATGGGAGAGAATCAGTGTGTTACAGCCAGAAACAATGCAAGTCCCTGCAAAGGTTGCCCCTGAAGGGGTTGTGTTGATGATTCTGTGTTTGAGGGACAGCAGCATGTTACATTTGTGTAAATCATGCCACTGTAATGTTTGGGAGAGTCCCTATTGTCTGACTGGTATTGTCAAAGCAGTTCTGCAGAATTCTTCTCTGCACATAAACAGCCCTCAAAAGACATTTTATTTTCTTTGACCTATTCCATTTCTGCTTCCTAAATAATAATAATGATAATTTTTATGCAAGTGGGGACCCTCTCTCTTGCTTTTCCTCTCCTCCTACCCAGTAGTGCTTACAGCCTCTCCACCTTCTATCTTTACCTCTCCCTCCAATTTTCTGTTTTCCCTTCCCTTGGCAACCCCTCCCCTTTCCTTTTTTCCTATCTACATACCTTCCTCCCTGCCTTTTTTTCTGTTTCCACATTTCAGCTTGTCCTGTCAGGCTTTCCCCTCTCCTTCTGTCCCACCCACTTACCTTACTACTTTTCCTCTTTCTCCTCCTGACAGAGTTAGTAGGTCTCTCTTCCTACCCTTCCCTTATTTTCCCCATCTTGTGCTTTCCCCCTTTTCCCTTTTTGATCCTCCGCCTTCCTTTCCCCCCTCCTGTTTTACCTTTTTTGGTCTGTCTCTGTCCTCCCTCCCCCATACTGATGCAAACTGAGGCTTAGAAACCGCAGAAAAAATGGCCACCAAGTTCTCACAACATAGTCCTATAAGATATTGGTGGCATTCTTTTCTTAAAACAAACATTGCTTCTATGATTTTGAGTGGTTTAATAACCTCCACTGGGGTTTTTATAATTCATATTTTTCACAATACTGGAAGCTCCCCCCAGTCTTTTTGGATCTCCCCCTCTATACATTGCCCTACTGTGCAGATTTTTTGATCCACACCCTGGGGCCATTGTTCAGAAGTAGATGTGTGGTATATTGTGGCACTATTACTTTAAGGACAACTCCTAGAGGCTCTCTAGAAAAGAGAGGCTCAGATCTTGTGACCATAGCTGAAGGTGGAGTTAGAGTTATTGAGGCTTAGTTGCGGCCTCCTCTGTTAGTTGGCTGTTGCATTCCACTAAACACAGCTCTTACGACCAATACTGCCTCCGGTACTGATCCTTCCCCTCTCTAAGTCATAACAAGATATACTGAAAGTGTTGTTTTTATATGTGCAGAGCACTTTACATTAATTATCTGAGATATTTTTACATGTTAAATAAGAAAACCTTACACACATGAACGTGAAGTTCAACCATAAGGTTAGGACATTAGAATGGCCATGATGGTTCAAAGCCTGTGGCCTTTTATGCACGGATTGTTTCCATCGTGATCACCCTCCCACCCCCGACTACTTCAGGGCTTCATTTTCATTATGCACGTCTTTTCCGACGTTTAGAAGTCACTTCGCTTTCCTTGCATTTCCCCCACATTTTCTGGGGGCCGTTTGTGGATGCTGGATGCGGCAGCCAGAAAACACGGGGAAACTGAAGGGAGAGAGCGAAGTGACTTCTAAAGGTCAGAAAAGACGTGCATGATTAAAACGAAGCCTCGATCTAGTGTGTGTGTGGGGGTAGGGTTGCCAGGTGCCCGCTGGTGGCGGGCAAACCCCCGGTAATGTGCCCCTCTGCCCGCCGACCAGCTGAGGGCCGCTGGGCAATTGTGCTGACGCTTGCTGACGCGGCACTTCCGGTTTACAACTGGAAGTGCCACCTCGCGAGGAGCTAGATATGCCGAGAAACCTCCCGCCGAAGGTGAGTGGGGACCTGGCAACCCTAGTCGGGGGTGGGGGGGATGATCACGATGGAAACAACCTGTGCGTAAAAGGCCTATATCATCCATGGTTAGGGTTGCCAACTGCCAGGTAGTAGCAGGAGATCTCCTGCTAATTCAACTGATCTCCAACCAATAGAGATCAGATCACCTGGAGAAAAATGGCCACTTTGGCCATTGAACTCTATGGCATTGAAGTCCCTCCCCTCCCCAAACCCCACCCTCCTCAGGCTCCGCCCCCAAAAACTTCCACCGGTCTCAAATAGGGACCTGGCAACCCTATCCATGGTTAGATCAATGTCTGTGAAAGTTCAAAAGTAGGCCAGGAATGAAGGTGAGGTTTCATTTAGCAATTGTGGTTAATATCCAAGAAAAAAACATATCCAGTAACTACATAGCCACCTCATGCATGCAGCTCAATAACTGGTGCAAGTCACTATTTACAATCATGCTTCATTACACCCCCAGTCCAATCCACTTTTCCAGTGCTTTCATTTACATTATGCGGAAGCTTTGTCATCTCACCTATCAAATGAGGGACTTGGTTACAGCCCTCATTACTCTGCTGACATTGGCCACAATGATTAATTGTGTGTGTACCACTGTGCACCCTATCCTGTCAAGAAGGAAAGTATGCAGCCTCCCAGCAAACAAACCAGGGAATGATAGGTTATTAATATCACTCCGGCCAGACTTATTGTTTAGTGGCAAAAGGTCTGAAAAATTAATTAAAAAACCTGGGTAGGGGGCGGAATATTCCCTTGCAAAGCAGATTGCCGGGATATTGAGTCAGAGTAAGAAAACAAGGGAAGGAGGAGAGATGGCAAGTGGGAGGAAGAGAATGGAGAGCGCTGTCGGTTTGCAGTGAAAGCACACCCATGTGAAGAGATGTGGTATGCCGTTGCCTCCGATTTTAATAACACCAGCTGTATGAAAAGCCAGATTGCTGCTTTGTCTCCAATATCTCAAACAAGTTGGTGAAGATAAATTACAGAGATGTGAATCATGATAATTGCCCTTTGATGCCGGGGATACGGGGCAGTATAGCAATGCAAAGCAAAATAAGAGACAGCAGCATGTGCTGCATGCGCTGTGGAGCAGTTGTTCCCCGCTGCTAAGCTAGCCCCCAAGTTTAAAATTTTAATGGAAAAGTGGTTTGGGAGATAAGGCTATTAGGGATGATGTAACATTTGACCCCCCCCCCCCGTGGCGCAGAGTGGTAAAGCTGCAGTACTGTAGTCCAAGCTTTGCTCACGACCTGAGTTCGATCCCAACGGAAGTCGGTTTCAGGTAGCGAGCTCAAGGTTGACTCAGCCTTCCATCCTTCCGAGGTCGGTAAAATGAGTACCCAGCTTGCTGGGGGTAAAGGGAAGATGACTGGGGAAGGCACTGGCAAACCACCCTGCAAACAAAGACTGCCTAGTAAACATTAGGATGTGATGTCGCCCCATGGGTCAGGAATGACCTGGTGCTTGAACAGGGGACCTTTACCTTTAACATTTGACACAATATGATCAGCATTGGAAGTTACTGTGATCAGTCTGCTCATTTACATGCAAGTCCAGCTCCTCACTGGATCAACTTGATGTTTTTGTTCAAATTTTGAGTTGAACACCATACTAAGAAGAAGAGTTGGTTTTTATATGCCGACTTTCTCTAACACTTAAGGAAGAATCAAAAAAGCTGAACTCACCTTCCCTTCCCCTCCCCACAACAGACACACTGTGAGGTAGGTGGGGCTGAGAGAGTTCTAAGAGAGCTGTGATTAAACCAAGGTCACCCAGCTAGCTTCATGTGTAGGTAGGGTTGCCATCCTCCAGGTGGTGGCAGGAGATCTCCTGCTATTACAACTGATCTCCAGCGGATAGAGAGCAGTTCGCCTGGAGAAAATGGCAATTGGAGTCTATGGCATTGGAGTCCCTCCCCTCTCCAAACCCTGCCCTCCTCACGCTCTGCCCCAAAAACCTCCTTCCGGTGGCGAAGAGGCAACCCTATGTGTAGGAGTGGGGAAACCAACCCGGTTCACCAGAGTAGCGCTCATGTGGAGGAGTGGGGAATCACACCCGGTTCTCCAGATCAGAGTCTACTGCTCCAAACCACTGCTCTTAACCACTATACCACACTGGCTCTCCAGTTTGTGTCTGCACATACTCACTTCTGCAGCCTTTCCTGATGTCATTGCTTCATATGCTATAATGTCAATGGCAGATTGTGCCTTTGTAAATAAGCTGTACATGTTGTAGTTTTTATATCTTTACAGTTTGCAGATAGAACCTTCCTAACATATGGGTCCTTCAGGATCATGGTGAGGTCATTAAAGTGACCCACTTTTTCAGTACATATCACTTGCCATTCACTCCATGTTTGTTCCTGCACATAATTTCCATTAATAAATATGATAATTCAGGGCCAAAAATACAGAAGTTGCACAAAGCCACACAGCCCCAAGACACCTCTTTTGCTAGCCAAACAAGTTTTAAGTGAGATTTGCTGGACGTGGGTGGGAGGGTAATAAAAAACCTCTAATTCCCACAAGGCACCACAAAAGTATGCATGCACGAATTGTTGTGGTGCTGGACAGTTTGCCCATCTTTGCAATTAATGAACACTGAATCAGGCAGCCAAAAAGGACACAGGGGGACACCTTACAGATGGAAGTCACTAACTGTGAAATGTTAATAGTTTGTGTACTTAAAGAATATGGTGAACAGCAGATGGGGAGGAAGGGCAGGGAAAGCTGCAAGAAAGAGGTATGAGAATGTACGTGCATAATGGCATTTTCACACTATCGAACATCGAACACGTGCAAACAATATGTTGAATGTTCGACTGTGCTGAATGCAACTGGCAGGCAGATCACAAGCTGAACCAGCGGGTGGGTGATCGAGTATTTGTGAAGGCCACAGACTAATTCTCAGGTTATAAAGTTTTTTTTTTAAAAAAAGTTTTCTTTCTCTTTCATTTGTGTAACTACCCCCCTCCCCCCAAAAAAATATGTTCCACTGTTCAGGTGAAATTGGATATAAGCAGGCATCAGGTGCTTGTAGGAAAACCTAAGCCTATCAGGGAGCTGAGTGGGGAAATGTGATGACATAATGGGTAACATTAATATCACAATCTGGCAAGACCTTTCAGCACGTCTCCCTGAGATGTACTTAATCTTCCAGCACGCCTTTGCTCTCTTCTCCAAGTTACAAGTAGCAACTCGACAGAGAAAGGTAATAATTTAGAGGGGGGAGCATCTGTTGTACTTTATCTTTTGCGAGCTAGAAGTAAAGTTTAAAAGGTCTGTTCATCTTCAGAACCTATTATCTCAGCACGTGTTAATATTGTATGCAAAATGTCCTATGGAGAAGATTCTGCTGCTTCCCTGCATCCGCTAGTTATTTTTCCTAAGCCCATGATCATGAATTTGTTTAAACCCCTGAGAACATTTTACATTTCACCTAAACATGTAGGATAAGGTGTTCTGCCAGTGCCAACTATTTAATTTCTTTATGTAGCTAGCCACTGGGAGAGAGTGCCCAGAGATTTGGAGTATCATTAACACGCTGAAGGCACCCAGCTTTATTTTCAATTTACATCTGACCTACAAGCAGGTGTTCTAGACCTCAGCTGATCTTTGGTGGCTGTGAGTAGATGGCTGGGATGAATGGACCAAAGTTTAACTCTGATAAAATAAAAAGTGATACAGCTTGGAAACCTTCATTTTTCTTCAAAGGGAGCTGATACTGATGGCACTAGTTTAATGCTGGTTGCGTTAAACTTGCAGTTTATGGGAACTTTTGGAGCCCAGTTTGGTTCTGGGCAAACAGGTGATGACCATAGCCAGACATATTGGATACACAACAGAATAAAAGATCCCACGGGAGAAGAAGAGGGTCCCAGAAGTCCAAACCAGATAATGAGGACAGAAGGAACTAGAGGGGCTAAGCAATTCCACTACTCTATCAGTGGTATCTCTCTGTTCTGGACCATGTCAATTTGAGGGCACATGGGGGTAAAAGTTCCTAAGATGGAGGAGAGGCCATGGCTCAGTGGTAGGGAATCTGTATGGCATGTTCAAGGTCCTAGGTTCAATCCCTGGCATCTCCAGTTAAAAGATCTGGCAATACGTGACATGAAAGACCTCTGCTTGGGTCCCTGGAGAGCTGCTGCCAGCCTGAGTAGACAATACTGACTTTGATGGACCAAGGGTCTGATTCAGTATAAGGCAGCTTCATGCGTTCTTGAAAATCTCAGCACTTTTCATGACATTAACTCTCATGATAACCTAAACAACTGGTGGGAACCAACTCTTCAGTTACAAGGCTGCTTATATTTTATTTTCCTGCCTAGGTTTTTATTATGAATATTTTTTTTTAAAAAAAATAGCCATCTTGCTAATCTAGGAATGGATCTGGGAAAGAAACCTGTAGCTGCTAGATGCCCCCTGCCTCTACTGCTGCCTTGTGTCTCCATTTGTAAGTATATTGGGTATAGGGTTGCCAGGTCCCTCTTTGCCACCTGCGGAAGGTTTTTTGGGTGGAGCCTAAGAAGGGCAGGGTTTGGGGAAGGGAGGGACTTCAATGCCATAGAGTCCAATTGCCAAAGCAGCCATTTCTCCAGGTGAACAGATCTCTATCGGCTGGAGATGAGTTGTAATAGCAGGAGATCTCCAGCCATCACCTGGAGGTTGGCAACCCTAATTGGGTCCCCCTCTCCCTTGGTAATGCCTCAGCTGTGCCCTCTTCCTACTTCTAACTTCCCAGAGCACCACCTTACCAGTAAATATAATTAACAGATTTGGCTATATAAGGAGGGGAGGGGGCTAGAAAATTAGACAGACCTGGAGGCTGAAGCCTCTGCCCTGCCCCTTTCTCGCAGGTCATTGTTTAAAAGAATGAGCCAGCCCAGAAGTCTGAGCCTTTGACCCAGAAATCACAGCCTAGAGCTGGGAGGAAGATCTGCTGGCAGAGATACAGACACCTGGCTGGACATGGAAGCTTTTTCTTTTTCTTTTCCTTTTTGTCTACACTGTATTTTTGTATTGTAAGCCACTTTGAGGTTCCCACTGGGGAGAAAAGCAACACATAAACATTTAAATCAAACAATCAAACTGATGACCTCACTGAGGACAAATGAGTACAAGGACAAATTATAAAGGAGTAGGTAAACATGTTACATTTTCTACACAGAATTAGGGCTGTCGATTCAGCTATTTCCGAACTGGAAATCATCCGAATCAACGCTGATTCGGCTTTCCCCAGTTCGGAAATAGCCGAAGGACAAAACCGCTGGAAAATGCTGAAGCCGAACTCTGCGGCTTCGGGGGAAAGTCGAATAAATTCAGCTTTCCCCCGCTTCGGCATCCCCCCGCCTTCCTTTAGCAGCGTGGATCTCAAGGAAGCTCCCGCTGCTTGACTCCCCGGGACTCCCGAAGAGGCAGGCAGGGGGAGCTTCCTTGAGATCCACACTAGCAAAAATTCCTAGGGAGGTTCTGCTCATCTCCAGCCACCTCCCAGAAAGTATGGATAATATGGCTTCCAGTGAATTTGTGCTTAACAATCTGCAGTTGAAAAGAAGGCCATGAGTCCTAGGGGTAGTGTGTAGACTAAAGGGAGGTCAGGGTTATCTGTCTATATGCCACGTTACAGTCTTTTAAGAAGGACATACCATCACCCCCCTTCATATCCCTCTTAGGATGAAAAAAAAAAAACAGGCAGCTACCTCCTTCTGAGTGGAATGAAGATTAATTAATATTAGCAATGTGCTTTGAAGATAAGATCTAAGTGTTGTTATTAATAATTTACCTGCAATTTGCACTGTGGCTTAGAAGACAGAAGTAATTTGCCATGTAATGATGTGATATGTACCATGGGCCAAATTAAGCCCTTGAATGCATGTGCATCGCCCTCATTGACATTAATGAAAGTTGCTGCATAAATGCTTGAGTGTGTGTGTCTGTATGTGTGTGCTTTATATAAGCAACCTTCTACTACCTGGTAAATTGCAGAGAATTAACAAGCAGTTAGGAGATGAGCGTCTTGCAATCTGTTTGATACACAATCCCTTGCACATAAAATTTATACTCCAAACAGTGAAGGGAATTTATTGAGTATTTCTTTTGGAGGTAATTTTACATCCAAATTAGAACATAAATGTTATGAATACCTTAGGAATAGAGGTTGCTTGTAATTCTGCAATATCTATAATGCTTGCAGCTCTCCCCTCCACCTGTAGGCTGGCGACAACCCTCCAGTGTAGTCAAAGGCTAGGATTATTATTTTTTAAAAAAAGAATACCAATATGTGGCAAATGTTTACATGTTTAGCTGGGATTTTGATGATAATATCTGAAATGTGACTGCATTGGAGTCCCTCCTTCATCTATTTGAAGGTGTGTTGCATGATTCATTGAATGAATGAATGAACAAAGGACTGTACTACAAAGTTTACTAAATGTTGTTGTGTTGCATGTCAGTCAGTGGCCACGTACTGTCAACTACTGAGTGTTCCGTGTAAAATATGACAGTCTGCCTCTCTTACTATCATGTGCCACACTTTGACACTATCGTGTGCCTATCCCACTATTGTGTGCTGCTGTACAGGAATGAACCTACTGGAAATACTGCTCATTTTACATTCTGAAGAAACCATCAGTGTAAGGTAAATTGGCTGCTTGAATGGCTTATTGTGAAAATAAAATCAGCCCTGGAAATGACGTGACCCAGACCTGATTAAATTCAGTAAAGCTTCTGTATCATGCCCTCCAGCCACAGCCTGGGCCCAGTAACTGATTCTGAGGCTGAGAATACCTTGACAGAGCAAGTCCACAATCTTATGGATTTGTTGAAGTGAGATCTGATTTACAAAGGCTTACACTGGAATAAGTCTTTAAGGTCTCCAAGGTGCCACTTGACTTCTGTTTTATTTTGCTGCTACCCTGCCAATGATTTCCAATATGTTTAATGGCTTTAACAGTGTCCTATTTAACTGGCTCCGGCTAATTGGCAAAAACCATGACCAAAGACTAAGGAGACAAAGGTCCATGGTAGAGGTGGGTTAGTCTCTTGCCTTGAAAACCCTAAGTCGGCTGCGACTTGACGGCACTTTACACACACACACACAGAGGTGGGATTTGCATATAGACCCACTAGAACCAAGTCTAGGAGGGTCATGTAATCTGGATTCCAAACAACAACAAAACACTCCAGAAAAGTTAAAAAGAACATTTCATTTACGAAAGGGTATTTTCTTTGCTATCCCAGGGAAGCCCTTCAGTCGATTTATCTCCTGCTGTTTATCCCATTCATTATCCTAACTAGACACTTAAAAGTGTTCATCACCAGGAGCAGTTGTTGTGCAACGAAAGAGTGAGCTTAAGCTTCAAGGGAGCCAGATTTAGTACTGGAAAGCCAAGAGACCCATAAACATAAGTAGCTATGGCAGAGGAATTGGAGAAAGGAAAGTGACCAGTTAAGACACCGACAACCTTAGTTTATAGGTTAGAAAGTAGCTGCTTTTGCTGTTGCCTGGCTGCTTATTTGCTGCTCAGACCTGAATGAGGCTGGCTCTGGAATCTCCAGGTAGCAAATGCACTCGGCTGGCTGAAAGGGGAAGGAGGCTGCTGCATGCTGTCTAATGTTATCCGAGAGCAGAGCGAAGCCTCCCTTCCGCCGCACTATAAAATCTACAAACACCGCTTTGCAAGTCTCTCTTTTATTTCTTTATTGGAGCCCCCAGACGCATTTTATAGCTGCCGTTTATGAAGATGTAGGCCAAACAGCTTCAAAGACAGAAAGGATTGTATCCTTCTGACTAAAGCAGTTCTGGGATGTAGCAACTAGATGCAGCAGGTTTCTTCTGGCCCACACCTTATTCCTCCAAAGCAGTATATAGCAACTTTTCCAAGACCTCCTCCCTTATCCTGTCTTCTTGACAGCCCTGTAGGAGGGAAGGCTCTTGAGGATCTCCTGGATTTACAGCTTATCTCCAGACTACAGAGATCAGTTCCCCAGGAGAAAATGGCTGCTTTGTAGGGTGGACTCTATGGCATTGTACCCCAGTGAGGTCCCTGTCTTCTCCAGGCTCCATCCCCAAATCTCCAGGAGTTTCCCAACCTACCCCCCCATCCTATGCTGAAGAAGAAAAAGAGTTCGTTTTTATACCACACTTTTCTCTACCTTAATGAGTCTCGAAGCAGTTTACAGTCGCCTCTCCCCGCCCCACAACAGGCACCTTGTGAGGTAGGTGAGGCTGAGAGAGTTCTTAGAGAACTGTGACTAGTCCAAGGTCACCCAGAAGGCTTTATATGGAAGAGCAGGGAATCAAACCTGGTTCTCCAGATTAGAGTTTGCCACTCTCAACTGCTACACCATGCTGGCTCTCTCACCTGGCAACCCTAGCTCTTGGAGCATCTAAAGTTATTTTTCTCACCTTTGAGAGTTGTGTGCAGATGCAGTTTCCAGAAAAGGCTGCAAAAACACCAAGCTTACATATAAATTCCAGCAACCAGATCTTAATTCTTGGATGGTCAGTTACTTAGCCCTACAATAGGCAAAGCACTTGCTAAGGAGAAAAATGCAGATACTTTTTTATAGGCCAAACATAGAGGCTACTTATGGCGATAAATAGGTTTATCAACCTTAAAGTGGGGCCTGGAGTTCTCCCAGAATTTGTTCCCATGAGGCCAATGGCAGCTTTGGAGTGCAGGCTCTGTGGTATATGTAGAGTCTAGGAGAAATGGAAGTCCTAGATTGGCTACAGAGGGTGGTTATTCTAGAACTTCATCTTCTCCTATAGTATACCATAGAGACTTGGAGAAATTGATTGATTGGCACCTGTAAAGACATTAAAGCATGGGACTGCTGTTGGAAGGCATCCTATGGGTCTTTAGAGTGCATTTTTCACCTCAACACTGACAAAACCCAAAAAGGATTTTGAGAGATGTTTTTTTTTTAATTGAGTGGGATATAACCGAATAACAGCCAGTTATATCCGCATAAATATATAGGATCAAAGTGTTAGTATGACATACAGAGGACATGCGTACAGAAGCCTACAAGTAGAATGAGGAAGGACATTTATATTTAAATACTGAATTTTGGCGGGAGGATGTAATCTCACAGGAAGAGCAGGAGTTGGAGCAACTGACTTTTGATGAGGATGTAACAGCAAGAATATCATGGGACATGATACCAAATCCCCTCCCCAAATCCTGCCTCTCTAGTGCCTTCCCAAATATCCAGGCATTTCCCAAGCCAGTGTTGGCAACCCTTGCCACTTTTACAGGCACCACCTGTAGCTGTGAGAGATCCCCCTCTCTGAGTTTGCTTCTCCAAATCAGTTGCTCAGACGTTGATACAGAAACAATCGATTTATTGAAGCCTTCAGGAGATGAGACAGGCACAGGTAGAAAGTTGCAAGTGAGGGGCTATACGGGTTTACAGAATATATTGACTCCAGGGCACTGGGGCACTGGGGTTCACACTTATTGTTATGGGAAGTTACAAGCTTGGCATAATACAAAACATCAGACAGATCCCAGGAAGTCTGGGCGGCTATCACACTTCCAAGGCCGCATCGGCCTGAGGGAGTACTGGCAGGAAGAACAGCGGGGGGGGGGAAGATACATGGGCCATCAGGCCTGGCGCCTGAGACCAGAAGGTGTGAACTGCTTTTACGAGTTCACTGATAACACAGCAGGTGATGGAAAGCAGAGACACAAAGACAGAGACCCTCACATTCTGCCCCCCTTAAGGCCCCCCCCCGGGGTCCCCGAGAGGACGAGGCTTATCGGGATAAGCAAGGTGGAATTCCCGGACTAAGCGAGGAGCCGCCATGTGGGGTGCGGCCACCCATTCGTCATGAGCGGAGCCAAGGTTTCTCCAGCGAACAAAGTAAAACAGTTTCCCTTTCTTCCATTTGGAGTCTAAAACCTTGGATATTTCCAAATGGGTGTCCCCTCCTACTACGGTAGGAATCTCGTGTGCGGGAGGGGGGTGGAACTGGGGGGCTGCCACATAGGGTTTGAGGAGGCTTATATGAAAGACTGGATGGACTCCTTTCAGAGTTTTTGGGAGGTCCAGTTCCACAGTAACCTCGTTGATTACTCTGGTAATGGGGAAAGGTCCCACATAACGGTCGCTCAGTTTTTTGCAGGGGCGAAGAGAGCGGAGGTTTTTGGTGGACAGATAGACTTGCTCCCCCACCTTGAGTTCCCATCCCGGAGACCGGTGTTTGTCTGCTTGTTCCTTGTACTTGCTTTTTGCCCTTTCCAGATTTTTGAGCAACCATGGCCAGGTGGATTTAACCACCTGAATCCACTCCTGAAGGTCAGGGGTAGACTGGAGCTCTGGCGAGACGGGGGCAGAACCGAAAGGGCCGAAATCCGTCCCGTATATAACTTGGAAGGGACTAAAGCCGGTAGAGGAATGAGGCGCATTGTTATACGCATATTCGGCAAATGGCAGCAGGTCGACCCAGTCGTCCTGGTGGAAATTTACATAGCAACGCAAATAACATTCTACCACCGCATTTACTCGTTCTGTTTGACCATCCGTTTGGGGGTGATAGGCGGAAGAAAGGCCCTGCTCTTCCACTCCCATTAACTTTAGGAAGGCCCGCCAGAATTTGGCAACAAACTGGACCCCCCGGTCGGAGAGGACCTTCCTCGGGATCGAGTGTAGCCTGAGGACGTGTGTGATGAACAGTTTAGCTAAGCCCTGGGCTGAAGGAAGGCCTGCACATGGAACGAAGTGAACCTGTTTGGAAAAGAGGTCTGTGATAACCCAAAGAACCGTTTTTCCCCGACTCGGAGGTAGGTCGGTGATAAAATCCATGGCGATGACTTCCCAGGGACGGGAGGGGCTCTCAAGCGGTTTGAGAAGCCCTGGGGGTTTTCCCATCCGTTTCTTGGCTGTGGCGCAGGTGGGGCAGCTGCGCACATACAACTCTACATCAGATCTCATACCGGGCCACCAGAATTGTCTTCGAACCAGGTGAAGCGTTTTTATGAAACCAAAATGACCCGCTAGCCTGGCACCATGTACAAGTCCCAATACTTCCTTGCGAAGAGAGGAGGGGACGTACAGTTTCCCCCCTTGCACCCACCAAGTGTTGGTACGTTCCAGACCAGTGGGGAGGAGATGATGCTCCTCCTCCTGCAAGGAGGCGTCCCGGAGTCGCTGTTGGAAGGCTTCCGGGATGCCTTTGAGTGTAGGGGGGGTCTCCGGTGGTCGGGCTTGGGACCGGGTGGTGACGGCTAAGCTAGGAACTTCCCCTCGCTGCTCGGGAGTGAACAGGGAGTCGACTGGGCGATCGAAATCGTTGCGATACTGGGGAAGTCGTGACAAAGCGTCGGCTAGGGCATTTTCTTTGCCAGGGACATGTCTGAGAGTGAACCGGAACTTAGCGAAAAATTGGGCCCACCGAACCTGTTTGGCATTGAGTTTTCTAGCCCCCTTGAGGGCCTCAAGATTCTTGTGATCGGTACACACTTCGAATGGCAGTTCGGCCCCTTCCAAGAAGTGTCGCCATATGGTAAGGGCATGTTTGACCGCTGCTGCCTCCTTCTCCCAAATGGCCCAGTTGATTTCAGACTGGGAAAACTTCTTGGAGAAGTAGGCGCATGGTCTCAACCGTCCCCCCTCATCCCTCTGCAATAGGGCCCCGCCCATGGCTACATCCGAGGCATCCACTTGCACCACAAAAGGCTTGGTGCAATCTGGGTGAGCCAAAACGGGTTCGGATGAAAAAAGTAGCTTCAAACGTTCAAAAGCTAGCTGGCACTGGGGGGACCATTGCAAACGGGCTGAGGGAAGCGCGGCGCTAGCCCCCTTGTCCTTGGTACGCAACAGGGCAGTGAGGGGAAGCGCAACTTGGGCAAAGTTAGGAATGAAGTTCCGGTAAAAATTGGCAAACCCCAAAAACTGCTGAAGTTGGCGGCGGGTAGTGGGGGGTTCCCAGTCCCGCACTGCCTGGACCTTGGCGGGGTCCATTTCCAACCCTTGGTGGGAGATCACATACCCCAGAAATGTAATGGAGGGTTGGTGGAATTCACATTTGGACACCTTAGCATACAGTTTGTGCTCCCGCAGCCGCTGGAGCACCTCTCGCACTAGGCGCACATGGTCTTCCATGGTTTCAGAGTAAATAAGGATGTCATCGAGAAATACCACCACCCCCCGAAACAGCAAATCATGCAAAACCTCATTAATTAATTGCATAAAGACACTCGGAGCCCCCGAAAGTCCGAACGGCATGACTAGGTACTCAAACATCCCAAAACAACTGGAAAAGGCCGTTTTGGGTTCGTCTCCTTCTTTGATGCGAATGCGGTGGTAGGCTTCTACCAAGTCCAGTTTGGTGAAGATTCGGCCCTCCTTTAATTGTGCTAGAAGGTCAGGAATAAGAGGGAGGGGGTAAGCATTAGACTGGGTGACTGCGTTCAGTCTGCGAAAGTCAATACACAGTCTTAAATCTCCCGTCTTTTTCTTTACAAAGAAAGCTGGGGCTGAATAAGGAGCCTTGGAGGGGCGTATGAAACCCCTCGCCAGATTGACATCCAGATAGTCTCGCAACACTGTCTTTTCACTAGGGCTCATGGGGTAAACCTTTCCCTTAGACAGTTTGCCTTCCCCTACAATCTCGATGGCACAGTCCGTTTCTCTGTGGGGAGGCAGTTCGTCGCACTCTCTAACATCAAAAACATCAGTAAATTGCGAGTACTCAGAGGGTAATTGAGGAGAGACTGGGGCGGGGGACCCTACCAGTGCGGCGGCTGGAGTCCTGAGTACCCGTTCCTTGTCATGCAACCCACAGGGGTTTTCGGGGAAGGAAAGCACCCGTTTAACCCAATCAATGGAGGGATTGTGCCCCCTTAACCAGTTCATCCCTAACACCACAGGGGTTACAATAGGGGCGATAGTGAAATACAACCGTTCCCAATGTTCCCCCACGGACATAATCACGGCTGCAGTTCTGTGGGTCACCGGGCCCCGTTTAAAGTCACTCCCGTCCATTTGGGAAAAACGGAGGGGTCCCGGAAGCCGCTTGCGCCGGACACCCAACTTCTTGGCAGTTTCCTCATTTATCATGGTGCGGGCACACCCCGAGTCGACCAACGCGGGGACCTCTAACGGGGGACCCCCTTTGGGTAGGGACAGATGGACACGCACAAATACATTGTCCTCTTGGGCGCTTACCATCGGTGGAGCTCCTTGCACAACGATAGGGACGGTCTGCTGCGGAGCCCCCTCTACAGCAGACCGACGGCGTTTTTTGCCGGCTGTTCCCACTCTTCCTCCTCGCTGGAAGAGGGGGACGGGGTAGTGGCCTCCGGGGAGCCGTCCGAATCAAAGACGGTATTTGTAATCCGGGACCCCGATGGGACCGTAGAGTCGGATGCCCCATCCTGGGGACGTGCGTGGAGAGCGGAGGGTGCGCCGGAGCGCCGGCTCAGTGGTCCACTTCTGCGGCGAGGCTGGCTGTCGGCGGCCGGTTTCGTCGGCTCGGCCTGGGTTTGGCGGGGAGGGGTCGGACGGCCTGAGCGAGAGGGGCATTGCGATGCAAAGTGACCCTTTCCCCCGCAGATCAGGCAGACGCCGGCCTCGAACCGCTTGCGGCGTTCCGCGGCCGAGAGGACCCCGCCACCCCCTTGCCGGAGTTCCCGGCCACGGTCACCCCGGGGCCTGGGGTCTCGCCCAATCCGTTGCTTGGACAAGTTCAGGAGTTGTTTGCGATTCTCGATGTCAGCAGCATGGCGAACCCAACCTTCCACATCCGGGGGGTTCCCTTGCATGAAGGCCCAATGTTGGAGGTCTGGGTTGAGACCCTCCCTGAAACATTGTACCAAGGTAGCCTCACTCCAGTCCAGAATTCGGCTAGCCAGTGACTGGAACTCACTTGCATACTGCGCCACCGACTTAGTCCCTTGGCGCAGTTGCATCAGGGAGGCTTTAGCCCGCTCACCTAGAGTCGGGTCCTCAAAACGGTTTCGGAGTGCTACCATGAACTCGTCCAGGGTTCGCAGCACCGGCGAGCGGAGTTCATACTGCAACACCATCCAGGCAGCCGCCTCCCCTTGCAGTAAGGAAGCCACGTACTGCACCCGGGACTCCTCAGAAACGAAGGTTCGGCCTTGTTCCCGCATAAAAATGTCTACTTGGACCATAAAAAAGGTCAACTGGTCTCCCGACCCGTCATACGTGACTTTCAGGTCCCGACGGGCCGGGGGGGCAGGGGTTGCGGGCGGAACTACTGGCGCCCCGTCTGGGGGAGCACCGGCTGGAGGTTGCAATTTCAGCGCATCTAGGGTCGTGGCCATCTCACCCATTACGCGTTGCATGATCTCCATCTGCTCCTGCATAGCCCGGCGGTCTTCCTGCCACTGTTTTCGTTCTTCCTCCATGAGGGCCTCTTTGCGGGCCGGGTCCCCTTCGAGTCCCGTGCTGGGGAAGGCCAACCGGCGATCCTTCGCCGCAGTCCGCGAGAGCGACCAGCCCTTGGGAGAGTCCAGCCAATAAGTGAGCCCCCGGGGACGTCCGTCCCGATCTTGGTCGGGGGCGCGACCCTTCGGTTCCTTTGGCTTGGCTCCCTCCACTTTAGGGTCCGGCTTCTCCGGCTCGTCCGGTTCCTTGGGGGCATCGGGGTTAGGGGTGGTGTCCTCGTCGGCTGACATTCTGTCCAAAGCGGTACAGCTGCAGTCCGAGAGGCAAGGACTTGCAACTTAATGTGAGAGATCCCCCTCTCTGAGTTTGCTTCTCCAAATCAGTTGCTCAGACGTTGATACAGAAACAATCGATTTATTGAAGCCTTCAGGAGATGAGACAGGCACAGGTAGAAAGTTGCAAGTGAGGGGCTATACGGGTTTACAGAATATATTGACTCCAGGGCACTGGGGCACTGGGGTTCACACTTATTGTTATGGGAAGTTACAAGCTTGGCATAATACAAAACATCAGACAGATCCCAGGAAGTCTGGGCGGCTATCACACTTCCAAGGCCGCATCGGCCTGAGGGAGTACTGGCAGGAAGAACAGCGGGGGGGGGGAAGATACATGGGCCATCAGGCCTGGCGCCTGAGACCAGAAGGTGTGAACTGCTTTTACGAGTTCACTGATAACACAGCAGGTGATGGAAAGCAGAGACACAAAGACAGAGACCCTCACAGTAGCAATAATGCCACTGTTCACACAGATTCCATCTCTGTGTAACACCCATATACGCAACAATTTTTCTATTCTGTGAGTTTGATAACTGATGAGGAGAGAAGGAAAAATGAGTTGCTTAAGAACTAATATGGCTTTAAGACTATACCATTAATGTAGGGAAGGAAGTGCTTGGTAGCCTTTTAGGCTGAGAGCGGAGACAGTGGCATGAAGCTGACGTGGAAAACCAGGGCACCTCTGGATAGAGGATTTGGTCAATGACATATTCAGTGCACCGAGAGTGTGCAGTTCAGGCGGGGATGGTGCTGATCTTCTTGCTGAGTGATCACTGCTAATAGAACTAGCATGGAGGAATGTGTCATCTTCAATGGAAACTATTCAAGGGATCTAATATGATATGAAAAAAGTCATTTTAAACATCATGCATTCTGTTTCTGTGGATCCTGTTTAACATCTGGGATTATTTACATCCTGCCTTTCCATCCACAGTGGAAGACAATGAACATGGGATTTCTTGGTAGTTTCATATCTAGGCAGTGACCAGGCTTAGATTAAGTAAGGATTAGGGTTGTGCAAAAAAAAAGAAAGAAAAAAAAAAGAAGGCAATTTTGGGTTCAGGTTTTTTGGGGCAGTTTTTTTCCAGTAAGCCCGGAATAAACCAAATACCCATACCAGTAAATTTCAGTATTCGGCTTATTTCTGGGTTTACCGAAAAATTCAGGTCCATTATAGTCTATGGCTTTTTTTTTCAAAGCTCCTGTGAGAGCATTTTTGGAGGTAGGGTCCCCAAATTAGCAGCGTGGCTGCATAAAACTCTCATTAGATGTTAACTGAAGTTCAGTGAACTTTGGGACAGGGGGTCCAATTTTATGGGCCCACAAAGGGGTCGCCCCCATTCTCCAGGCATTTGTGAGCCAGGCTGTCCATCAGTTTTCAGGTTCAGAAGTTCAGCATTGCCAAGGACTGGTGGAAAGAGCCGATTGGCAGGCTGGTGCCTCAAAGTCTTTGGGCTGCCTTTGTATCTGGGGCGCACAGCATGATGTCCATGCAAATGAGCTTCCAAACTGAGGAAAAGGCTTAAATGCAAGAAAAATAAGGCATGGATAACATTTCTTTTGGTGGCAAATGACATCCTGTGAACAGTCCTTTATTGTGGTCATCAAAAATCTGATTTCAAGAGATGGTCACTGTGCAGGGAAACAAAGCCTCTACTTGGGGCGACCTTCAGTTTGACAGCACGTTTTTTTGGGGGGTGAGACTGGAGCCAGCTGAAGTCATGACTAAGGCAGCTCTTGTGAAGGAGATTGCTCATCCGCACAGGTGAGGAGTCTTCTTCAAAAGGCCAATGAGTAGCTGTAGAAGTGGTCGCTTTTTAGTTGGCAGGTATATTCCTCCAGATGGGACTGGTGAGCCCCATCTTTTTAAAAAAAACCTTATGCTTGATCCATATTAACCCACTGAAAGGTTGGTCAGACCAAGCTGGCTCCAATTACATGACTTCGACCTCAAAAGGGCCCCAACTATGGGGCCCTAACAACACCAGTAAAAAAAAAGGTAGAAAAATGGCATAGAGCCATGCCTCTGAGCAAAGGCGAATAGCCGAACCCAAAAAGCCACATATTTATTTGGCTTTTTTGGGAATCACCTATTCGGTTTTGGGGAGATACCCAGGTTCTGGTGTTTGGTGGGGAAGGGCTGTGGCTCAGTGGCAGAGCCTCTGCTTGGCATGCAGAAGGTCCCAGGTTCAATCCCCGGCATCTCCAGTTAAAGGAACTAGGCTAGTAGGTGATGTGAAAGACCTCTGCCTGAGACCCTGGAGAGCCACTGCCTGTCTGAGTAGACAATACTTACTTTGATGGACCAAAGGTCTGATTCAGTAAATGGCAGCTTCATGTGTTCAAACCAGAAACCTGAAAATTACCAAAACGGCTAATTTCGGGTTTATTTTAAGTTTGGGTTTATCGATATGCCCATGTTGAATCATGTAACCAGACCATACTTCATGCCATAGAAATCAACTTTTGCCACTGAAGCTACAGTCTGAGCCTGTGATTGGCAAGCATGGCAGAAGTGGTTGCCCTCCGTCGTGAACCACAATTTGCCATGAAGCATAGCAAACTCAGCCTTCTTTTTAATATACTTATATATAATTAATATAATAAGATATTTAAAAGAACGTTAAAACTTCCTAGTGCTTCAAATCATTTTTAAAATGCTGAATGGGATTAGCTCTCTAATTCTGTATAGGCTTTGCCTTTCCTTCGGCCTTGTGCCTAAACCTCAGATTACTCAAGGGCCTCATTATAGCTCAGTCTTTGTATTACTGAAATATTAACTGACAGAGATGTTGCTAGCCATTGGTATTCATGCAGGTGGTGTCTGGAGTGATTTGAAGCACTTGCTCTCATGTACAAGGAAGTCCAGCCTTGACCTGGCTAGAATTCCATGGTAATCCACAGAATTGACTTTGAAGAGGCATTAAAATGTATGCTCTGATTCAGTAGTCTCCTGTGGGTGGAGAAGTACAAGACCTTCCTCATTTGCTTCAGTATAAAAGCCGGTCTATACATATAAAATGTGAATGTTTGAGGTGTTAGTTGAGATAAATAGGATGGAGTTCTGTATGCACATTTATGGAGCATGAAGACTCTGCACTGGAGCAGTGCTGCAAACTTCAATGGAAATACTATATTACTTCTGGATACATGCTTTAAACATATAAAAGGGAAAAAAACATAATCAAAACCTGGATAGTTTTCACAATGACAACATACAAAAAAAAAAGATTTTTAAAAGGACATTCTTCATATAATACAAATTTCACATAATATACACAAATAAAAATAAAAATAATTTGGGGAATGTATAGGCTGCCTCTCTAGAGACCTGCTCTGAAATTAGCACTGTTTAAAACTGTTCACACTTGTCTCCTGTGACACAGCTCTTCGGGCATGCCAAAGATTGTCAGACACACACACGTATCCCCCTTTACACCCCACAGTCATTTACCACTCCTGATCAGAAGCAAGTAGATGGACTGTCTGCTACAGCACAATAAAGAGGCAAACTCCTCCATGCCAGTTGCATTCCTCAGACAGCCTTCTCCTAGCAATAGGCCACTGGCTTTTTCTATGGTGGGTCCATTCCTCTGGAATGGTCTACCAGTGTGTGTGGAGAATGCCTTCACTTACTGCATTCAAAAAGGCATGCAAGGCATATTTATTTGAGAGGGCATTTGGTGGAGGGTAAACTATTTGGATGGAAGACCTCCAAGAAAAACCAGGGTTGTGACTCAGAGGCAGGCAACAGCAAACTACCTCTGAAGGTCTCTTGCCTTTAAACCTCCCCACTGTGTATTTGCATTGTTTTTAATTTTGTTTCTGGACACTTCTGTTCGTTTTGTCTCCTTGCAGATATTGCTGCTTTGGTACCCTCCTTGGGCTGAAAGAGAGAAGGTGGGATATAAATATTTTAAATAAATAAGCACATATGCAAAACAAAGCAGAAACAAAAAATACAGGTTGGTTGAACGTACAAGCATATAGATGCACACATGAATGAACCACATATGATGATATATCTGTATAGGGGGCATAAACTGTGCACATCACTATGGCCAGAGCTTATGTGAACTGAACTCTTACTTAGTCTACACATTCATATTGCAGGTTAGATGGGGATTACATCTTTTAATCTTCTTCTTTGTTAAAATCCCAAATGTAAGACTAGTATGCCCTGATTTGGGTGGCCCAGGTTAGCCCAATCTCACCTGATCTCAGAAGCTAAGCAGGGTCAGCCCAGGTTAGTCTTTGGATGGGAGACTAGGGGTGTGCATATCGCTATGCTGAACTTAAAAAAACTTGAAAAATACCCTTTGGGTATTTTTCAGGATTTTTTAATACCAGGGGGGAAAAGGCAGCAATAAAGGGGAGCTGAAAAAGCTACAATTTATTTGACATTATTCAGGGCACTATGGCCATGCCACTATTTTTAACCTCCCCCCTCCTCACTCTCCCCTCCCTCACTTACCTACAGTCTGGGGTTCTGCTGCTGCAGCGAAGTACAACTGAAGACGGGGAGGGCTGGGAATCCCAGCCAGCCCTGCCTTCAGTTCTTTGCCATAGCAGCAAAACTCTGGCTGGAGTTTAGCTGCAGCGGGGACACAGAACTGAAAGCTGGGCTCACTCTGAGCCCAGCCGTCAGCTCTGTGCCGCATTTTTTGAGTTCTGGCTTATTAACCTGAAATTTTTGACTATCCAGGAAAAGCTGAAGTAAGTATTTGGCTTTCCCCCCAGATTTTCCAAAAATTTCTGGATCTATTAAACCCAAACCCGAAAGATTCTGAAAAAATTGGTGCACACCCCTAGTGCACACCCCTATGGGAGACTACCAAGGAATACCAGGGCTGTTATGCAGAGGAAGGCAATGGCAACCTACCTCTGTAAATCTCTTGCCTTGAAAACTCCATAAGGGATCGCCATAAGTCGGCTGTGACTTGATGGCACTTTACACACAAACACACAAGACTAGCGCAGGAGACAAAAAGGTAGATGTAGATTTGCTACATTTCTATTTGAAGGGAACTACTGTGGAGGGATTTAAAAATGGTGTAAAATCTATTCTGCTACTTTATTCTGCAGAACCTTTAAACTTAGCCTTAGATGCAAAGGTTCCTTCGGACTGGGCAACAAATGTTTCTTCTTTACAGTGCACTTTTACTGGCATTGTTCAGGCATAACAGTAATGTAGATTGATAGTTTCCTTAGAAGCATTAAAGAGAGGCACTCTCCTCTTCCCACATTAGCAAACACAATTTTGCATAATGCATTTGATACCATAATATCTCTAAACCAGGCATGTCTCCAGGGCATTATAGGGAGCTGGACACATTTAAATCTGATCCTCCTGTTTCTTCTACAAAGGTAGCTTTTCCAGTAATTAGCATGAAATATTATCCACAGTAAAAAACATCCACTGTTGTTAACAGGATTCTATAGATGAGCAGTACTAAGTTGAAACAACAAAACATTTAAATTAATATAACGTAGTCACGGCAGCAAATAAAATAAAGTAAAATAAACTGGCAACCAAACAGAGCCCGAAGGGCATTTTTTAATCTCTGCTTTTTGCAAGAATGAAGCAGTCTTACTGTGTACTTGGTTTGTGCACAATGCTGCCTGATTTTGCAAAGTCAGTACACAACTCATCTATCTATTCTCCTGCAAAAACTGAAATTAAGAGCAAGAATATGAAAAGGCCCGCTTCTTGTGCACTCACTCAGTTCAATGAATCTTGATGGTGGGTACTTGGTGGTCCTTACTGGTTTCTAGATTTTGTTGAACAATAGTATTTTTCATTATCAACACAGTCTTGCATAGCCAGCTGCCCTCTGAGACCCATATCATACCATCTTCCTGTGTGAGAGACACTTCTGTGACGTCGCAAAGTTCAGGCCTGTGCAGCTTCTCAGCAGTTTTTCAGGGTAACCATGTGTGTGAGAGACAGAATGGAAAGTTTCATTGGATCTAGCTATTCTCCATTACTATCTTCCAGTGCCCCATTAGAATCTCTAGAATGGGTTGTATTTATTACAAAATCACAAAATCACACAAGGTTGGAAGAGACCACAAGGGCCATCGAGTCCAACCCCCTGCCATGCAGGATCCCACAATCAAAGTGTTCCCAACAGATGGCCATCCAACCTCTGCTTAAAGACCTCCAAAGACGGGGACTCCACCACCCTCCGAATAGAGAATGCTTGCAAGAAGGTGTGAGAAGGCAAAGTAGACCAAAGATGAAGGGCACCACAGCTTGTTCCACTCCAGTATAGGGTTGCCATGTCCCTCTTCGCCACCAGTGGGAGGTTTTTGGGGCGGAGCCTGAGGAAGGTGGGGTTTGGGGAGGGGAAGGACTTCAATGCCATAGAGTCCAATTGCCAAAGTGGTCATTTTCTCCAGGTGAACTGATCTTTATCAGCTAGAGATCAGTTGTAATAGCAGGAGATCTCTACCTAGTACCTGAAAGTTGGCAACCCTACTCCAGTATGACACATGCCCTGTGCTTGAATCTCTCTGTGTAGCCAGCCTCCCTCCCTCACAGACTGTATGCCCCCCCCCACAGCCTGTATGGAAAGATATGGAGAAATGACCCTGAAACAGTCAAAGATGGTTGGAGCCAATGGGCCTAGAAAAGTGGCAACAAAGATGTCAACAAGGAGGCTAGTCATGTTATGATCTGAGGAGGGGCTGTAGCTCAGTGGTGTAGTCTCTGCTTTGCATGAAGAAGGTCACAGGTCGAATCCCCAGCATCTCTAGTTAAAGGGACTAGGCTAGTAGGTGATGTGAAAGACCTCAGCCTAAGACTCTGGAGAGCCGCTGCCAGTCTGAGTAGACAATATTGACTTTGATGGACCAAGGGTCTGGTTCAGTATAAGGCAGCTTCATGTGATCTACAAGCATGTTACTTCTACAGAGATGTCAATGATCTAATAATCTGTCCATCCCATTGAAAGCATGAGCTAGTTCTGGACAGCAGAGCTATGCCCTTGGTGTTTAGGAATAAGTTCACACTAAGGCTTGTTACTTTAGAAACGAAGTAGAAGTCGGTTTGCCAGCTGGAGATTTCCTGCTATTACAGTTGATCTCCAGATGACAGAGATCAGTTCCTCTGGAGAAAATGATTGTTTTGGAGGGTGGAGTCTATGGCATTGTACTCTGCTGAAGTCCCTCCCCAAACCCAAATCCTGCCCTCCCCAGGCTCCACCCCCAAAATCTCCAGTTATTTACCCATCCAGAGCTGGCAACCCTAAGTCGAAGTGCATTATTGTTAAGGAAGTTCATACTGAACAGAAAATATAGAGTTTCTAGCTATCTATTTAAGTTAGGATGGACAAAGGGAAAGAGAAAGAAGGAGAGAGGAAGCCAGTCATATGCTCTCAGCTTAACAACCTCACAGGGTTGTTGTGAGGATAAATGGAGAAGAGGAGAATGTTCTAAGCCACTTTGGGTCCCTATTGGGGAGAAAGCCCACAAGCAGCATGACTGCAACAGCATCCTCTTGCTCCCCATGTAGCTATCCATCAGGAGTAGTTGCGACTAGTAGCCATTGATAGCCCCATCCTCCATGAATCAGTCACCTTTTAAAGCCTTCCAAGCTGGGGGGCCCAGGCCATCACCACAATTTAACTATGTGCTTTGTATGTACTGAAACTCCCACCCTTCAGCATCACAGTGGATGACCCCGTATTCTAGTAATATGAGAGAGGGAGAAAGTCTTGTTGGGTATATACACAAATGTTTTCCAAAACAACATTCAGAACGTTGAGAAATGCTTCCATCCATGTGAAAAAGACAAGCAGTTATCTCTTGGAACGGGCTTGAACGGTAATGAAATTAACTTTTTAATTATAACTGGTCTCTCTCTCTTTTTTTTTTTTTAGTTTGGCAGTAACAGGAGCCATCTTGCAAGAATGTGATTTGTCACACTGGCATTGTTTTAGTCCCACACTACAGACTGGAGGAGGGTTTCCATTCTGTATTTAGTGGCAGCTTGCCAACTGAATCGTAAGAAACAAACTATCAGAAAAGCATGGCTTGCCAGTCTTTCTCATCATGAGGATGCTGTACGCATTGCCTCAATTGCATGATGTACAGAAAGAGCTACAGGCATGTAAGAAGAGGATTTAGTGCGCCCAAGCATCTAGAAGCCAAGACCAAAACTCTTGTCAATTCTTAAATGCTGTCCCCTCACTGCGTCCATATTGGACCAGGTGGATTACTGTGCTTCAAGTCCCTGGAAGTTAGTAGGACGAAGTGTGGGTGGGTAAAACACTGCCATGCTGGGCTGTGGAACCCCAGCAGTGTCCAGAGACACAGGAGATTACAGAATTGGTCTTTAAGGAAGGAAATGAACAGGCCAAAAGATATAAATAACTAGATACAAAAGGGTAATTAACTGTAGGGAAAAAGAACTTGCTGGTGACAGAGCAGAGAATAGAATGAGAACACATGGGTGAAGACTCTTATTTCCACATCCCCTCTTTCTTTTCCTACAGCAACAGCTTGCTCCGCTTTCCTTCACTCCCATCCACCTACCTTCTAGGGTTGCCAACCTCCAGGTATTAGCTGGAGATCTCCCGCTATTACAACTGATCTCCAGTGTTAGAGATCAGTTCACCTGTAGAAAATGGCCGCTTTGGCCATTGGACTCTACGGTGTTGAAGTCCCTCCCTTCCCCAAATCTCCGCCCTCCTCAGGCTCCGCCCCCAAATCTCTGGCCAGTGGCAAAGAGGGACCTGGAAGCCTTACTACCTTCCTATTGGCTGCCATCCTCTATTTCACCCCCTGGCACCTCTGGCTCCTCCCTTCCTCCTCTACTTCCCCTTCCCCATCTTCAGTTTTCCCTTTTTGCATTTTATGCTCCTGCCTCCTCCAGCTTTCCTTTCCTTCTATATTTGGCTTTTTGGGGGGGTTGTCTGTATTCTCTCTCCCCTGTGTTGGCAATAACTGAGGCTTGGAATCCTCAGCAATATTGGTTATGGGTTGCTTAAGCAACCCTCAAAATGGCCACCAAGACTGCACAACCTAGTGTTGGGAAGATCTTATTGTCATACTTTTCTTAAAGAAGCAGACATTGTTTCTATGATTTTGTAAAGTTTTTATTTTTATTTTTTTCCCGATTTCTATCCCACCCTTTCCTGACTACGGTCATTTATACATGGTCGCTTTAACCTCCTTTGTTCCCCGTTTCAGCCAGGATCAAAGTAACCCAGGTTGACGGAAACTGTATGCATCGGCTGGAATGATCAGGGACGAAACTGTGTGCTAATGGAGGCATGAATACAGAAAAGCAGTCTCCCAAGTTCAAATCGAGTCCCACCCTTTTAAATGCTACTCTGTAATTGGCTGACTTTGCAGTACTCACCCTGAGAGATTTCTTTCCCCCCAGACCCAACTGGCGCATAAAAAAGATTTTTAAGAACAAAAAACAAAAAAACTGAGTAATCTGAAAGAAGGGGAGGGAAAATCCAAGCCTCGTTTTAAAAAAGCCTTTCTTTTGCTCAGAAGAGCTCAGAGGTAGCAGGAAGCACTTGAATCCCTGCCTTTTTACATACTGCTTCATGATTGGCTGTGAGATAAACCAATCTTCTGTGCTTCCCCTGTTTGGCTATCTGTATGCTGCCTTGAAGAGGGGTTTGAAAAAGGGTGGGGCGAAGCTCTACCCGAGAACAGAGTATGCATGCTCTGTGACTCCAGAATGAGCCAGGATGAAAGGTCTAATTCAGGCCAGAAGAGCAATGGGGAAAGTTGGGTGTGTTTTGCATTGAAACAGCATTAATCTTCCAAGGAATGAGGTAACGTGCATACTGAAAAATTTGATCCTGGCTGAAACAGGAAATAAAGGAGGATAGAGCGACCATGCATAAATGACCTACAGTCAGGCTCAGGACAACTAACAACCTTAAAATACAAGATTAAAATGCATAATATATAATATAAATTAGTCTTAAAACCTTATTAACTTTAAAATTCTAGATGGCACCTTAAACATTAAATAACAATAACAGGGATAACCAACCAAGGATAACCAGTCAAGGGGTGGGGAGAGAAGGGGACGAAAAGGGACAGGAACAGCAAAGCTACCAACTGCAAGGGTGGGGGGCATCTAAGATGTCACATGTTGCTGTCGTCAACCACAGGCCTGGCATAACATCTCTGTCTTACAGGCCCTGCGGAATTGGCCCAGGTCCCACAGGGCCCGGGTCTCCCTTGATGGAGAGTTCCACCAGAGCCAGAGCCAAAGCTGAGAAGGCTCTGGCTCTGGTTGAGGACAGTGGATACTTCTTGGGCCAGAGACCAGCAGTAGGTTGTTACCAGCTGAGCATAATGGTGTTTGAGTGGGTTAGGGTTGCCAACCTCCAGGTAGTAGCTGGAGATCTCCTGCTATTACAATGGATCTCTGCCCGATAGAGATCAGTTCACCTGGAGAAAATGGCCACTTTGACAATTGGACTCTATACCATTGAAGTCCCTCCCCTCCCCAATCCTTGCCCTCCTGAGGCTCCGCTCCAAAAAGCTCCCGCCAGTGGCGAAGAGGGACCTGACAACCCTAATAATGATGAACAAAGAAACAAAGAAATTGGCATAACTACCTTTTGTGATGAGTGGATATTCTAAATGGACACTTAGAAGTATGGCCATCCCATGATCCTAAGGAAAACCAGGGAATGAGGTGGCTCTTACACCAGCACTTAGAGGAAAAGCAGGGAGGAAAACAGCAATCATTTTTAATATCTAAGCCCAGATCAATGGATGCTACAAAGGCTGAGCGATGAGATGATGGTGCCAATAGAGCTGTAACTGGAATGTGCGACAAAATGAATTGCTCTGGTAAGATTTATGAGTCTTCCCACTTGAAGCTTAAACAGCAATTCTCCTTCTACTGCTCCCAGTGGGAAAACCCAGCTGATATCCTCCCTGGGTGTTCTCCATATTTTCATCTTCCTCCCCATTTTCTGTGCCACAACTTCTAAACCACATATGGCAGCTACATGGATTAAAGCTATACTGTAAATAAAGGCGAGGTGCCTGGTATCACAGTGTCTTGAAGCTATTTATTTATTTAGATAGTTATACCTAATGGGGGACCCAAAGCAGATTACAACATGGTCCTCCCCTCTTTCCTTTTATCCTCACAACAACAAACCTGTGAGGTAGGTTAGGCTGAGAGAATGGGACTGGCCCAAGGTCATCCAGCGACCTCTCATGGCGGAGCAGGGATTCAAACCCAGGTCTCCCAGATCCTAATCCAACACTCTCACCACTACACCACACCAGCTGCATACTACGACTGATCGTGTACAATTAGGATTGCCAACTTCCAGGTAGTACCTGGAGATCTCCTGGAATTACAACTGATCAGGCAATAGAGATCAGTTCAACTGGAGAAAATAGCTGCTTTGGAAGGTGGATTCTGTGGCATTATACCCCACTCTCCCCTCCCCAAACCCTGCCCTCCTCAGGCTCAGCCCCAAAAATCTCCAGGCATTTCCTAAAATGGAGTTGACAACCCTATGTACAGTGCTTTCTATCTCTTTCCCCTCTATTGATTTTGGTAGTACTTGGACTAGCGGAGAGCAACATAATATTCCTCAGTGCTAGGGTTGCCAGGTACTGGTTGGGAAATACCTGGAGATTTTTGGGGCAGAACCTGAGGAGGGCGGGGTTTGGGGAGGGGAGGGACTTCAATGCCATAGAGTCCAATTGCCAAAGCGGCCATTTTCCCCAGGGGAACGGATCTCTATCGGCTGGAGATCATTTGTAATAGCAGGAGAGCTCCAGCTAGTAACTGGAAGTTGGCAACCCTACTCAGTGCAGACCTCTGGCTGTCGCGAGGAGCTTGGCGGATTAGTTAAAGAGTCCTTAGAATAGAATCCAAATACAGCCAAGCTGCAAAAGCCAGTGATTGTTTATTTACAGTGCATAAAATCCAACTCACACACTCTCGACACTCCACCAGCTATCTCCCACGCTGTTGGTACATTTCACATTACATTTATACAGTTTCAGGTGTACAGGAACCAATCAGCATCCAGCTGACTCATTTAGCTTAGTCATTGCACCTTCTTGCATCAGCTCATGAGCAACACCTGCTCTCTCCAGCTGAACCCAGTTTCCACAGTGCAATATGTTCCCAACCTCACAGTTCCTGATATGCAATTACTTGATATCTTGACACTGGCTTGTAGGTCTCAAATGAGCACACCCTTGCCAGTCCTGACTAGGGCTGTCAATTCTGTTCATTCTGAACCGAAAAACAGCTGAATTTCCCCTGATTCGGTGGTTTTTATTTCGGATGGAACCAAACTCAAAAAAGGCGGGAAAACCGGGAGCCGAATTCAGCGAGTTTGGGGTGTTTGGCGAATAAATTTGGCAAATTCGGGGTTCCGCGCAGCGGCATAACCGTCAGTTAGTAAGTAGCATTCTCCTGTGGCCAATCGGTGGCCAAGCTGGGTCTTCTTCCCCACCCTTAATGTGCATCTCTGACAATGGAGGTTTGCAATTAGCAGAGCTTGCCTCCCACGCTCAAAGCTCCCAGCCCCAACAAACAGGAAAGCAAGGGCGAGGCAGGTGCAAAGAAGATGGAACAGAAGACATCCACAGTAAGACCCATTTTGGGGCTTTTCTCTATAATTTTTCTCCTGTGTGTGTGGGGGGGGGGGAAAGCAGAGTCTGTGTGTGTGTGGGGAGGGAGCAGTTTCTGTGGGTGGGTGGGGGAAGTTAAAGGGGGCTTTCGCCTGTTCTGTGGGGGGGTGCCCTCTGAGTCTCCCTCTCCCTGGTTTGAGGGGGGGCTTCAGTTGTGTGTCCTCAGGTTTTCCCTCATTCATAAGATCGGTTAGGTCTATTTTGATGCTTGCTCAAAACTGGTTTTCAAATTGTGACTTAAAGAATGCATTTCCTGGTCCTGAGTCCGATGCAAAAGGGGAAATTCCACTCCCTCCTGCTCCTTATGTATAGCTAGCTGCCTCTGTCCCTTTCCATGGTTTGCAAACTCCCAGGTGTCAGGTGTTGCTGTACATGGTTGCAAACGTGTTGCTTTGCATGTTTTGCATGGTTGTAAACATGTTGCTTTGCATGTTTTGTATGGTTGCAAATGTGTTGCTTTGCATGGTTTGCATGGCTGCAAATGTGTTGCTTTGCATCATTTGCAAACTTCTTCGCACCTGCCCCACCCTTGCTCCCGGCAGCTCAGGTGTTTGTCGGGGCTGGGAGCTTTGGGCTGGGCGGCAAGCTCTGCTAATTGCAAACCCCCATTGTCAGAGATGCACATTAAGGAGGGGGGACCCCTTTCGGGGCCCACATCTCAGCCCCCCCGACCCAATTTTTACAAAATTTGGGGGTTCTTGCAAGAAGGGTCCTCTGAAGCTACGCTGAAAGTTTTGGACCTCTAACCCCAAAAATGCCCCCCCGGAGCCACGGAAAGGCGCAATTGTGTTTTTAATGGCTTTATTCGGCCGAATTTTTCCCCGAACTCTGGATCTCATGCCGAATTGCATGGATCCGAAGTGGGGGAGTTCGGACTTCGGCATTTCCCGAATAAAAATGGGCCGAATTTTGCCGAATCTGAATTTTACCGAATTTTTTTTAACAGCCTTAGTAATGACCATTAGGGGGGAAAAATCAAGCACAGCCTTCCTTCTAACTGACTGACACTTGCAGTGGTAGCAGCTGCCATTGTTTTGAATCCTTTCCTTCTCTGCAGGGAGAAACCAGTGCCAGAAGCAATTGTCAGCTGTTGATGCTGCCTTACTCATAGCTGCCTGCACCAGCTGTGCTTCTCCTCGCCTCTTGCAGCAGTAGCTGGTCTACCCTTAGTGGGCAAATGGGCAGGATCAGACTGTAAGGCGAAGCCATCACAGGAGGAGAGTTGTTTTTTTGGTCTGTGCACAGCAGTCACAGTGGGGAGGGAGAGCAGCTGGTTCAAGCTGGGTATGTGGGAAGGGTGTTGGCTGAAGTTCAGGGGTGATCAAGTCTGAGTTGGCTTCTGTTTAAATGCACACTGTCACTTTAAGATTTCTAACTTGCTTTTGGTGTGCATCACCAGCAACCATGCACACCTGGGTTTTCCTGTGTAATTGAGTAAGGCTTTGTTTGACTTTACTTGCTGCACTATGTGATGTACTTTGCTGACGTCTGATTGAAACAAATTGTATTTACCCTGCATGGGAAGGAATTATGAATGTATAATAGCACTTTCTTGTGAGTATATTGTATTAAATCCAATTATATTTTGATAGTCTTTATATATTTATATACTGATTGTATAATATTAATTTTAGGAAGGACTGAAGAAAGATTTCTACTGCTGTGGATCTGAAACGGCTGTATCCATTGATGATTGTGGCTTTATATGGACTTTATACACAAAGATTACAATACTAATACTTACCTGGTACTCTGTTGAGACCTTTGGAATCATTTCTGCTTTATGCGGATTGTATATATTGTATATATTTGTGCTTTGTATGTGTTTTGTATATGGTCCTTGTTTCATCTCAGTAGCTCATAAAATTTGCACTTTGTGTATATATATTAACCTCCAGGTACTAGCTGGAGATCTCCTGCTATTACAACTGATCTCCAGCCGATAGAGATCAGTTCCCCTGGAGAAAATGGCCACTTTGGCAATTGGACTCTATGGCATTGAAGTCCCTCCCCTCCCCAAACCCTGCCCTCCTCAGGCTCTGCCTGGGCCTTCAATCATAGGCCAGTATCTAGCAGCACCCATAGGGTTGCCAAGTGCCCGCTGGTGGCGGGCAAACCCCCGGCAATTTGCCCCTCTGCCCGCCGACCACCTGAGGGTCAGTGGGCAAACATTCATGCGCGCATCACTTCCAGTTTAGAACCAGAAGTTCCACCTCGCGAGGGCCTTATACCTCTTAGTTTGAGTGGTAAAGGGCCGCTTTACCACTCAAACTTAGAGGTATAAGTATAAGCCCCCTTGCGAGGCGGCACTTCCAGTTCTAAACTGGAAGTGACATGTGCATGCTTTCATGCTACAGCCTCCCGCCGGAGGAGAAGAAGGACCTGGCAACCCTAAGCACCCCCAAGCTATGAATCTGCAACCCCTGCAACCCCTTCCAGGACAGGTTAAGCTCCACAGTACCTAAGCAGCTTCTGCATTGACCAAAAGCCATTCAGTCTTGTCTGGACTGAGCTTCAGTTTATTAGCCACCATCCATCGCATGCGCTTTCACAAATCCACCTGACTCAGCGGTTAAGAAGAAACAGAGCTGGGTGTCATGCACATATTGGTGCCACCTCCTTCAAAATCCCCAGACAATCTCACCCAGTGGTTTTGTGTAGATGTAAAAGAGGCCATTCACACATTACCTGGAGCAGCATGGCTTTCGTGTGAGGGCCGGTATAGCTGCTTCCATGGCACTCCAGGCAAGGTTGACTTTTTCTATCTATACAACTTGTCTACAAAAGATATACTTACCAGACAGTAGGAATGTTTGCTTATCGGCTGCTTGTACACATGGTATATATTTTTCTGCCACTCATGCCGTGAATGTGGAGCTATTGACAAGGGATATGCAGACATTGTATTTCAGCCATTTTGACATTGTTTTACTGTTTAATGCTTTAAATTCATTGCCTTTATTCTATTTTATAACTGTTTGGATCTCCCTTTCTGAATTCCATTCCACTTGTTTCAATGCACATGTCTATGTTTCTGTCACCCTCCCAATTGAGATGAAATTTCCAAAGAAGGTTCCTTTCACAAAGAAGAGATCCTTTCTGCCAAATTTCATACAATCACCCTTGTTTTATAGGCAAGGCCAGTTCCAGGGTTTTTTTGTGGGGGGAGGGCTGAGTAGACAGTGCCCAGGGCACCCATCTGTGTGCCCCCCCCCAACCATCAGTGCGTTCTTCCCCTGTTTTTGAGCCTCCCAACTGCCCTTACTTGCAGCTGTCCAAACTTTCTGGATGCCCTGTGACTGATGGCGCAGGGCAGTGCATGTGGCTGGGATGCCAAAGAACACCGTTGCCAGGCTCTGGTTGGTGGCAGTAGGAGCCCCCCAAAGCCCTGGGCCTTGGCAGCTGCCCCACCTCAGGGGATGCTGATGCTGGCCCTGTTTATAGGCAATTAAAATTCAAACTGGTGGTATGAATTAGCCTGTGAATGAGTTTTTCCTCTTTTCCCCTCAAGCAGGTGATGGTGAAGGCCAGCCAGCACATATGGGCAAAGGGAGCTCATATATGCCCTCTCGCTTGCCTTTACACAGCATTCTCTCTTGGCCAGGCTCACCAATTCCCAAAGTCAGCTGAGCAGGGAGGGGGAAAGTGCTAGTGTGTAACAAACCTACACAACTGGTGTGGTGGCAGCTATCACACTTCTCCAGGTGAGATGGAACTAGGGCCTGAGCCCATGCATTATTTACAGGTACACTAGTCATCTTCATTTATTTATGCTGCTGTTCACATCTACGTTAAATACAAATCTTCATTTCTTCACAAACTCATGAACTCCCCCGCATCCTCACTTACAATCTGAGCCAGAGGAGCAATTTTGCAGCCTTAACTAGATGTTATCATCATTTCTCTTTTAATGTGTTATTGCTAATTTGCCTCCTGAGTCTTTTAAACTTCCATTTTAATGGAGCACAGGGGCAGCTTTTTCTGGTTTTCCCCCCTCCGTGTTTTATAAAGCAGAAAAAAAGGATAAACAAGGCAAAAAATAAATAATAACACAGCCATAACTAGAGAAGGAAAGCAGTAAGATAAGTCTGCTTGCCTGCTATCTAGAACTCATGAATCAGACCACTAGTCTATCTAGGCCAGTATTTATTCAGGCTGGTAGTGGCTCTCCAGGGTTCCATGCATAGGTCTTTCACATCTAGGCTTACCAGGTCCTGTAGCTCCATCTGCGGGAGCTTTTTCGGAGCGTTGCTGCAGTGTGCAACACAGGCACGTGCCTGGCGACGTGTCCCACGTGATGCACCTACATCACTTCCGGGTTTACCCGGAAGCCATGCGGACACTTTAGCAATCTCTGCCAAAACTCTATGGTTTCCATAGAGTTTCTACGGAGGTTGCTAGAGCGTCCGCGTCGCTTCTGGGTAAACCCGGAAGTGACGTAGGTACATTGCGCAGGTACGTGTGCACGCGTTGGCCGCCGGCCCTCAGCTGGTTGGCGGGCAGCCCAGTGGATTGGCGGGATTTTACCCGCCGCCACCGGGCACTTGGCAACCCTATTCACTTCACCTGCTACTTGATTCTTTTTAACTGGAGGTGCTGGTGACTGAACCTGGGACCTTCTGCATGCCAAGCAGTTGTTCTTGCATACCAGCTGGCATAGGTTTGCCAGGTCCCTCTTCACCACTGGCGGGAAGTTTTCAGGACGGAGCCTGAGGAGGGCGAGGTTTGGGAAGGGAAGGGACTTCAATGCCATAGAGTCCAATTGCCAAAGCGGCCATTTTCTCCAGGTGAACTGATCTCTACCGGCTGGAGATCAGTTGTAATAGCAGATCTCCAGCCAGTGCCAGAAGGCTGGCAACCCTACTTTTAGAAGCAGCAATTTTTTTAAAGAGATCTCTCCATGGATGCAAAGTTTAAAAACTACAAAGCTGAGGCAAAAGTTTCTAAGCCCATCAACCAACTTGGTATGCCTTCATTCCCCCCAATCTAATTCTTCTGTGTTTGTCCCCCTACCCCTTTCCAACCTCATTCTTTTTCTTCTATACCCTGGCTGGGGAGTTAAACCATATTTAATAGTAGAACAGAAAACTTCCATTCATACTCTGAACAGAAGCAGGAGAACCAAGTAAACATTTTCCAAGAATCTATTAAAATAGCGCATGGATGATCCCACACACACACTTTACATGCTTAGTGATCTGCATTAGTCTGTCTTGTATGTGTAAAGGGCTGTCAAGTTACAGCCAACTTATAGCAACCTCAGCAGGAGGCTTTCAAGGCAAGTGAGAAACAGAGGTGGTTTGCCATTGCTTACCTCTGCAAAGTCTTCCTTGGTGGTCTCTCATCCATGTATCAACCCTGCTTAGTTTCTTAGATCTGGAAATACTACACCATTCCAGATCCATTACTCTGTATTAGAGATTATATATGTGCACTAGTGAATGCTATCGTTTCAGTTTATATCAAAGCAAACAATACTGCAGCTTAAATATGTGACGATAATTTGTATTTGTGATTTTAAAACATGGCTTGATTTAGATTTAATTAAAGCACATGCGAAGTCTGAGATTATAAATAGGAACTAGAAGTGTATTTTATATCGGTAGACATATGCATGTGTGTGCAAACGTAAAATTACAAAATTAGACACAAGTTCATAGAGAGAAATACTGAGAGGCGCAGGCAGTGCAAAGCCTGTGTGCATTGTGGGGATTCCCTTAAGGGATTTGGGGGTGAGGGCTGACAGGGGACAAGCCCGGTTTAGGGGATGTTGGGGCACACTCATTTTCAAGTGGCAGGGGAAACCATGCAGCGGCCATGTGGAATCCCACATACTGCTGTCCTACAGTATTCCCCAGCAGGCAGGCTGGGGTCAGGGCAGTATCGGCCAGTAGGTGGGTCAGCCATTGCCCCATGCTTCTCCAAGGCTCTGTCAGCCATTAAATTTGTGGCCACTTCTACTTTAACAGGGTGTGGTTTCTTGCATATCTTGTGTGTTAACCTTGCTGTTTCCCCACCTCTTTGGTGCTGGGCCTGCAACAGAGAGCCAGTTTTGCATAGTGGGGAGTGTGTCAGACCAGGATCCAGGAGACCCAGTTTCAAATCCATATTCTGCTATTGAAGCTTGCTGGGTTGCCTTGAACTAGTCACACACTGCCAACCTAACCTACTTCGTAGGATTTGAGTCCAGCAGCACCTTAGAGATCAACAAGATTCCTGGGATATCAGCTTTTGAGAGTCAAAGCTCCCTTCATCAGATAGCTTTGACTGTTGATGGCTGATACCCCAAACATCTTGTTGAACTCTAAGATGCTATTGGACTTGAATCTAGAAGAAGAAGAAGAGTTGGTTTTTATCTGCCAACTTTATATATGCCAACTTTCTCTACCACTTAAGGGAGACTCAAACCGGCTTACAATCGCCTTCCCTTCCCCTCCCCACAACAGACACCCTGTGAGGTAGATGGGGCTGAGAGAGAATGACTTGCCCAAGGTCACTCAGCTGGTTTTGTGTGTAGGAGTGGGGAATCAAATCCAGTTCACCAGATTAGCCTCCGCCGCTCATGTGGAGGAGTGGGGAATCAAACCCGGTTCTCCAGATCAGAGTCCACCGCTCTTAGCCACTACACCCTGCTGGCTCTCTAGATGTTCTACTGCAGTCCAACCACTGAAACTACTTCATAGGGTTGTTGTGAGGATAAAATGGATGAGAGAGAATGATGTGTAAGATGTTTTAGCTCCCTCTTGGTGAGTGCTGAGGTAAACAGTCACCATAGCAAACACACACACACACACATACACACAATAGCCTCTCTAAGTAATTCCTAGGAATCCACCTTCCCTGCTCTGTTAGGAATGGACTGAGGTAATACAATTAACTCTGTCATTCCTCCTATTCTCTGAGGAATGCCAGCTCATAAGGAACTGAAGCAGATGTTGCTTCATGGCAGCAACAAATGCCAGTCTCCTCTCACCTGCCACGCCAGCCCAAGGGATATCTCCCTCTCTGCCTTTTATCATTAATACCGTATTTTCCGGCGTATAAGGCGACTGGGCGTATAAGACGACCCCCCAATTTTAGAATTAAAATACAGAGTTTGGGAGTGTCCCAAGGAAGGTGTCACCCGGCCCCCCGCCCCCAGCAAAGCATGGGGAAAAGGGCCCCTTCCCTCTGGCCCTTGCCCTGCCTGGAGAAAGAGAAGTCCTGATCCAGCACGTGCAGCCCCCCGGCCAGAGAGGGGGTGGGGGGCTTCTCTTGGCGTCGCCTCCGCCCAGGCCGGATTTTGGCTCTTTCTGCAAGCGGCGGGAGCGCCCGAAGAGGTGGCCGCGCGCCGCTCCGGGTCTTCGGAGGGGTGGCCGCGCCGGGGCTGGGGGGGCGCTCGTTGCGCAAGGGGCAGCCGGGGAGAGAGGGGGGGCGCAGAGCCCAGGCGGAGGAGCCGTCGCTAGAGGGCGGCGAGAGCCGGAGCGCGGGGATGGCGCGCCTCGGGAGGCAGGCGAGCTGGAGCCGAAGGCGCGTTGGGGGCCCCGAGGGGAGGGGAAGCAAAGCCCTGCCCCAAATAAAACACGGGGAGGGGAGGGACGGGAAGGGAGGAGGGAATACGCACGCAAGCTCCGCGTGCTTACGCGGGAGTCAGCGGGCGCGCCTGAACTCTGCGGGGCTGGGACGGCGCTCCGGAGCGGAGCCCAGAACTTGGGGGCGGGGGGGCAGACCCCAACTCTTCCTGTGGAGCTGCGCGCGCCCCGCCGAGCGCGCTTGCCAAAGTCCGGCTGGAGTTGAGCGGAGGGGGCAGAGGGGGGGGCGAGGGCTGCCCTCGCGTCCCCCTGCCGCCCCGTCCCTTTGCGGCGCCTCACCGCACGGCTGCCCATTCCTGCCCATCGGCGGGGCAAGGGGCTACCCCTCTAGCGCCCCCTCTGCCAGTCTCGGGGGCACGCACTCACCGGGCGGGCTGCTGCTGGGGCGGCATCACTGGCCGGGCACTTGGCGGCTGCTGCTGCTGCCCCTCGAGCAAGGCCTCGTCTTCTTTCCTCTCCCTCCCTCCCTCCCTGGAGGCGAGGCGGGGAGAGAGCCTCCCCGGGCAGCGGGAGCCCCGCAGCCAGAGACGCCGGCTGTAGCCGAGGCTCAGCCCCGGGCTCTGGCGGGAGGGCTGGAGCCCGAAGCGGCGGGACGTGGCTCTCGGGGGGAGTTGGCGAGGGGAGAAGGGAGCGGGGAAGAAGAGGGGAACGGGGGCGAGAGTAAGGGCCCTCGAGAAGGGCGAGGCTAAAGGCGAGAGGAGAACTGAGCCGACGGCCCACGGAGGGCGGGGCTAAAGGGGGGTTTAGAGGGGAGGGAAGCCCATAAAGGCGGAAGCTGAAGCGGAGGCCGGGGAGGAAAGATGATACCCGGCGTATAAGACGACCCCCCAGTTTGGAGAAGATTTTCCTGGGTTAAAAAGTCGTCTTATACGCCGGAAAATACGGTAATTCATTTGGTGGGTTGTGTAATGGCTTTTGATCATTACCAATTCACTTGGGTCTAATGGGCGCGTCATATCCACCTTTGCAGGAGAAAGTAAAGTAAAATGAGCCTGTTAACCAAACAAGCTGGCTGTTTTCTTCTCTGGTGCTCTGCTTTATTCACTTACGCGCCTCTGATTTGCTGATAGTTGATTTTCTTTCAATTACCGGGGTAGGGTTGAAAAAACTGCATGTTTGTTTCGTTTTCACATTTTAAGGCTTAGTTTGTGTTTTGCATTAAGGATGTGTCGTTGGAAATTTACTGAACTATATCCAACCTGAAAATCTGAAGTCCATAAATGTTGGAAATGCTTCAAATCCCAAGGAAGTGTTTTTAATGGCATTTGAGAGCAGTTGGAGGCTTTAACAGTTATTCTGGAGCCTCACTATCTAGTTTTGGTTTCCTGGCCAATTGGAGGTAGAGAGGCTGGGACAGTGAGAGGAAAGAGCAATAAGCATCAGCAGGTATGCAGGAAAGGATCATACTAATTAACATTTTTGTTTCCATCATTGCCATTTTTCATCAATCATTGCACAATTTCACAGCCTTAGAGTAGGGTTTCTTATCCTAGCCTGGTTACCAGAACCATTCAGTTACTTAATACATATTAAGTAAAGTTGTGATGAGTCTCACTGTAGACATGGTCAGCATGTGAGCACACTCTGCTCAACAGCTGTGGGATTAGCCTCAGATCTCCTTGTTTCACTGCCCTTAGCAAAATAGTGAGTAGCAGCAGCAGAAGAAGAGTTGGTTTTTATATGCTGATTTTCTCTGCCATTTAAGGAAAACCAAACCGGTTTATAATCTCTTTCCCTTCCTCTCCTGCATTGAGCAGGGAGTTGGACTAGATGGCCTGTATGGCCCCTTCCAACTCTATGATTCTAAGTAGGTATGGCTGAAAGAGCTTGAAGAGAACTGTGACTAGCCCAAGGTCACACAGCTGGCTTCATGAGTAGGAGTGGGGAAACCAACCCGGTTTACCAGATTAGAATCTGCCACTCATCTGGAGGAGTGGGGAATCAAACCCAGTTCACCAGATTAGAGTCCACCGCTCATGTGGAAGAGTGGGGAATCAAAACCGGTTCTCCAGATTAGAGTCCACCGCTCTTAACCATTACACCTCTCTGTCTCCATGTGTCTGTAGAGGATGAAGGGATAGGGTGGCCAAGCAGCATAGGAATGGCTTGACAACTAGGGCTGGGCCTTTTGTGGCAGCCGAATAGTCCATTGAAGGGTTGGCTTCCTGTTTGCAACCAGGAGATAGGGCATGAGCCCAGGGATGGTTTTAATTATTCTTTTCCTTTGGGGTGGGTGGGTTGGCTGTAGGCAGTACTCTTCCAAGTGCAGGCCCTGGGACAGTTGCCCATTGGCTAAGACCAGCCCTACATGAGCCAAGACAGAGTGTGTTCTTGCATCCCTCATGCTAAGATGGCTTTGCTTGTATCCACTTGATGCAAGGCTGGGGAGGCTGCATAAGGGAAGAGACAGAGGCTTCCAAAGATACAACACACAGGCAACACTAGCCAGCCCACATGCCCTACTAGGCATTTGTACTATCTGGTTGGCAGACCAGTGATAGGCAGTCTATTGCCCAGCAGAGAGACAGGAAGGTGATAGAGGAAGAAGTTCAGTTTCCTCCAACAATACACAACCGTACTTACATACCTCGAACCAGAAAGAGGATTGGCTCCAATCAGCCTTTCCACTAGTGAAAAGGGGAGGGAGGGGTCCTGCTTGACTACCAAAAAGGGTATGCTGGGAATCACGGGACCAACATAGACAATAGACATACAGAATAGGGACTGTTGCTAAAGAGGGAATTGACTGAGATTGGCTACCTGGGTCTAAGCCACAATGCAAGGGGTTGGTAATGAAAAAAAGATCAGATCATGCCTTTATAGGAGAGTCAACCACTGCTTTAGGACAGAAAGTCTTGCAAATGTACAATTTCACCAGAAAAGGAAAAGTAGCAATAAGTAGCCTTGCCTGAAATGCCCCTTTCAGCTGCTATCAGCTTGGATAAGTGGAATAGGAAACAGCTCGCATTCATGTGTAAAGAAAATGGAGTTGATATCTATTTTTTTTTAAAATAAAAATGGTACATTTGGGTCAGAGGAGCAAAACAAAATACTGGACTATATTCGACTCCAGTATTTTCAGCATTTCCCCCCATCCCTGCAAACTTCTGTTGTCAGAGCCAGGCTGGAAGAAGAATGTTGTTAAGTACCAGAACATAGTGATGCAGGTTAGGAGGGCAAATTCTGCTCCCCTCAAACACACACTCCACTTTTACACACACACACACACACACACACACACACACACACACACACACACACTACTTCTCAAGGAAAGAAGGGGAAAGCTCACACGTTAATTCCCACTTTCCTATGCCTGATCTGCAAGTGAGAACTGCAATAGCTTGTAGAGCAGGGAAGCTTTTCTATCAGCCTTCAATTTGGCATGGAGTCTCCTGCCAAATGAGGGGTACAATCCCTGAAAATATCATGCTCATTTGGGAGGGCAAGATTTACTGTCAAAAATATGTTTCACACTTAAACAAATTGAAATGACTATCAGATTGATTCCCTAGTATGACTAGCTTGACTTCCAAATATTAAATACTCTGACTCCAGCTTCTAAAATACCATATGACCCATTTCCAAATCCAACTAATTTGTTTGGCTAGGTCTTCCCAGCTGGACATTCTACACTTAATGAAACAGATATTGTCAATCAGCTTTATAGCCTTTATGCTTATATTATCCTTTATGTGTTTGGCTTTTCAAGCAAAAGGTCCAAAATGAGCAAGAGGCATTGAAAACAAAGCCCTGGCATATCTTCTTCTATTGCACCGCATATGCACAATTTTTCAACAGTGAATTTTGAAGTGTTTGCTGCCTTTTAGCAGGCAAAAATCTCTCTTGTGAATGAAGTCCACATATAGTCCCCTTGCCTGTCCAATTTAGAGTCTTTCAGCCTAACCTTTAATCCAGGCTCAAGCCTATAAAGAAAAAAAACCTCTCTCTCCTTGACAATCCAGGTCCCTCACCTTGGATGAGTGGGGCAGGCTATACTTCTTCAGAAGTCAGAGAGAAGCACATCCCACGTGCTTAAAGCCATTTTGTCTCTAATGTACAAATTATGAAGCTGATACCGTGCAAGCAAAATCAAGATTTAAAGCTGAACCCTTGGCAGGCAAAATAATAATAATAATAATAATAATAATAATAATAATAAATAGAGGGTGGAGCCCTTAGCCATAAAAACAAATATTGGGGCTGAGCTCTTGGCAGTGAAACAAGTTTTGGGGCTGAGCTAACATTGACAACTCCAGGTAGGGACATTCCTGGAGATTTGGGGGAGGAGGTTGGGGAGGGTGGAGTTTGGGCAGGGGAGGAAACTCAGCAAGCATGCAATACCACAGAGTCCACCTTCTGAAGCTGCCATTTTCTCCAGGGAAATAGATCTCTGTCATCTGGTGATTGGTTATAATTCAGGGACCAGTCCAGGCTCCACATGGATGTTGGAAACCCTAGCCCAAGCAATGGGAAGTAAAAATGCCATTTGGAGCTGAGCATTTAGTAGTAAAGAGCCAGCATGGTGTAAAGGTTAAGAGTGGTGGTTTGGAGCTGTGGACTCAGATCAGGAGAACTGGGTTTGATTCCTCTCTCCTCCACCTGAGCTGCGGAAGCTAATCTGGTGAACTAGATTTGTTTTCCCAGCCACTCCTACACATGAAGCCAGCTGGGTGACCTTGGGCTAGTCACACTCTCTCAGCCCCAACTACCTCACAGGGTGTCTGTTGTGGGGAGGGGAAGGTGATTGTAAGCCGGTTTGATTCTTCCTTAAGTGGTGGAGAAAGTCAGCATATAAAAACCAACTCTTCTTCTTCTGAAGACAAATTGTAAACCCGAACTTCCGAAAACAAAACAGATTTGAATTTACTGGGTTGAGTCTTTGGCACTGAAAACAAATTATAGGGCTTCGAAAACAACTTTTGGGGCTGGGCTTTTAGCATGACAAAGAAATTGTAGATCTGAGCCTGTGAAAATAAAAACAAGATTGATTTTACAGGGTTGAGCCCTTGGCAGTGGAACTGAAAACAAGTTCCAGACCCAAGCCCGTAGAGGAAAAACAAGTCATGGGATGAAGCCCCAAACTGATCTCTAACTCAGATTAAGCCCTGCTCAGTTCCCAGGATCCCAAATAAAGAAGTCAGTGGTTTCCCATTTTGTTGCATATGAGGAATTTTTCCAGCATATATTTCCCCCCCTGCCCCCCCCCCCCACCAACTGTGCAAAAATGTAACTGATTATGACAAACATCCTCAGAGAAGAGCTTTCAGTTTCTCAGGCTTAAGTTCACAAGCCACAGGAACACTTCAGTAACAGAGATGCTTGTACAGAAGACGAAGAGGGGAGATATCTGGGCACATAAATAACAATGAATTGCTCGATATATTGTGATGGCATAAATAAATCCCTGCGGAGTGGCTGAAGTGTTTGCAAAAATACTCTTAGCAATACATCCCGGGTAAAGAGCTTTCTGGAGAGTGAAGCTGCTCAGGCTGCAGTGATATATGGGGTCTGAGAGGCCGCAGTAGTGTGGTTGTAATTCAGTCCTTTTGCTCGGAAATAAATCTAACCAAAAGCAATGTGAAATGAGGGTAGGAGAGGCCAAGAGGAGTAAAGATAATTTACACAAGCTCATTGCCACTTTGGTTTTGGGTTGTCTTAATTATCTTCCTGAATTTCACAGATATTCTTCTTTCTTATCTCTTCTTTTGGCTAGTTTAGTCGTTGGAGATGCCATGTGTATGCGACTTAAAATTGCTCTGTGCAGTGCAGCGGTTGTGAACCGTGGTTCGCCACACGGATAGGGTGATTTTTACCAAACTACTGCAAATGTCCCAAAATACAGGTTTGGGTGTGTCAGCCATTTCTTTCCAGTATTGCCAGCTTCTTAGTGGGGTGGGTGGTCACCACAAAAAGTTCATGTCATAGAAGGGCCACAGAAGTGGACCTTAAGATAAGTCCTAGAAGAATCACAGGGGTAGGTCATGGTTTCCTTGATCTAGAACAGGGTCTGCAAGTGCAGAAGGGTTTCTGAGTAGGGTTGCCAGGTCCCTGTACGCCACCAGTGGGAGGTTTTAGGGGCGGAGCCTGAAAAGGGTGGGGTTTGGGACTTCAATGCTGTCGAGTCCAATGGCCAAAGCGGCCATTTTCTCCAGGTGAACTGATCTCTATCGGCTGGAGATCAGTTGTAATAGCAGGAGATCGCCAGCTAGTACCTGGAGGTTGTCAACCCTAACTTGTCCTGATGTGGAAGCAACCAACATTCCAGGGACTTCAACAAAGGCCTTCTCCAATGCAAAACAAGGATCTGCAGTCAGCAAAACAGAAAAGAAGGAAAGACGAAGCCCCAGCGCGCACACAGTAGTTCTTGTGTGTACCTAAAAGGCTCTTTGGATCTTGGCCAATAGTTATAAAATACATAAAAAAGCATTTGCTGCTTGGCTGTGAAGTGCTGAGTGCGTATTACTGTGCTTTTAAACATGAACAAAGTGCCACTTTATTTTAGTTTCCCACCCCTTTAGCAAGCTGTCGCACTGTTGCATTGTTTGCAGCATATACAATCCTACTTGGTTCAGCTGGGACCTGATTTTAACAGCTTTGTTCAAGCTGAATAGTTTACAAATGGTCTCAGTGCAGTAAGTAAATAAGGCATGTCTGAGTAATGATGCCAGAAACTAGTCCTTTAGAAAAGAACGTCTAATGTAAAATTGCAGTTGTGGCACTGACGACATCCAAACCTTGTTTTGTAGCCTTGTTTGACTCCCTGCCGCTTGTAGGAGGGTGGCTATATTGGTACAAAGGGGTAGCTGAGAGCAGAAATGACCATTTATTTCCATGAGATCACATGGTAGTCTTGTCATGAGGATGCTGCTGAAAAAGGTACCCCCATTGTGAATTCTCCAGTGTCTACCAGCAAGGTTCTAAAATTGTCCTTATGAGGAGAGATAGTGCAAGGCTAGCCTGATCTCGACAGATCTCAGAAGCTAAGCAGGGTCAACTCTGGTTAGTACTTGGATAGGAGACCATCAAGGAATACCAGGTTCGCTAAGAAGAAGAGTAGGTTTTTATATGCCGACCTTCTCTACCTTTTAAGGATAATCAAACCAGTTTACAGTCTCCTTCCCTTCCTCTCCCCACAACAGATACCTTGTGAGGTAGGTGAGGCTGAGAGAGGTCAAAGAGAAATGTGACTAGCCCAAGGTCACCCAGCAGGCTTCATATGTAGGAGTGGGGAAACCAACCCGGTTCTCCAGATTAGAGTCCGCCGCTCATGTGGAGGAGTGGGGAATCAAACCTGGTTCTCCAGATTAGAGTCCATTGCTCCAAACCACTATACCACACTGGCTGCAGAGGAAGTAAATGGAAAACCACCTCTATTATTCTCTTGCCTTGAAAACCCTACTGAGTTACCATAAGTCACCTGTGACTTGACAGCACTTTACACACACACAGTACAAGACACCCACGGGGAGGCATGAATGGCAGACTTGTTAGTAGTGCTTGCCCCCCACCCTGCGGCATCACCGACCCCAGTAGTACTGTGTCCTTGGGGCTTCACATGCTAGATTTAGTATGTTAATGAGTCATTGAGGGTAGAGTGGAGGTAGAGAATGGGGGTGATGGGACTGGAGAGCTCTCTTGCTTTAAAAAAAAATCTGAAGTCCTTTACTGAAAGGAGTCATGACTTAGTAAGTGGCCAAAGAGCAAACTGCTTGCAAATTACAGTAGGAAAGCACAATTAAACAGGGAGCTAGTCAACATGGTGAGGTGATTTTTCTTTTTACTATTCCCAGAACTATAAAAAAGCAATAAATAAAAATAAAAGATAGCAGGCCCATGGCCAATTTTGGCTACCAAATTCCTGGATCCAGCTACATTAACTACCTTCTTCATTAACAATACTTGGTCTTCTATAACCCATAGGCTCTCAACTGAGTCAGCAAGTGTCCAGGGGACCCATCAAATAGAGAAGATCAATGTTCCTCAAGGCCTCACTTCCTGATCCCTAAGAACATAAGAAAGGCCCTGCTGGATCAGATCAAGGCCCATCAAGTCCAGCAGTCTGTTTACACAGTGGCCAACCAGGTGCCTCTAGGGAGCCACAAACAAGACGACTGCAGCAGCACCATCCTGCCTGTGTTCCACCGCACCCAAAATAATAGGCATGCTCCTCTGATGCTAGAGAGAATAGGTATGCAGCATGACTAGTATCCATTCTAACTAATAGCCATGAATACCCCTCTCCTCCATGAACATGTCCACTCCCCTCTTAAAGCCCTCCAAGCTGGCAGCCATCACCACATCTTGGGGCAGGGAGTTCCACAATTTAACTATGCGTTGTGTGAAAAAATACTTCCTTTTATCTGTTTTGAATCTCTCACCCTCCAGGTTTAGCAGATGACCCCGTGTTCTAGTATTATGGGAGAGGGAGAAAAATGGGGGGGGGGGGGGAAATGGAAGAAAAATGGGGGGAAATGGGGGGGGGGAAATCCCTTGGAGGATCCAATTGGAAGGGAAGGAAATTTCCACTGCCTTGGAAATTTGGGGAATCAAAGGTGTGTGTGTGTGGAATAGCTGCCAGCTGCAGTGCCGACAAGAAGAATCCAAACACAAAAAACCAGCGGGTAGTTTTCAGCGGGTGTTTCTCATAATGCCTAAGAAACACGGATTTGTGTTACCGTCCCGGAAAATCCCAATGACACAAAACAGAGATTTTGGTGTATATTTTTTGTCTTATGAATTTAATAATGCATACCCCTACAGAAAAGTACAGAATAGCACGGGAGAGAAGACTGAGCCTTGTGGACATCCACAAGACAAATCCTACAGGGAGTTGGGTTTGTTTAGTTTGGAGAAGAGAAGGTTGAGGGGAGACATGATAGCCATGTTTAAATATTTGAAGGGATGTTATGTTGATGAGGGAACTAGCTTGTTCTCTGTTGCTCCAGAGACTAGGACACGGAGTAATGGATTTAAACTAATAGAAAAGCGATTCCACTTAAACATTAGGAAGAACTTCCTGACGGTGAGGGATGTTCGATGGTGGAATGAACTGCCTCAGAGGGTGGTGGAGTCCCCGTCTTTGGAGGTCTTTAAGCAGAGGCTGGATGGCCATCTGTCTGGAATGCTTTGATTGTGGGATCCTGCATGGCGGGGGGAGGGTTGGGGTCACTGGGGATGTAGGGGGAGGTAGTTGTTAATTTCCTGCATTGTGCAGGGGGTTGGACTAGATGACCCTGGTGGTCCCTTCCAACTCTATGATTCTATGATTCTACACTGATGACAACTACTCTCCAGTAGCAACTGTCTGAGACATAATATTTTTCAAAGAGTGGAGTCCAGATTCCCGGGACTCGACTCTTCATGTAGCTACACAGCACCTGTGGAAATGTCAGTTTTAAAATAAAGGAGAGCCCGATTGGGCTCAGAATGCTGTTGTGAGGGGAGGAGGGGTTCCTGTCTCCCTCCATTATCTCTGTTCACCAAAATGATGGTAGTGGGGAGTCATTTTTCCGTTTCTGCTGCTCCACATGGAGTTTCTGTAGAAAAGCACCATCAGCTTCTGCCTGTACAGCCCCCTCCTTCAGTAAACTGTTGTGTGTGTGCGTTAAGTGACATCAAGCTGCTTCTGACTCATGGCGACCCTATGAATCAATGTCCTCCAAAACATCCTTAACAGCCTTGCTCAGATCTTGCAAACTGAGGGTCGTGACTTCTTTTATAGAGTCGATCCATCTCTTGTTGGGTCTTCATCTTTTCTTGCTGCCTTCAACTTTTCCTAGCATGACTGTCTTTTCCAGTGACTCTTGTCTTCTCATAATGTGACCAAAGTACTACCAAGTAAACTGATGTGTGTGTGTTAAGTGCCATCAAGTTGCTTCTGACCCATGGTGACCCTATGAATCAATGTCCTCCAAAATGTCCGATCTTTGACAGCCTTGCTCAGGTCTTGCAAACTGAGGGCTGTGGCTTCCTTTATTGAGTCAACCCATCTCTTGTTGGGTCTTCCTCTTTTCTTGCTGCCCTCAACATTTCCTAGCATGACTGTCTTTTCTAGTGACTTTTGCCTTCTCATAATGTGACCAAAATACGATAGCCTCAGTTTAGTCAACTGATAGAAATGGAAAATTTTCCAAAATATTTGTTCCCTTGCTTTATTTTTTAAATGAATGAAAAAGGAGTCAACCGTTCCTTCTGCTCTACCCCAATTATGTGTAGCCTAAATTGCCCTTTAATACTTACCTTTCAGCCGTTAACAGTGCAATCCTAAGAATATTTTCCTTAGAGTGAGCCTCACTGAGTAGACTTCAGTAGAATGCTGAATTGACCTGCCTAGGATTGCACCAGTTCTTGTACCCATAGCTTTTTTGCCCCTACCATCCCTAACCCAATGTTTGCCTGGCCCTTCTCATGCATCTGTTTATTCTGCACCTTGTCAAAGGATAAAATGATGCATGGCTCCGATTACCCATGCTGAATTTTTTATCGCTTTGCAAATACACACTTTGCACAGCCTTATTCTTGAGAGTGCATCAGGCTCTGCAGTTGTACATCATTTTTCAGTCTTTTTGGATGCAACTGGAAGAGAATTATGCTTTACAAACCCTAACTAATGATTAAAAAGCATTTTTACATCTGGGAACAAGCGATTTGAGTGCTGAGGCCTTTTCATCTCTTGAAACCTTGGCTTTGAATCCTTCGTGATGCACAAGGAATAACTCAGAGGTTCAGCTTTGTGTCCATCAGTAAAATTACCTGCAGTTTGGGCAAAATTGGCCTCCTTTGTTCCGGAGGAACCTGTGAATGTAGTAGCAAACTAGATGTACCATTTTGCAACGAACCAGCCCTCAGTTGGCAGCAATGGTGGCTTGATGGTCCTGCTTCACAGAGGAGATTGGAAAGCAGGATGGACTGGACTCAGGCTGCAATCCTAAGAATGCTATCCTGGGAGTAAGCAGAATTAACAAATAGGGCTTACTTCTGAGTAGACCTTTTTAGGATTGCTCTCTCTCGATGGCCTTTTGGCCCCTTGCAACTCTGTGGTTCTACCATAAATATAAATGAAACTAGCTTGTATGGAGTCAGCTCACTGTTCAATGTGGTTTTGTTTAGTCTGCTCTGATCGGCAACACCTTGCTTTGGAAGTCCTTTTAACTTTTCCTACTGGCGAACCCTTAAGCAGAGATGCTGGTGATTGAACCAGGGACTTTTAAGCATACACTCCACCACTGACTTATAGGTCGTATGTACGGTTGCCAATCTCCAGGTGCTGGCCGGAGATCTCCTGCTATTACAACTGATCTCCAGCCAATAAAGATCAGTTCACCTGGAGAAAATGGCCGCTTTGGCAACTGAACTATATGGCACTGAAGTCCCTCCCCTCCCCAACCCCACTCTCCTCAAACTCCACCCCAAAAACCTCCCACTGGTGGTGAAGAGGGACCTTGCAACCCTAGTCGTATGGGTTCCAGCAAGTTACTTGTTATTATTTGAGCGGCAGCCATAAGAAATAAACTAAGTTCCACAACTACCGTATATACTCGCGTATAAGCCGAGTTTTTTAGCCCAAAAAAAGGGCTGAAAAAGCCGACCTCGGCTTATACGCGGGTCAATACGGTAGGGGAGGGGAGGGGAGGGGGGAGGGATGGAGGAGGGAGGGGGGAACTTACCGCCGCCGCCATTGCCGCCAGGCCCGCGCGGTTCCCCCCGGCCAGGAGCGCCCGGGTGGCCTCCTGCGGCCGCTGCAGGGCTGCGCCGCCATTGCCGCCGGGCGCGCGCGGTTCCCCCCGGCCTGGGAGGGCCTCCTGCGGCCGCTGCAGGGCCGCGCTGCCACCCCCACCGGGCGCGCACGGCTCCCCCCGGCCAGAAGCGCCCTGGGGGGGCCTCCTGGGCCGCGGGGGGGGGCACCGCCTTCACCGGGCCTGGAGCGGCCTAGGAGTGGCCTGTGGGGCCTCCTGGGCCACGGGGGGGGGGGGGGGGCGCCACCACCTGCCTGTGCACCAGGTAAGCCTGCTGGGGGGGGGAAGGGGTTATAAGCCAACCCTCGGCTTATACGCGGGTGCCTAATTTTTCCCCATTTTTGGGGAGAAATTAGGCACCGCGGCTTATACGCGGGTCGGCTTATACACGGGTATATAAGGTATATGTAGAACCAGTGTGGTGTAGTGGTTAAAGTGACTGACTAGGATCTGGGAGACCCAGGTTCAAACCTCTGCTCTGTCATGGAAACTTGCCGGGTGCTCTTGGACCAGTCAGATACTCCTCACAAGGTTGTTGTGAGGATAGAATAGAGGAGCAAATGATAAGCCACTTTGGGTCTCTGTTCGGCAGAAAGGTGGGGTATAGACGAAGCTAGTAAGAAAGTAAGTAAGTAAATAAAGCCAGCTGCCTACATTGTCACACTTTAGTGTGACCAAGAAGTTAGCGTGAATCTATTCAAACAGGAGCAAGTTTGATTCTTAATGGCTGGAGTAACTAGGGTCAGGGAACTGGTTTAACCTGTCTACAGTATGTGTTTAAGTGACCTGCAGCCATTCATTCCAGTGCCTGCTTTGCCCTTCTGCTGCAGGAGGTGCCCAGAAAATGCCTCCCTCTGCCTCATTTGCTTCATTGAGCTGCCAAAAGCAAGTGTGTGGGCCTACTGAATAACTCCTCTTGCTGTTACCAAATATCTCCCTGTGCCTGCTGAGCAATTGCTGCCTGCCTTCTAGAGCGTTGTTCATTGGGTTGCCAGGTGCCATCTTTGCTCCCCTGGGAAAACAAATGGGGGTAGTGGAGTATCGTTGTGCAGTGTCATGAAACCACTTCTGGTTGCACCCGGAAGTGACATCACAATGCTCTAGGAATTCCCCGATTTCTAATGGAATCCAGGGGCAGGAGTTTGCCCAATGCCCCTGGGCCAATGGCAACCCTAGACTTGTAGAGCTGCATTGGCCCACCGCACCAAGTATGATTTGAACTGGGAGGATTCTTTGGAGGAGGAGTGCAGTCCTGAAAAACGTCATCCAAATGGCGTGAAAAAACAAAAATGAGCCAAGAACAAACACTGTGTAGGCTTTTCCCAGATGGCCAGGGATGAAAACACTCAATAGCTTAGGAAGGGAAAACAAGGCAGGCTGTTTTTCATGAGTTTGCCCTTAATGCTCTTGCAGCTCTCAATTCGTGGGCTTTTTTGTGAGGGGCTTTTTGAAAACTGTGTGTTTGTAAGCAAAAAACCAAAAAAAATCCTTTCATTTTGTCTCACCCCCATTAAGACAGCAGGGTGCTGTGTTTACCGCTTGTGGCTACGCTGGAAATGATACCGGAACTGCAAAAGTTCTTCTCATTGAACTGTCACATTTGTCTGTCTTTTGAGAAAGGCGCAAAGGCTTCCTGCAGAGTTCGTGACTTCAGGGAGAGCCGCTGCCAGGAGAAACTGGCAACCGCTGAGTCTGTGCAGCAGCAAAGAGAGTGGTAAAGATCCAGGCATGCTTGTTGATAAGCAACATAGAGAGATGATAGAAATGCGCTTGCAATATACTGTTCTAGGTAAGAGAAAGATGTGCCAAGAATTTTTGAAAATGATATGCCAGGCAAGAAAGCTAAAACTCTCTTGAGGTCAAAAAGTGTGCATTTGAAGTGAGTATGCAATGTAGTTGGTGAGCAGCAGATTCAGAATGGACTTTCTTCATGTAATACATAGGGTTGCCAACTGCCAGGTAGTAGCTGGAGATGTCCCACTATTACAACTGATCTCCTGGCAACAGAGATCAGTTCACCTGGAGAAAAATGGCTGCTTTGGCAATTGGGCTCTATGGCGTTGAGGTCCATCCCCTCCCTAAACCCCGCTCTCATCAGGCTCCGCCCCAAAAACCTCCCACCAGTGGTGAAGAGGGACCTGGTAACCCTAGTAGCATATCATTCACTTACAGAATCCTCAGCCACAGGATGCAGCCATGGGCATTAGCTTAGATGGCCTTGAAAGGGGACAAAAGGTCAATCTGTGGCTATTAACTAGCTAAACTAAACCTTCTTGTTCAAAGGCAGTATATCTCTGAATGCCAGCTGGTGGACAGAAGCAAGGAGGAGAAGGCCTCAGCCTCGGTGCTCTTCTTGTAGGGCTTCTGCTTGTGCCAGGATGGCCACTGTGGGAAGCAGGGATACTGAGATAGGTGGACCATTGGTAGGGTTGCCAACTGCCAGGTATTAGCTGGAGATCTCTTGCTATTACAACTGATTTCCAGGTGATAGAGATCAGTTCACCTGGAGAAAATGGCCGCTTTGGCAATTGAACTCTATGGCATTGAAGTCCCTCCCCCCCCTCAAACCTTGCCCGCCTCAGGCTCTGCCCCAAAAATCTCCAGATATTTCCCAACCCAGAGCTGGCAACCCTAACCATTGGTTTGATCTAGGAAGGCCCTTTTCATGGGCTTATTCCTCCCTTTGCTTTGTACAGTTTGGACTCTCTGCAGTAGTGCAATATCTGTACCGGGCCTCCTAAGATGAAATGTGGAGAAAGCAGAAGCTGCAATTGATTCTGGTGCATAATTTATATGCGCAAAAAAAAAATCTGTATAAAAGTTCCAGTCCATGAATTCTAACTCAATGAAATATTCAAAGGACGATAAAATGCATTTTCAGGTATAAGATTTTCTGGCACTGAGGAGCTCCTTGGACATCATGCCAGAGAGCTCCCAAATCTCTGCCAAATGCCTAATGCACTGGAAGGCGTGTCTTGCACCAGATGCTGGATAACTAGAATGGCTGAGCTTTGACAGCTTGTTTGCACATTTGGATAATGTGCTGGGAAGAGGGGCTGATGCTCCTTGGGAAACTATTGATTAAATAACCTAGCTCGGCATGGCTGCTGCTACTTGTGCAATTTTTAATTTTTTATTTTCAGGAGGGCTGTCAAACAAGACTGTAGCCCCATTCTCTCCAATGGGGAATATGCAGGATCCCAGAGGCTTATCCCAGAGGCGGAGCCAGTATGGTATAGCTATTAAGAGCGGTAAACTCTTATCTGGAGAACTGAGTTTGATTCCGCACTCCTACACATGAAGCCTGCTGGGTGACCTTGGGGCTAGTCATGGTTCTCTCTGAACTCTCTCAAGTCCACCTATATCACAAGGTGCCTGTTGTGGGGAGAGGAAGGGAAGGTGATTTGAGACTCTTTAGAGGTAGAGAAACATGGGGTACAAGAACCAACTCTTCTTCTTCTACCTGTTCGGTAGCAGACTGAGGCTGTAGAAGTTTGAGCTCTGATTGAAATGGCTGAACTCATCCTCTGTTTTGTAGCTTGTCCTTTCTACAGATTCTTCACTCCCTTCTTTGGGATTCCTTCAGCCAACCAGTGTCTGTCTTGAGTGAGGATCTGTTTTTGCTGCAGTTCTGCCAGGGTGTGAGAAAAGCACATTAACTACAGAGTTCAGCTTCCCAAGAATCTCAGTTTTTGTTAGATAAAAAGCCAGTTTCTAGCTGCTATGGTGGTGAACATATGGTTGAATGGGTGTGTACAATACTTGCAGGAGTATTAAAGGTAGAGTTACCAACCTCCAGGTGGGGCCTGGAGTTCTCCCCAAATTGCAGCTGATCTCCAGAACAGAGGGATCAGTTCTCCTGGAGGAAATGATAGGCAACCCTCCTATCTACTAATGTCCCCTCACTATTAATTTCTGGGTATGGGTCTGTGCATGTGTAGCAGTAATTGTAGAGGAGGAGGAGGAAAGACTTCAATGAACATAAGAAGTGAAACAGCTGTGTATACACATGCAAGTGGAGTGGTCTGTACATACCTAGAAAAGCTCCAAACTATGGAGAATTCCTACTGCATAACTACCACTTCAGAGACAAAGCCAGGTAATTTGGAACTCCAAAATAATAATGGAGGAAAAAATTGGAAGCACTCCTGATTTTTATGAGTTTTATGACATTATATCCAATGACATTCGGCTCCTCTGTTCCTGCCAGAGCATACAGAACTTTTGAAGCCAGGACACTTTAGTCACTGATTAGTTTTACTTCACTGGGATCAAAAACGCATGGTCGCTGTAGCCTCCTTTATTTCCTGTTTCAGCCAGTTTTGCGAACGGACATTATTGATTGTCGGCTCAGCCCTGTTTCGACGCAAAATGAACCCGGCTTTTCCCATTCCTCTTCTGGCTCGAATCAAACTGTTCTTCCTGGCTCGTCATTGGTCAATTTGAAACGACCAATCGCTGGGGGCTGGGGGCGTGGCAAACTAAACAGAAACCCCGCGTCTCCCGCATTTTCTGTTTTCATGGATCGATTTGCACACAGTTTCGTCCCTGCTCATTCAAGGTAATGTGTCCAGTTTTCCCCCCAGCCCGGGTTACTTTGATTCTGGGAATAAAGGAGGTTCAGCAACCATGCGTTTTAGACCAATATCTTCTTCCCCAGAACACAAAAGTGTCAGTGGAGTCCTGTGCCGAAGAGCTTGCTTCCTAGCCAGTTGGGGTTGTTCAGTTGTTGGTTCTGAGGGAAGTAAGAGTTCTCCTGACCTGAGTGATTTAAGAATGTGCTAATCATCACACTGGAAAAAATAATGTTGGAATATATATTTTATTCTCATTTAGGCCTGTTGTCATTGATATTGTATGGTTCCTGTGGTTTGCTTGGCCTAATTCATTTTAGCAGTAGTAAATATCTACCCCTTAAGTGTAGGATTGCCGGCTCTGGGTTGGGAAATACCTGGAGATTTTGGAAGTGGCGCCTGAGGAGGGTGAAGTTTGGGGAAGGAAAGAACTTCAACAGGGTTTAATGCCATAGATTCCACTTTCCAAAGTGGCCATTTTCTCCAAGTGAACTGATCTCTGTCATCTGGAGATAATTTGTAATAGAGGGACATCTTCAGCCACTGCCTGGAGGTTGGCAACTCTCCAGTGGAAGAGCCACTTAAGTTGGAGGAAGGCTTCAAAGTTGAGTCAAAAGGAGTAGGGTATAAATGTTTTAATAAATGAATAACTTTGCTCAGTGAGGTGGTAAGACAGGGGTAGGATCCGCACCAGTGGAGAGAATCCATCCATTTTTTTACACTAGGTCTTGTTCAATTCCCCTCCTTGCTACAGTGCTCATCCCACACTGCTTTTGTTCATTCAGCCCTCATGATTCCCAGCATAGATTTTTTTGGGGGGTGGTCAGATGAGACCCTCTTTTCCTTTTCCCAAGCTGAAAAACTGGTTGGATCCCACCCAGTGTGATGAAAAAGGACCCCGAAAATGAGAAATAAGCTACGCAGCAAAATGTTGAATGTAAAAATCATCTGCCATTGTGTGGAAAATGCTGTCCTATATCTTGAGTCCAGCGGTAACTGCAGGAGTCAATCAGCATCCCTCTGGGCGGCTAACAAACGCTAAAAGACAGCTGACATCCCCTTTTATTATTATGGGAAGGCAGCAAGTGTAAATTTAACAGACTGGTTTGTGCGATGAAAAGGAATCCCAGAGCCTGGGCTGATAAAGCGACAGGAAAGAACAGCCCTAATAAATAGTATAGGGGATTAAACCAATAACTGTCCTTAATGTAAACAAGCATTGGACTAATTGGCTGGTTGCCCCCCACTGAGCATCATATTAGGGAAAATGAGTTGCTGCAGGAAAAAAGCATAAAATGCAATAAACATATAACTTTAAAGCTCTGTGGAGGAACGATAGAGAAAATTTACAGTTTGAAATTATCATCCTCTATGAGTCTGTAGTCATTTATGCATGGGTACTTGGACTCCTGTTTGTCCCCTGTCTGACTCGGTTGTTCCTTGGAGTTCTGCATGAGTTTTCCGTCCATTAGAAATGACCTCGCTGCCAGCCCTCGCAATGTCCGAGTCTTCCTATTCCTCTGCTAACCCAACTCTTCCCTCTCCCCTGAGCTCAGCCTGGCTGAAATCTCCATGCAGAAGGCAAAGCACTGGACACAGAAGCTTGCTTTCTCTCACAGCCAATCACAAAGCTGCATGTAAAGAGGCAGGGATTCAAATGCTCCCTGCTTCCTCGGGGCTCTTTCTCAGCAAAAGAAAGGCTTTTGACAACCGAGGCTTGGATTTCTCTCCCCCCCCCTTCCTTTCAGATTGCTCCTTTTTTTGTTTTTATATTCTTAAAATGCTTTTTTATGCAGCAATTGGGTTTGGGGAGGTTTCTCTCACAGTAAGCACTGCGAAGTAAGCCAATTACAAAGCAGCATTTAAAGGGGCGGGGCTTGATTTGAATTTGGAGACTGCTGATGCAGAGATTCCTAACAGGAATGTGTGAGTCCAGCCAGAAATGAACCTCAGGTAAAACTCCCATGCATAAATGACCTGTGTCTGAATGGACCCATTTATAAGGGGCAAGCCTGCTTGTCATTATCACTGGTTGGTCTTAGTTTCACTCCTGACTTTCAATGTGCATTGGCAATGGCTGGGATAAGGCCAGGTTTGCTCTGCCAAACCTAATTTGCCTTAAATATATCCTGTAAAGGAAATAAGGACCTTTGCTAAGGGATTCTTCACTTTGGAGTTCGGAAAAGCTACGCTTCCTGGATTCCATGCTCCATTTGCCAGAGACAACTTTGGATTTCTGATTCACTATGGATTTTCTGCAGCTGCATAAAAATATAACCTGCCAGCCCATAGTGTAGTTTTGGCAAATCAAACCCTCTCTTTTTTTCATTATTTTATTTCCAAAATCTTAACCACTTTTCCAAATTATGTGGTATACAACACAGACAAAATCCGTAATTACTAAAATTAGGAAAAAAGCAACATACAACAGGTTTTTTTAAATCCACAATCACAAGTTAAATGATCATAAAACTATTAAAGCATTGTAAAAAAAAAACCATGGCAATGAAACAGGCAAACAAAGAAAAGAGTAAACCAGACAGTAGTATACAATACAGAACATCCATCAACAGTTCATATTACAAACAGTCCTGTCAGTTAAAACCTCTAGAGAGCGAACACATTTTCACTTTTCAGCAGAAGGCTTATAAAAATGGGACCAAACAAACATCTTAGGGCTGAGAATACCAGAGGGGTGGGGTTACGAAGAAGACACTGCTACACATGGAGACTAGCCTGTCCTCTTTACAAGCCAGCACCTCACACAGGGCCTCCCCAGTTTATCGCAGTACAAAGAGTTACCGCTCTTCGATCCAGTAAAATATGGTAGTTACTGATTTGTGTGTGTGTTTCAGGTGGATTTAATCCCAATAATTTACTCCCAGTATAAACTGGAGTAACTATACACCTAGGGTTGCCATGTCCCTCTTCACCCCTGGTGGGAGGTTTTGGGGGCGGAGCCTGAGGAGGGCAGGGTTTGGAGAGGGGAGGGACTTCAATGCCACAGAGTCCAATTGCCAAAGCGGCCATTTTCTCCAGGTGAACTGATCTCTATCGGCTGGAGAGCAGTTGTAATAGCAGGAGATCTCCAGCTAGTACCTGGAGGTTGACAAAATAAAGGCTCAGTGCTGTTAAGATAATTGGAGCAACCCAAAACAGCACTCAATAATAATAATGAAATTAGAGTGAATTTTATAAAAGTGCAAAGGTGAAATAAAGTAACAGATATATACAAAATATATACAAATAGAAGTACAACTAGATACAAATATCAAACAGGATTTTTCTTTACAATATACAGTCCAGCATGAGAATGACCAAAGGAAGGATACCACCGATCCTATATCAACAGGTAAGTCAAAAGGGTATGTATACTGTCCATAAGTCTTTGCCGAAATATAATGTATATGTTATAGATATTTTTCGTAGATTTAGGTTTAAAATGGTTGGAGACAAGGCAAAAGAAGCAAAGCCATGACGAGAAGATATCAGGACGTGTCGTCTAGATCAGGATCATGTTTTGCATCTGGCTTCATCTGGCTTCATCAGCTACATGTATCGAAAAATTAGTAGTAAAAACCTTAGTAGGTGACGTCTCATAAGGGACCTTTACAGGAACTGCTTGTGGTCCCTTATGAGACGTCACCAACTAAGGTTTTTACTACTAATTTTTCGATACATGTTGCTGATGAAGCCAGATGAAGCCAGATGCAAAACGTGATCCTGATCTAGACGACACGTCCTGATATCTTCTCGTCGTGGCTTTGCTTCTTTTGCCTTGTCTCCAACCATTTAAAACCTAAATCTACGAAAAATATCTATAACATATACATTATATTTCGGCAAAGACTTATGGACAGTATACATACCCTTTTGACTTACCTGTTGATATAGGATCGGTGGTATCCTTCCTTTGGTCATTCTCATGCTGGACTGTATATTGTAAACAAAAATCCTGTTTGATATTTGTATCTAGTTGTACTTCTATTTGTATATATTTTGTATATATCTGTTACTTTATTTCACCTTTGCACTTTTATAAAATTCACTCTAATTTCATTATTATTATTGAGTGCTGTTTTGGGTTGCTCCAATTACCTGGAGGTTGGCAACCCAATATACACCAGTTGAATCTAGTTTCACAAATGACTTACAAATGGGGTAAGAAGAGGAGTAAAGTACTCTTCAAAGGATCTCTGGGCCATTCCAAATTATAAGAAGTGAAAATGGGAGAGATGTCTATATAGGGAAATAATGAGTGATATTTTTGAATACCGAAAAGGGAAGGATATGAAGGAAAGCAGCAGTGATAGGCATCATTACTGATGAGTTATAGTAAGGCTTGCCTTGTCGACTCAGCCCCTGAGCCCCCCACCTTTTCTTTTCTTTTTTCTTTTTTGCAATTTTGCTTGGGACTGCATCTGGAATATCAACCATTTCTTGTCTCCTTGCCAATTGAGGGATCATAAAATTACACTTATGACTTAATAATAAACTACATTTCCTCCCATGCTGCCACAGGGAATTGCTTGAATGGGGGTAAATGGCCGATTAGGCAAAGGAAGATGGCTTAGGAGGCAGACGTCCAGAATTTTGAGGGCAGGGAGTTTCACATCCTGTGTCTCTGAGGGACTGAAGAAGAAATATAGACAGCCTTAGAAAGAAGTTTCCTTCTTACCATGGACATGTTAACTATGGGCATATGTATATCCTGCTCACTTCAGATTTGAAGTTTTCAAAGAAAATCTACAAACTGTCATTTTAGAAAAGTAGAGTTTACAAGAAAGAATAAAGAGCAAAGTGAAGAGGGAAAAACTAAGGGATAAAACACAAACATATTGTCCTGGGCAGAGAGACCCAACTTATTCAGCCAGGGACCAAATTCTCGTTAGCCAGACTGTTTAAGAGTCAGAGCCAGCATGGTGTAGTGGTTAAGAGCAGCAGACTCTAATCTGGAGAACTGGGTTTGATTCCCCACTCCTCCACATGAAGCCTCCTGGGAGACCTTGGGCCAGTCACAGTTCTTTCAGAACTCTCTCAACCTCACCTACCTCACAAGGTGTCTGTTGTGGGGAGGAGAAGGCGATTGTAAGCCACTTTGAAGTTCCTTAAAGGTAGAGAAAAGCGGGGTATAAAAACTAACTCTTTGCGGGGTATAAAAACTAACTCTTCTTACTATAGGTTACATTTTCCTCATGTGATCCCTTGGTCTGTCATTGGTAAGAGCACTGTGTCACAAACTTACTACTTCCAAAGTCTTGCCAGGTGGGCTAATCTCCCAAACCAGGGAGCCCACTCTAGGAAGGTGGCTGGTTTGGCAGGGGAAAACAAACACAAGGCTGAAGTGTGTCCATATACCTCAGGGTACCCAGACAGCCAGAGACCAAGGGACCAAACCTCTAGTCCTTCCTGGGTCTACACAAGAAACTAACCCAATAAGTTTGCACACTCAGAAATCCCCAAAACAAGTCACTTTGGTAGCTGTAGTCAACTTGGGCCAAAGTCCTGGGTTTATATTAAAGCCTTCGAAATTCAAGAATGCACCAAAATATATTTAAAGGGATTTGTTCTGGCAAAAGCTGTAAATAAATAAATAAATATTTAAAGGGATTCATTAAAAGGATGTGTAGGAATATACAACAATGAACTGAGAATAAAATAATAAAACCAGATAGCTAACCTAGATAATTACAAGCATTGGTTCTCTAATCCAGGGGTTACTTAGCAAGGCAGAGTCCAGATAGTTTCAAAGTCCAAATTCAACAGGTGCCTGGCTGTCATGGACCACCCCAGCCAAAAGTGTCCCAAGGCTGGTTGTAGTCCAAGCAAAGAGCAAAACTAAAATAAAGAATCTTTCCTTTATGCCTCTCATACTGGAGAATTCCTTGTGAATCCTGCTAGAGAACCGGAATATTGGTCTGTTGAAAGTTATACTCATTGAAAAATTGGCTGATGAAGCTTATTGGCGAAAACGTATCAGGATAAAGCATTCCCTTTCTGCTACGTGGTCCATTTCCCTGTGACACCAGGGGTCTCCCGGCTCCCGCCCCATCCAGCGGGGCGAAGATTTCCATCAACCTTTCGGGCGTTTGCTGTGAATTCAGGACGCTTTTGAGTGATCACACAGTCACCCTACTGCTCTTGTTTGTGCGTCTTACCACAGCTTCAACCTTCTACCATTTGTTGGGAACTTTTAATATCTTGGTCTCCTTCACTTTAGGTTATATAAGAGCCTTTTGTATGTATGATGCACATTGTTTGCACAACAGTTTTGAATGTTGTAAATATATATGTAAATATTGGTGATAGAACACAATAAGAATTATTCATTGTGATATAGACTATTGTGTTTTGTGATTTATAGTGAGCCTGTGTGCTGTTTTTTCTTTACACTCTCATACTGAGCTGGCATGATTTTGGCTAGCCAATCAATTGTAGGCTCAGTGATGTAACCCAACTGACCATTGGTGCTACTCACCAGGTGATGTAACCAATCAGGAGTGCTTTGACTGTGGGATCCTGCATGGCGGGGGGAGGGTTGGGGTCACTGGGGATGTAGGGGGAGGTAGTTGTTAATTTCCTGCATTGTGCAGGGGGTTGGACTAAATGACCCTGGTAGTCCCTTCCAACTCTATGATTCTAGGTGAGATGACCAATTAGTTTCTGATGTTCTGCAGCTGCATCAGATCCAATTAACAAGCTCCCACAAGTCTTTGCATTAATGAGATGGAATGTGGAGGCCCACTTGGGTGGCCTTGAAATCGTTAGGGGTAGAAGAGACACCCTGCAGCTGTGAATGCCTCCCATCCTCCCTCTGAGCCACTGTCAGCTTGGCCTTGATGCTCAGAGAGCATCTTGTTCAGTAGACCTTAGCCTGAACCATTGTTTCAATTTGAACAAGAAACTATGAAAGAGGCCTAGTCTTTTGACAACCTGGTTCTACCTCATGCTCAGTTACCAGGTGTGTGGGGACTAGCATCATTAGGTCCCTCCTGGCAACCGATGGAAGATGTTGGGAGGTGGGTACGGGGTGGTGGTGGGGGAGCAATTAGCACCTGTGTGTGATGATGTCACTTTCAGAATGATGTGGAAGCACCAGCATCACACAAGGGGGGCACTCTATCACTTCCCCCAAAACTCTAGTGGGGACACATTTGGATTGGGACCATGACAGAGAAATTAGAAAACACAATTCCTAAAAAAACACTTATTTTTACTTTTTCTACTCCATGCAATCATTACATTATCATATTTTTGTCCTGGCCTTCCTCTAATGAGCTCAAGGCACTATTCATTGGTTCTTTCCTCCATTTTTTTTCCACAGCATCCCTAAATAGCAAGATAGCTTGAAATGCAGCAAAACCCAACATCCCCCACTGACCTTCACAGTTGTATCAGAATTTGAATCTCGGTTTCCACGCTCTTAGTTCAACACTCTCTCCACACTATAAGAAAGCATTTCTTAACCCTTGTCAGCAGGAAGCATGAGATTCACTGGTGTTCAATCCTAAAACTTGCTGTTTAAAGTCTACCATCTTGAGGAAGCACGCTAGAAAAGAGACTGTCTCTGTGAACGTATACATCTTTTCTTTTACCTATGAACCACCACAGCCGATCCCCACAAATCTGTGGATGCACTATTGTTTTCTCAAAAACTATGGCTTCAAAAGTAGAACTGGAGTTCCAAGTCCAACAACTCTACAAAAACAATTTTCACATGGAATCAGTCTTCGCATTAGTCTGTTTTCAGTATGGATCCATGTCTTACAAACACTCTGTAAATCTTCCACTCAGCACATTGAAAAATTATTTTAAAAACTTCTTTTAAAAGTCAAGATATGGCCCACTGCTATTTCAAACATGGCTTTCAAAGGAGATCTTACTGCACTCGCCATCCATCTGCTCTGTCAGTGTGGCCTGCATTCGGGATTAATGTACTGGAGGAAGGAGATGGATCAGCTGTTAGAAAATGGCAGCTTTATTGGGCACTGAATATCTCTAGGGAACAGAAGCTGATTGGCTGATAGAATGGTATAATGTGTTTTCTCATTTGCCCTTCCTCAAGGTCATGGCTGGCTCACAGCAGCTGTAAAGATCCTGGGCCTTGGTAATTTACCGCAACCCCCTGTTCTCCACATATGACAGTTTTTGCTCCTCCCGTTCAAAGTTCTCTTGACTCCCTCTGAACTCTACGGAGGGAAAGTGAGTGAAGTGGCCTCATTATTTTAAATGGGGCTTGACAGAACCTAACAAAGAGCATAAAACAGAGCAATTTTCACAGGCAATCGCACCAAGGCAGTTAAAGCAAGGCTGAGAACTCAATTACAGCCCATTACTGTCGGAGCTGTCTGTTTCTTTCCGGCGCCAGCTTAGTCTCTCTGGCCATTGGCTTCTGCAACGTGCAGTCCAAACAGACAAAGGTTGCTCACTTTATTCTTACCTGCTTCGTTAATGGTACTCGTCATCAGCTCTCAGGATTCCCCCAGGTGCAAAGAAATAAATACATGAAAAAATTGGATTGAAATCACTAGAAAAACAAAACGGTACTTCAGTTCCTAACAGAGCCTGAAAAGGGAGACTTCTAGGAAGTCAACCTGAGCTTCCCCTATAGAGTTGCTGAAGGCATGATCCTTGTCACAATCAAGCTGCCTCAGTGCCACTGAAGACAAAACATTTGTTTAGATGCTGCCTCACATTTCTGTTTTCAAACTTCGGTCAGATGAGGATGGTTGTCTCTGCTTAAAGCCCCCTGCTAAGCAGCTGACTGGGGGGAGGGAGGCATGGGGCACCTGTAGATCATAAGGCCAGGGGAAAACACTTGTTGGGTAGGTGTGTACATCTACCTGAGGTATTTTGTTTATTTAAAAAATGTCCATGATGTTTCTCAATAGAACCTGCTCAAGGCAGTTCACAAAGTGATACCGAATAAAATATAAACCACCATAAAAGTAGCTGACAGTGGATAAACGTTTAAAAAAACCAGCATTAAAAAAATCCAGCCAGAGGATAAAAACATTGTGCAGCTTTAAAGGAATCTCAGAAAACTCTTCTCAGGCTAGAAAGAGACCATTTTTTAAAAAACAGGTAAAATAAAACCCCAGATTGAAAGCCTGGGTAAAAAGATGTGGTTTGGCCTAGCACCTAAACGAAAAGAAGATAGGTACCAGGTGAGCCTCAAGTTTAAAAGAGTGCCAAAGGTGAGATGAGATGCCACTTCTGAAAAAGCCCGGTTTTTCTTTGCCACTCACCTCAGCTCATCTCTGAAGGTGGAGGCACAGATGCCAGGGCTTCTGAGAAAGATCATAGCTGGCAGGCTACTTGAGGTAGCAAAATAAGTGTGTGTGGAGTAAGGTGGAAACACACACACAAAAAAAATGGCTGTCCACTAACAATAATCTGCATAACACAGCACCAGATATCTGCTGGGACACAGCAGAGAGGTGAACCATGGAATCTGGCGTGCGTGTACCTGTTCTAAGTAATTAATTCCTCAATAAGACCTAAGGGCAGCAAACACATCTAAAAGTAAGGCCCTTAGACAACAAATCCTCGCTTTCTTGTTCCAGATGAGTCTGGAACTTGGCAGAGGTTGGTGAGAGAAGGCATTTTGCATGTGGCCAGAAGAACTCTGTTACTTCACAAGTTTGAGAGCAAAATCCTGGCATATAATACAAGTCTGAGTGCAGATTCACATCTGTATATTAAAATTTCCCACGCCGTTGTATATGAAACCTTTAATACATCACAAGCTATGGTAGGGTTGCCAATTGCCAGGGAGTTTAAAAAAATACATATACCTAGGCTGAATCAATATGGTAAGTTAGCAACAATAACAGCACGAAGGCTCCATTATTAAACTCTTTATATATGCAAAAAAATCATACAGCATACAATTCCTTATTCTATCACTTTACTAGTTACATTATCAGTAACATCCAAATTATGAACAGAAACTGTGTTCACTTCACACAGAAATACTATACAACTCAAGCAAACCTCGAAGCGATTTTTTTTGTCAATTACTAGTCCTCCTTGTGATATGCGTTCCAATGCGGTAGTAGATCTCCTTCTAATTCAACTGATCTCCAGCCGATAGAGATCAGATCACCTGGAGAAAAATGGTCGCTTTGGCAATTGAACTCTATGGCATTGAAGTCCCTCCCCTCCCCAAACCCCGCCCTCCTCAGGCTCTGCCCCCAAAATCTCCCTCCAGTGGAGAAGAGGGACCTGGCAACCCTAAGCTATGGGGATGTCTGAGTGTAAGGCATTCTACTGCATCATTGAGTTTATAATGTGTCAGAGCTGACAGTATGGCACAGAGTCCACAAGGTGTGTAGAAGAGGACTAATTATTCCTGACTATTCCATTGGGGGGGGGTGTCGGCTGTAATGTCAATCAAGCCTTTGGCATAGAGGGGAACAGCCTGAAAGGCTGCTGCAATCTGCGGCCAGCTGCTCACAGCTACATTTGGCTCAAGTCGCAGGTGAGGAGAGCCAGATTTGTGAAGCACTCCGGCCACGCCTCCACTTGCACACATGGTGGGGAAGGAAGCAGAGGTGGCAGAAAGCCCAGGATGCACCATCTGGAGAGTTACGAGAAAACGGCAGAAACCAAGTGGACATTGTGAATGCTGGTAGTTCTGCAAATGGGATTCACACCCTACAGTTTACTATTCCAGAGGACCAGTTTCTAGAGCAACAAATGCACATGTGTTGCTCATTTATTGGCTTAGGAGCCACAGGTCCCCTATCAAGACAACACCTTTTTTTCCCCCCAGGGATGTTACATTTTCTCAGCATTTCTACCCACAATATATTACCAGGGAGAAAAAGGATTTCTTTCCTCAGTTACCACAACTGACTATGACAATTTGTTTGCTTCCACAAATGACATGACCGATGATAAAGAAAACAGCTCCTTCCTGCATGGCCGTGTTCACATTATGACATGGCCACTTAGTGTTCAGCCTGCAGAAAGGAAATTTACACACAGGTGGAAATTGACTAATCTCAAGGCAAAGCATGCAGCGATCCTTCCCCGCTTTCACCCTGGCTGTGAATGTACCTGTTCTAAGTAATTAATTCCTCAATAAGACCTAAGGGCAAACACATCTAAAAGCAAGGCCCTCAGACAAAAAATCCTCGCTTTCTTGTTCCAGATGAGTGTGGAACTTGGCAGAGATTGGTGAGAAAGGAAATTTACACACAGGTGGAAATTGACTAATCCCAAGGCAAAGCATGCAGCGATCCTTCCCCACTTTCACCCTGGCTGTGCGTGTACCTGTTCTAAACAATTAATTCCTCAATAAGACCTAAGGGCAAACACATCTAAAAGGGCAAGTTCAAATGCAGGAAGATATAATCTCCCATGCTGGAGGTAAGCAACCAAAGATGTTCCAAATAGAAGCTACCATGTGTCTAGCAGCCGGCTTCCAAGTGTGTTGAATGGTGAACGCTGCTGACTGCACAGATGCAAAACCAATGCATGAGTTCGAACCTCCCCATCACTTTTTTGGGTACTGACTTCGGCTCATGTCAGCATCCAGAACTTTTAATGCAAGCTTTAAGCACTGTGAAAGTCAGAGAATGGAACATGACAGGTCCAGTGAAATCACTTGCCCCAGATGTACATGAACTGAAGCATGGTAGAAGCCCCGTAAGAAGACTAGTAAGAAGTTGTTCCATGCCAGTGGCTTTTCTGTATAGAAACTGTTTCATTATCCTTTGATAATTGCCAAGATCATAGGGTAAATGTGACATCTGGAGGCACACTGTGAGTTTACTGTCCATTCACACTCACACACACACACACACACACACACACACATCTATCTATCTATCTATCTATCTATCTATCTATCTATCTATCTATCTATCTATCTATCTATCTATCTATCTATCTATATCTTCTCCCTGTCCCTGTGAATGTTCATCTCCATTTCTGTGTGGCTGAAGTACTGCTTTCCTTCCTTAGCAGGGATTATATGAGCCTTGTACAAGAGATTATATGAGCCTTGTACAAGAGATCCTTGTGTTTATCCTTCTAATTTATTAAGCCTTCTCATGCCTGTTATGAGAAGGTGATATTTCCTTCAGGTATTCCCCCCCTTTTTTTGCAGTTCCAGTTTTACTCAGGAAGGTTTGCTGAGGCATGCTTTTGTCAGTCGTTGCTCATGTGGTTCCAATGGACTGAAAGGATGAACAGTGGGAAGCTCCTTTGTCTTGAAGCTGTGTTCGAGTCCAAAATTGGATGAGTATAATTTAGGACTGGCAAAGGGCAATCACCTTCTCAATCGGTATGTTTGTGTATGCCTTTCAAAGCAAGTGAGAAGTAGAGTTGGTTTGCCACTGACTTCCTCTGCAGAGTGTTCCTTGGTGGTCTCCCGTCCAAGTACTAATGGTCCTTCTGACAAGATCATGCTATACCATGCTGCCTTCCACCCTCTTAGTGCCATTCATGTTTAAGACCATGTATAATTTTTCAGGAGAGCTTATAGTTCTGGCCAGCTCACTGGTTCTGCACTCAGTGACTGTTATTAAAGTCAATTAAAGGGGGCATTGTACCCAGCAGGCAATGCCAAAGAGTTTACACTATCCTGCTTTTATAATATTGCTATGGATATTGCAACATAATTATTATAATAGATACTCTTGAAATACAGCGGTGGGTTTTCATTTCTTTTTTTGTAATTTCACTGCTAAAAGTGGACCTTCAAGCCTCTCTGTGAATCATACTTCCTTACTGTGAATCTCTACCCCACCATATCAAAATTAGAAATGGTACCTTGCCAAAATGATCACCGTTTCCAACTCTCTGAACCTTGCCCTAAGCGGAATGTCTACAACACCTCTTAAAATAGGTACTTGGGAGAGTGAAACACTGTCGGATTTGGAAAAAACCAAAGTGAGGTACAGGTTCTAGTGGCATGAAGAATGCAACTCCTTAATCTCAGACTAAAGTATTGTACTCCCACTAAGTATTGTACTCCCACTTACCTCACAGGGTGTCTGTTGTAGGGAGGGGAAGGGAAGATGATTGTAAGCCAGTTTGAGTCTCCCTTAAGTGGTAGAGAAAGTCGGCATATAAAAACCAACTCTTCTTCTTCTTCTAAGTTATATTTGACAACTTCCAATGGAATAACCCATTTTTGTACACATAACACAAGAGGACTTCCATTTATTATACCTTTAGTGACAGTTTAGTCATTTATACACAACATGAGAAAATGGGAGCCAGTGTGGTATATTGGATAGGATCTGGGAGACCTGGAACAAAATCACCACCTTCCATGAAGCTTACTGGATAAAATAGAGGAAAGAAAAAACATTTATGCCACCCTGAATGTTTTTGGAGGCAGGGTGAGATAAAAATTATTAGATGATAGGGTTGCCAATCTCCAGGTATTACAACTGATCTCCAGGCGACAGAGATCAGTTCCTCTGGAGAAAATGGCTGATTTGGAAGGTGGACTCTATGGCATTATACCCCACTGAAGTCCCTGCCCTCCCCAAACACCACCCTTCTCTGGCTTCACCCCCAAAATCTCCAAGTATTTCTTTATCTAGAGCTGGCAAACCTACGATAACTAACCCTCACCATTGTTGTATCTTAGTCCATCTGCTTGCCTAGTTATAACTTTTTACACTTAGCAGGCCTAAATAGTTTTAGGATATTTGGTTTTTATAACTTTAGGGCTATTTTAAATGCTGTTTTAATGGTTTTATTGATTAAATGGGTTATTACTCTCCTGTAAGCCGCTCTGAGCCCGGTCTTGGCTGGGGAGAGTGGGGTATTAACTTGAAATAATAAATAAATAAAATAGATGAGAAAATAATAAAATTTCATTTTAGGATGAGCAAAGTCTTGTTGAAAGCAAGCACTCCTAAACAATTCAATTTCACATATTTTTCAGAATGATAAAAGTGTCAGAGCCTTCCTGACTTCAGTGGACAGGCCGTTCCAGCTGGTTGGAGCCACAACACAGAATGCTTGGGTACAGGCAGCTGTCAATTTTACCTATCTTTCAGGGTGGTGCATTCAGAAGGCTTTGCTAGGATAACTAGAGGAATATCAGAAAGAGCAATCCTGTAGATATGTGGGCCCTAGGCCATGAAGGACTTTGTAGGTAATAACTTGCACCTTAAACTGAACCCAGAAACTCTTCAATAGCCAATGGAGTAACAGCATAATAGGAGTAATATGCATTCTCTGCCTCTCAATAGTAAATGAACTGTGGCATTCTGTGCTGCCTGGAGTTTCTGAGTTGTCCTCAAGGGCAGACCCAACTTGAGTGCATTACAATAGTCTAGCCTCAATCAAGAAGTTATCATGCCAACTGCAGCCATTGCAGTAGGGTTGCCAGCTCCAGGTTGGGAAATACCTGGAGATTTTGGAGGTAGAGCTTGGGGAGGGGAGGGACTTCACTGCCATAAAGTCCAATTGCCAAAGCGGCCATTTTCTCCAGGTGAACTGATCTCTATCAGCTGAAGATCAGTTGTAATAGCGGGAGATCTCCAGCTAGTGCCTGGAGGTTGGCAACCCTTTATTGCGGTCATGCCAGTCTACCAATAATGCTTCTATTATAGTACTCCTTGAGACCAAATATTTGAGACAATAAAAAGGGAGGATCAACAGCAAAAAATGGGCATTTTGAACAAGGTGAGTACAAATGTTGAATATAATTTTTGTGTAGTTCTTGGCATTTCTGAGCGTGTACACCTTATTTGCCCAGGTCTTTAACAGAAATAAATTGGATCTTAGCAGCTTGCCACCTTTTTATTTGTTTTAGGCTGTGCTGTTTAAGTTTGTCAGGTTATTTATTCAATGTTGGCATTTTATATGGTTTATAAATGATGTTTATAAGCTACCTTGTAGACCTAAATGGTGCCAAGGTGGGATAAAAAATGTTTTATACAACTAAATAAAACAAGCTTTAATTTTTATCTCTAAAACTTGTCTCAGTCTGTGGTAGGAACGGAGATTTTTCCGTTTCCCAGTTTAGGCCCAACTTAACTCAGAACAACTTTATTTCAGAACTTCATCCTTGGAGTGCCTCTCAGTGCTGGGTGATAAACTGCCTTGTTTAAAGAAATTTGGTTTGGAGATTACTGTGTTATAAACATTAGAGAACTGCTCACAGAGCAGGCACAATCCATTACCTCCCTTGCTAATTTAAGATTGTACCCCAAATGTGATTAATGTTCTCAGGTGAGGTTATTTGTTAGTGCTTTCATGGAAATTATAAATGGAAATGATCTGTAGTAACTAATTCATTGAAGATCTCTGCGGCTAAGGATTCTTTCCTGTAGTAATCAAAGTTACATGGCAATGGAGAAAAATTACAGGGAAAGTATCTCTCTTCTATAGACAACAAATAAGATACTTAAGAAGCAGCAAGAAAGCAATGTTGTTCTCCACAGCATCTATCAGTTTCCCTGCCATTTTTGTCTTCTAAATTCTTCTTTCTAACTACCGTTTATTATTGCATATTGAAAGAAAAAGTGTCCACAGCTACTCACCTCAGTTACATTGTGTTTTATTTAATCATAATAAACAGTAGCACTTCTACAACATGGTAGACTGTTCAAAGTGCTCCAACTTTTCATCCTTACAACAACTATATATTTTGGCTTTATTATCCCTCATATTAAAGTTGAGTGGGACAGGGCCTGCCCATGAGCACTGAGTGAGATCATGGCAGGGGTTCAAGCTCAATCACTCAGCTGCTATGCTATACAGTCCAGGGGTCCCCAAATTTGTTGAGCCTGTGGGCACTTTTGGATTGTTGTGAAAGACTAGTAGGCACCACCATAAAATGGCTGATGTGGGAGGCAGGACCAGTAACAGCAGCTGGCAACCCTGCTTCCATAGTGTCTAAAAAAATAAGAAAAGCAGCACTAATACCTTTAAGAAATGAAAACAATTTGCAGTGACCATTCGGGGGGGGGTTGCTAGGTAACCACAACAATATTGCCAGCATTCAAGCCTTGGTTTCTGTCAATAAAAAACAGGGGTAGGGGTATAGCTGGGTCCATTGCCTCCTCTGAAGTCCATGTGGACTTTGGAGGTAGAGGTGACACAGAGCTCTGCACTGCATATTTTTTGGGTTCAGGTTTAATAAACCCAAAATTTTTCAAAAATCCAGGGAAAGCCAATATTACCATTCGGCTTTTTCAGATTTTTGAACATTTTTGTGTCTATTAAACCTAAACCCAAAAAATACTAGAAAAGAAATTGTGCACAGCCCTAGTCATAACACAATAGTGCATGTGGTGTGGTGGTTAGAATTTTAGAAGTATTTTCAATGCCTTATTTTTCTTGCATTTAAGCTTTTTTCCTCAGTTTGGAAGCTAATTTGCATGGACAACATGCTTTGCGCCCCAGATATGAAGGGAGCCCCCAGACTTTGAAGTGCCAGTCTTCCAATTGGCTCTTTCCACCAGTCTTCGGCAATGCTGAACTTCTGAACCTGAAAACTGATGGACAGCTCACCTTGTAAATGCCTGGAGGGTGGGGGCAATCCCTTTGCAGGCCCATAAAATGGGACCCCCATTCCCAAAGTTCATCAAACTTCAGTGTCCATCTAGGAAGAGTCCCTTGCAGCCATGCTGCAAATTTGGTGCTCTGCTTTGAAAAAAAATCCCCATAGACTTCAATGGACCCAAAATGTTTCGGTAAACCCGGAAATAAAGCTGAAATACCTACTTACCGGTATGGGCATTCGGCTTATTCTGGGTTTACTGAAAAAAATCGAGGCCAATAAACCCAAACCTGAAATTTACTGATTTTTGTTTTTGTTTTTTGCATACCTTTAATCAGACTAATGTGTTGAGAAGCACCATCCAGGCAGGGTCCAGAGTAATCCCAAACACCAACAAGCACACATACAGCAAACATAATGGATGGCTGCAGTTTTAAATTTTCCTCCCCTACAAGAAAGACTATGTGATTAACTAACACAACTAACCTGATAAGTTCCAATGCTAAGACTGGTTGGGAGAAATGCTGTTTTCTGAGGAATATAGTGAAACAATTTTTTAAAGGCAGACAAGCTTTTTAAAATTCCCAGTAATTAATTCACAATGTTAACAGATCTGAGTTGTTCCGGGAAAGTTGTGACTGCCTTGGATATGGTCTACCCAATCCAATGCCAAGTAAATTGGATGGCTTTTAGGGTCAGCAGTCTCCATCTGCACACCTCCAGCTACAGGACCCATTCCATATGTTGCTTCTCATGTTGCCAGGATTAAAACTGTAGATGAATATAACATGAGCTACATTGCTCTGGGTTCATTGGATAGTAGCCACAGGAGTTAAAAATGACAGAATAACTGGATCTCCTCTAAAGTCATGATGTACAACTTGCAAACCCCAGGGTCCTATGCATTCAACAGCGGAACCACTAAACCTCATGTCTTTTTGTAGCTAAACATCAAGGTACTGATCCGTCAGCTCTCAGTGCTGCTGAACGCTGGAGGATGCTGTGCAGATGCTACTTTGGCCACACCAAATCCTATCTATACCTGAAGTTCAGAGACAGTTCAGAGTGGTACAAACTTATCAGGCCCCTCACTCGAAGCATATGCGCTCAGAAACCATGAACCGTTTCTGTTTTATTTCTGAAATTAAAAAGGTAAAGGTAAAGGTCCCCTGTGCAAGCAACCGGGTCATTCCTGACCCATGGGGTGACGTCACATCCCAACGTTTCCAAGGCAGACTTTGTTTACGGGGTGGTTGGACAGTGCCTTCCCCAGTCATCTTCCCTTTACCCCCAGCAAGCTGGGTACTCATTTTACCGACCTCAGAAGGATGGAAAACTGAGTCAACCTTGAGCTGGCTACCTGAAACCGACTTCCGTCGGGATCGAACTCAGGTCGTGAGCAGAGCTTTTGACTGCAGTACTGCAGCTTAACACTCGGTGCTACGGGGCTCCTTTTCTGAAATTACATAAACCAATTATATCAGGGAAATGGGCTTCAAGTCCAGGCTGGACCATTTGGGTCCTTGGTAAATTGTACCCACCCAGCCCCCATTCGTAGGCCCTGGCCATGCTTCTTTCCAGGTGTTCATCATATGAGGTCATGTTAAAGGACTCCAGATCTTCAGATATGGTGGGATTTGTTGAGACCGTCAAGGATTGGAGGGGTTGGAGTGGGGCCAAGGTTCAGCAGTATGGTTGTGCATATCGATGAACCGAACCAAAAATAAACCCAAAATTAGCCGTTTTGGCAATATTCAGGTTTTGGTTTTACTGAACGCCAAAACCTGGGGATCTCCCTGAAGCAAAATAGGCAATTCCTGAAAAATTATTCAGCTTTTTCAGGCTCGGCTATTTGCCTTTCCTCAGATGCATGGCTCTGGGCTTTCTCCCATTTTCATATCTTTTTTAAAAAAATAGTTTTGAGGTCAGGGTCATGTAATCAGAGCCAACTTGGTCTGACCAATCATTCAGTGGGTTGATCTGGATCAAGCATAAGGGCTCACCAAGTCCCATCGGGAGGGGTATACCCTCCAACTAAAAAGAACCCGCTTCAACAGCTGCTCACACCACCAGGCTTTTGAAGGAGACTCCCTCACCTGCACGGATGAGCAATCTCCTTCATACAGCTCCCATGGTCAACACTTTGGCTGGCTCAGATGTCACCCCACCCCCAGAACCTGCTATCAAACTGAAGGTCGCCTCGAGTAGAGGCTTCATTTCCCCATGCCGTCATGGTCTCTTGAATTCAGATTTTTCATGACTATAATAAAGGACTGTTCACAGGATGTCATTTGCCACCAAAAGAAATGTTTTCTGTGCCTTATTTTTCTTGCACTTTCCCCCTCAATTTGGAAGCTAATTGGACATCATGCTAAGCGCCCCAAATACGAACAGAGCCCCCAGACTTTAAAGCGCCAGCCTGTCAATCAGATGTTTCCACCAGTCCTCGGCAATACTGAACTTCTGAACCTCAAAACCAATGGACAGTTCAGCTCACAAATGCCTGGAGGATGGGGCAACCCCTTTGCAAACCCATAAAATTAGACCCCTGTCCCAAAGTTCACCAAACTTCGGTGTCCATCTAAGGAGAGTCCCTCGCAGCCACTCTACCTCCAAAAATGCCCCACAGGAGCTTCGTAAAAATCCCCATAGACTATAATGGACCTGAATTTTTCAGTAAACCCGGAAATAAAGCTGAATACCCATATTTACTGGTATGGGTATTCGCCTTATTCCAGGTTTACTGGGGGGAAATCGGGCCCAGTACAACCAAACCTGAAATTTACTTTAAAAAAATTGCACAACTTTACTCAGCAATGGAGCATCTGCTTTCATGCAGAAGGTTCCAGGTTCAACCCTTGGCATTTCCAGGTAAATGGATCAGGTGACATGTGATGGGAAAGACCTCTGCCTGAGACTCAGAAGAGCTGCTGCCAGTCAGTGTAGACAGTGCTGACCTTGACTAGATGTAGGCTAGCCCCATGTGTGTATATGCGGCTTAATCAGATAAGCATCTGCCCTTCCCCATTGTTGCTTAAATAATAAGCTATTCTTTGCTTTAGAACTTCAGGGTTTGCTCTTTGGTGGAGAGATAATGGCTTATCTTTCTTGTGTAAACAACATCAATTCATTTGCTGAGTTTTGAGGTCAAGTTTGTAAACGCGTAGTTTATCTCTCTACCTGTTATTGTGCAGGCTGCCCTTGTTAAATGTAGCACCTAATTGCTCAGCTTCCCACTGATGATTCCCTCAAGCTGTGGCTGTTACCCCAGCCAGGGCTGGCTAAAATTACCAAGCTGCTAAAAATGCCATCCTCCCATGCTACCCCCCTACCCCCTGGCAGGATCCAAGGCAAGAGAGTGAACATAAGAACATAAGAAAGGCCCTGCTGGATCAGACCAAGGCCCATCAAGTCCAGCAGTCTGTTCACACAGTGGTCAACCAGGTGCCTCTAGGAAGCCACAAACAAGATGAGTGCAGCAGCACCATCCTGCCTTTGTTCCACCGCACCCAAAATAATAGGCATGCTATTATTATAATAGGCATGCTATTATATATAGGTGCAGAGGAAGTGCACTGGCACAGGAGGCAATGGCAGGCACAAGCCACACTTGCTGCTACCTTTCATATTGGGCACCCCTGCTATTTGGTGCCCCAAGTAGCTGCTTGGGCTGCCAGGGCAGGGAACTTTTTCTGTGTGTTAAGTGCCATCAAGTCGCTTCTGACTCATGGTGACCCTATGAATCAAAGTCCTCCAAAATGTCCTATCTTTGACAGCCTTGCTCAGATCTTGCAAATTGAGGGCTGTGGCTTCCTTTACTGAGTCAATCCATCTTGTTGGGTCTTTCTCTTTTCCTGCTGCCCTCAACTTTCCCTAGCATGACTGTCTTTTCCAGTTACTCTTGTCTTCTCATAATGTGACCAAAATATGATAGCCTCAGTCATTTTAGCTTCTAGGATCAGTTCAGGCTTGATTTGACCCACTGGTTTTTTTTTTAGCAGTCCATGGTATCCATAACACTCTCCTCCAACACCACATTTCAAAGGACTCTACTTTCTTTCTATCAGCTTTCTTCAACGTCCAGCTTTCATACCCATACATAGTAATATGGAATATGATGACATGGATTAACTTAATCTTGGTGGCCAGTGACATATCCTTACACTTCAGAATCTTTTCTAGCTCCTTCATGGCTGCCCTTCCCAGTCTCAATCTCCTTCTGATTTCTTGGCTGCAGTCTCCCTTTTGGTTGATGATGGAGCCAAGGAATAGAAAGTCTTCAACAATTTTCTAGCCTCAGCTAAAGTGATATACCTGAGCCAGTGCAGTATAGTGGTTAGAAAGTGTTGGCTGTGATTGACGTTATGATTCCTTGATGTTTTCGTAGTTTGTACCCGTACTGTGATATTTTAGTATTGTGCATCTACTTTTTAAAATACATCAATGAAATAGTCCCCCTAACCTGTTCAAACAAAGCCTAGGCACCTATCACAGGCGCGAACACATATGCTTTCCCTGTTGATTTTCTTCCCACCACAATTTCCCTTATGGCAAATTTTAGGTTGCAAGCTCCTTGCAGCAGAGACCTATCTTCTTGTATTCTTTAACCCACCATACACATTGGCAGCGCTATAGCAATAACAAATAATTTGAACTATCACTTATATAATATAATATATAATGGCACAGTGTCGCGTCCCTGCAGGGGCCTCTGCGCCGTCGAGTGGGACTTCTCCTGTCGATGCCCCGCCTGGCTGAGCCCAACCTTTTGCAGGTAGGGTTTCCTCGGCCTCAGACCACTCAGAGGAGGAGGACGACCCTTCCTCCCCTGAGCTGGCCAGCTTGCTAGCTCTCATTGGCCTCCACCCACGCTGCTTTATTCCCCGCCACCACCTGTGCTCCCCCATCTGCCGAGGCTATAAATGACCCCTCCCTCTTTTCCCTCTCTTCCCCTGCCCCAGGGAATCCCGTTGTCACGGCTTGTGGCGTTAAGGGATCTACACTCCTAGAATGTACCATTTACTGAGAAATGGAGCTATCTATTCAGCGAGACCTCACAGCCAGAAGTCAATGATAATTCCTACAAGGACTGTAGGCTTTCTATTGAGAAGTGCCAGAAAATTTATGAACAAGGGACTTCCTTTAAATAACATTTATTTCACATAAAATATATATGCATGTGAATACATATTCTCAAAACATGTCATAAAGTACAAACATTATGATTCTTTTACATGTTCAGTTTATGTTAACATATGCAAGCAGTTTCATACAATCTTTATAAGCAATTTCTCTATGTAAGGTTTCCTAACCTTAAACCTTTAATACATTTCTCTTTATGAGATTCTAACTAGTATCTCTAGATTCATTCAGAATACTACAGTTACAGAATCTTGTAAAAACCTGATTAGTTTCACAGAGAGAAGATATGGTTAAATATAATGGGAAAAAGATTTGTTATAGCAAAAAGCTTCTTTATCCAAAGTACCTGAAATATAAACTATAAGTTATAGTAAATTCAGTACAACCTTATATTATTTCTAAAACCTCTCCAGCTCATATGCATAGCTGATATTTAGGATATTGCAAACCTTTTCTGTAAGGACATAGACTTTTCCCATGCTTCTATGTCTTTACCATATCTTTGATTCTCTGGTTCTTAGTTTATTTAAGAATTATAATCCAAAGCTCATTGAGTATTTCATGCCAGTTCAGGTTCATTGAAATACTGTTCTGAAGTCTATTCATCAGGGAAAGCTGAAATTAGAGCTATTTGAGCTATAGTCAATTATTACAGCTATATGTAGTATCTTTACCCAATGCAGTTTGCAGAGGATAAGATACTATGAGCTTTTATATTTAAACCATTCTATGTTTATAGATGTCTGATCACTTTCAAGATCAGGAATGCTTCATACATGCTGATGGTATGTGTATCTCTTAACAGTCAGCAATGCAGAGCTTATATATTATTTATTATGTGCAAGCTTAAGGCTGTATTAGTGTTTATATGGAAGACTCAGCTATTCTCTAGCTTTATCAATTTCAGTGAATATGTTTCCTGAACTAAGAGTCTCCATGAATAGGCTTAATAGATTTTGTATATGTTTTATGTAAGCATTTCATATGTGCCTTAAGCTTCATTACAGAGAAAAGAGATTCTCCTTTTTCCCCCAGGAACATCTCTTGCCTCTTATTCTGAGTACAGAAGCCTCCCCTATTATGTTGGGGGAGCCTCTGACTCCTTTCTTCCCTGTTTCTGGTTCTAAGAACTGTATGGACCAGTTCTGTAGTTTGGGTTTCACAACTTCCATGTTGTGAAATGGTATAGTTTCATATCACGCAAGACATGAAATGATAGAATATAATGGAAATGAGTTATGGCCAGACAGACTTGCTGCCCTCTCTGTAACTCACTTCATGTGTCTCACGCAAGAGACAAGTATAGAGAGTGAGGTCGGTCAGCGTCAGCCAACTTCCATCAACTCTCTGCTTTCCTAGTTTAACATCTTAGGAGGATGTCCAGGAGATCTAGCAGCCAGACAGCATTCAGCTGTCCTCTACCAGTCCTCCCTCTTTTTGGCCGTTTGAGGCTTCCTTATATCCTCTCAGATCAGTGGTTATCTGAGCTGAGTCAGGAATCTTCAGGCCTCTGTCATGGATCCAAATCAGGATCCATGGCAGTATCATTTTCACTCATCTATGGGGAAAATATTAAGTCACCAGGTTTACAAGTGCAAAATCCCCAGTACAAGGTTTATTGTACTGCTGCACTGTCTTATCGGACAGCGGCATAATTCCGTCCGACAGTGGCATAATTCCGTCCTTTACACTGTATCTTAGAGCAGAGACGAAAAAACCCCAAAACAGAGATGACCTTCCATTCTATGCCTGAAAAAGCACCTCAGATAAGCAAATGCCGACTTTTCAGACTTAACTATCAAGCAGGCAGCATGAAGTGCCTTTAACCTTGTAGCCGTGTAGTTATTTCAAAACAGCTATAAGTGGCATAACGTTTACCCCACATTACTGCATTAGGTCCCAAGGAATGCTTTTTATTATTTAGATCCAGAGGAAAACCATATGCTCAAGCCAATTATTGCCACGGGCTGCGACACCCCCTCCTTGAGGATATGGGAGTCATATGGATCCTTATCAATTCATCCTACATTGATTCATCATTTTCATAAAAATATTTGTTAAACACATGCATTCACCAAATCAAAAAACAGCAAAGGCATCATATATAATGACTAATACAAATCATAGAAATACACATTTGGTTAAGCCAGAATATATAAATCAAATACTATAAATTACAATAACAAAGTTTTGTCTTCACATAACATTGTCCGTGATGTCGCTTTTGCTACTCAGGAATCTTCAGTGACGCTGCTGTGTTTGGAGATTCATTGCTTCATCAGCAGTCTAACTCAGTAGGGAAAAATATTGAATTCAGTTAATTTTAACTGTATAAAGAAAAGCAATCTGTCAGTATCCATTTTATACATATCGAACTAGCCATGTTATTAACATGATGCGTAATGAAGAAAATCTCCGTTCATTCATTCATTTACAGAAAAACATTTATTTGTAGCTACTGTGTAAGCCTTAAAGCCGAATATTATCAAAACAAAACCAAGAAAGATAACATAGAGGAGTTGTTATCTTTGTACTGGCTGAACGCCCAGAACCTCTACGGCTGGCCCCCCTTTTTTCTTTTGCAGCCGCTTGACTTTAAAACAACACTTTTTTCCTGTGAATGTTATTAAACACATCATGGGCTATATTAACTATTTTCAAAGATAATTACCCAGTATTGGCATTCAGAGGTTTTCTTTTTCTTGCACTGAGATTCTTTAAACTCAGTTTCCTCACTGGAAGAATCTTCAGCTGTAAAGGAATCTAAGAAGAAGTAACCCAGGCAGTTTAACCGCACCTAACTGATTATAAATAACATAACATTCTACAAAGCATGGTGGAAAGTTTTTCACCCAGCATTTCATATACAATACATACAAAACACAACTTCTATTAATATATCCATTTCATCTCCACCTTATTCTAGGTGCTTTTTAAAGATTTAGGAACTATATCTTTTTATGTTTTGGAATCACAAACCTACAACTTCTTTTGTGGTTTTTCTATCTTCCACTGCAAGTTTATCTTCAGGAAGAATAAGATTACAGTTTTTTTTCTTCTGTATCATTTGTAAAAAATATTATTTTCTCATTCTGGTCATCATAATACAATTCTTCTTGTTGTGCCGTTTAGTCCTGGATAATCATCCGCAATGAACTCTTTTGTGGGCCATTCACGAAGTTTTTTCCAAGAGGAACAACACAAAAAAGAGTCTCAATGTCTCGTTTACCTAGCCACATATCTTGAAGTTGAGTAAACTAAAGTCCCCCTCCTTGGTCACGATAGGATGAGGTTGAAGCTTCCAGTTTTTCTTGTACATGGATCTTCCATCATACAGACTCACTGATCTTCAGTGTTTTTTCAATGGCATTGTTACCTTGCATTCTTCCATCAGCACTACACTTCTCATGGTGCACATGCTGAATGTACTGTGCTAGTTACACATGTATAGATGTATCCCTCCAGGAAGGCCTGTAGCTCTTCTTCAGAAATATAAAGTTAGTAACAGCCATCATAGTTCATATGATATCATTCATCAATCAGAGGATCATCTTCTTATGTATGCTTCTTATTATATACACAGCAACTGGGAGTTCCAGAGCATCAATGGTATTACATTTCTTCTTAATAATGTATACATTTACACATACAGACTCACACTGTTGTGCAGATGAGGTTGTTTCCCACTTCAAGGATATTCTTCAGGTCAGAGACACGCCAGATTGTCTTCTCTCTGCATTCTCCTTGTCCTGAATCCTTTTCATTGGTAAATATTTATCTCTTGAGTTTCAGAGTCATATAAGCATGGCTTCAAAAATCATATAAGTAAGCCACTTATTTCATATGAAGGCTATCTTCACAGTCAATGACTGCTTTGTGAAAACATTTTGTAAAGTACATTGTTGGGTACTCACATTTAATCACATAGGGCATATCTTTATGATTGATTTCTTCATAGCTTCCATCTCATATTCTACTCATGTAGATTCTTCTTGTGTCCTTTATTTAACAATCAATTGCTACATGTTGATTCCAGTTGGTATGGCTATATCCACTTCTTCATGTATACTTTTCCTGAAAGATAACATCATCTGGAAAATATATTCATGTCAGCTTCATAGGTTTTGTAAGCCAAAACGTAACCAATGTCCTAGACACCAAGAAATTATTTAAACTACATGGAGATGGAAAAGAGACATTTTACAATAATATTTCATATCTAATCAGAATGCACAAAAGTCACATAAGTCATCACGTAGGTATTACAAATAGGAGTTCAATCATATTACATGTCATTCTGCCATTTTACACTCCACTTTCTTACTACTTTAAGAGTGATAAGCGCTCTCGTATCTGAAGGTATATTGCTTAGGTCCACATACAGTTTGCAACCTGACTGTGCCCTGATACAACAACTGCAACAAATAGCATATGAGAAACAGAATATTGAGTAATAGACATCTCTGCTACCATCCATATCCCTCATGGGATGACAAATAGAAACATTCATACATTTCATTTACATTATTATAATTCTTATATATGTCATTTTGTACCATATACAAATATGTGACATTTTCCATATGAACCCAGATATTTTCAAACCTGGAACATAGTATTTGCATTGTATGCATTTGTACCTTGTACATATCAATACATTTCATCAATACATAACATAACATAGAGTTGCTTGCTTGCTTTGCCATATGTTGGCTATTCAATAGGCTATTGTTTAAGCCTTTATTTCCCTTACTAGGGAAATATCCATTGGTTTAGTTATGCCCCGGCTCAATTGTGTACTGTATACACTTGGGCTATTGTTTAGTAAACATATTACCATAAACCTTCAAAAGATGAAGTTTAACCGCTCATCTCTGACTTGTAATCTCATTATTGTGGTCTTGTTTACGAAGTTTGCATATTTTGCAAATATATAGAGCCATTAACTCCCAAACATTGCTTAGGATCCTGCAGGAAAATATACCAATGGTTAAAAATAATTTACTGTGAATTCAAACCCACGTCTGAGTCGAACCCGTTACCGCGGAGTCCCATCTGGGGTGCCATCTGTCACGGCTTGTGGCGTTAAGGGATCTACACTCCTAGAATGTACCATTTACTGAGAAATGGAGCTATCTATTCAGCGAGACCTCACAGCCAGAAGTCAATGATAATTCCTACAAGGACTGTAGGCTTTCTATTGAGAAGTGCCAGAAAATTTATGAACAAGGGACTTCCTTTAAATAACATTTATTTCACATAAAATATATATGCATGTGAATACATATTCTCAAAACATGTCATAAAGTACAAACATTATGATTCTTTTACATGTTCAGTTTATGTTAACATATGCAAGCAGTTTCATACAATCTTTATAAGCAATTTCTCTATGTAAGGTTTCCTAACCTTAAACCTTTAATACATTTCTCTTTATGAGATTCTAACTAGTATCTCTAGATTCATTCAGAATACTACAGTTACAGAATCTTGTAAAAACCTGATTAGTTTCACAGAGAGAAGATATGGTTAAATATAATGGGAAAAAGATTTGTTATAGCAAAAAGCTTCTTTATCCAAAGTACCTGAAATATAAACTATAAGTTATAGTAAATTCAGTACAACCTTATATTATTTCTAAAACCTCTCCAGCTCATATGCATAGCTGATATTTAGGATATTGCAAACCTTTTCTGTAAGGACATAGACTTTTCCCATGCTTCTATGTCTTTACCATATCTTTGATTCTCTGGTTCTTAGTTTATTTAAGAATTATAATCCAAAGCTCATTGAGTATTTCATGCCAGTTCAGGTTCATTGAAATACTGTTCTGAAGTCTATTCATCAGGGAAAGCTGAAATTAGAGCTATTTGAGCTATAGTCAATTATTACAGCTATATGTAGTATCTTTACCCAATGCAGTTTGCAGAGGATAAGATACTATGAGCTTTTATATTTAAACCATTCTATGTTTATAGATGTCTGATCACTTTCAAGATCAGGAATGCTTCATACATGCTGATGGTATGTGTATCTCTTAACAGTCAGCAATGCAGAGCTTATATATTATTTATTATGTGCAAGCTTAAGGCTGTATTAGTGTTTATATGGAAGACTCAGCTATTCTCTAGCTTTATCAATTTCAGTGAATATGTTTCCTGAACTAAGAGTCTCCATGAATAGGCTTAATAGATTTTGTATATGTTTTATGTAAGCATTTCATATGTGCCTTAAGCTTCATTACAGAGAAAAGAGATTCTCCTTTTTCCCCCAGGAACATCTCTTGCCTCTTATTCTGAGTACAGAAGCCTCCCCTATTATGTTGGGGGAGCCTCTGACTCCTTTCTTCCCTGTTTCTGGTTCTAAGAACTGTATGGACCAGTTCTGTAGTTTGGGTTTCACAACTTCCATGTTGTGAAATGGTATAGTTTCATATCACGCAAGACATGAAATGATAGAATATAATGGAAATGAGTTATGGCCAGACAGACTTGCTGCCCTCTCTGTAACTCACTTCATGTGTCTCACGCAAGAGACAAGTATAGAGAGTGAGGTCGGTCAGCGTCAGCCAACTTCCATCAACTCTCTGCTTTCCTAGTTTAACATCTTAGGAGGATGTCCAGGAGATCTAGCAGCCAGACAGCATTCAGCTGTCCTCTACCAGTCCTCCCTCTTTTTGGCCGTTTGAGGCTTCCTTATATCCTCTCAGATCAGTGGTTATCTGAGCTGAGTCAGGAATCTTCAGGCCTCTGTCATGGATCCAAATCAGGATCCATGGCAGTATCATTTTCACTCATCTATGGGGAAAATATTAAGTCACCAGGTTTACAAGTGCAAAATCCCCAGTACAAGGTTTATTGTACTGCTGCACTGTCTTATCGGACAGCGGCATAATTCCGTCCGACAGTGGCATAATTCCGTCCTTTACACTGTATCTTAGAGCAGAGACGAAAAAACCCCAAAACAGAGATGACCTTCCATTCTATGCCTGAAAAAGCACCTCAGATAAGCAAATGCCGACTTTTCAGACTTAACTATCAAGCAGGCAGCATGAAGTGCCTTTAACCTTGTAGCCGTGTAGTTATTTCAAAACAGCTATAAGTGGCATAACGTTTACCCCACATTACTGCATTAGGTCCCAAGGAATGCTTTTTATTATTTAGATCCAGAGGAAAACCATATGCTCAAGCCAATTATTGCCACGGGCTGCGACACCGTCAGCGGGCGTGGCCCCCGTCTCTGCCTGGGCCGAGCTCTTCTGCCTGCCCCGAGTCGGTCAAGCTCCGGGTGGGTCTTCACTTCAGGCGTCTTTCCTCTGAGCATGATCCCTCCCCCGCCCCAACCATGACCTTCCCTCGGCTGCTGGGGCGGGAGTCGAGCCAGTTCGCCTGCCGTCTTGGGGCCGCTGGCCCCCACTGCCCTCCTCCCTCCCACCAGCCGATGGGCGGGGTCTCTGGAGCCTTCTCGGGGCCCCTGGTCGCCAACCGGCCTGGGTGCCCTGCAACTCCGCGGCTGACGTTGCGCCCCGCTTGCTGGGCGTGGTGCACCCCCGCCTCTTCTCCCGCTCGCCAGCTGATGAGCGGGGCCGTCGGCGGTTGCGGGGCCTCCGGCCCATTCGCCGGGGCGTGTGGAGGAGGCTCGGGCCTGCCTCCGCTTGCCATCCCTCCCGACGCTTTCCCCGGTGAGTGGGGTTTTCCCGGGCCCTTTCCCTCCCTCTTGAGGGCTGTAGCTGTGGAACTCGGGACGGCCCGGGAGCCCGGGCGGGAGGGCGACCCGGGACACACAGCAAATGGGAAGAGATGGGCAATCAATCACTAACAAAAGGAGTTCCTTCTTTTGACTTCAATGGACTTAAAAGTATGTAACTCTGTTAAGGATGGCACTGTAAGACTAATATCATTTATATCTGATTCATTGGATCCAACTCTCCCTGGGAGACAGGGAGTCCTCAACAATCTGCTTACTGTGTGCATCTAAGTGTTTTTCCAGGCCCCTTGACAGCAATCAAGGTTGGAGAAACTGACCGCTTGAGTCACTGACCCACACACTGAGTTCCACTGTGCCAAATGGGCTGGGAAATTTGCCACTGGGATGTCAGCATCGTAACCTGGTCTAGACCAGATCAAATTGCTTTGCATGGGACTGGGACTGCTTTTTTAAAGACTCTTCTGAACGGTAGCCAGTCAAAAAGGTGGTACCCAGGAGTGCCCATGAGTTGATTACAGGGAGCAATCGCAGTGCTCTCTTGGTTGCACCGCCAGCTAGGAATGATTTTGAATTTCTCATCCCTGCTGTTTCACCCTGAAAATCCATTTCACGGCTCCCTTGTGCAAGTTAATCCTTTATTTTGGGGCTCATTTTCTGTTCCCTTGCCCTGGTTTCCCCCCATTAAAATCATCAACATGTGCACAGCAATACATATTATACATGATACATCTATTATAAATGACACAATTATTATGTATGAATACCATATACATTGTGTTAAAGCCATACAAGATGCATATACAATAAAAATGCAAAACCAAAAGCCTCAACAAAAATATAAACAGATATTTTTAAAAATCGAAATGGGAAACATTAGTTCCCAATGGCTGTTCATTGGTTTCTAGGCACAATTCAGGGTGAACACATGAAGCTGCCTTATACTGAACCAGACCTCGTATTGTCTACTCAGACCAGCAACAGCCCTCCAGGGTCTCTGGTAGAGGTGTTTCACATTACCTTCCTGCCTAGTCCCTTTAACTGGAGACACTGGGGAATGGGATTGAACCTGGGACCTTCTGCATACCAAGCAGATACTCTACAAACTGAGCCACAGCCCCTCCCCACCATCCCTCCCCAGGTGGAGGTAGTTATATCAAAAGCTCTAAATGATCTGAGCTCATCATTCATGCAGCTTAGCACATGGGCTCCCCTCTATAAGCAAGTTACAATTTATGGCAAAGCTATACTGTGGGTGCCATCTTTCAATTAAGAGGCTTACCAACACCCAGCTGTTCAGTTCCAAGAGTTAGGAGGAAACCTATCAACCTCTTTAGGAAGATACTTTAATTCACTTTTGAACCTGTATTCTATATAACCCTTAAAACTAGTGTGGCACAAATTTTTTACCTGTGAAAATCTGAGTGGCAGAAATGTATCATGTCCTATGGGGGGGGGATCTGGCTGTGGCTGTTTACAGCTATTCTGTTCCTCTTCGCTGTTGCTGTGTTTATACCATTTTTATGGGGCTTCTTCTCAGGGGTGATCCCAACCAACCAGGGTGCATATTTTGAGCATACTAACAACTTTGCAGGAGGGAAGGCAGCATGGTACAGCCCGATCTCGTCAGATCTCAGAAGCTAAGCAGGGTCAGCCCTGGTTAGAATTTGGATGGAATAGCACCAAGGAATAGCAGGGTTGTTGTGCAGAGGAAGGCACTGGCAAAATACCTCTGTTAGTCTCTTGCCATGAAAACCCCAAAAGAGGTCACCATAAGTCGGCTGCGACTTGACAGCACTTTACACACACACATCAGCAACTTTGTACCATATGGCTGAATTTCACTATATGATCACATCAGCTTGGGCAAGCATATCAAATTCTTCTGTCATCTGTCTAAATGAATGACATGAGGGAATGAATGTGTGATTCCCCCATCCCCCGTTACACAGCCATATATTGTTTTCATTGTAATAGCACAACCCTAATAAAATAGGGAACATCTCTATTCCTCTTGCTTCCAATCCCTGGGGACAAATATCTTAGGAGAGATAATGATAGACAAGCAAAGGAAAGTTGGCAGCTGCTTAATAGTCCCCCTCAACGTTCTCTTCCTATCCCTGAGGAAACTTTTGCAATTCTTAACTATCAGAGCTGGGTTGGAATTTGGCTATTTTTCATGTGATGAATGCACTGTGTAACTAAGAAGCAAGTCTTTCCCCTTAGCGTGGCTGAACTGATGGGCATATTTATACAATACAACATACTTCTCATCAGTTTTAAAAATAAAAAATAAACTGTCTTAAAAGAACCCTGGGAATATCAGTTAGTCAAGGACACTGTTCCTCTTCGCTGTTGCTGTGTTTATATCATTTTTTATGGGGCTTCTTCTCAGGGGTGATCCCAACCAACCAGGGAGAACAATCCTAAGCAGGTCTACTTGGAACCTTATGCAGCCCTGTTCAATGGCACTTACAGCCAGGAAAGTGTTCTTAGGATTGCACATGGCCAACTCTTTTTTTAAACCTCAAGTCACAGCTGACTTATGGCCTGTGCGTCATGACCCTGGTATTCCTTGGTTGCCTCCCTTCCAGGGCCAACCCTGCTTAGCTTCTGAGATCTGTTGAGATTGGGCTACTCTGGGCTATCTAGGTCAGGGCATGGCCAACTCTACAATGAGTGAAAGTGAGGTGGTAGCCTTGGGTGGCCACAGCCTCCACCTCTACCTCACCCTCATGGTCACTGTTGCCTCTTGCTACTCATCCCTTCCCCTCAGAAATGGAGCATCTACCACGCCTTCTCTCCTTTGCTTTTTTAAACACAGGTGGAGCAAGACATGAGAGCTTGGGAAACCTTCCTGGGCATTTTTAGCACAGCTGTGATATATTTAAAGATGTCTCTGGAGTGAAAAGGTTTGTGATTTGCTCTCGCCTCGCCTGTGAATGGTACGGTGCAGTAGAGAGGGGAGGGCAAAGGCAGCAAAGTCCGGAACCTGGGGCAGCAGCCTCAGGTGTTACCCCTTCTTCTGACACCAGTTAAACTACATTTCCCAGAGTTCTCTGTGAGTAGGAATGGTAATTAAAGCAGTTTAAAGAGGTATTCTAGTGTAGAACTCTTACTTTTCATATTATTTTGAAATTCTTATCTCAGTTTCTCTGAGGATTTTGTTCTGAATTATCTGCTCTTATTTCGGAACTTATTAGGAATCTTCCATTGTTGTCAGCATAGTGTAGTGGTTAAGAGCGGTGGACTCTAATCTGGAGAACGGAGTTTGATTCCCCACTCCTACACATGAAGCCAGCTGGGTGATCTTGGGCTAGTCACAGTTCCCTTAGAGCTCTCTTAGCCCCACCTACCTCACAAGGGGTCTGTTGTGGGGAGAGGAAGGAAAGGTGATTGTAAGCCGGTTTGATTCTCGAAAATTGGCATATAAAAACCAACTCTTCTTCATTTGTTTTATTTCTGAATTTTGTACAGAGTACTGTGTATCGATCGTTTGCCATCATCTTTCAGGTCTTTTCACCTCCTTTATAATACTGATGCCCATGTATGCTTTGAGGCATTGTACATGTGAACTGTATGCATTGATGAAACAATGCAAAAAAAAGGAACTTTGATGTAATCATGCATATCACCCCATTAAGATCTGTATGTGTTTGTTCTGTTTTCCCATTATTCAGGAAAATATCTCTGCATGATAACACAAAAGGGGAAAGTATGAATAAAAGGAACTGAAAGCTAAGGGAAGCTATGATTGAATTAATTTTTTAAAAATTCCCCTATAAATTGAATTTAGGAGGAGTGGAACAAATGGCAGGATTAATCCATAGAACAATACAGAAATGGATCAACCCTACTTTGGAGGCAAGGACTATCAGCCATTTCCATCAGCAAATGACTGACAACCTTGAGTCGCTGAAAATCCTTCCTTTATCAGGGGATAAATGACTTTAATAAACACTGAGAAGAAGGGATGGAAAATTTGAGAATCTTATGAATACAATTAAACAAATGTTGCCATGGATATTAATACAGATATTCCTGGCAGGAAATCTCAGGGGATGTTCAAAGTCAACCCAGTGAATAGGTAAGAATTGCAATTTATAGACTGGAACAAATGATAGCTTATGGGAGACACAACCTATGACCCTAGGCAAGTTTTTACATTTGAGGCTTTACACTCAAGATGATGGCTACGAACCTAATATACAGGCAAGCACATCCGTATTTCTGTCACAGAAATGGGGGGAGGGGGTACATGCCGAAAAGCAATTTGTCAACAGGTTCATAAAGGAGGAGTGAAAGGGGGAGCAGATGGGGCCCAATCTTCCATTTCTCTTGCTTTCTAATGGAATTGCCAATGACTTATGATCTACTGGTACATCAGGAGTTTAGATGAGGAAAAATTATTAGGAAGCTTTGCTCTCTGACAGAAGGGAGGATTGGCATTTAATGGCACATGAAATCCACTCCATCTGGCTTGAACAAAGCTATTATTTTCTAAAGAGTTGTACAGACCCAGACAGCATTTCCTTTCTTTGTTTTTTCCCCCTTTTCTTTTCTCCCCGGACCCATGAATCTTCCTTTCAGACATCAGGTGTGATGCTTGCTCAGTGGGAAATGGTATAATATAAGCATCTTGATGAAGATAAGATTCACTGCCTTAGGATGTTTTTAATATGGCCTTCGGAGATGTCGGCAAAAGGATACTGGCAGTTTGCCTTTTATACCCTACTGGGTATATTGGAATCAGATTGTTTGAAATCATGTCCCTTAGAGTTAGCAAATGTACCATCAGCACTTTTAACCATTTATAGTATCTCTTGGATGAATGGCAGGCTAGCTCCAAAATTCCCAGTAATCTCTCTGGAGTTTCTATGTCTTCTCTCTACTGGGCCATCTATATTGACAATCCTTCCTCAGTTCAACTATCTACCTACTTTTTTAGCACCAACATGTATGAGTGGCATGTGTCCTACTAGGGTTGCCAACCTTCAAGTGGGGACTGGAGAGCTCCTGGAATTGCAACTGATCTCAAGGCTACATAAACCACTTATTTAATTATCTATTTAATTATTTAATTATTACTTATTTATTTAAAAAAATTATTCCACTTCGGCTGGAGAACATAGCTGCCTTGGAAGGTGGACTGCATGGCATTATACCCTACTGAGATCCCTCCCTAACCCCCACTCTCCCAGGCTCCACCCTCAAATCTCCAGGTATTTCTGAACCCCAAGTTGACAACCCTATGTCCTACACACAGGTTAAAGAGAGCCATACAACATTTGCCACATGCTGAAGTGAGAGGACTGAGTGGGGAGAGGCTGTGGCTCAGTGGTAGAACATCTACTTGGCATGGAGAAGGACCAACATTCAGCCTCTGGTGTCTCCAGATAAAAGGGTCAGGTAACAAGTGATATGAAAAACCTCTACCCCAGACTGTGGAGAGCCACTGTCAATCTATGTACACAGTACTGACTTTGATGGACCAATGGCCTGCTTTAGGATAATTTCATATGCTCAAGTGATAATATCAGTGAGAGGACAGCTCAACCATTTTTCCATGCCATTAAAAACTTAATGGCTCCCATTGTTTTGGGTAAGGCCAGATTCTTTGGAATTACTGGAATGGAGCACTCCCAGATGACCTCATGTGTGGTTTCCTCAAGAAGCTTTGGACACCATTGACAAATCTAGCAACTGGAATGGGGTCTGCTACATCCCCAGGAAAATGGCCAAAGGCATGGGACCCACCTATACAGAGCCTCAGTGTGATGCCAAAATTAATTCAGAATTGCAAGCAATAGGAAGGCAACAGGATACCAAAGAGACCCCACATCCAGATAGGCAACTTAGCTGTTCCTTCAATCAGTTTTAACAAGGATGCTGCTGAAAACTGGAAGCTACTGGAGAGTGAGGACATCAGGCTTGTTTTTGAAAAAGCTAGACTAGTTTCAGAATACACATCCTCACCCCCAAATGCCATTGGTGTACAAGTCTGGGTCCTAATTGACTTGAGGGCACTCTTGTTTTAACTAAACCTGCTCATTTATTTTGTGAAATGTGTGCAGTTTTCTTTGCTTTGTCTTTTTAAATTGTTCCCTTCTTCCAGTCTTATGACTATCTATTAACTTCTGCCCCAGACAGATTCTTGAATAGCCAGAAGTCGAAACTACTCCTTTGGAAAGGGAAAACATAATTTTTGTGCACAGAGACATTTGCACAGTGATATCGATAATTATTTTTAGTCTGCAATACATGTATTTTACATGGTGCTCGTGCCCTAGAGAAAAACAGACAGAAATCTGTTCTGCTGCTTTCAAAGGGCTGAGAGTTCAAATTCATCCTGGACACTGAGATTGCTAATTTTGTATTTCTAACAGGGAGCTGCCGCTTGATCCTCTGTGCCTTTATATCTCTGAGTTGCTCAAGATATTTTGAACAAAGCCCAGGTCTAACCTAATTTGTCTGCAACAGCTCCCTCCATTTTAAGATTGAAACAAACTGCAGGCAAGATTTGCATCCTTTCTCTGAAAGAGTTCCAAAGTGAAGAAGTGTTTTGTGTATATCAAAACTCACATATTGCACATCAAATATTGATTTGCCATAATAAAGGGACCCCTATACTAAGGGGAGAGTTGCCTGGCTGGCTGATTAGGCGGATAAATTGATGCTGTCACAGTGAATTTAGATAACTAAAAGATTTGGGGGCAAGTGATCTTCAGACCATGATAGTTCAATGGTTCTTCCCTTGTCTGCGTGCTGGGATGTTGAAATCAGAATTCTCCCCTGCCTCTTCACCGTCTCTGAATCTGAACAGGAAGAGAAGGAAGTCAGCAAAATAAGAGGGTCAGAAATGAAAAGGACTCACAAGTGTCTTTCTATATAACGAAACATTTCTTTAAAAATCAGCTCTCTGCAAGTAAGCACAGAAAAAAGTGACAGCTGGTACCAAGGTCTACCAACCTCTGCAATCAAAGGTAAGTGATAACATGAAATAAGTCTGTTTGATTCTCCTTCACAGCTCTCTTGGAGGCAATAGAAATGCACCCACGGTCGCAGTAGCTCTCCTTTGTTATACTTCATCCTGTTTTTGAAAAGAATGTAAAAAAAAAAAAAAAAAGTGACACCAGCGAGATTGGATCCAGATCAGTGTTTAAACTTTCCCAAATTTCTCATATTAGTCTGTCACACATGAAGGCCATTTTCTTGCCACCTTTAGCCACTCTTGAGTACTTTTCCAGTTGCTCCTGGCATGATCGCAATGCATCTTAAAACCATCATTGGGAAGTTATTTCCAAGGTAATGTGCCTTGTAGATTGTTAATGCGACATTACACGCACATACACATCTGGGGTGTTATTGTTAAAGAAAAATAAATTATTACTCATCCTATTCTGTGATCCTTGAACAAACAGAGTCCAGCAGATTTCTTTAGAGATGATTTTTCTTCCCTGCTGTTTCAGCCTCAGCATCCTTATATACATTTTGCTTTTTCTGTTGTCAGTTGAACCCATCGTTATTTCTTTTCACACAATTTTCTGTTTCCTAACACCCCATTTTCTTGTAAAATGTACACATATCAAAATTATTTGTGCTTCAACAAATCTGCTTTGTGCATTATTCATACCCTGGCATGCATCCAGCTATCCACAGACTTCACAGAGTGGGACTTCCTTGCTTCCAACTCCTGCTGTAGCAAACTGAGCCCCTTAAAGTTTTGTTCCTAGTAGTCATCCCATCTCCCTCCCAGGTATGGCATAGGAGTAGGGTTGCCAACTTCCAGGTAGTATTCAAAAATCACAGATGTAGGCTAATGATTCACTTATATCAATGTTTATAAATATAATTTCCTCAGATTACACTATTGCTTCATAGTGCCTTTTCAATTAACAAAATTAAATGTACAGTTTTATATATACAACAAGGCAAAATTCATAAAAAATCAAATTCAACAGAAATTAGCAATTGACTTGTGGTGTCTTTCTTTCATGAATTATGCATATATTGTCCATAAATGTCCTTGAGTCCAATTGGGTAGAACAGGATTCCGGTATCTTTGCCTGTTTCAATATTTCTTCAGCTACCCTGAAGGACATATATTTATGACGTCTGGATCCTCTCTCAGAACGTCCCTTGTATCCTCAGCATTTGTTTGTAATATCAGAATGCTGGTCTGTTGATAAATTATTTAAATAGAACTATAAATTAACATTCTAAGCATTGTAATATTAATTATTTTACACATATATAATATAATTACAATTATACTTACAATCATAAATGAATTTTCATACACAGTGACTTGTGTGGTGTCAACCCGACAAGAATCCTTTCTTGTTTCCAGTCAATTAATTCCATACAGGCAGTATACTTAAATGCTTACTGCATTACTCATTAGGATCGATCCCAGGTGCAGGTGTTAATTTACAAGAAGGAGGTAAGATCATTGGCCATATTTAACCCCTTAGGGGATATGCAGTCAAAGAGTTGCACAAAGCGTGCTTCCTGCTGACTTAAAATTCGTTCTATGTTAGATCTCTGGAACTTCTTAGGTGTTGCTTGCCAAACCGCAAAGAACTGAAAGTCACTATCTGTATGTTTGCACTTCAACCAATGCTCCATTAGGGGCGCTTCTAATACTTGATTTTTTATTCTGGACCTGTGCTCCCCAATTCTTAATTTAAGGGGGCGTGTGGTTTTTCCAACATAAATTAATTCGCACATACAAATGACTAAATAAATAACATTTGCAGAGGAGCAATTTGTAAATTGACGCAGTACATATGTGAAGCCAGTGTCTTCCCTTGTGAAACTCTTTACTGGGAGGGAGAACCGGCAGACTGCGCATGATCCACAGCGATGATGTCCAACAGCCCCTGTGGTGGGAGGTGCTACATTGAGATCTGTATGTATTAGCGCGTCTCTTAAAGAGCCCGTTCTTTTAAAACCAATCAAGGGTGGTATTGCACATCCTGCAATGCTCTGTACTATGTGCCAGTGTTTATAAATGATTCGTTTTATCTTAGTTGCCAAATGTGTAAATTGTAAAGAAGCTGTTAAATTCTGTTTATCACGTTTCTTGCAAGTAAAAAGAGTAGACCTATCTATCCCATCAGCTCGAAGGCGTGCACTATTGATGATATGTGGTGGATAACCTCTGCTCAAAAGGGTGTCTTCCAATTCTGATGCTGCTTTTATAGTAGTAGCTGGAGATCTCCTGCTATTACAACTGATCTCCAGCCAATAGAGATCAGTTCACCTGGAGAAAATGGCCGCTTTGGCAATTGGACTCTATGGCATTGAAGTCCCTTCCCTCCCTAAACCCCTCCCTCCTCAGGCTCCACCCCAAAAACCTCCCACTGATGGCGAAGAGGGACCTGGCAACCCTACATAGGAAGCAAAGTGGATGTCTGCAGGGGGTGGGGGGATTGGCAGAAATCAGCACCACTCTTCCGCAAATGGATATGCTTTTCCATCAGAGGAACTGAGTGATGGTATACATGCCATTATACAAAGAGATGGAATGGGTTAACTGCCCTGGGTTCAATCCAGCGTGGTGTAGTGGTTAGGAGCGGTGGGTTCTAATCTGGGGAACTGGAATGGTCTCCCCACTCCTCCACAAGAAGCCTGCTGGATGACCGTGGGCTAGTCACAGTTCTCTCAGAACTCTCTCAGCCCCATCTGCCTCACAAGGTGTTTGTTGTGGGGAGAGGAATGGAAATTGTAAGCTGGTTTGCTTCTCCTTAGAAAAGGTAGAGAAGGTCGGCATACAAAAACCAACTCCTCTTCCTCCTTCTCCTCCTCCGATAGGGAAATGGGATTTTTTTCCTGCTTCCCCACAACATTGTGAACCATTCACACACCTTCTGAATTTTTCACAGCTTTTCTCTCATGTTTCTCAAACCTGCTTTGCTGTGAAAATTTGGGAAAGGTCACAGTAAAGCCTGTATAGCTGCCATGTGGGTGGGCAGCCATTTCCCCTGACCATGTCCCCATGGCAGCAGTTTCTTCACCATGCTGTTTTTAGTATTCTACCCTCTAATTTTGTAATCCCATTTTATTACGTGGTTGATTGTGTGTATTATATGGCTGTGATTGCATCTTGTGAGAAAGGTAGACTGAAGGAAGGAAGGAAATAAATATGCACACGACACTACAACCCCCCCAATTAGATCTCTATGAACAGAGTTATATAGGAGTTGATTTGTCCTCCCTGTTATTCAAATGCACACACTGGCCCAGTCCAGAGAAAGCTATACTTAATTTATCCATGGTTAAGTCCAGTTGCCCTGCCCTAGATGGCCCAAGCTAGCCTGATCTCATCAGATCTCAGGAGCTAAGCAGGGTCATCCTGGCTAGGACTTGGATGGGAGACCACCAAGAATAATGAGGGTTGCTATGCAGAGGAATGGCAAACCACCTCTGCTAGTCTCTTGCCCTGAAAACCTTACTGAGTTGCTATAAGTCAGCTGTGACTGACTTCATGGCACACACAAGTCCAGTTGTAATCTATGGTGCCACTAACTTATAAGTCTGGTTGATTTCAAAGGGACTTAAGGGTTGGGCTAGTTTCTTCATAGAAGAGTACACCCAGTAATAATTAAGACTGTGTATGTAGACACAAGATTAAAAAAGCCCTCAGTGAGGCCATGTTTAAGTCAAGAAAATAATAATTTGGGGTAGTGTTGCCAGCATCCTGGTGGCAACTCCTTCAATTATAACTCCAGATTACAGAGATCACTTCCCCCAGAGAAAATGGCTGCATTGAAAAGTGCATTCTATGGCCTTATATCTACAGTTGCCAACCTCCAAGTACTAGCTGGAGATCTCCTGCTATTACAACTGATCAGTTCACCCTGGAGAACAGAGATCAGTTCACCTGGAGAAAATGGCCCCTTTGGCAATTGGACTCTATGGCATTGAAGTCCCTCCCCTCCCCAAACCCCACCCTCCTCAGGCTCCACCCCAAAAACCTCTGGCGGGTGGCAAAGAGGGACCTGGCAACCCCAATTATATCCCACTGATATCCCTCCCCTCCCAACCCTGCCCTCCCCAGGCTCCCCCCCCCAAAAAAATAATCTCCAGGAATTTCCTAACAGAGTTGGCAGCCCTACATAAACATATAAAAAGTTATTGAAATACCATTGACTGATTCAGGTTATAGAAAGTCAGGTAAAGTTTAGTGTCTGGTAATAAACTTTATTCAGAAAGCCAGCATTTATGCTATATTTATCTATAACCAATTTAATTGGGTGGCGTGTTAACTTTTGTCAAGACTTTTTTTTAAAATAAACATTTAATCCTCCCCCGGTTTCTTTAATGAGCTGGCTCCACCTACCATAACAAGATTTATAATTGTTTTTTAATTAAGAAGTCATCAAACAGCACTTGACAGGCCATTTTCTGCCTCAGTACAAGTGTTTTCTTGATTAAATTTTGGATACAGTCAACATCCTGTAAATCAAAATGTTCTGTCTTCCTTTCCATGGTCCATTAATATATATGACAGATTTATTATCTGTCAATAACATCTATTTAATGTATGGCATAATTAATATTAACAATGAGCTGTGAGTGTTCCACGAGCTTAGCTTGTATCTCATAGAACTAATGGGGGCAAAGGTGTATTCACTACATTAACTGCCCTTTAGATATCTGCTAATTGGCACTCAAAAATGGAAATAGTTTTCCATGCTTCACAGACTTGGGTTTGAATGAGGACATTTGAAACCTTGATCTCTGAGTGGGTCTTCAACAAAGCTTTTGACATGATCAGAAACAAAGAGGAGCTCCACACAGGAAAGCAATTAAAATGGGTTATCTTTCTGAATGATGTTGAATTGTATTTATGTGCCTTTGGAGAGGAGCATGGTGCCTAGAATAAATGGAATAGCATACTCAAGTTCTCCTTAAGTATACGGGGGTCGCTTGGATAAAGCAATCTCTCCGCCTAACCCACTTTTCAGGGTCGCCATTGCTGTGGCCCAGTCCTCACCAGGTGAGGAATCATCAGAGGAAGAGCCATGCCATGAAGAACCAGTCCCCACTGAACCTCAGTTGGCCAAGTCTCCAGGCCAAGTTGAATCCCAACAGGAAGAACCACACACCAGTCCTGCTGAGGATGCTAGAGTAGATGCAGAAGCAGCTCACTTTGATGACTCAGCTGTAACTAAGCAGAGCCATGACCCACCCAACTCACCTGAAGCAGATAAACATCACAGGCAACGAGGGAAGAGCAGAACCTCAGGCTAAAAAACACAATGCCTGTTTAGAAGCACTAAGGGGACGGTTGGAAGACTGGAAGTCGTCAGAGGATGAAAGTTGCAATGAGCAGAAACCAGCTTAAAACTTTGCCTAGGACATGCCGTGTTGTGAAAGCAACTTTGCAAAAGAGTTGATACTTTTGCTGCTGACACTCCACTGACCCCACTCAATGGAACTTTGACCTTTGGACCAGACTAATGACCTTGCTTCTGCATGCTGATTTGACTCCTGTTCCCAGCTCCCAGCAAACCTCCTGCCAGACTTCAGCTCCCAGTGGTTGCATTTCGCCTGTTGTTAAGCCCTCTCACGGTATGTAACCTGAGACTCCCTTGCTACAGCCAAGCCAGCAGACCCATAGACCTATTCTGAATGCTAGCGCCATGTCCTATGGGACAATGAAAATTGAATCCAGATTGGGTTGCCAGCTCCCCCTCACCCCGGCTGTGAGCAGGGGATGTGGGGTAGGATTGCTAGATCCAAGTTGGGAGACTCCTGGAGATTTGGGGATGGAGCCTTGGGAGGACAAGGACCTCAGTGGGGTATAGTGCCATAGAGTCCATCCATTAAAGCATCCATTTTCTCCAGGGGAACTGGTGTCTGTACTCTGGAGATGAGCTGTAATCCCGTGGGATCCCCAAGTCTCACCTGGAGGTAAGCATCCCTAGCTCCAGATGGAAAGACTGTAGAAGATTTAAGGCACATTTTCATCCCCCATTCCAGACATTTACTTGGTTGGAAGTAGGGAGCTGGTTTGGTCTCCCATCTGCATGGAAAATACAAAATCTGATAAATATTTGAATGTCGAGTCCATTGAAGTCAATGGGCTGAGAAAGGTGTAGCTCTGTCTAGTATAGTAGTAGTCTTCTAGCAGAGCCTAGGATAGCACAAAAGGGTGGACATGTTGTTTGTTCAGTGCCTAAAGAAAAAGATCTCGATTGTTTATTTGAAAAACCTTCTCCATGCAAGCACTCGACAATTATTTCCCAAATGTAATGAATCCCATTTCATTGATTTTGGTGCCCAATTCACCTGTTCGATTTTTTGTTTCTGACTTTGTTAATCTTTTAAAGTATGCATTATCTGATGTTTGATATTTCTTGATCTCACAGAATATAAACCTAGAATGATTAATTGTGGCTTAATGACAACTACAGTTTAAAAAAAACAGAGAAAGATCTGGGCTGTGAAAACACAGGTTTGGTGTCATAGTTATTTGCCGCAATATTGTTGGAAACTGCAGTGGATTGGAAGTCAAAGGACAGGTTGAGTCTAAAAATACAATTTGACTGACGCTAGAAATACCTATAATAGAGAAGTTTGCTGAAATCTGCCTTAATAAGCACAGTGGAATCAAATATCTGTGGCTGCCCTCTTATATCTTTAGTAATCTAGAAATGGTACAAATTATACTCTGATCATCATCTTCTGCAGTACTAATGTTGCAGTTGATTGCTAACCTGTTTGACTATATTGATTAAAGGAATGTTTAAGGGATGGTACACAATGTAAATCTTGTATATAGCAAACGCTTGCATAGAGGAGCTAACAGCCCAGTCCTAAGCATCTGTGTTCAGAGGTTCCACTCAGACTAATGGGACTTACTCCAATGTAAGAGTATATAGTGTTGCACCCTTTACGTGGCAGCATGCTGATCATGAACATAGCAGCAAAAATTATGATGATGGTGCCTGGAAATACTGGTGCAAGAATAACAGAAATTGCAGTAATAATAACTGCATGAATAATACAGTTTGCCTGGTCTGCATGCAGGAACTCAGAAGTGCACTTGGACAGGAAAGAAAAGTATTGTTTAAAGCATTTCTTAAAGGTTTTGTAATCCACAATATAGATTTTCTCCCCTGAATGTTTCATCTGTTTTATTATATTGGAGCTAATCCATTGCTGTTCCTGATGACTATAGCTATCTTTGCTAAATGTAAAAATATAATGTCGTTGAGAACCAAGATGCATCAAGTCCTAGTTGATTGTGGTCCCAGCATACTAGTGATGGCAGAGCATCTGCTTTGTTTGTAGAAGGTCCCACGCTCAGTCCCCAGTATCTCCAGTTCAAAATATCACTGATGTGAAAAAAACACCCCCTATCCAAGACCCTGGAGAGTTGCTGCCAGTCAGAGCAGATGATACTGATAGGGTTGCCAGGTCCCTCTTCACCACCAGCGGGAGGTTTTTGGGGAGGAGCCTGAGGAGGGCAGGGTTTGGGGAGGGGAGGGACTTCAATGCCATAGAGTCCAATTGCCAAAGCGGTCATTTTCTTCAGGTGAACGGATCTCTATTGGCTGGAGATCAGTTGTAACAGCAGAGCTCCAGCTAATACCTGGAGGTTGGCAACCCTAGATACTGACCTTGGTAGAGTCAAGGTCTGACTCCGTATAAGGCAGTTTCATGTGATCCCTGTGAGCCATAGCCATGCTGCCAATTTCTTGTTTCCAACAAACATCAATACTATCTTGAACTTGCATTCTGTACAGTGGTTCTTGGAATGATTTGGGGGGCCGAATCACAGAGCAACTGAGAGGGAAGCAGGAAGAGGGGGAAGCACAATAGAACTTCAGGGTCAGAAGCAGAAATTTTTAAAAACCTTGCTGCAAGAGGGAATCTGACAAGCAAAGAGCGAGGAATGAAGGGAAGAGATAGCACACTGCCAATGTGAGGAGGAAGAGACATCTGAGTTAAGGAACTGCTTCTATCTAATAGAAATTCTTCTCCTAAGCTAATGGAAATTCAGCCTCTCACAGCCTGTCAGTGAGAACTTAATCCATCCCCAAGGAATGCACAACATTGCAAAAAAGGCAAAATCCAAGGGATATTAAGGTCATTCTCAACTTGCCAGTCTCAAGCCATTTCCTACCCTGTGACCTAACTTTAGTTTCCTTGTTCATATATGCAAAAACAGGAGGGGGAAAAAGAGGACCAGTCAAGGATTATTTTCTGACAAGCAAAACCCAGGAGCTGATCCCCACCCTATCCCAGATTACATTTTTATGAAGTAGAAATCAAACGGGGGCATTGATGCCACTCAGCATTCACTTTCCTGCAAAGCTGTACAAAATGTTTTATGGGCATAAGCTGTGCCAGCTACACTCACAAACTGAACGATTCCAAAATTCTGCAAGCAAGTCATAGGTCATTTGGGAATCTACATTTGTGTATTGTTTAAAATTCCTTTGAGGAGGGATCTCATCGTAGCGATGGAGGAAATATGTACACAAGTAGGGAGGGCACAATATGGCCATTTCTATTTCCATTTGATTTTGTATGTTGTCCCTTCTCATGGTTTAAATTGGGCATGCACAGTTAGGCATGCCACCTGTTTGACTCAAGTCTTGTTTGCCAGTTGTAAGCAAGGAACTGATTATTCATTGAGTGTTCAGATGTGTGCTGCTTACTTAAACAGTTACAGGGATTCCCCCCACCCCCAGCAAACCCACCCTTGCTACTCATCTGCCACCACCTCCCATTTTAGTGGGCACATAGTTACAGCAACAAAGAAGAATAAAGGGAAATTCCCTTCTGCTATTTTCCATTGATGCAAGACTCAAATGAAAGAGGCAATTTTACCAGATTTCCACTTGTCACTGCAGCATCCCATCCTGTAGTGTATTTAGATTATCTCCCAATCCTCAGAGAGGGGTTTCAGTCTGTTTGGGGAAGGGAGGAAAAGAGGCACTCCACCAACTCTTTCTGTGAACACTTCTGCTGGATCTATGGTAACTTCACGATCTAGCCTCATGAATCCTCTTTTTACTGACATCAGTGAAGTATAATTTTTTTTGTTTGAGCTGATTAGAACTATTATGCCACGACAACAGCAATATTGCATAATGATACAAACTGTGTACTAGTGCCTACAACGCACTGTTCAGAAAACAAGAAAGTGCAATGACCTTGCCCCATATAATGAGCAGCTTCTGTACAACTACGAAGTTGCTCAACATGAACATTGGCATTGGCCATTGGTCAGGAGCTCATGTTGAGCGTGATCATATGAACACATGAAGTTTCCCTTGGATGAGAGTGTTGTCTGACTGGCAGCACTCTCCAGAGTTTCTTTCACATCACCTCCTGCCTGAGCCTGTGTTAACTGGATATACCGAGTATTGAACTTGGGGCCTTCTGAATGCAAACCAGCAGCTCTATACCCAGCCACAGCTCCTCAATGATCAAGGGAACTGAGAAAGGTAAATTCACCTGTCTATCGTGTTCATGTTGAAGTTTTAGAGCATGCCTCGTACAGTTTGCCTCATCTTCGTTTGTTGCCATTGATGATTCTTTGGGGTAGTGCTACAGCATTTATATGTTGTTTATACATAGTTTATACAATTTATACACCATATATATACAACTGATGCAAATTAACACTGAAAAATGTTAATTTTAATGGGAAGAATTTGGCATGAGGAAAAAACTGGTGGTAAAATAAAGAGTCATGTGATTCTTTTCTCACCAATGGATATATTCAAATCAAACCACAGAGTTGTCCAAATTTGAACTTATCTCTGATCAGGAGAACCCATGTTCGGTCTCTATGTTTGTCCTGAGGTACACTTACACAATACCTCCTATAGCTCCAGGCTGGGTGGTGGAAGCATCAGTCTGAGCCTGTGCTGAGAAGCATAAGCTGGGCTCTCCTTTTGGCTCAGTTATCTGTGACCCAGGGTTATACAAAAATATCTGGGAAGTGGGACCTATGAAACAAACAGAGTCCACCCCAGTCTGAAGCTTACCATTCTAGGAATATCTGAGAGGTAGTATCATTTGTCCACCTGCAATCCTGGTGTGAAATGTTTCTATAAAGACTGTCTCTTGGCCATTCCATCTATGTGCTAAAGGGAATTTGTGTCGTCCCCCCCCATTTCTAGTTCTGTTTTTTCAGCCTGCCCTATTTTGTTCCCTGTAGTAGAGAAAGCAAACATGGGCACAACATCTCTACCAAAAAACAAAGGTTATAAAGCTGGCAGCAGAAACTTCTTTATTGATATGATAAACTTGAGACGTTTGCTGCCAGGGGAAATCACTGTGAAGAAAAGGGCCGTTTAGATATTATGTGAGATCAAATAAATGCACCAGCAAGTAGATCAAGAGTTCTGCTAAGCCACAAAGATGCACCCAAAGACTACAGCATGAAGGATAATGATGATCATGTTTCAGGGTATAAATGATTACCTGTCATGGCTCCAAAGAAATTTCTTCCTGTCTTTTACAATTTTACAGCTAGATGCAATGTTGGTTTCCTCTGAAGAGAGAGTACCATTCCCTTAATTGCATCAAGTCTAAAATTAGTACAGATGGCTGGCCACTGGCCATTGGTATCTTGCAGGCAATCTCTCAGTGACCATTTTGGTTATGCTGCCTCAATGTGTAGTGTAGTTTGTGTAGAGTAGGGACATCTGTGGCTGCCTCCTGACAAAGTTTGTACCCTCCCCTGTTCTCCCCCTATTCTGTGTCTGCTCTGATAATGGTTAGTTGGTTTCCTGGGTCATGACAATGCCTGTCGATAGTGTGATCAAAAACTCCACACTCAGTAAGCAAATTCTGGAAGTCACATCTGAAAAAACGTAGCTGTACTCTACAGCATTACCTATGGCAGTATGTGCCACAACTGTACAACTCTACCCGTATTGTGCTGCATGACTGTGTTACATGACAAAGCACATAGATGGAGCTTTGCCACTGTGGTTGCAGGCTTACCTAACTAGAAAATACTGGACATCGCTATCTCCAGCATTTTCTCAGTTTATTTACTGAACAGAAAGGGCAAATACTGGGCTGTCCAGTTCAAAACTGGACAAAACCTGGCAGCCCTATTTGTTGCATGCAGGCAGAGCTAGAATGTTTACAGCCTTCATTGTATATCAATTTATTCCCACTGAGTTTATTCCCGAGTTCATATATCTGCCCTATTTTGCAAAGGGGCAAAGAAGCAACGCTCCTTTCTCCAATATCACATGTTTAGTATAGCATGGGAAGTGAGTGCTTCACACAGCAGACTACGCACACAGAAACCCAATGTATGTAACCTCAATTAATGTATGTATGTAATGTATGCAATACATTTAGGCTTCCATGTGAAGCACACACATTGTATTCTGAACATGGTAATGGTGATCGTACCCTCCACCACTATAATACCACTAGTTTGGGGTCAGAACTGTGTTCACGACTGTAAAGCAGCTCCAATGTGAAATTACCAAGAGTGCTATTTTTACAGGCAATGTAAAAAAAAAATCTTGTTTTTGACTCACACTGAACTTTTCCCACTTTCTCCAAACAGAATGTATTAACCTTCATCAAGACACCTCTTCTTACTAATCAGACATGACGGTTCAGTTTCTGAAAACAAATGGAATATTACTTTGTCATAATAGGGTTTCATTTTCATATCACTGGGTCTGAAAGTAATTATAAAAAGGGGGGGGGGGAGAATGTCCTAACTGGTTAATGATCCTCAGCAAGCAATCTGTCCAGAAAAGGAAAGATTTCTTTCCCATTCTGGCAATTGATCTATAATCTTGTTCTGCTTGGTTGTCCCTTTGGCCCCTCAAACATCATTCCTTACTGGGCTGCAGGCATATAATATTACTACTCATCATATCTCCTTGGCCTCAGGAGGCAGAGAGGTCAACCCATCACTTCCCCCTATTAGTAACACTTTTGTTAATAGCAAGGGAAAGCAGGTGGTCTCTGAGCGGTAGAAACTGGGAAACTACCAGGCCCAGAAAGGTGTGGAAGAGATCTTCCTTACAGCCAAGGGGGACTCAGTTCCAAATGAGCAGGAAAAACAGGAAGCTAGAATGACCCTCCTACTGGTTCTAAACTACCAGCCTTTCAGATGTTCCTCATTATGAAGGACATCCTTCTTTTCAGTTATTGAGAATACCAAGTAGTTGAAACATGAGCAAGAAATGCTGTATTAGAGCACGGTAGATCTCCTAATTAATAGGGTTGCCAACCTCCAAGTACTAGCTGGAGATCTCCTGCTATTACAACTGATCTCCAGCTGACAGAGATCAGTTCACCTGGATAAAATGGCCACTTTGGCAATTGGACTCTATGGCATTGAAGTCCCCTCCCCAAACCCCACCCTCCTCAAGCTCCTCTCCAAAAACCTCCTGCCGGTGGCGAAGTGGGACCTGGCAACCCTGTTAATTAAAGCTGCAGATAACCCTGATGGATTGTTGTTAAAACTGATGCCACCTCATTACAAGATTTAACCACTGCTGAGCTTTGGGAAATTATTCCCCATTAGACTGAATGATGTAGTGCTTACTGCTTGGAGTACAGGACTAAGATCTGTGAAACTCAAATTTGAAGTTATCTGGAAGTTACCTTGGGACAATCACTCTCTCTCAGCCTAATAAACCTCACAGGGTTGTCATGTGAATAAAATGGAAGCGTGAAGAATGATGTTGTAAGCTTGGGCTTCCACTGGGGAGAAAAGCAGGATAGAAATGTGACGCGGATGCCAGCGGATTGGCAGTCAGTCCAGGATAACACCATCAGAAAAGTCCTCTGCTATTTAGAAAAGTGTAGTTCATTTTACAGTGCAAAGATATATTACAGATACTTGTCACACTCTCTTTGCTCATAGCATTCCACAAAGAGCTTCAGTTTCACTCCATTATATACACCTGGTGGTCGCAGCCACCAATCACAGTAGATGCTTAGTCATGCTGACATTGCTCCTGTATTGCATCAGCCACCTGGTCATAACTGGATTAGGCCAGCTCCCTCTAGCTCTCCAGGGACTTTCCAGGCTGATTGCATCATTACCAGATCTATCCGATCTATCATGCACCTGTCAAACTAATCTGACAGCCTTGTAATATTGACAAAATGCACACATTAATAAGTTAACACCTTTGTCTTGTGTTAAATGAAACCACACTTCTTCATTTAGATCCTTCTCCCAGCCCTTCTTTCCCATTAAGACTTTGGCTTATCTCTCCCCCCCCCCCCCCCCACACACACACACTAAAACAAAGCTTAAATATGTGTAGCCCTAGCACAGGCTGACCCTAGAAGCTAAAACGACTAAACTGAGGCTATCGTATTTTGGTCACGTCATGAGACGACAAGAGTCACTGGAAAAGACAGTCATGCTAGGAAAAGTTGAGGGCAGCAGGAAAAGAGGAAGACCCAGCAAGAGATGGACTGACTCAATAAAGGAAGCCACAGCCTTCAATTTGCAAGATCTGAGCAAGGCTGTCCAAGATAGGACATTTTGGAGGACTTTCATTCATAGGGTCACCATGAGTCGGAAGCAACTTGACGGCACTTAACACACACACACACAGCACAGGCTAGCCTGATCTCACCAGATCTTGAAAGCTAAGCAGGGTTGTACCTGGTTAGTATTTGGATGGGAGACCCTCAAAGAAGTCCAAGGACATGATGCAGAGTCAGGCAGTGGCAAACCACCTCTGAATTTATCTCACCTTGAAAACCCTATGGGGTACCCATAAGTCAGCTGCAACTAGATGTCACTTTCCACCATTAGTGTGATATAGTTTCGGAGAGCCAGCATGGTGTAGTGGTTAAGGTGTCGGACTAGGATCTGGGAAACCCAGGTTCAAATCCCTACTCTGCCATGGGAACCTTGGGCCAGTCACCATGGCAAGTAGTTGGATGGGAGACGTCCAAGTAATACCAGGGACATGACATGGGAGAGGCAATGGCAAACCACTGCTGATTGTCTCTTGCCTTGAAAACTGTACGGGATTGCCATTTCAGCTGTGACTTGATGGCAAAAACCTCCCCCCCACCATGTAGCTCACTTTGTTCTTACTAGGGATTCATGAGCCATACATTTTGGGGTCTGAAAAAGAACTCCAAGATTGGCTGCTCTGCTGAATTCTAGTCAACTGCTTTACGCTTGTTTTATATCTTTCATTTATAGCATTTTGCAATTTCCTAATTGCTTGAGAAATAGCATGCTACCTGGACATTATCTCCTAATAGTTTACAACCAATAACAGGAGATCATCTGACATTCTGAGTCATCAATATAACTAATAATACTAGCACTAGAAGTTGCTCAGTGAAGTTGATGGGCAATAAGTTCAGGACTGGCAAAAAGGAATTACTTTACTCAGTGAGGAATAAAACTGTGGACTCCCAGTGGATGTAGTGATGTTAAGTAAAGGGAACCTCCTTATATATAGGCAGCAAACCTCTGAATGCCAGTACTAGGAGCAGCATCATGGGAAAGCCTTGGCCTTTATGCTTTGTTTGTTGGCCCTCCAGGGCAACTGGTTGGCTGCTATTTAAAGCAGGATGCTGGACTAGATAAACCACTGGTCTGATCCAGCAGAGATCTTCTTACATTCTTAAATATTGCTTCCAAGCTTGAGCTGTTTGAGGGTGTGTGTGAGAGACATAATAACTATTCTGACAGCAGTAGTTTTTATTCCCTATAGGCTGTTGGAGCCACAGCATGCTCTGACCTATAACCCATGGGGAATAACTAAACCAAAAGTTTACATCAGCTACCATGCACAGTCTTGCTAGCAAGTTTATGTATATCTATATGTGCGTACATGTAAAGTGCAGTCAAGTCTCAGCCGACTTATGGTGACCCCAGCAAGGGGCTGTCAAGACAAGTGAGAAGCAGAGGTGGTTTGCCATTGCCTTCCTCTGCAGAGTGTTCCTTGGAGGTCTCCCTTCCAAGCACCAACCCTGCTTAGCTTCCAATATTGAGGAGATCAGGCTATACCATGACACCTTCCCTCCCGTGTATCTATGTAAATGATGTTAATTTAAACAATGCTTAAATATATGCATCATGTAATATATGTTTCCCTGTACAATCACTCTGATTTTGTAAAATGAAAAGCAACCTTAAGCAAGGCAAACCATGTAATCAGTGGGAACAATGGTAAAAAGAGTGATAATTTTGAATTCCATTGTCTGTCTATTTTTATAAGTATATTCTGCTACTGTGAGCAAAAGGTTAACAACTCTCCTATGCAACAGGCAATTCCAGTAAATGGACATTATAATCAGCTGTTTGAAATGTTATTTTTCCAAGTGAATCTAGGTTAATAAGATGATAAGGAGGTCTGACCTGTTTATTGCATTTATTCAAATTCACATTCAGATATTTTTAAAGCAACTGCAAACCATTCCTAATATTTTTTAAGAGGGATATTAGTCTAAAACACATTGAAACAGATTTCTAGGGCACATAGAAAGTTAAAAGGTTTTCAAAAAAGTATCCAATTTGTGAAATAGAAGTTGGTGTCACTGGGGTCTTTAATATAATGCTGTAACTTCTTTCATTGGATCCTGAGGCAAAGATAAGAGACATGCTGGCTATGGGAATTTTTTGGGCAAGGTTTGTATAGGACTAATCATGCAATATGGTCACTGTGACCACTGACAGGATCTGGAATTCAGTAAGGACCAAGAAGAAAGTTCAGTGGTACACTTTCTCACCTAAAGGTGGGAACCAGTACAAAGTAGTATGCTCTGCCTATGATTTGGATGCGGTCCAGCATGAAGAGAAACTACCTTCTTCCTGATTTCAAAGCTATATAAAGACATAGCTTTACCTGTTGACCTCTTAATCACTATAGCATGCATCTCAATGGACTGGAGCACCTTTCAGCTAATGTTCTTTAAATTAAGCCATAGTGAGCTTTAAGTGACTGAAATGATCTTTCTGGCTGCTGCACAGGCCTTATAGTCTACTGAGAAAGCAAGAGCAACTGGGATCGTGTTCCTTTAGCTGGGATAATTGTGTAGCTCTGTATGACCAAAGGGGAGGAAATGCTACATTGAGGACCTCCAAATATATTATTTCCCTAGGTCAGGGGTCGGCAAACTCATTAGTCAAAAGAGCCAAATATCAACAGTACAACGATTGAGATTTCTTTTGAGAGCCAAATTTCTTAAACTATATAGGTAGGTACACTGTTTATTAACTTAATTAACTTTAATTAAAGTTTTAAGTCTTAATTAAACTATAGGCACACTGAATAAAACTTGATATCATACTTAATAGTGATCTTATTTATTGATAAAAATTAAATTGTAAGTCCCTGCCATTTCCCCCTCACCGTCGGAGTCCTCATCTGGAGGCCTGGCCTACCGCCATAAAAGCCCATAGAAGCCAATGGGTAGACCTGGCCTCTGAAGGGGGACTTTTTCCCCTCCTCGGAGTCCAGGTCTACTGCCAAGAAAGCCAGTGGGTAGACATGGCCTCCCAATGGGACTCAGCCAGAGGCCAGGTCTACCAAAGGAAGCCCGCCCTGCCCAACAGCTGATAGGCGGGGGGGCAGGAACCAATGAGCTGCCCACCCAGCAATCGCGCGGCTAGAGGGGACGGGAGGCTTTAGCCTCCCAACCATTGAGGGCAAGGGAAAGGGGGACCCGGCCATTCTCCACGGTGGGGGGGGGGGAAAGACAGCACGCCCGCTCGCCCGCTCTCTCTCTCTCTCAGGTGCGCCGGCTCCGCAGCCCGGCTGCCGGTGCGAGCAGGCGCAAGATCAGGGGCTCTGAACCAAGTTCGGAGAGCCGCACTCAACGGGCCAAAGAGCCACATGCGGCTCTGGAGCCGCAGTTTTGAGACCCCTGCGCTAGGTCACCTGTAAGCCATAGCCTGGCCTTGCTCAAAGAGTCCCCAGTTTAGCAACTTCTAGAGGCATGATTTACCAGATTCACCAGCCCTAAATCCTCCTGAGTAGATTTGCCTCGGTCGTTAAAAAAAAAGAAGGCTCACAAAGAAGGCTCACATAACTTGACTTGGCTGATCATTCCATTATTCTGTTCTTAGAGCAAGGAAGGCAGGAGATGGTGGGGGAACTCTTCGTATTTCATTCAAGCCATAAGAAAATAGATTCATGTGTAGCTGAAAATCACAACAGGAGCTTCTTTTCCCTTTCAGAGGGGAATAGAAGTAGACCCTCATAAATTGGCTCTGCATTGATATTCTGGGTAGAGTTTATTATTCTACTCTTTGTCTCCCTTATGCAAGCAGCCAGTGTAGCATGTTCTTACAGCAAAGAAAGCAAGAGTCGATGAGGGAATCACTCATACTGAATACAGGTCATAAGAAAAATGTATTCATGTATAGGTAGAAATTACAATAGGAGAAGGCATTTATTGTAAATTTTATTTTCCCCTTATACAAGCAACCAGCGCTGTGTGTTCCTTACAGCCCATCCCTGAGCTGGTGGCGTGCGGGGACGGTGGGGAAGAGGTGCCAACGTGGCGGGGATGGCGCCTCCTAAGCTACCGTGGCGCCTCCTAAGCAGTTCCCCGTACGCCGAAAACATTTAAAAAGACTTTTTGCACATTTTAAATGGGGCTTTTCGGCCCATAGAGAATAGCAAGGCTGTGCCTGTTAAAAAGCAGGCACAGCTATGCCATTCTTGGCGCTGGCGACTGGGGCTGAAAGGGGAAAGGAGGCTGCCTAACGGCAGCTCCTCCCCCCAGAATGCCCTGGGAAGCCAAAGATGGTGAATAACCCCGGAATGCCGGTGTGGGCCTTTAAGCTGGTGGGACGCTGGCGGAAGGCCCCCCCCCAGCGTTCCGGGGTGGCGCTGCTGCGGCAGCATCCAGACACCAGCGTCCGGGCCTCCATGCCGGTGCTGGGGCCACTAACACCGGCATAAGGAGCCCCAATGCTGGCTTGGAGGGCCCCAATGCCGGCGCAGCCCCTTCCTGGCCTCCTAAGGGATTTCGCCCTTGAAGGTCAGAAATGCTCTGTTAGTCCATACCCTGAAACATTTTCTCACTGAATGGAAGGAAGAAAGGGAGGAAGGAAGCCTTGTAGTACAATCCTAAACAAAGTTACACCTTTCTAAATCAATTGAAGCCAATAGATTTAGATGGGTATAACTCTGCTTAGGATAGCACTGCTAGTTCCTAAAGCATGGGTGTTTTCCCCACTGTGCATCTGGGGCTTTTGGAAAATTGTTTTGGGATAGAAAGGTTTATTTGGTCTCTTTTACACTTTTTTTAAAAAAGTTTTATTTTATTTTATTTACAATATACCTGACAGTAACTTTATAAGAAAATGTATAATAATAAAAACAAATTTCAAACAAACTATATATGGTTCTTCATCTCTTATTCCTTTTACATTTCAGGTTGGTTGACAGTACACATGTAATATGGTTCTTCAGATATATTTTGATATCTTTAGATGGTGGGTTGGCAAGGATAGTGTCTTTGATGTGTGATCCATGGATTCTAAAATGATACTGTATTATATAAAAGGATTCTCGTTTTGATTAGTCTCTTGCCAGTATTAGTTGGTGCAAGGGTTTGTCTAGGAATGTAGATCCAGAGGTTTCTTTTTACCATACTTCTGACCGGTGCCAAACAGCATTTCTGCTGTGTCCTCATGGCAGCCATCAACATATGTAATATTAGATCATTATTTATTATGATGGGTTAATATCCTGCTTTTCAGCTGGAGTAGCTCCCGAAATGGTTTACAACTGAAATCCATTACATTTTGTAAAGGTAACCGTTTGGGGAGATGCAAAATTCTGTATTTGTTGTTGCTTGTCCCAACTGAAGAGAGTTCCTGAAATATCCCATCATCTTCTGGGACCTCGTAGAACACTGAGAAAGTGGGACTGTCAGTTGGTAGAGATGATTGTGGGGTCAGTGACCCAGATATTAACCCTCCACATATTCCAGCAGTTGACTGGTTATGACCTGTGGACTCTAATCTGGAGAACTGGGTTTGATTCCCCCACTCTTCCACATGAAGCCTGCTAGGTGACCTTGGGCTAGTCACAGTTCTCTCTGAACTCTTTCAGCTCCACCTAACTCACAAGTTTTTTGTTGTGGGGAGAGGAAGGAAAGGTGATTGTAAGCTGCTTTGCAACTCCTTAAAGGTAGAGAAAATTGGGGTATAAAAACCAACTCCTACTCCTCCTTTTCTTCTCCTCTTCCTCCTCCAGTTGCTGCTGGTTTCCATAGCTGACCCCCTGGCTGATAACAATTTGCGTCCTGGAAGGGTATGAACATAACCTGGACAGCACAAATGACCTTCCTTAAGAGAGTGGTGGAACATTTAGCAGAATATTGATGGTCCACCTCTCTCTCAACTAACTACTGTGGGAGCCAAGGCGGGTAGAGTTGAGTAGGTAGGGAAGATGGGAGGGAGAGCATCTTAGATGTTACTCTTCCACTCTCCATTCCTTTTGTACCTTTCTGTATTATGTTTTTATGCCAATAAAGGAATGATGAAGTCAATCTCACTCCAACCTTCTTGAAGGCTTCAATCACTTTTTATTTTATGCAAAAGGACTTTTTCTAGGAAATATTTTTTTTTCTGGGAAAATCTCTTTGAAAACTAGTAATGATGCTTTGGTCCCATACTGTTTTGTAATATAACTGGTTTTATCAACTATTCTCTTCCCAAAGAGTTTTCATCTGGATATATTTTCTACATGGGGAACTGAGTTACCATTTTTTCATATCCTCTCAAAAATAAATTAAATGGCAGCGTAAAGATCTGCTGCACTTTATAACCTCTCGTTGTCATCTGTACATGACTTTGAAGATAACGTCTCATGTTTTAGCATTAATGGACTTCACTGATCTTGTTGTACAACTATACATCCCATGGTGTGAACTCTATTTTTATCTAGCTTCCCATGATTCTTTTAAGGTCTCTGAAGGGCTTCATTTTAAGGAAGTAATATAGCATTACAACTGCAGGAAACTTAGTATTTTATAAGGACTGGAACCAGACTTTTAACTTTTAGATATTTTTATTTTAATACTTGTTCGTAACTTTTTAATGGATGCGCTATTTTTGCTAAGATACATGGTCTGTGTACAAAGTGATGGGATGAATAACGTCAACAAATAAATAAAAATATCTACTATTTATTAACCCTTGCGGGATCTATGAAAATACTTGAAGGATCCTTGTTGGAAATTTGTTATTGCCTTGTAGACAATGCTGATTTCTTTTGCTTTGGGGAATTAACCTTTTGGGCTTTAGAGAGACTTCGGACGTCAGGGACCAGGTCCTCCTTTATAGAAGTGCAATGCAGAGCCATCAAACTTTCTTCTTTCAGGTGTGTTCGTGATCATCTCATCTTTCACAGGCAAGGTGAAAACAACATGCCAAATGTATTGATGCAATCCAGTGATATGATTTTTTTGGTTATTTTCACCTTCACCCTCCCAGGCAAGGACTCCGGGAACATCTGTGATTTTTCACTTCTGATCAGAAAATGACATTTGCTGCTGTGAATGATGACTAGTTTGCACATTAGATTTTTAGATGTGCATCTAACAAGGTTAGTATGAATGAGATCAATATGTAAATAATGCAGGTATATAAATTAGAGAGCCAGCACTGTCTTTGACTATTTGTTGAGCATACACTTGGAGACACAGCGAGGCTGATTTTTGTTTGTTTTTGCTGTATAATGTAAGAAATAGTCTACCCAAGCAGGCAGCAGGTTTGAAATATTGCTGTCAGGTTTGCAGGAAGGAAAAAGAAGACACTCCTTGCACAAAATCCCTGCCTGACTTAATGCAATGTACACAAATGATTCAGGTCTGAATTATATATTTAAAGAGGTGTGTGGGCTTTGAAAGAGCTATGTGATAGTCCATTAAGCCTATTATGGTAAATGATGCACGTAAGTCATGCACTGCTGGTTCAGATCAAAGTCTGTCCAGTCCATCATCCTGTTTCCCATAGAGGCCAATTAGATGTATTCAGGAAACCAGCAAGGGGGACAGGAAGACAATAAACTACAAACTGTTGCCCACCCCATAACCAAGTAATCATTATTATATTACATCTGAACACTGAGTTTCCATTTAGGTGTCATGGATAATAGCCAATGATAGACCTATCCTCTGGGAATTTGCCCAGTTCCCTTTTAAAGCTTGCTAAGACAGTCATGGGCTCTGAGTTCCATACATTGTATGGAGAAGGATTGTCCTCTGCCTTCCAGAATCTACTACCCATCAAATTTTACTGAGTTACCACAAGTTCTAGAACTGTGGAAGGAGAAAATGTTCTCTCTACCCAAACCATCTACATTTCTATCATATCCCTCTGACAGAACTCACTGTGGCTTCAGACTAGGGTTGTGCAAAAAACAAAACAAAATAAAATCAGTAAATTTCGGGTTTGGGTTTATTGGGCCTAATTTTTTTTTGTAAACCCAGAATAAGCTGAATACCCATACTAGCAAATATTGGTATTCGGCTTATTACCGGGTTTACCTAAAAATTCGGGTCCATTATAGTGTATGGGGATTTTTTTTTTGAAGCTCCTGTAGGGGCATATTTTGAGGTAGAGTCCCCATATTTGCAGTGTGGCTGCAAGGGACTCTCCTTAGTCGGACACCAAAGTTTGGAGAACTTTGGGACAGGGGGGTCCAATTTTATGAGCCCACAAAGAGGTTGCCCCCATCCTCTAAGCATTTGCGAGCCAAGCTGTCCATTGGTTTTCAGGTTCAGAAGTTCAGCATTGCTGAGGACTGGTGGAAAGAGCCAATTGACAGGCTGGCACCTCAAAGTCTGGGGGCTCCATTTGTATCTGGGGTACATGTCCATGCAAATTAGCTTCCAAAATGAGGAAAAAGGCTTCAAAGCAAGAAAAATAAGACACGGAAAACATTTCTTTTGGTGGCAAATGACATCCTGTGAACAGTCCTTTATTATGATCATCAAAAATCTGATTTCAAGAGATGGTCATGGTACGGGGAAACGAAGCCTCTACTTGGGGCGACCTTCAGTTTGACAGCAGGTTTTCGGGGGAAGGGGGGGTATAACAGAGTCAGCCGAAGTGTTGACCACAGAGGCTGTCTGAAGGAGACTGCTCATCGGCGTGGGTGAGGGAGTCTTCTTCGGAAGACTGGTGGTGTGAGCAGCTGTTAAAGCTGGTTCTTTTTAGTTGGAGGGTATATCCCTCTGGATGGGACTGATGAGCCCCATCTTTTAAAAACCCTGATGCTTTATCCAAATTAACCCACTGAATGGTGATGGAGAGGTGGTTGTGTGGTTGGATGGTTGGTCAGACCAAGTTGGCTCTTGATTACACGATCCCTACCTCAAAGGGGCCTTAACAAACCCAGTTAAAAAAAAGATAAAAAATGGGAGAAAGAAAGGGGAATAGCCGAACCCAAACTGCGGAGAACCCCAGGTTTTGGTGTTTGATAAACCCCAAAATTACAGAAACTACTAATTTCGGGTTTATTTTCAGTTCGGGTTTATCAATATACATAACCCTACTTCAGATCAGGGACCTTCTGTTCTAGTGCACAAGGGCTTCTGTCTCAGGTTCTGGCCACCTGCTTTAATATTGAAGAGTACACACAGAACTAAGCACCTAGCCCCATGCAACTCACCTCCATGCTTTCCCAAGATGTGCAGTCCATTTCCTTGCTCCTTCTTGAATACAGGGCAGCTCAGGAGTTCTTTGGCCAACCACCAACCATTCACTCTGGCCCTGGGCCTATTGTTCTCGGGCCTCCCTTTTTCCTCAGTTCTTCCCCATTCTGTATTCCTTCCTAGCCCTGGGGACAATTCTGCTGGTGCCCCCTGCTTCTCCTGGCCTTCTGCCCTAGCCCCTGGCATCACCTGGGTTTCTGGCTTGCCCTCCAAAATCTGTTGTCCTCCTGGCACCCTGTTTAGCATCTCAGGCTCCATAACCTCCTCCTGCATATTTGGCCCATTCTCTGGCCTCCACTGCTGCTGCCACCACCTTCTTCTGGCTGCCACTTTTAAGGTTCCTGATGGACAGGATGGGTCCTGCTATCCCAACAGTGCATCACTTCTGGCTAGGGTTACCAGGTCCCCCCTGGCCACCAGCAGAGGATGGGAGGGGTAGGGTTGCCAGATCCAGGTTGGGAAACACCTGGAGATTTGGGGGTGGAGCCTGTGGAGGACAAGGACCTCAGTGGGGTACAGTGTCACAGAGTCCACCCTCCAAAGCATCCATTTTTCTCCAGAGGAACGGATCTCTGTAGTCTGGAGATGAGCTGTCATTCTGGAGGATCCTCAGGTCCCTCCTGGAAGCTGGCATCCTTTCTTCTTGTCTGGCTGTTTTTAGTTCTGGCCAGGCTATTGGAGGTGCCTGGCTGCTGCTTGGGGTCCACTGGCCATCCTGATGGGCACACCCTCCTTAGTTATCATTTTATAAGCTAAAAAGCTCCAGGTGCTTTAGAAGGAAGGTGCTCCAATCCTTTGATCATTTTTGGTTGGCCTTTTGGAAAGGGAGTGACTAGAATTGTAATCTTTGTTCCAAATGCAACCTCACCTTAGTTTTATATGAAGGCATTCATAATGCTGGCAGTTTTATTGTCAATTTTTAATCAGCTTTAATTATTTTCAATCAGTATGATTCATAACAGTGATTTCAATCAGTGCTGTGAAAACCACATGTCCACATTTGCAGATAAGGGTCCTAAACATAAAATGCCAGCTTGTGGGAATGTGGAAACATATGCAGAAATGAAGAGATGGGTTTTGTACATTCCAACTCTAGCCTTCATCATCACATTCAGCATATTACGGTCACCATACCAGTCACCTGCCTACTGTTCCTACTTCTCCCTCACTGATGTGAGGGAATCAGTCAGTGATGGGTAGGGTTGCCAGCTCTGAATTCGAAAACACCTGGAGATGTGGGGGGTAGAGCCTAGAGAGGGCAGGTTGTGGGGAGGGATCTCAGCATGGTACCATGCTACACAGTCCATCCTCCAAAGCAGCCATTTTCTCAAGGGGAGCTGATCTCTGTAGCCTGGAGATCAGATGTAAAAGCAGGAGCTCTCCAGACCTCAGCTGGAGGCTGGCAACCCTAGTGATGGGTCATGGGATGCTGGGAATTATAGATATATAAATATTTAAATAAATGAGTTTATTCATGATCTGGAGTTTTTAAATGATAAAAGGAGCCACTGAGGGACCCTAGCTTTGGCAAGAGAGGTTTAATACTTCTTCCCAAGCCATTTTCCTCACGCACACCCCATTGCTGTTTCACCCACAAGAAAAACAATGCATGTACTCTGTTACCTTCCAAGGACAATAACAGCTCCATCCTGGGTGGGCTTTAATTTGCACTGGGGGGAATGGTGTGGTGAGAAATGGATTAAGCCCTGTTTTCCAGTGCTACAACCCAACTATGAATCCTACTGCCCTCGTTCCACCGCTGCTTTTAGTCTTTGGGGATCTTTTTATGGCACCAATGTCCTTGAATTGTGAATCAGTGCAAAGGACTCACACATATAGGGGAATGCTGAGCCATGCCAGTGTTTTACTGCTTTTTCTCGGCACTAGTAATTCTGGCCTACTTTCCTTTCAGTCAGACCCACTCCACAGCTAATCCACTGAGCCCACAGCCAAGTTGCTGGTATTTCCAAAGCACGATAAGCCAAAACCCAGTTTTACATCTCCAGTGGTTCCTTCCTTTCCTGCTTTGGCTGTAGGATCTCCAGATCTCCTCTGGGCTCTTGAAAGGACTGGCCTTTGTAGTCGGTACACAGTTCTGCCACACCTGTGGAAGATCAGCTGCATTTCCTCTCAATCTCTCCAAAAACAAAGCCTGGTCGTTGAGCCCCAGCCCGTCCTCCTCTGCTCGGGTTCTGGCAATCTCAGTTTTGTCACATCCAGATATCAGGAAAGTACTAGAAGAATCATTTAAGTTCAAGGTAACCCCCTGGGAGTTCCACGTTTTCCATTTAAGAAGAGTGCTCAGCACGGAACAGCTTTGTTGGCACAAGCCAGATGGCTTGGCGTAATGTTTTGAGCATGTCCTGCCCCACTGCAGGAATCCTTCTGCAAAACATTCCAGTGTGATTGGGCCCTAGGGATTACAAGGCACATATTTTATGGCGGTATATCCTGCTCTGACACCACTAGAACCACCCCCTTGTTTCAACTGTGATGGTTTCAGCTATTAACAGATGGCTATTATGGGATCAGAAAGGAACAGATCAGATGTTCTGCAGCCCTAAGGGGACAGCAAATGGCCCCAGCAGGGAGGTGTCAATTGAGTTTTAATTTTCCTATGTAGCCTTTCCTGTCATTCCCCAGGTTTTCCCCTGAACTGAAGGCTCAGCAGATTCACAGCAGGGTGTGGCTATCGGATTCTATTCTCAGTATGAATCTGAAAGAATATTAAGTTAGCAGCAGTAGTTAACTATCAGCAACTGCTCTAACAACGGGCTGGAGTATTAGTAGCATTAGCGGCTCCTACAGAAGGAGAAACACAAATTAATGACATTCCAGTGGGGCAGTAGTATTAGTCTGTAGCAACAAAAAAGAAAAAGAGCCTTGTGGCATCTTAAAGACTACCAGATTTATGGTTCGACAACATCAAATGAACACAGTTGTGACTTGCAGTTTTTACACCCTGGGAAAACTCCAGTAATAGTACTAGGAATGGCAAAAAAAAAACTTTCATGAGCTGTTTTGCTAGCCTGTGAAACAGCTCAGATGTTTTGCCTGAGGAATAGCTTCTAAAATCTGGTGATAATGTATAGTCTTCACCCTTCATAAGAAATGTAGGCTTATCAAGATTGTCCCTCAAAGTTCTTCAAATCTTGCCTTGTGGAGAAGACCCAAAATTCATCTCAAATTGCAAGATTTCTACGACGACTCTAAGTAAAAGTTAAAGGTCCCCTGTGCACGCACCAGGTCATTCCTGACCCATGGGGTGACGTCACATCCCAACGTTTACTAGGCACACTTTGTTTACGGGGTGGTCTGCCAGTGCCTTCCCCAGTCATCTTCCCTTTACCCCCAGCAAGCTGGATACTCATTTGACCGACCTCGGAAGAATGGAAGGCTGAGTCAACCTTGAGCCGGCTACCTGAAACCAACTTCTGTCGGGATCAAAACTCAGGTTGTGAGCAGAGCTTGGACTGCAGTACTGCAGCTTACCACTCTGCGCCACGGGGCTCTTGATGACATTCCATCAATGGTTTCAGCTATTAACAGATGGCTATTATGGGATCAGAATTGATGACTCTAATAAGTGCTCAATAAATTTTTGGGTGTGTATGGGGGGTGGGAATTGAACTTATTGATACTTTCCCATGTGCCTGTGCCTTGGATCAGAGACCCCAATGCCTATCCATTGCTGTGATTAGTAATGGTACCAAGTTTCTCATGTGGGGAAGAGAGTTTGTGTGTTGAACAATCAAGTATGTACAGCAAGCAGTACACCCTCAGCTCATACAGAAAACTGGACACAATTAAAAAGTATACACTTTCTGTGATATTAAAAGATGTTACTGGAGAACATATAAGTCTCACCACCCCCAACAGGGAGAGCCTCCTGCTGATGACATTGTTTAGGGTCAGGGTACCTGGAAGGCTGGGAAGACTGACTTAACTCTTTTCTTTCTTAGTTTTTCCATTGCCTGGATGGCTATCTTTTTGTGATTAAGATTTATAAGAAATAGGCTTGGCAAATTGTTTTTAAAAGGACCAGGAAGGCAAGCTTTGTTTGTACAATTTCAGACGGAGAGGCATGCTTTCAAAAATGATCCATAAGCACATGGTGTGTTTCTAATAAAAAAAAACCCAAAAGGCATCTTTTCTATTTAAAAAAATACGTTTCTGACAAAAGGTTTACCAAGCATTGAAGCTATTGTATTGTTTATGAGAGCATTTTTGAGCAGAAGATACATTGTTGTGTCTTGTTCTTCTGAACCCTAGAGATGTTTAAGGAATCTGTGAGATCCTGGTTAAAACATGGTTTGAACATTATTTATTGTCCTTTTAAGTCCCACACCATTACAAACAAGCCATATTTTGGTAGCGTATTCTGTATTGTGTACTTGAAGTATAAAGCTTTCTTAAAAAGCAGTGTGTTTTAAAGTTATAGATTATCTACATATTGTTTATTGTGCTTTTGAGCCTCAGCCCTATCTAACCAAACCTTTAATCAAAACTTGATAAAGTACATTAACAACCTCAGTGTCTTCAGGTTGCACGTGACCTAACTAGAGTTTGGACCAGAAAAAAGCTAAGAAAGGAAACTTCAGTGAGACTGACAAGAACTAGAGAGTGATAAACAGCTGGACAAGGCTTATGCAGATGCTACATTCATGCAAACTGGGAGTCTGCCAACTGCATGTATCAGAAATGCATGCTCCCTGCAATGTGTCATTGGCATATCATGTGAACTGGGCAACACATGGCTTTTCCATGCACATTGTGCCTAGTTTGTGAGTAGGGTTGCCAGGTCCCTCTTGGCCATCAACGGGAGGTTTTTGGGGCAGAGCCTGAGGAGGGTGGGGTTTGGGGAGGGGAGGGACTTCAATGCCATAGAGTCCAATTACCAAAGCGGCCATTTTCTCCAGGTGAACTGATCTCTAGCGGCTGGAGATCAGTTGTAATAGCAGGAGATCTCCAGCTAGTACCTGGAGGTTGGCAACCCTATTTGTGAGTATGGAGGCAATATGTACATGGAAAATTTAAATGTTGCCCAATTTGCACAATATGGTGATTGCACATGGCTGAAACCCTGCCCCAAACCCTGGAGAGCAGCTGCCGGTCTGAGTAGACAATACTCACTTTGATGGACCTGTTACAGGCTTTGACATATTAGAACATATTAGACATATTAGAACGTATTAATGTTGTACATGTGCAGAAGTATTCAATGTAAAACCTAAATACACATAAAAGCCCAGCAGAGGCTTCACTTTCCTTTTAAAAGGAAAAAGAGCCTGGACATTCTTTATCAGAGACTTATGTTTCTGAATTACTCTGTCAAAGATTTAAGTGTCAGTACAGAAGTACTTTCAGCACTTTCTGCCTTTTTCAATGACTTTTCCCAGCCTTTTCAATGACTACAGAGCAAAGTGCTCTCAGCACTTCTTGCCTTTTTTAATGACTTCAAGTGCAGAAGTGCTCTCCACACTCAATACTCCAAAGGTATTTTATGCTGACTAACAATGTAAACAATATATTGTATTTTAAGATTTTAACATGAAGACATGATGGTAGAAATTAATGAATAGGTTCAATCTTAACGTTTTTTTCTGGAGATGAGAATGCTGGTAAAATTAGTTACATAGAATATAATGAAACTCAAAACTGACTGTTTAAGAAATAGTATGCTTAGCCTGCTGGAGGAGGAAATCCTTATATGGTAGTCTGTAGTGGAGCAACAGAGCATGTGTGGTGGAAAGCACCCTACTCCAGCTCACATAACTTTGCCAAAACAGGGCGGAAAGCACTCTGCTCCAATTCAAAGGGCTTTACCAAGACAGACCGTTTTCAAGGTGATTGAAACAGTATAAATATGAGCAGGGAAAGGGCTAGAATTTCAGACCTCTCTTTGGACTGAGGGTCTCAGAAGATTGTCTTGGTATGTATGACTTTACTTATATATTATTCTAGAGTGTGAATTAGATACTTTGAACTAAATCAGACTGTTATATTTTAAGTATTGGATTTTAAAACTGAATAGTATGTAGAACTTGCTTGCTTTACTGTATACGCTGTTACTGAATTTTAAGACTTTGTAATACTTGCATATACACATATATACACATAATTTCATTGGAGCACATCAATAAAAAGACTTACTTTTTAAAGTGAGTAAATTAGTTGAGTCCTGCTTAGTAGGTGACTAACTGAATAAGACAACATACCACTTCTCAGGAAGGGGTCAATTCTAAGAGCATAGTCAACCGAAAGGCACTGACCCGCTTCAGACCAAGGGTCTGATTCAGTAGAAGGCAGCTTCATGTGTTCATGTGTTCACATGTCAGGTGCATCATGGAGACTCTGCATTTCTGGTATATGTAGCTGAGGGGCTCCCAGTTCACTTGAATATAGCATTTGCAGAGGGTTACACTGATGAATAAATACCGATTTTTCAAAGAACCCATTGGACATTAGACAAAGTAAACCAAGTGTGTTGTATAAACCTGTGACGGTCATTTGTTCAGTAGACGCACTGCAGCAGAGTCTCTTTCCTCCTGTTCTTGTGTTAGCTTTGCCGCAGACAGCGTACTAGGTTTACCTCAGACTCATCTTGCCTCACCTGCAGCACTGTTGGCATATTTCTCTGTGTCCATTTACAATCATTTGGGAATGTCCTGTGGGTTAATGGGGCTTCCTGTCCATTAGCACTAAGGCACCTGTGACACTGGAATGGGCCAGGGGATGAGGCATTGCTTGCTTTAACTCTCAACAGACACTGAACAGACATCTTCATTAGCAAAAATCTTACCGCCGACATGTGCCTGGCAAACATGCCACAGAACCTGGCATGAAGAAAGGTGACCGGGCAGTATATCTTGCCAGCTTGATAGCTGTTGGCTTGACAGTGAGCTTGAAGTCAAGACTCTCATTAGACTGTTTAGCTGTGCTTGCCTCCACTATTCACTGCTTTGGCAATACTTATCCCAGAATTGGGCAGTCCAGAATTGAAGGGCTACAGAATGTTCATCAGGTCCTTGTGGAGCCCTCCCTGCACTGTGGTAAGGTAGGAGGGTCTGGAGCCCTCAGATTATTCACTGATTCTGTGAGAAGCTGGAGTAACAGAATCATAGAGTGTTGGAAGGGACCACCAGGTCCCTTCCAATCCCTGCACAATTCAGGACATTCACAATGCAGCACTTGCAGGACTAAATCCAGCAGTGACGTAAGCACATCACGCGCATCCGCTGCTCCAAGCAGACTGCTGGATTGGCGGGCAATTATCCGCCAGTTCCAGCAACTTGGCAACCCTATCCATGCAGAGGGAGTTATGAAGATCATAGAACTCGCCCCCTTTTGTAGTCTTCCAGTGTTCCCTAAAAGTGCCCATCAGTGCATGGTGAGGCAGAACTGGGATGCACAGCTCACTGCATTGTCCTGATTTGTGAGAGTAAGTGTTCAGTCCTCCCAGCCAAGGCATATACAAAAATAACAGTGGTGGACAGCTCGTATGGATAATCTAGCTGTACCAGGATTAATAGCTTGCCCAGTGTAACTTGGCTGTCCATGTCAGCCTGCCAGCGTAAGGAGACCTGTACCAAATAGCAAAGGCAGATACATGCTAAATGGTGCTTGTTCCTCTCTTCGCAATTGTTTGAACCTTCCTGGTAAGGACTGCCTCACACTCTGAGAACCAAGGATGTTGAAATGGGGTGAACTGAAAAAAAAAAAAAAAGGATTTCCCGCTGACTGGGAACCTTAACGCAAAATACCACTGTTGCAGTGATCAATTCCAGCAAGTCTAAGCAGACCTGCAAATAAGAACTGAATGATAATCAGACAGCATGAAAATTAGATATTATTTCTCTCTCTGTTTCCTCCAGCAGGGTATAATTGTTGGTCAGACCCATGCTGGAGGTATGCAGTAATAATGAGCGTAGCTGTCAGTATAAGTGACTTCTGTTCACCGCTGTTCTTTCCGTTCTGATAACACAGGAGGGACATTTTTGAAAGGCAAACATTGCCATTTTGATCATTATGTATTTTCAGGATCTCCTTTCATTGCGAGCCATGGACACTGGGAGCCAAAACAAGCAAAGAAGAGCATACTGGGTATACGTATCAGAATTACACACATTTTTAATGCCATATGGTGCTGGATGGCATCTTGGGGAACTCTTGTGCTGCAGGAAGAGCCTGCCTCTGGCATAATGAGGGCTCTGTGTTTTTTTCAGAGGCAAACTTAATGTGAAACCTTGGGACTGAATTGAAGCTGTTTTTATATTGTCTCTTCCTTTTGAATTCAAAATTTTCTTCTCACCTGAAACGGACAGATGTTGCAAACAGGGTTCGGGGAGGGGGGGGGTCGCAAGCCATCTTCTGACCTTCGAAGCCTTTAAGAGCTCAAAACTTAAATCCTCCATTTCTCTTGCACCATTGTAGAACGTGAGAGTCTCAAAATTTCCTCACAAAGGGCTTCATTCGAATGAGAAGTCACTAATTATTAATCCTGATAAAGCCTCCAGAGTCCAGAGCTTATCTGTATTTAAATATGTGGTAAAATTTAGTGGCCTAGAACAACTGTTTACATTTGAATATCGGTTCCAAAAATCCAGTTTATGACCTGGGTTTTCCCTGTATGGAATGAAACTGGGTTTTCCATGTATGGAATGAAACTGCAGCTTTCATTTTTCCCACCCACACTAATGAAATTCCACCAAAACACAACGTTAAATTTTATGGCTGTTTGTTACAGTAACACGATGAGTAGCTGCCATGTTAGCCTGTTGTTATAAGTAGAAAAGAGGAAGAGTCCAGTAGCATATTAAAGACTAACAAAATTTCTGGTAGGGTATGATCTTTCATGAGTCACAGCTCACTTCTTTAGATACCTGAAAAAGTATCTGAAAAAGTGAGCTGTGACTCATGTAAGCTCATACCTTACCAGAAATTTGGTTAGTCTTTAAGGTGCTACTGAACTCTTGCTCTTTTCTACTATTGTTATTCTGTTATTGTATTCTGTTATTATATTATTATATTATATTATATTATATTATATTATATTATATTATATTATATTATATTATTATATTCTGCTATTCTGTTATTGTAACAGGCACATAACATATAAACAGTATACAATTGCATAAAAGTGGCATAAAAATAGTGAATGAAATAGGAAAGAAATGTTTTGTTTTATTTACTTCATTAATGCCCACCTTTCTCCCAAAGGGAAGATGACTGGGGAAGGCACTGGCAAACCACCCTGTAAACAAAAATCTGCCTAGTAAACGTTGGGATGTGACGTCACCCCAGGGTCAGGAATGACCCGGTGCTTGCACAGGGGACCTTTATCTTTTTTTTCCTCTCCCAAATGGAGACCCAAAGTGGTTTACACCATTCTCCTTCTTCTGTTTCATCCTCTCATCAAATTCATGAGATAGGTGATTCTGAGAGTGTCTTACTGGCCAAACATCAGCCAAAGAGCTTCTATAGTAGAAAAGGGATTTGAACCTGGGTCTCCCAGATTCTAGTCCAGCACTGTAACCACTACACCACCGTGGCTCTCAATAGCAAAGGAAATAGCAAAGAAAATTGTGGGTGTGGGGGGGAGGTAGTTGTGAATTTCCTGCATTGTGCAGAGGATTGGACTAGATGACCCTGGTGGTCCCTTCCAACTCTATGATCCTAGGTGGGACAAAAATATACCCAGTGAACACATACGAAAACAAGAAGAAATGAATAATGGCATAACGGTACATCCTTAAAGTAGGACCAATGGACAATTTGGATTGAGAATGTTTGGGCTGAGTTGTGGTAAATGAGGAATGAGATAGCAAATCCCACATTTGCCACCCTGTCATTTACCTATTGAAAGAGGATATGAATGACTGCAGGCTGAATGTAAGTTGACTTGTGAGCTGCAGTTATGGTGAAGCAATTGTACATCTCCCTCACTGTCAATGTTAACTGCTCCTACATTCTACCCTACCAACCAGGGCCTGCTAATTGGTAATGAGTAGCGGACCTACATTGCTTGGAGGAAGCCACAAGCACCAGCAAGATCAGGCTGGGTTGCACCAGTACAAAGAACAAGAATTAATCGAAGAATACCTGTCCCAGGCTCTTTTTCAAACATTTAAACAATCAGTGCTCCCAGTATATGATTGAACTTCATAAGCAAGTGATAGCATTAATTTTCCATACAATTATTTCCTGAGAGCAGTGTTGAATGTTTGTTTATTTGTTTATTTACAGAATTTATATCCTGCCTTTCTGCCCTTACAAAGGCCACCAATGTTAAATAATGTGAGGAAGTAAGGGGGTGGGAGAGAAGGAAGCATATGTGATCACGCTTCCTTTTCTTGGTGAATCTATCAAATCTCCCAAGTTCTTTTTGCATCTCTTCCATCTCCCCAATATCAGATGCATGAACTCTAACCAGATTGGAGGTTTATGCATTTGATTAGATGCAGCAGCCAAACTGTTGTGGTATGCTAATAGCCCAACTACCCTGGTACACCCAGCAAGGTGTTCAGGACTGGAGCTAGTGTGCAAGGATGGAACACTGGTGTATAGCCAGAGACAAGCAAAAGACTCCTGGCATCCATCTTGTTTGAGCCTTTCTGCAGAAGCCAATTAGGCAATGTCATGCTGTGTACCACGGTTTCCCTTGGAAGGAACATCTGGTATTCCTTGGAATACCAAAAGACAAAGAGACAAAGACAAACCTCTTCAGCATTCCTTTAGCTCTCCTGCAGTAGACCAGACACACCTTGCCAAATCTCATCAGCTCCATTCAGATGGACACCACAATCTCATCAAGTAGCCCTCTGACTCACCCTGCTAGATCCTTTCCTAGACCTCACCTCCATCTCCAGTTCTATAGCCCAATGTTCAGATACATAACTGAGAGGACCCAGGTATTGTTTCTGACTAACTTCAGCTCCTGGCTATTCTTCTTTCCATTCCTAATCCAATCTAGAGCAATCAAGACTTTTTCACTGTCAATGACAAGCAATTGCCAGGCATTGCCAACTGTAGTAAGACCCTACCTACAACTCCCCTCATGGGTATAAATATCTGCCCTCTCACAATGGCAATGCGTGTGTGAAGCCCTGCGTGCATCCCCGCTTGCTTGCTTGCAGGTCTTCGTCTTTTTCCCTTCCTGTAGTTGCCATTTTGGACCTCGCTCCTCTGACCAGGTAAATATAATTTCCCCCTGGGAACCTCCAATTCTTGTGTCCATCCCCTCATACCTTTATTCTCCTAGTTCTTGTGTGTATTGGGTTTTGGGTGTGTTTTGCTGTGTGTGTGTGTTTAAAAAGTTATTTTTACAATAAAAACCAATTAATTGTTAAAACAAATCTCCTCTTTATTAAGAGTTTTCCCCTGGGCTTTGATCTCTGTATACAAAGAGTAAAAGGTCCTGGTTACCCATGCATCTTGCAAAATATACTCTCCCTCCTCCCCCCCCCCCGCTAATTCCCCCAACAAAAAGGGGAGACTATCTAATTTGGGTAACAAAACCAGACATTCAGTTGAAAGCCACTTACGTTTTCTGTATCTTCAAAGTTATGCAAGGCCTGAAACGGTTTTTACCCTAGAGAGTTTCAGTTGTGCATTTTACTTCAGTGGTCACAACGCCTTCTTAAGTGGTTATTGTGATCCAAAATTCAGCTCTGTCAAGTGGCAGCCAAGCATTTCTCATTTTTCATTCCCTTCCCCCAGTGATTTTCTCTCCCATGTAAACTGGGTTTAAATATACAGGTTTTATTGGCAACACAAACAATACCACACATTCTTTGTACAAAATCATCATCCACATAACGATTTAGAGGTCAGGAGTAGAACTGGCCAGCATTTCAGGGTGGCACAGCGACCCTTCTAATTTCTTTTTTCCCTTAAGATTGTCTTTGAGTCTAAGATAATGTTGGGTTGGCGAAAGGATAATCTGAGGCAAGAGGGAGCTGCGCGTGTGAGCTGTCAAAACAGTCTTATTTTTAAAATGTCATTTATGAAGCCTCCCTTTAACTGGGACTGATGTGAAATGCAATAGGTCTCCCAGAACAAAGACAGTTAGTGAAAGTGCCCTCGCAGGAAGCAACCCTCATGTATCCACATCTAAAGCTTTTGATTGATGGAAGAAGAAGAGAGGGGTTTCAAGGGTTGTTTCATAGGTCAACAAACAGGCCTTGCCATCGCAGTAAAGGGACACTCAGACCTGATTTTCAGATATATAATAGCTATGTCCATTCAGGGTGATATCACATATTACTCTTCAAATGAGGACGGCGAGTCTTTGAGATCAAATACATATAACACTCCTGGCGACCTCATCTGCAACAGATACAGATCCCCATAAGCCGGGCTCAATTGTGTAATTGGATATGGGTTATCTCTTCTGATTCTTTTGACAGGCTAGTTGCTCAAAGTGTAAAATGATTCCCACTGTGGAGAAGCGAGTGGTTGCGATGCTATTGGTAAAATATACCCTTTCCCCTTTCCATTTGATAGTAAATACATGGGAAAGGTGAACACAAACCCAGAACAGTTAACAATACTAAAGGTCGTATAGCATAAAACCCCAGCAAACAAATCAACAATCAAATCAAGAAAGACAGACAGACATGATAGTGGAATCCAGTCGCAGCCAACTTATGGCAACCCTCATAGGGTTTTCAAGGCAAGAGACTTTTTAAAAGGGGTTTGCCATTGCCTCTGCGTAACAACCCTAGACTTCCTTAGTTGTCTTCCATCCAAGTACTAACCAGGGCTGACCCTGCTTAGCTTCTGAGATTTCTGAGATTGGGCTAGCCTTACTCAGATCACACTTTCCGTGCACCTGATTTTCTCACTCACATAAGAAATCAATCTGTGTAGTTCCTTTCTGATTTTGGACTTGGAAGAATTTTGAATGATATGCATAATCTTACTGCTGGCTTTTGCAGGGATCAGACAGAAAAATCCTGCAAGCTTAGGACCCAGTGAAAACATTTGTCCTGGTGGTGACATTCTTTGCTCAGTAAGCCCAAGCTTCAAGATTAAATATGTCCTGTACCAAAAGGATGATATAAGGCACGAAGAAGCCATTTGTACATATACATTTCACCCCCTATATACTATGTACCAGGATGTCACAGAGGAAGAGGAACCTCTTGGAAACTGCAGTCTAATCTACTGAGTAAGCACCAATTCAAACTACAAGGAAACCACAGAAGGCCTGAACTGGCCCAGAAGTATGAGCCAAAGAGCAAGAGCCAAAGGGCTCTTGAACTGAGAGTTAAAGCTCAGAGATGGGATGATGATCTGCTTGCCAAGAAAGAGAAGGACCTTTTCTGCCCTCAGATGCCTTCCTTCCCTTTGCCTTCTGTTTTATTTACGTTCCATTTTTATAATTGTAAGCTTCTTTGCATCCCCATTAAAAAGAAAAGTGGCATTTAAATAGATCTTTCTATTTTTTGGATAGCAGGAAAGAGGATGCATATGAGCAGTGCCACAGCTGTACACATGCTTGACTTACACAAGACCCCATTTGTATAATTGCTGGGCATACATACTTCAGATGCTTGTGCTCACTCCATAGGCACAAAAAGGATGTTAGCAACTGAACCAAATGCTTGGACTTTAGAAGTGCCATCTTCTACTTGCCTTTACCTTGGATTAAGTGTTTGTTTGTTTGCTTTCTTCAAATCATGTTTGATTGGATCCAACCAATTTTTCTGCTGGGGAAAAGGGAGGATAGGGTCCTCTTTGACCACTAAAAGGCTACACTGGGAATCATGGGACCTACCTGGATAAAAACAGGTAGAATGGGAGCTGTAGTAAGAAGGGGAATTGGGTGAGATTGAGTGAAAAAGCTGACTGGATCCAACCCATTGGTTTTTTAAGATAACAATCAGAGTTCTAACCTGAGCATTGTAGTTAAGTTGTGTTCCTTTTCTGTGCATGACAGGCATTTCCATTTCCTTTTGTTCTGCACATAAGGTATGCAAATAATTGGTCTGTTAAGCACCAAGAGTAGCTGAATTCTATGACAGATTCAAAATTTGCTCATTTGCCTATATTGAAAAACACTAACAGTGCAATCCTAAGAAGAGTTAAGCCTTCCTAAAACTATGGGTATAGGAGTGTGCAGCTTTGTCTAGGATTGCACTATAAAGCTTTCATCTCTGTTATTTATACCCAGTGCTGGTTAAAGCTTCTCCAAGCTTCTTTCCCATAGACACCCATAAATTTTGGCATGTAGTAAATACCAACTACAAATCATTTTCAAAATCCGTTTGATTGAATGGGGAAAGTGTTAAAGCTCAGTCTTCAATGACGAAACTTATTCAACTGATGACTTTCCCCACCTTAGATATAAGGGAGGAGAATATGGCCAAATGGGATCCAGTTACTTGTTAGATAAATTAAATGCTAATAAAGCTCTGAGTCCAGATTGGGTTTCAGGGAAACTTTTTAAATTGGATAAAAATGGGTGGGCTCCAGTCTTGGCTACATTATTTTCTGCCATTAGTTCTTTGGGAAAAATTCAGGATGTGTGGCGTGAAGCCATAATTGTTCCGATACATAAAAGGGCTCTGCTAACCTGCTTTCTAACTGCGGTCCCATTAGTTTGTTATCGATCCCTGGCAAATTATACACACCATACCTATGGACAAAGATGCATGGATGGAAGATTTTTTGATTACTGATGCAGAACAGCTAAATTTTGGAGAAGGTTCATATACTATTACGTGATTATACTCTTTCCTTCCTTGCTGATAAATATATATATTTACCTAAAAGGAAGCTATATTTACTATTTATCAATTTACATGCTGCTTTTGGTTCAATCTCTTGCCCTCATCTAAGGATTAAATTGAAATGTTTAAATATTCCTGATAGATTGCATATCTCATTAAAATGTTGTACACTGCTTCCTCAGTGGTTAGATGTCCTGTTTCTGGAAATTATTTGAACCCCATCTTTGTGACAAAAGGCATTTGACAGGGCTGTGTTTTAGCACTGGAGCTCTTTAATTTATATCTACATGACTTGCCTTGTAGATTAACCCATAGCGAATGTCATCCTCCTAGACTAGGGTTGCCAACCCCCAGGTGGTACTTGAAATCACAGGCACTTATGGCAAAGAAACAAATTACAAACAGAAAGTATGCTGTTACAAAGATCTATTCAAAGTGCACATACATTTATCATTACTGTGTACAAAATACAATTGATGCAATGACATGCAATACATGTGTAAAATCCATATGGAGATGCATCAATTTGTCCATGAGACTCTAGGTCCTTAAAGGTGCATAAGACTCTAGGTCCTTAAAGCTGCGTAGGTGAAAGCCAAAATAGGTCTCTGGTAAGTGTCCTATTTCGCAAACCGCTTTTTCGTCATTGGCAGTCCCCAGAAGCTGATCAATCAGAACGTGTGTTCTGCAAAAGTGCATGTGCTCATAAATATTACAAAATAACATTAGGAGTTACAATGCATAGATAATCCATACAATAAGAGAGTATTACATACCCAAATTGCAGGCACATAGCCTTCCTGTAAACCTGGATGGCGAATCTGCGTCATCTAATCATCTAGCTATGGTTTCTAAATTTAAAGAGAGCGCATCTAATATTCTACAGCTGGAAGTCAATCTCAAATTACTGCCTGATTTTCACTGGTAAAAAACTAAAAGGCACACATCCATGGAAAACATTTCCACAATTCATCATAAATAGATTATAAATATTCCTATGACTCCTTTATAAAAAACTGGACAAATCAAAACTTGTATTTAAGCCATTGGGCATTAGCGTATTAAATAAATAAATATTTATAATCTATTTGACTTCCAGCTGTAGAATATTAGACGCGCTCTCTTTAAATTTAGAAACCTCCCGCCGGTGGCAAAGAGGGACCTGGCAACCCTATCCTAGATTGAACTTGCATCCCATTTCTGTTCTGCTTTATGCAGACGATGCTCTAGTTTTGCCTTGCACCAAGGTGGGACTAAAATACACCTTCATGCTATGGCAGACATCTCTAAAGAGAACCATCTTCTAATTCATTATTCTAAACCTAAGATTTTGGGATTTCAGAAGTCTGGCCCTTGTAAAAGTTCCAAATTCACTGGGATTCTAAATGGACACCTTCTCGATCAAGTACATTCTTTTTGGAATTCGGGATACCATTTTCTGTCATCTAATAAATGGACTGCACATTATAATTACATGCTTGAGAGAATTAAAATTCACCTGTCTGCAATTTTAGGGTTTTTAAATTGTTGGCAGCCAATATATTCCAATGGCTCTTGCAGTATATCATGGTAAGATCTTGTCTCTTCTGCTCTCTGGAGCTCCTTTATGAGTACCTGTAATTTCTGCAGAAGTGGAATAAGCTGAGGCTTCCTTTCTTCGTGCCCTCTTGTGGGCCCCAAAAGGTGTTTCAAATTCTAACTTTCTTTTCAAAGCTGTCTGTAGTTCCATTTCATTGAAAGCTTGGACTGCTGCAGTTAAATTTAGATATATATATATTTTGGTTAGATCATGATTCTTTGCCTGTTTTACTACAGTGGTCACAGCGGGATTCCCATGTGTCATCTTGGAGCATCTTAACAGATACAAAGTTAAGAAGCTCTGGAGTAACTTTACCATCCTCTTCTTTGAATAGCCTTAGTGTTAGGCAGTAAGCTTTTGAATTGTTAAGGAAGTATGATCAGGATAGAATTACCGTATTTTTCGCTCCATAAGACGCACCTGACCATAAGACGCACCAAGTTTTTAGAGGAAGGAAAACAAGAAAAAATATTCTGCTGAATAAAGACCCCCGTCCGGTTTCCAGGGAATCCCTAGAAGCCGGGCGGGGGTCTTTAAACTGCTCTGCGCTGCCTGCCGGCAGCGCAGAGCAGTTTTACCTCCCCCCCCCACTTCCCGGTCCGAGGCTCAGCTATTGGGCGGGGACACGCCCGGCTTCTAGGGACTCCCTGGAAGCCAGGCGGGGGCGGGTGGTCTTGAAAGGCCCCAAGTTCAATCTCCAGCATCTCCAGTTAAAGAGCCCAGGCAGGTAGGTGATGTGAAAGACCCCCTGCCTGAGACCCTGGAGAGCTGCTGCCGGTCTGAGTAGACAATACTGAATTGGATGGACCAAGGGGGGGGGGTCTGATTCATCAGAAAGCAGTTTCATGTGTTCATGTGTATTTTGGAGGGGGCTGTGAGCTCAGTGGCGGAGCCTCTGCTCAGCATGCAGGAGGTCTCAGGTTCAATCCCCAGCAGCATCTCCAGTTAAAGGGACCGGGCAGGTAGGTGATGGGAAAGACCCTTTCTGCCTGAGACCCTGGAGAGCCATGGGGAGGGGGCTGTGAGCTCAGTGGTGGAGCCTCTGCTGGGCATGCAGGAGGTCCCAGGTTCAATCCCCAGCGGCATCTCCAGTTAAAGGGACTAGGCAAGTAGGTGATGGGAAAGACCCCTGCCTGAGACCCTGGAGAGCGCTGCCAGTCTGAGTAGACAGTACTGACTTGGATGGACCGAGGGGGGGGTCTGGTTCAGTATAAGGCAGCTTCCCGAAGAGGGGCCCGTGGCTCAGTGGCAGAGCCTCTGCTTGGGCATAGCAGGAGGCCCCCGGTTGAGTCCCTGCGGGGCGCCTCCGCTCCCACCCACCCCTGGCCCAGGCAAGCCCGGCGCTGCCAGGCCTCCGCCTCCGCCTCCCCCCCACTCGCTGCACGGAGGCCGGGCGGGGCGGGCGGAGAGCGAGGCCAGATCCCGCTGCCGGGACGATCCGCCCGGCCCTCCCCTCCCTCCTTCCTGCCCCCTTCCTTCCCGTCTGCTCGCCTGGCCTCCGTGCAGCAGGGATCGCCGAGGGGGAAGTGGGAGAGGGAAAAAAGGAAGGCCGGGGGTGGGGGGTGGGGTAGGCCTGAGGGGGAGACGCCGCCTTCGCCCGCGGGGGGGGGGGGGAAGCTGGGGCAGGGGGAGGGGTCTGCTTACCTCCAGTGCCGTCCGCCCAGGAACCCAGCAGCAGCAGGAGCTGCCCAACCCCGGCCCAGGCCTCCTTCCTGTGAGGACTCCCGGGAAGGGGGGCGGTGGGGGTTTAAGCCTCCCCCCCATGCTTCCCGGCCCTGAAGCGCCCCCGCCCAAGCTGAGCGAAGGCGGCGTCTCCCCCTCAGGCCTACCCCACCCCCCACCGCCAGCCTTCCTTTTTTCCCTCTCCCACTTCCCCCTCGGCGATCCCTGCTGCACGGAGGCCAGGCGAGCAGAAGGGAAGGAAGGAGGGAGGGGGGGAAGGAAGGAGGGAGGGGGGAAGAAAGGAGGGAGGGGGGGCGGGCGGATCGTCCCGGCGGCGGGATCTGGCCTCGCTCTCCGCCCGCCCCGCCCGGCCTCCGTGCAGCGAGTGGGGGGGGGAGGCGGAGGCGGAGGCCTGGCAGTGCCGGGCTCGCCTGGGCCAGGGGCAGGTGGGAGCGGAGGGGCCCCGCGGGGACTGAACCGGGGACCTCCTGCTATGCCCAAGCAGAGGCTCTGCCACTGAGCCACGGGCCCCTCCTCAGGAAGCTGCCTTATACTGAACCAGACCCCCCCCCTCGGTCCATCCAAGTCAGTACTGTTTACTCAGTACTGTTCTGAGGCTCAGGAACGGGAAGCGTGCGGGGAGGGGAGGTTAAACTGCTCTGCGCTGCAGCGCAGAGCAGTTTAAATACCCTGCCTCCCAGCTGGCCTTCCAGGCGGGAACGCCGGCTTGCATTCGGGCGCACCCAGCCGGCTGGCGGGAGGGGCGGGAGTCGATAAGCTGGCGGGGGGGGCGGGAGTCGGGCGGTGCTCGATAAGACGCACCGACATTTCCCCTCACTTTTGAGGAGGAAAAAAGTGCGTCTTATGGAGCGAAAAATACGGTAACCAGGATGCTAAAAGAGTTTGTTCTGCACTTCACTGGGGCTTTTCAACCCCTTTATTTCCTGTCCAACAACAATATTTTAACTTTCTTACAGTTCTTACAGTTCCAATATATCGTCACCTTTTCTTCTTAGCCTGGGTAAATGTACTCTCTTTGGGCTGTTGTGCTGAAGTCCTTCTAGCCCAGAGATCCTGTCCATAAGGAAGAGCAGACATTAATAATTAACTCATTTTTTCTTTAGTTGTGGTTTATATTCCACTCAAAGGGCTTGCTTTATAACACCTCTTGTTGAGAAGTCTCCCGTCCGCTCGCATGATTTTCGGCTTTTATTTCCCTTGGCTGGTAGTGATAAGGGAATTACACTCTCTGTGGTTAAATGTATTCTTTCTGCTCTTAAAATTAGAAGCTTGTATGTATCCTCTAAACCCAAGGATTGAATTTTTTTTAAGAAAAATTAATCATTTTGGGCTTATTTTTTGATCCACGTACTTTGGCACATAGGTGCCGCTCAAATTTCAGAACAGGGACTATATGCAGCTTCTGAGAATGTATCAGCCAGCTGTTACCGTTGTGGCAATATGGACAAGAAATATGCTTGTTTTAAAAGTAAATAGGGTTATGCAAAAAAGAAATCTGGTAAATTTCGTGTTCAGATTGATTGGGCCCAATTTTTTTCAGCAATCCCAAAATAAGCCAAATACCCATACCAGTAAATATGGGTATTATTTCCAGGTTTACAAAAAAAGGGGGCCCATTATAGTCTATGGGGATTTTTTATGCTCCTGTGGGGGAATTTTTGGAGGTAGAGTCCTCAAATTTGCAGCATAGCTGCAAGGGACTCTCCTTAGATGGACACCGAAGTTTGGTGAACTTTGGGACAGGGGTTCCAATTTTATGGGCCCACAAATGGGTCACCCCCCATCCTCCAGGCATTTGTGAGCCAAGCTGTGCATTGGTTTTCAGGTTCAGAAGTTCAGTGTTGCCGAGGACTGGTGGAAAGAGCCTATTGGCAGGCTGACACCTCAAAGTCTGGGGGCTTCCTTTGGGATGCATAACATGATGTCCATGCAAATTAGCTTCCAAACTAAGGAAAAAGGCTTAAATGCAAGAAAAGTAAGGCACAGAAAACAAAGTTTTGGTGGCAAATGACATCCTGTGAACAGTCCTTTATTATGATCATCAAAAATCTGATTTCAAGAGATCGTCATGGTGTGGGAAACCTCTACTTGGGGACACCTTCAGTTTGACAGCAGGTTTTTGGGGGAGGGGTGATATTGGAGCCAGCCAAAGCCATGACCAAAGCAAAATAACAGTCACCTGGTGCTGTACTGAGATATCAAAATTACAGCACACAATGTTTTATAGCAAACACAGAATATATTTATGCAGAAGTGACAAGATTCCTGAAAATCATCTGACCTGTATCCAAGGCGGTTGAGAACTCTTTTAGAGACATGCAAGGCTGATGAAGTCTCTATTGGTGAAACACAAAAGAATACCTGGGATTTGTGTATCTTCTGTGTGGTCCTGAACAACATTCCACTTCAATATCAATATCAAAACCTTTATTGGAATAAAATAAATATATATGTATTTAGGTAAAAAAAGGTTTTAAAACTAAAGTGGGACTATTACTTAAAATCATAAACGTGGATTAGAGTAATTTAAAATAAGTCCCAGGAAGCTGGCAACCCCTGCAGTAACCTGAGAGTGACTATCGCTTAAGAGAAATCTGACTAGCTCCTTGTCAGTGCCGCTGGGGCTGTCTTTCAAGAGGGGTTCAATGATCTGTTTGCGAAAGGGTGCGCCATGCTCACAGTGTAGCAAAACATGGGCCACTGTTTCGACTAGGCCATGAGCACAAGAACATAGTCTTTTCGCGTGGGAGATCTTTGCATATCTACCCCTGATCCAGGCCGTGGGAAGGATATTTAAGCGGGCGTGCATAAAAAGGCATCTGAGGGAGGGGGAGGTCAGAGTGTGGAAGTAAGAGTGTGGAAGTAACCAGGTAGAGAGCTCGGGGTCATGGAGATACCATAGAGTAGAGGCGAGCAAGAGCTTACGGCACTAGCAAGCAGAGATTGTTTCCCAATGTCTGTGATCCTTTGTTTTAGGAGTCTAAAGGCTTGCGCCTCAGTTAAGGGAAGTAACGCCTCAAAGGAGATCCCTATGGATTTAATTTTATCCGTGATGGTCCTGCTCCAGAGGGAGATCGAGCGGTCGGAAAGCATATGCCACGTCAGACACGATGGGGTGGCTCTATAGTGGAGCCTCAACCAGAATTTAAAAATAATCAGCCAGACCCTGGTTTCTAAAAGGTCTATGCCTGTCTCTAAACAAAGAGCGGGGTATGGGACACAACTGGGAATTCCAAGTAGTCGTCATAAAAAGGAAGACAGGGCTGACTCTAGCTTTTGGTTGAGGGTAACCCCCCAGATGGGGATTCCATAAAGTAGGATGGGAAGCAGCTTCGCTTTATATATTTTGAGAGCGACTGGCACATGTTGACCACCCCTGGAGTAGAAAAATTTAGTGACAGCCCCAGACCGAAGTCTCATGGCATTGATTGCCAGGTTGGCCTGTTTATTCCAATTCAAGTTGCTCTGGAAATGAACACCTAGGTATTTGAACACCCTAACCTGCTCAATGTTATTTCCTTTCAGCACCCAAGACCACGTCTTGTGAGACTTTGAGAACACCAAGATTTTGGATTTATCAAAATTAATAAGCAAGGAGTTTTCATCGCAGAAGTTGGCAAAAGCCTGCAGGAGGCGGTTCAAGCCGACTCTCGTGTGGGATAAAAGGGCTGCATCATCAGCATAGAGAAGCAGGGGGACGGCCTGGGCATTTAAAATGGGGGGATGATGATCAACCTTCCACAAATAAGAGGCAAGGTCAGCAAGATATAAGTTAAAAAGGTGGGGAGCCAAAACACAACCCTGCTTGACTCCTTTATTAGAGTTTATGTGGGGAGTAAGTTGGAGGAGTATAGTTGTCGAATCAAAATGAGTAAACGAGGATCCATTCCCATATCAGCCAATTTGCGCCAGAGGCGCTCTCTGGGAATTGAGTCAAACGCGCTCCTCAGGTCTAAGAAGGCCCCCTTTGTGACCACTATACTTGCTGGCCAAGTGAGAAAGAACCACACAGTGGTCAAGCGTAGATTTTCCCTTGGAGAAGCCTATTTGCTCCTGGCCTATCTGGGAAGGAGACTGGTTTCTCTTCAGACCGTATAAATCTTGCTTTCCACTTGTGGGTCCCAGCGGACGCTTGGCATTACCCTTTTAAGGGACTCATATCGGCTCCAGTATTCCGAGTGATACTAAGGATATTTACTGTGTTTTTGAGGCTTGTTCAATACTTATACCGTTTATCTCACTCTGTATTTATAGGATCCATAAGATATATGATTGAGCTTATATAAGCGTGTTGTGGGGCATAAGTGCTTATTGTATATATTTGTAAATATTATTTTGTTCAGTACCACTTGTTTGTTTGTACACGGTTTGCATGTTATTAGTTAGGTATCTCTTATATTCTTGTCACTTCTGCATAAATATATTCTGTGTTTTCTATAAAATATTGTGTGCTGTAATTTTGATTGAAAGTCATGACCAAGGCAGCTCTTGTGAAGGAGATTGGTCATCCGCGCAGGTGAGGAGTCTTCTTCAGAAGCCCAATAAGCAACTGAAGAAGCTGGTGTTTTTTAGTTGGAGGGTATATCACATGACCACATGCAGCTGCCTTATACTGAGTCAGACCCTTGGTCCATCAAAGTCAGTATTGTCTACTCAGACTGGCAGCGGCTCTCCGGGGTCTCAGGTAGAGGTCTTTCACATCACCTACTTGCCTAGACCCTTTTAACTGGAGATGCCGGGGACTGAACCTGAGACCTTCTGCATGCCAAGCGGATGCTCTACCACTGAGCCACAGTCCCTCTGGACAGGACTAAGTGAGCCCTGTCTTTCAAGTGCAGACCAAGCTGGCTCTGATTACATGACCCCTGCCCTCTACAAAACCAGTTTTAAAAAGATAGAAAAATGGGAGGAAGCACAGAGCCATGCATCTGAGCAAAGGCGACTAGCCGAACCCGAAAAAGCTGAATAATTATTTGGCTTTTTCAGGAATCGCCTATTCAGCTTTGGGCAGATTCCCAGGTTTTGGTATTCAGTAAAACTGAAAAAAAAGGAAGGCACTGGCAAACCACCCAGTAAACAAAGTCTGCCTAGTAAATGTCGAGATGTGACATCACCCCATGGGTCGGGAATGACCAGGTGCTTGCACAGGGGACCTTTACCTTAAAACTGAAACCCGAATATTGCCCAAACAGCTAATTTCGGGTATTTTCGGTTATATCGGTATGCACACCCCTAAAAGCAAAAAAAGGAAATGAACACAACATTGGAAGTTCAGTTCAATAACAAATCCCAAGATTATGCAACATGGAATTATGAAAAGGTGTGCAGTGTTTTTATTTACATTTTTCTTTCATTTTTCTTTTCAAAAGTTAGTTCCTTTTCATTCATTTTTTATTTAATTTTTTGTTTTGTTTTCCAGTGGTTTCAATGTAAAACATTTCCCCAGATATAAAGGCTTGGTTTTCCCACTTCTGCTGAATGCAGTTTTTAGAAATTGTACACACACAAACACAAACATCCATTTGAGGGATCTTCCCTGCCCAAGTTCAGGCAAATCAAAAAAAAGGGTCTCCATTTATTAGATAATGAAAGCCAACAAATATTTTATTTCCCCTCATTCAATTGGGTTAAAACTGTGCCTCCTAGCTAAGATTGCCAGGTTGCTGGAACTGGTGGGCAATTGCCTGCCAATCCAGCAACTTGCTTGGAGCGGCAGCCACTTCGCAGCGTGGCACTGCCGTGACTAAACTTGGAAGTGATGTAAGCATGTCATGAACAGCTGCACAACCACCTGCCCCGGCCCAAAAAAACCTTCCGCCGGTGAAGAGGGAGGATGGACCTGCCTGCCCCTAGCTCAAGGAATTTTTCTTGCCATATTTCAGACAGATGGAGAAAAGAGTCCCAGTTGATAGGAAATTTTCAGTGCAGTCCTCAGAAAGTCTGCTTAGAATCTTGCTCAGGTCACTGATCAATGGGGCTGACTCCAAGATTTCAGGTAAATTTACTATGTTCCTCTTCTATACTTTTGGCTAGCAGAAGTTAATGCAGAGGATGCAATGGATATCCTTGCGATAAGATGTGAGATTTGCTTCCTTTTGCCTCTCTAGTAGCATAGAATGCTATTTTCAGCTATACCAGGGTAAGAAGCAAACAGAACGTCTGCTGTGACAACTCCATGAAAAAGAATAGCATTTTGCTTGGAATTCAGGCTGATGAAGAGTTAGCTTTGCCCTAACATTTTGCCTGCACATTAGGCCCATAATCAAAAGCTCCACAGGTTGCTGTCTCATTCACTTCAGTATTGGGAAATGGTCCAGATGCGCCATCCTTGGCACTCACAGGCCATCTGCTGAGATTGGCATGGACACTGCAGCCTTTCTTATGCAGAGCTTAGCTGTACTCACCTGTGTAACAATCTGGAAACACTGGACTGGGGTAAAATAGCTTGGCTGGATACTTCAGAACTCATTTTCTCTACCAGTGTGTCCTTATTGTGAGAACAAAAATCTGGCCCATAATCACAGGTTGGACCGCAGCCTTTACAATATATGTGGGAAAGGTTAAATAAAAAGGGGGCCACAATCCTTTTAAGGAGAGATGTCCTCTAGCAATTGGTAGTCAAGGATGGTACTCAAAGGAGTGGAAGTTTTCCTGGGATACTAATTGTCTGTTCCCATTTGCCGCTGGGCAGATGAAAATCCAGCTGCAAGGGCTGTGCAAATTCATAAACTGTCCCTATTTTCGTGGCTGGGGGTTGGGGGAGATGTCCCTGCAGATATGGGTCTTTAATCTCTAAAGGGCACAGAGGCAGGATATTGGTCTTGGACTCCCAGAAACTCTTTGTTATCTCCTCCTGCCCAAATTGAAAGTTGTAAATATTTTCCTGACAGAAGCATTTCCCACAAACACTCTTGTATGCCTAATCAGTGTATGCACAGCATATATGTATAGTGTTAACACATCAGAAGGTAAATGGAGGGGAAATTTACATTTATAGATGAGGATTTCTATTTATAAGAAAATAGGATTTTCAGGGATGTCATTTTAGATTTCTGTAGGAGGGGCAGATTTTTTAGATTATAGTAGAGGATATGAAATTGAAAGCATGAGATATCAACTGCCATGTATTTGCTGTTTTTATGCTTCATAATAACCTGGGGCTCCTAAGAATAGCTTACTTGTGGTTTGAAAAAGAGTCCTCCAGAACACAAGCCCATGCATGGATCAAAGCATGGCACTTAAAAGCTTATCCTTTGCTCAATTTTTCATTTTCTTTCTGCACAGAAAATATGACCTGCCTTTTGCATGATTAAGCAGCTACAGTGGACCAAAGTATATGTCCTTGTTGGTCGCTGAACAGCCTTCTTTAGAAGAAGAAGAGTTGGATTTTATACTCCACTTTTCTCTACTGAAGTGTCTCAAAGTGGCTTACAATCACCTTCCCTCCCCCCCCCCCCCACACAACAGGTACTTTGTGAGCTAGGTGGGTCTGAGATAGTTCTGAGAGAACTGTGACTAGCCCAAGGTCACAGTAGCCCATGGTGGTGTGGTGGAGAATGAGGAGGAGAAAGAGGAAGAAGAGGAAGAAGAAGAGCTGGTTTTTATGTGCTGACTTTTCTCTACCTTCTTAAGGAGAATCAAACCGGGACTTGGGAACCAGAGTTGTTGCCCTGGCCACCATCCTAAACATCTATACATCTTAACAGCTTGCCTGAGACTTGACAGCCATCTCTTGTGCCACTTCATCAGCCCCCGGCTGCCATCACACTGCTCAGAGCTGTAATCAGGGTCATGGGCTTAAGAAATACTTTCTAAACTGTCAGAACTGGGAGTGGGGGCACAGACCAGATATTGTGGATCCCTATTCTAGACCAATAACATTGTATATGGATAATTTCTGTATCACCCTAAGACCAAGTTGCTTCTTTCTTGTTCACTAAAGGCATAAAAGAAGGGCAATCCTAGCCAAAGAAATTTCATTCAAAACACATTCAAGCTAATACGATAGCCTATTTCTGTTAGAAAGGGTTGTGTTAATACAGAAGCACATGCTATGCTACAAAGCTGATCTTGACCCGGGGAGACCAGATTTCAAATCCCTGCTTGGGGTGTAAAGGTCACCATGGAATCGCCATTCTTTCTGGCATGAACCTAGTTCAAATCCCCTCTCTACCATTGAAATTTGCTGGGTGGCCTTGGGCTGGACACACACTCTCATCCTAACAGACCTCCCAGGGCTGTTGCAAAGATCAAATGGAGGCGAGGAGAATGATGTAAGCTGCTTTGGGTCCCCATTGGGGTCTAAATGAAGAACAATAAATAAATAGTTGTCAGAAGACAAGAAATAGGACCAGATCATGTATATATGTCACCTTGACTTCCTTGAAGAAACAGCAGGATATAAATGTGAAGAGTGACTGAGGATTAGATTGATGCTGGGGAGGCACTGTTATGGTACCCGAACAGGTCCTAAGCAATCCTGGGACAACCCGCATGGTGTACAGGGCTGGAGCTAGTGTGCAAAGGATGGAACAGTGCTGTGTAGCCAGAGACAAAAGAGGGGTCTCCTGGCATCCATCTTGTTTGTGCCAAGACTGTAGCAAGCTGATAGGGCTGAACCAGCAAAGTTGTGCCATACCCTCCCCTGAAAGGAATGTTGCTGCTTTCCATGAAGAAAAAAGAAGACCAAGACAAACCTTTTGTATTTCCACAGCCTTCCTGTAGTAGGACGCAAGCATCCTGCCATACCTTTTCAGCCCTATTCAGATGTACCCTTAATCCATCCTGTTGCCAGCCAAGCTCTCTCACTGACTCACCTTCTGGACCCCACCTTAATCCCCAAGTCTATCATTCAATGCTTGATCTGAAGTGAGCTGTGGCTCACAAAAGCTCATACCCTACCAGAAAATATTTTTGTTAGTCTTTAAGATGCTACTGGACTCTTGCCCTTTTCTACCACTGTGAATTTTATTCAATGCTTGGACACTTAATCCCAAGTGTCCCCGCCATCATTTTCTGATGGTCTTATTCACTACACCTGATTAATCCTATCTTGAGCAATCAAGCCTATGTCACTGGCAATGACCAGCCATTCCCAGACATTACCAGTCATAGTCTCCAGCTACATTTTGGGGTATAAGTATAGCCCCACTGGCCACAGTCAAATTGCTACCACTTACTGGATCCAAAGTATGAGCCACAATACTTGTGTGTATCATTTTCCTAGCTAGTAATGCTGGCCATTATTTGCTTTCTTTGCTGCTGCCATTCTGGACCTTGCTCTTCGGGAAGGTAACTATAAACTTGCTTGGGATTCTTAAACCTTTATTTTCTGAGCTCTGTATGTGTTGGGAATTGTGTGTGTGTGTGTGCGCGCAACCAATTTGATTACTTTTAATAAAGTCCTTAAAAATCATAAAAGCCTCCTCGTTATTGGGTCACTCTCCATGATTCACGCATCTGGAGCAGAATTGGTTAAAAGATCCCCACACCCACCTCTTGCAAACTTCTATCTAGTCTCCAGTTAATTTCCCCCAATAAATGGAGACCCCTGAGCTTGGAATAACAGCACAGCCAACTGCAGCTTCACAGTGATTTTACACATGCAGGGCTGACTCATAAGGCCATCCATTGTAGTACCCACAGAGCTACCAACCTAAAAGTATCTGCCACAAGAACCTGTGAGATGATCTTAAAACACACACACACACATAATGTTTGGGAAATGTCTCCAGTTATCATGTTTTAAGATTGTAAGCCTCTTGGGGACTGTGACCTGTTTTCTTTCTTTCTTTTTTCTTATGGAACTCTGTAAAGCATCATATAGTGCCATTAAAGAATAACAAGCTGGAGGTTTTCAAGGAATGATAGGAGCGGGCACAATTTGGAAATTCTCCCCCTACTGCCAAAATATTCCATTCCAGAATTCTATCACTCTCAGGGGCTTCAGTAGGTTAATTTCCACCACTTTCAACTGCTGCACTAATACCCACCCCTTGAGCATCTTAAGTCTGTATCAGTCCCTCTTCTTTTGCTCAGTTCTTTTTGCAAAATACCCACATGCTTGCTAAGTTAATGTCATATATGTTTCACCTCCCAAGTTGACAAGTGATTGGGGGCGGGTGCAGGGCTTTATCCTGCTTGCTTACCTTAACCAGGAGCCCAATATACAGAAATAAATCAGCATGCAGATAAACGTTGTGCCACCTGCCCATGCCACCTGCCTTACTCCCAATCATTAGGAGGCAGCTGAAGACAGATTTATTTGTGACAGCATTGGAGAAGTTCTTCTGCCTACCAGCAGATTTAAATTATTGATTTTAACTAGAGGGTTTATGCATTTTTATTGTATTTTATTATTATTTACATTGGAAGTCACCTTGAGTTGCTATAAGGTTGAAAAGCAGCTCCTAAATGTTTTTTTTTTTAATTTTAAAAATGTCTGTATTTCAGTGCTGCTGTTGAAGGCACAACAACAGTGGCCTTTTAGAAATGTGGCAACTCTAGGATTGCCACTGCTGGGTTGGGAAATTCCTGGTGATTTTAGGGGTGGAGTTTGTAGAGGGCGGGGTTTGGAGAGGCAAGGGACCTCAGCAGGGTATAATGTCAGAGTCCACCTTCCAAAGCAGCCATTTTCCCCAGGGAAACTGATCTCTGCCTTGTAATTCCACAAGATCTCCAGGCCCCACCTGGAGGTTGGCAATTGTAGGCATCCCTCCAAAATTACATACAGCAGTCCACTATTTGGAACAAAAATTAAGCAAATGCAGAAGTACCTAACATGCCTAGTTATGCTAATCATGCTTAGATTATAGGGTGTGCTCCTTTTTAGTGATGAATCTGTTTTTCTGGCCAAAATGCATAATTATTTATGATTGAGTGGATTTTCCTTTTATTTTTCAGCGGCAGCAAGAAAATGCTTGATGTAACTATATCGGGGTTTTTTTGTTTTTTTAAAAAGATGCACCTTTAAAATGCTAATACTAACACAGTCAATTAGCAGAACTGAATAGGGCTTGAAAGGTTACATCCTCTTTCCCCTCTGTAATATTTATGGATTCATGGATAGACTATAAGAATGAGAAATAGCATTAAAGAACTTTAATGTAAACAGAAACTAGAACATTTTGTACAGCACACTCTAAGCCTAATTTTGGAACAAACTAAGGCCATCTGATTTAAGGGCATACCCACAAGTTATCAGTTCCTTAATACTGTAAAATAAAAGCAAAAAGCACCTCACCCTCCCTGTGTGGCTTTCATTTAAATCAGGGCTGCAGGCCCATAGTTTACATTTTATAGAGGGATAGAAAGACATAACCTTGGTAGTGTATGGTTTGGTTCTAACTCCTTTTACAAAAGTGTCTCCTTCCAAAACACATAACCGAACTATAAATGTATTTGAAAATTGAAAGCCTAAATTTCTAATTTCAGTGTTGCGAAAAGCCAATGTCATATTTGCCTTATGAATCAGGGATACGAGGATTCACCCCCCGCCCCAAGTTTTTAGCTTCCTAACCCACTTAGCAAAAGCTACCAATTTTCTCTGTCTTCCAGAGCGCAGCAAACAATTTCCACCAATGAATGTCTTTTCACGGGGGAAAATTATGATTGGGCTTGACAATAGCGTATTTTTGAAAGATTATTCGGGATGAAAATTTGACATTTTCTGCAACAAAGGGAGAAACAGTTTTCTACCTGAGGGAGAATAAGAACCGCTAAACTTTTCCTTCCTATGAAAATTCTCATGAATTGGATTGTGAAGTCACATATCTGCTGGATATGAAAGGCGCTTACCACTAAGTGGCTGGCCTGACACAGATGAAATGACTACAGGAATAGAGTTGCCAGGTCCCTCTTCGCCACCGGCGGGAGATTTTTGGGGTGGACCCTGAGGAGGGGAGGGACTTCAATGCCATAGAGTCCAATTGCCAAAGCGGCCATTTTCTCCAGATGAACTGATCTCTATCGGCTGGAGTTCAGTTGTAATAGCAGGAGATCTCCAGCTACTACCTGGAGGCTGGCAACCCTACTACAAGAAGGTTTTTGAAAAACACACAGTAGATCATATACCCACACACACACACTGTTATGTTTCAGACAAGCATAATTTTGGGTTATCTGGAAGTATTTCTGTAGTGGTAAGAACTGGCTAGTTCTAATACCTTGCAAAACTTGGCAGGCACTTGAAGGCTTTTGAAACCTTTTAAATCCATTTCAGCTGTTTTCCACAACACACCTAGAAAAACAAACCCTATCACCACCACCCACCGCTGATCTTTTAAACCTGTGAGGTTTAAAAAATAGCAGTGGAATACTTTATATCAAATAATTATTTCTTTGGATTTCAAAGGAAAATGGCCTAATCTTACAAAATGCTTTGAAATGTTCCTGCTGTACACCTTATTTCTACACTCAGTAGATTCTGGGCAAGGAATGAGGCTGCCACACTTTTATTTCCAGGCAAAGGAACAGCACCTTTAACAGCTGCACGACAGGCAAAAACCCGACTGTGGGATTGCCAACTTTTTACTGTTTCTTGCTCCTGAACCTTTACAGGTGATATCACCATGCCATGAAAACATCATCTGATCATTGCTATGTATAAAGTGAATGTTAAAGGCACAGGAAAAGTGGAGGGGGGCCAGGGTTTTTTCCCCTGGTGAGGCAGCTTTCTGCTAAGAAAAGGGCATTTGCTAAAGTTTGGCCAGGCAGCTCAGGCATAGGTGCACTGCCAGAAAAAAAGGGGCAAGTCTTAAAAAAAACAAAAACATTTTTCATCCACAGTTCAAATTCTATTACCAGAATATACATTTGATTTGATTTGGTTTATTTGATTTTTAGGCCACCTTTTCCTGGCCGGCTCACAACCCTCTAAAACAATCTAAAAACAGTAAGTAATTACATAAGTACAATAGCAAAACCGGTGCCCTTACTGACACAGCAGCAAATACATCTATAATATAACATAATGGCTCAGCAGCACTTTGTATTATTTGTAGGAAACAGCAGAGACAGAGGGGGAGAAGGAGAAGAGGGGCCAGCTGGATGGAAGACCGTCGCTGCCCTCAACCATATGCCTGGTGGAACAGCTGTTTTTACAGGCCCTGCGGAATTGTTTTAGATCCCACAGGGCCCAGACCGTGCTGGGCGTAGGGCTTAGGGCTGTCAATTCGGTTCGGTCCGAACTGAAAATCAACCGAATTTCCCCTGATTCGGTGATTTTCAGTTCGGAAGGATCCGAACTCAAATCTGGCGGGCAACCGGGGGGGCCGAATTCAGCGAGTTCGGGAGTTCACGAATAAATTCGGCCAATTCGGCCCCCCCTTCAGGGAAGCCCGCTGAAAGGCGCGGGCTGCCCTTTAAACTGATCTGCGCCTCCCAGCTGGGAGGCTCAGATCAGTTTAAAGGGCAGCCCGCCTCCCTTCAGCGGGCTCCCCTGAAGGGAGGCGGGCTATCCTTTAAACTCATCTGTGCCTCCCGGCCGGGAGGCACAGATGAGTTTAAATGACAGCCCGCCCCCCTTCACGGCAGCCCGCTGAAGGGAGGCGGGCTGTCCTTTAAACTCATCTGTGCCTCACGGCCGGGAGGCACAGATGAGTTTAAAGGACAACCCCCCCCTTCACGGCAGCCCGCTGAAGGGAGGCGGGCTGTCCTTTAAACTCATCTGTGCCTCCCGGCCGGGAGGCACAGATGAGTTTAAAGGGCAGCCCGCCTCCCTTCAGCGGGCTCCCCTGAAGGGAGGCGGGCTATCCTTTAAACTCATCTGTGCCTCCCGGCCGGGAGGCACAGATGAGTTTAAATGACAGCCCGCCCCCCTTCACGGCAGCCCGCTGAAGGGAGGCGGGCTGTCCTTTAAACTCATCTGTGCCTCACGGCCGGGAGGCACAGATGAGTTTAAAGGACAACCCCCCCCTTCACGGCAGCCCGCTGAAGGGAGGCGGGCTGTCCTTTAAACTCATCTGTGCCTCCCGGCCGGGAGGCACAGATGAGTTTAAAGGGCAGCCGCGCCTCTCCAGCGGGCTCCGCTGGAGAGGCGCGGCTGTCATTTAAACTCATCTGAGCCTCCCAGCTGGGAGGCTCAGATGAGTTTAAATGACAGCCCGCGCCTCTCCAGCGGAGCCCGCTGAAGGGGGGCGGGCTGCCCTTTAAACTCATCTGCGCCTCCCAGCTGGGAGGCTCAGATCAGTTTAAAGGGCCCCCGCGCGCCTTCAGGGAATCCCTGAAGGCGCGCTTCGGCCGAATTTCCCCCCGAACTCCGGATCCCCCCGAATTACCGGGGATCCGAAGCGGGGGAGTTCGGACTTCGGACCGTACCGACCCCACAAGGGTCAAATTCGGCCGAATCCGAACTGTACCGAATTTTTTTTTTTTTGACAGCCCTAGTAGGGCTCCACCAGTCTGGGGCCTAGGATTGCCAGGTCCCCCCAGCCGATAGAGATCAGTTCACCGGGAGAAAATAGCTGCTTTGGCAATTGGACTCTATGGCATTGAAGTCCCTCCCCAAACCCCACCCTCCTCAGGCTCCCCCCCCAAAAACCTCTTGCTGGTGGCATAGAGGGACCTGACAACCCTACCTGAGTTCCTTGGGGGAAGGGGAGGATATAAATGAGATAGATAGATAGATAGATAGATAGATAGATAGATAGATAGATAGATAGATAGATAGATAGATAGATAGATATTGGTTCTTGTAGGTTATCCGGGCTGTGTAACCGTGGTCTTGGAATTTTCTTTCCTGACGTTTCGCCAGCAACTGTGGCAGGCATCTTCAGAGTAGTAACACTGAAGGACAGTGTCTCTCAGTGTCAAGGGTGTCACCCTTGACACTGAGAGACACTGTCCTTCAGTGTTACTACTCTGAAGATGCCTGCCACAGTTGCTGGCGAAACGTCAGGAAAGAAAATTCCAAGACCACGGTTACACAGCCCGGATAACCTACAAGAACCAATGAACTCTGACCGTGAAAGCCTTCGACAATAGATAGATAGATAGATAGATAGCCAGGGAGGGAGAGGCTTCTGAAACTGTCCTCTCAGATTGTTCTCCCCCCCAAAATTGCCCCCTCCAAAGCTGGGTTTATCCTTGCTGTGGAAAAAACACACATATATTTCCCCCATCTTAAAGGGAAACTTTTTCTTCTCCAGCAGTTGCAATTTGGAAAAATAAGAAGTAATAAGTAATGGAAGTACATTTAATGTATGGCTCCACTTTAACAGTGCAATTCTAAGACCACTTTCTTGGGAGTGAGCCCCATGTTACAGTTTTTTAAAGTTATGACTGGTCTTGCTCCTTTGCCAGAAGGGGGCATTAATTAATAGAGAAAAAGGCTCCAATGACTCCCAACAGTTGCTATTCAACAATTTACTTAATGAGCCCAACACATGTTGCATGGAAAATTTTTCTTCTGGGAGAGCTGGCCTTATTGAATCCATATATAAGGAGGTGCTTCTTTTACTGTCATCTAAACTGCCTGTTTTAATATTTATTTTGTTGTGGATTATTTTAATAAACTGGATCTCGGCACCTGTTGAGGTCAGCGGCTCTCTGGTTGTTGTATCTGTAAACATCAACTAAACACACAGAAATTAAGCAACTGAATCTTTTCTTGGCAAGGTTCCTAAGTGGTGGCAGAAGCTTCACTGGCTAAAGCTCTATGTGTTGGGCTCTTAACAAAGCTGCAGGGCCAGTAAAAATGTCAGCAGCCCTAGTAGAAGATTCACAAGTGCTTGCCCTGAAAGGAAAAGTTATATTTATAAAAGGAAACAGGTTGGGAGAACCCAGTTTGTGCTTGATACTGACCCTGTCAACTGACCCGACTTATCTTTGTGGTTCTGATCCTGCAAAGACTTTATCTCATCTGGTGAATAGCTGGGGCTGCCAGCTCCAGGTTGGGAAATACCTGGATATTTTGGGGGTGGAGCCTAAGGAGGGCTTTCAATGCGGCATAATGCCATAGAGTCCGCCTTCCAAAGCATGCCATTTTCTCCAGGTGAACTGATCTCTGTTGCCTGGAGATCAATCATAATAGCAGGAGATCGCCAGTCACCACCTGGAGGTTGGCAACCCTATGAATAGCCCAGGTGTTTTGGACAAGTCTGGGCCCAATACTCTTGGGCCAGATATTTGATCTTTGTTCATGCATTCAGTGATAAAGATGGAGAAAAGGCAATTATGCAAACAAAAATGATTCATATCAATACTAATCTGCACAGATATCTCTACATGCAGATCTGGGTGCCTGCTGGTCAGAAAAATAATGGCTTTGCTTGCTGCTGAGATTTTAACTGCAGAAATCAGCTGATGAAGCTTTTCCTGGTATGCAGGGAAGCCTATTCACCTGCTGTGCTAATGCAGGAAGACAAAGCCTCTATTAAAGGTATAGAAGAAGAAGCCCATAAAACAGTTGGCGATCCCTGTATTTTTTATTGTAGATTAGCAGAGACTACATGGGGAGTAAATGGTCAATAAAGTCACAGTCCCTTGCTTTTATGTGCTCCCCCCCCTCTAAGTTTCCCAGGTATCTTCTGATAATATAGTGTCAAGTCACATTAAGTGAGAGCAGATATGACAAGACAAACTCTAATACTTTTTTTATTTCCTTGAACCACTGTTAGCTTTGGCAATTATAGCACCCTTTGTGGTTTTTATAATTTCCTTTAGAGCTCTTGTAAAACCTGGACTGTATGAACTCTGCTGATGGAAACATTTTTACCATGTTTAAATGCCCTCCTCTTGGCCGTCATAAAGAAGCAGTAGCTTCATCAGGAAACACTGGGCCTACCTGATTGTGGTGGGTATGTTAATTGGAAACAGTAAGCTCCACAGAGTTTAATGGGGCTTAATCCTCCTGGTAAATTAGGCTGAAATCCTGAGGGCACTTCCTTGGGAGTAAGATCCATTGAATAACATGAGAGACTTAGGGCTTTTCTGCATTCTCGTTTTCTTCGCTTGTGTGTTCCTGCTGCTTGGGGGGGAAGGTCTGCTCCATATGCATTTTGGTCCCTCTAGTGGTTGATTCAATATTATATCAGTTTATTTAAACTGCAGCTTTTATGCTGGACATAAACCGATGTAATATCAAATTGACCACTAGAGGGAGGAAAAACACACACTGAACAGAAGAAAACACTGAAGCAACAAGAACACACAAGTGAGGAAAATGAGAATGTGGCAAAGCCCTTACTTTCAAGTAGGCCTGTTTAGGCTTGCTTTCTGGGCAGAAACAAATTTGGGGGAAATTATTTGCAAGCTCAGTTTAAGGATTGGTGACAGCATCCATTGAAGCAGGGCAACTGCTAGGCCCCCCACAGCTGCTTCTCCCCACACACGCACAAGTGGGGGAACGAGCAGTGATTGTCAATGGGGAGGTGTAGGCAGCAGATGTATGAGTGGCAGTGAGTAGGACATGAGCATGTGAGTGAACAGGGAGACCATATGGTGTACAAAATGCAATGTACTAAATATGCAGTACCATAAATATACAAAGAAAAATGAATTCATGGCCGTTAAAGCCAGGGATATTGTTTACCAGCCCATTCACTTTTCATATGCAGCACAAGACTTGATTGACAGGGCTGGTAAGCATTCAGCCAATAGGGACAATTTACAAGCCAGTTCTGCCTCTCCCAGGTCTCCCACTATCCTTCCTGGCCTGGACTCCTATTCAATGACACTGCTCAACAGGGTGGCGGTGGGGAGGCAATTTGGTGTTGTGCTGATGGTCATTTCCAGTGCAACACCAGATGTGACATTGCCATGTTGGTGCCACTCTCTAGGAGTCACCCAAAACTCTACTGCCTCGCTAGGGTTGCCAACCTCCAGGTACTAGCTGGAGATCTCCTGCTATTACAACTGATCTCCAGCCGATAAAGATCAGTTCACCTGGAGAAAATGGCCACTTTGGCAATTGGACTTTATGGCATTGAAGTCCCTCCCCTCCCCAAACTCCACCCACCTCAGGCTCCGCCCCAAAAACCTCCTGCCAGTGGCACAGAGGGACCTGGCAACCCTATGTCTTGCATGAAAAGTGAATGGTCCAGTCAACATCTTCGGCCTTAATGGCCATGAATGCATTTCTCTATGTATATTTATGATGCAGACTGCATACTTTACACATTGTATTTTGTACACGATATGGCCTCCCTGTTCACTCACAAGTTGCCCAAATGTCGGTAGCCACTGTAAGGCTGCCTAGCCCTTAAAATGTGTAGAATATCGTAATAACTCAGATCAACCATTTAAATAAACTCATTGAGCCCGTGTTTTGTTGTCTTTATGGGGAAGGGGTTAGCAACAACCATAGCAGTGATTAAAACCGTAGCAGAAATGAACCCTTTACATAAGTTAAAAGGCTGGTTTCTGTTGATAAATACCCTAAATACAAAGTAACATTAGAAGGCCAGATGCCAGCTAATATGCAAACAAGCCATAATAGTTTGCTCCCTATTTTTTTAAAGCTGGGGAAATAAGGGTATTTTCCCCCTGCTCTTCAATTGTACCACAAACTTTGAACTGGGGTGAGCATGGATGGGAAATCATGAAAATTTGAGTTAAAAGAATTTGCTGCATCTTTTCCCCAACATGCCTCTTAGTTCTAGTGAGATAAAGAAGCCAGAGCACACCACCACAGATTAGTCCCCTCCCCCATTTAAGCTCCCAAAGTACCATGATTTGAAACTGTCTCGTCTCTCACACTCTCTGTAAGTCTTTGGATCAAGAATGACTCATCTCTGTTCCTGCAAATCTTCTACTTCAAGCAGCTAAATCGCCTTAAAGAGCTCACGCATATGCTATATTTAAAGAAAAGAGGTTGTAATTAAGCAAAGTTATTAATCACCATTGTGATTCATTGTAATGAGGGTAATTTGAATATTCTATTTTTTTCTCCCGAAAGAATTAAGACTGATGTTCACTTCAGCAGAGCCCAACAAACACTCCAGTCTTACACTTTCTATGGAAGAACTCACAAATGTCAGAAGATGCTAAACTGTTTGGAAAGGAATTGTGTCCTTGTATTGTTCCCCCCTTCTTCTTTTCAAATAGTCGTATGCCACTCCATTGTTCACCATCATATCGAAGACCAGTTTGTTAGGGATTCTCGAGCACCCACCAGTTCATCTCACATCCTGTTTGCCAGCCAAGAACAGGGAGGTGATTTTCAATGAACTGCTCGATGACCTGTTCATGACCAGTTCTGCAGGTTGCTTCAACTATTCCTTCCTAACAGTACAGTGTAGTCAACTGGTTTGTTGCACGTGTGCATTCTCCCCACAGTCCAATGGAGTACTGCTTCCCCCTTTCCCTTACTGTGCCACTGCACTGCTCAGCAGGCAAAGGTTTACACAGACAGATAAATCATCCCAAATCATAGAAATCATCATAAGGGGCAGCCCATTCCTGAAGGGGGGCAGTTAGGTCGCGGCTCGGAGCGGCGCAGCCACGCCACCTCCCCAGAGACTTCCTGGCTGCTGAAAATAAAATAGAAGGAATTTAAAATGTGAAAGAAGGAAAATGCCCCCGTTGAAAACAGCGAGGCTACAGCACCCAAAAAAGTGCCATGGCTACGCTGCTGCGGGAAGGGGTGTTCCCAGGACAAAAGGGGTTAGGAAGCTGCCTAAAGGCAGCTCCTCCCCTAGGAAGGCCCTGGAAATGCCTCCCAGGAGGCCAGCATGGGGACTTGCGCCACTGGAAGGCTGCAAGGAGGCAGCTCCTGCAGCCGAGCCCCAAGCCATAGCGTGGATGCCATCCATGATGGCGTAAGTGCCCCTTATAATGGATTAAATGGGCACTTACTCCGGTGCAGGGTCACATCGGAGCTTCACCCCCCTTCAGGATTGCAACCTAAATGCTATGTTTAAAAAAATACCTACCATTCAGTGTTCATTTAAAGTAGCCCTTAGCAACCTTGATGGAGGCTAGTCTGCTTGGATCAGCAGCATTTTCATGCATCAAAAGGACAGTATGGTGTAGTGGTTAAGAGCAGTGGACTCTAATCTGGTGAACTGTGTTGGTTTCCCCACTCCTCCACCTGAAGCCTTCTGGGTGACCTTGGGCCAGTCACAGCTCTCTTAGAGCTCTCTCTAAGCCTGTTGTGAGGAGAGGAAGGGAATGTGATTGTAAGTTGCTTTGAGACTCCTTAATGTAAAGAAAAGCAGGGTATAAAAATATGCTCTTCTTCTTCAAAAAGCCAATGCCATCCTGTTAGGGTTGCCAGGTCCCTCTTCACCACCGGTGGGAGGTTTTTTGGGGTGGAGCTTGAGAAGGGCAGGGTTTGGGGAGGGGAGGGACTTCAATGCCATAGAGTCCAATTGCCAAAGCAGCCATTTTCTCCAGGTGAACTGATCTCTGACAGCTGTAATAGCAGGAGATTTTCTGCCACCTGGCGGTTGGCAACCCTATATCCTGTATAGTAGGTTTTTGAGTGACTCCGGTCAAACCAAGTAACTTCAATTATTGGTCCATGTCTAATTGACACAGATTAACATGGTAAGTTCGATTGTCAAATACACTTTCTGTGAAATTAGTGGCATCCAGTTTATTTGGAAACAGAAGTATTCAACATTGTTAACAGGGCTGAACTAAAAGGCTATGGGTGATTTTTGTCAGCATTGAAAGGCTATTTTGCCAGAGATCACTGCAAAAGGTGATAAATGCTTGGACTAAATGCTTTGCCTGCTAGCATTGCCACGAATGTGTTTTGTTTGTCCTGAGTGTCAACTCAAAGTGTAGCAGTGGCGGAAAAGGAAATTACATGTTACTGATGATTAGGGAGGGGATTGAACAGGCTCCATTGGTAATACTATGTAAAGTATGTGCACACTGTCTTTAAAAAGACATACTGAAGAACTGGATAGGGAACAGAAAAGGGATATCAAAAAGACAAAGGCATTGGAACATCTTACCTAGTTTTTTTTTTCTTTTGTAAAGATGGAGACATAATAAAATAATGAATGATGAGGAGAAAGTGAGCGGGGAGGATTTTTTCCCCTCCCTCTGTCCTAATGCTAGAACTCAGAATCACAATGAAATTGATTGGATGTATAGGCATGACACATAAGAGAAAGTGTTTCTCTGTACTGTGGAATTATCTGCCACAAAATGGGCGGAGGGCTACTTGCTTGAATCACTATAGAAGGGAATTAGATGAACCCACAGAAAATAGATTTATCAGTGTATCAACTATGAAGATTAAATGACCATTTCTGTGCTTTGTTCACCACTGTGATATCCCTTCTATCTGTTTGCTGTTTGAATCCCACCCAGATCTTGACACCATGCTTGGAATCATTGAAACAGGCATTCCTCACAATGTGAAATCATAGAATCATAGAGTTGGAAGGGACCACCAGGGTCATCTAGTCCAACCTCCTGCACAATGCAGGAAATTCACAACTACCTCCCCCACACACCCCCAGTGACCCCTACTCCATGCCCAGAAGATGGCCAAGATGCCCTCCTTCTCATGATCTGCCTAAGGTCATAGAATCAGCATTGCTGACAGATGGCCATCTAGCCTCTGCTTAAAAACCTCCAGGGAAGGAGAGCTTACCACCTCCCGAGGAAGCCTGTTCCACTGAGGAACTGCTCTAACTGTTATAAAATTCTTCCTAATGTCTAGACAAAAACTCTTTTGATTTAATTTCAACCCATTAGTTCTGGACCCACCTTTTGGGGCATCAGAAAACAACTCGGCACCATCCTCTATATGGCAGCCCTTCTAGTACTTGAAGATGGTTATCATATCCCCTCTCAGTCTTCTCCTCTTCAGCCTAAACATACCCAGCTCCTTCAACCTTTCCTCATAGGATTTGGTCTCCAGACACCTCATCATCTTTGTTGCCCTCCTCTGGACACGTTCCAGCTTGTCTACATCTTTCTTAAATTGTGGCGCCCAAAACTGAACACAATACTCTAGGTGAGGTCTAACCAGAGCAGAGTAAAGCGATACCATCACTTTGCGTGATCTGGACATTATACTTTGGTTGATGCAGCCCAAATAGGCCACCACCATCTCCCCCGTTATAAACCTTCATGCTTTTAAGAGGCTAAGGATTAAAAGTCCCTCTAGCCAATCCCCTGTAGCAATACCCACCATTGCATTTCATAACAAAAGCCAGTAGCACATCTGATCAAATCAGGGACCACAGCTTGCCTTTGGTGACCCAGCGCCTACTGGGGAGTGGTTGGAAAAGGCTAAATAGGAAACCTCCAACCCCCGGAATGCACAGACCAGGACATGATGTTGGGGTGTAACGGCCACAACTTTATTGGTTACAGCTGAGAGAATACTGGCATAGCATAGGGGCTGGATCCCCGTCATTGGCTGACCTGCCTGCCGACCGATGATTGATCTCCTACTCCCAGCTCGCCTGCAGGAGAGTAGCCTGGGATGGCAGTATGTGGGACACTACTTGGGCTTGAGCTGCTCTGTGAATCCCCTGCCAGTTGGAGGGAGGCTGCCATGACAGCCCCCAAACGGGGCATGTTCCCTGCAAGGCTTCTCCCAAAATCCCTTATTGGGATCCCCAGAGTGGGGAAAAGGGGCACTCAGGCTGGCTCTCCCTCGCAAACTGGATCCAGCCCCATGCAAACACCACCAAAAATTGTGACAAAGAATTTGAAAAAAAGGTAACAGAAACAAAAACTCCCCAAAATGCCAGGTACAGAGAGGGAGAGGGAGACAAGCCTAGGGTTGCCAGGTTCCTCTTCGCCACCAGTGGGAGGTTTTTGGGGTAGAGCCTGAGGAGGATGGGGTTTGGGGAGGGAAGGGACTTCAGTGCCATAGAGTCCAATTGCCAAAGTGGCCATTTTCTCCAGGTGAACTGATCTCTGTCGGCTAGAGATCACTTGTAATAGCAGGAGATCTCCAGCTAGTACCTGGAGGTTGGCAACCCTAGACAATCAGAAAGGTAGAACGAGCTGGGAAGTGAGCAAGCGGACCCAGGCTGCACCTGAATTAGGCCATTCAAGGAGGGCCTAGGACAGGGAGGGAAACAGCTGGGCCAGAAAAGTTCTGGCCAAGGAGACCTGTACCTCGTCTCCCCAGGAAGGGAAGGTGATTGTAAGCCGGTTTGAGTCTCCCTTAAGTGGTAGAGAAACTTCTTCTTCCAGCCCACCCCCCGATGCAGGCCAGCAAACAGGACTTGAGGTGAGTCCTGAGCCCGCACTTTTCACTAACTGGAACGACCACATTTCCAAGTGAGATTTCAAAGACATGAATGTTGAACCTGTGATTTCTTCTTAGCCAACAGAAACATTTATAACTTTGTTGCTAAGTATTGACATTTGTTTTATGCAACATTGAGCTGTTGGCGGCAAGCTGCAGGTGAACTCCCATCAAGCATAAGCAGTTTCATTTTATGCTTGCTCATGCCCATTGCTCCTCTCTCCTCCTCTGGTGCGCCAAGTATGATTGAACACTTCTCAGCTTGATCAGACTCCATTTCATGGTGGCAGTCAAGTGCCGAGATGGCTTGGCAAACTGAATCTAGTTTAGTCCACAGATATCAGACTTTGGCTTGCATGGAGCAAACTAACTCCAGTTTGCCAAGGTGCTTGCATTTGGGCATGTGAATGAACTGGCACTTGATCAAGTTAGGAAATGGTCAATCAAGTTTTGTGACATAGAAGAGGAAGGAGGTGGGAAGAAACATAATGGGCAAGCATCCAAACAATCTGTGTGAGTGCCTGATCAGAGTTTAAATGCAGTACGTTGTGACGTCTGAATACAGCCTTAATGTCTATGAATTGTTATCATCAAAAACATACACATTGAAGTAAACAGTTGTTTTAAGTTCAGATGCTTCTATCTACTTATAATGATAATGAACACCTTCCGTAATGCAGTAAAAGTAAGCATCTTGTGTGAAAAGCAGATATACTGGTGAATTTATGCCAGTTATATGAAAGTAGAAAATAACAGAAAATTAACTGCAGATCCCTTGAAGTAAATGTCTGATATATTTTGGTTTCATAAGAATTAATTATGTTAATAGAAAACAATGAACAAGGGGTACCCAGAGGTGCAAAGTAAACAGCATTCTTTAAGCTATAATTAGGAAGTGAGGGAAAAAAACAGCGACAGCTTATTTTCTCAAACACGCCACTTTAGTCTTATATTGCACACAGGTGCAAAAATAACAGCTCGGAAGCAATAGAGTAGTAATACGATCTAGCCAAAGTTAGGTGATTTGAGGTCTCAAAGTTTTCGGCAGAAGAGGGATGCTGAGATCATGCCAGCCTACTGAAATCAATGAGCCGTGTTGATTGGTTGCCTCTTCTGTCGACCATCTGGTAAAAGTTTCATGCTCCTGAGTGCACATTCTGGAGGAGAATGCAGCCCAAGTGGAATCCTTGCAGACCTCATCGGGATGTGTCTGGAGTGCAGGGATGGTATCTCCCATAGTGCTGTGCTACTAAATGCATGCTTTTAGGGAAATATTTCCCTGTCCTTCTGGGACCTCCTCCCTCCCTCCCCTTGATTGACAAGGGAGCAGCACAATTTGCCATTTCTGCAAAGCGAAGGGAGGAGCTGCTGTCCCCTTCTGAATCTTTCTACAGTAGAGGGTACCTGTCCAAAGCCTTCTGAGGGCCACATCCACATTTTCATTAACTAAAGACTGCAACAGGTGGACTGGGGAGCTGAAATGGCCTAGGGACAAGCCAAGCTGAGCAACCTCTGTGATGCTACCAGCTAATGCTGCAGGAGTCACTCAGCTCAGGACTGGTCAGTAGCAATTACAATGGGCATGATGACAGTGATCCCGGACTGACATCCTTGAGATACCATCTTCTTAACTATGTCCCTTAACTATAGGTCCTAAATCCAGGGGAGGTTCACAAGATAGCTGAATCCACAGGCTCAAGGTCCTTCCAGAAAATAAGCCGTTTTTTTGCAATGGCTACCAGTGTGGTAGCCAGCGTGAGAGCCAGCGTGGTGTAGTGGTTAAGAGCAGTGGCTTGGAGTGGTGGTCTCTGTGTTGGAATGAGAGCGACTCAGCATGCCTTGACATTGGGGGGCGCTAATTTACTCTAAGTTTGTAGTTGCTATTTCTTTAATGAGATGTTCCTGTTTGGCTGAACTTGGGGGCTGCACTCTAACCCCTCCTCCTTCTTCCTCAGTAGCCATTTTGTCTCTCTTTTTCCACATGGTCTGCAAAGAGGCAGACGTTTCTACAGGTCTCTCCTGCATAAACCATAAAATCATACTTGCACTCACATGACGCTGGATTAGCTAGCCACTTGTATAGGGAAATGTATTCTTTAGATGAGGCTTTCTATCTTTAATCAACTGCAACAAGAATGTTAACAGACTATACTTGAATAAATGTAAGTTCTACTTTTTTGCAATTTACTTCTTGGGAAGACTGAATTTATTGCACTCAGTAACTCGCTTCCATGACTGGGCAAACTCTGCTATACTAACCAAATATAAAACCCAATACTCTGATCTGGAGAAGTGGGTTTGATTCCCCACTCCTACACATGAGCGGCGGAGGCTGATCTGGTGAACTGGATTTGTTTCCCCACTCCTACACATGAAGTCAGCTGGGTGACCTTGGGCTACTCACAGCTCTCTTAGAGCTCTCTCAGTCCCACCTACCTCACAGGGTGCCTGTTGTGGGGAAGGAAAGGTGATTGTAAGCTGGTTTGATTCTTCCTTAAGTGGTAGAGAAAGTCGGCAAATAACAACTTCTTCTTCTTCCTCCTCCTCCACCACCATCACCACCAAGTACTGGGCCAAGGGTCCCCAATGTGCTGCCCATAGGCTCTCCAGTGCCCACCAACACCTTTTCCGGAGCCCACCAAGTGTTCACTCAAGGATGTGAGTCTTAGATCACTGATATCATGGACATTTTCATGAAGTCTAGTGTGCTCAGGTATACCCTGGTTTCTTTTAATTCCATTTGGAATAGTTTCCATTGCGCTTCAATATATTTCAAATGCAATTAAGGAAGATAATTTAGCCCATTATCTGTGATAAGTGAAAGCTGTATATTATTAATGACTTTGTACGAACAATCGGGCTTGGGTAAAGAGGTTGATTAGGAGTTACTTGTATAATTAAGGTTTTAACCAGGTTCCTTTTATTCTAACCCTTAATTTTAAAAGTCTCTATTATCACATTAATTAACACGATTCTGCTTCAATGATACTCATCAGTAAAGATAGATAAAGGGGAGGGAGGTGTGCAGGTGAATATTTTCTTCTTCCCTTTCAGCAGTCTCAAATGATCCATTGAAAATGGTGGTCTGGGAAAATATAGCTACTTATTTCTGGCTGCATTTGAAAGAAGTTGAAGCAGCCTCTGAAATGAACAGTTTGAAATTAAAGGCATCTTTGAAAAATCCCCTTGTTGCATTTTTTGTCATACCATAGTTCAGTAATGGTTTGCCCTAAAAATTTCAAGTATGACTTATTCAAGGGATCTTTTTACCCTACTTAGTGCATTGGGTCGCAGTTTTGGATAGTTTTCACTGCTGTGCCAGCAAGAGAATTGTCATTCATCACTGGTCGAGCTTCAGAAAATCATCTTAATTTTGCTGTAGCTGTAATGGCTTTGCATAGTAAATTGCTGTGTGCAGTATTTTTCTAGGGTTTTGTTTGTTTGTTTCAAGGCCCCGATCCACTGATAAACATCTCTTGCCTTGAACACCCCATGGTTGGGGCTGGCTGTGAGTCATAGGATCATAAGTTGGAAGGGACCACCGGGGTCATCTAGTCCAACCCCCTGCACAATGCAGGAAATTTACAACCACCTCCCCCACCACACTCCCAGTGATCCCTACTCCATGCCCAGAAGATGGTCAAGATGCCCTCCTTCTCATGATCTGCCTGAGTCAATGGCACATTGATTTTCTTCTGCTATGAGAGCAACACTAAGCAGCTCTGCTCAGGTCTATTCAGTGCAGCTTACTCTCACAAAAGTGCTCTAAGGATTGCAGCCCTATAAGAGAACCATGCTGGGGAAGGGGAAAGCTGGCAATCCTTTTTATTGGTAGGTTTCTTACAGCCACTAATTCTGACGTAAGGAGTTCGATATCTCTTGGATCAGTGAGCCAAATCAAACCTGAACCCTAGCTCAAACCCCAATCCAGAGTGTTATTTTCTGGGAACGAGAACTGAAAGCCAACCTGAAAGGGATTCAGTTCAGGCGCAGGTTCAAGACAACCTAGAAATTTTGGATTCTGATTTACATTTAAATAGCCCTCTTGGTTATGTGAAGTGATTTTGGGGGCTAGACTTCAGGTACAGTTTGACTCAATGTCTCAGATCCTTTTCCTGTTCTAGAAACAACTGAATCCATTCTACCTGGCAGCCCTCAGAGGGGGAGATGGAGTTGTACACTGCCCAACGGTTGGATGAGACTAAGTTTCAATTGTCCCCTCCTCTACCCAAAATGTTCCCATCAAACTGTTGCAGCTGGTCATTACGTAACTTCACTGCATCAAAATTTGCTTGTTTTTATTCCCCCTCAGTTCTATCGACAGTAAACTATTTAACATAGTCATGCACACTAGAACTACTGTAACTCTTTTGTTTTTGCCAGTAATGCTTGGAAACCCACATTCACAATAAAATGTGACTGAAGAGCATGGGAAAGTGGTAGGACTTACAGAAGAATTCTACATGAACCAATTGTAGTATTAAACAGTTCATTAGAATTTAAATCTAAACTTTTGCATGCATTCATTTAATTAACCCAAATGCATATCATTATTTGTGGTTCTTCAATGGTATTATGTGATATCATTTGCCAGTCATGGTTTATCAGAGCAGAGTTGGTTTATGGATATAACCTGATAGCCTCAGGTTATGTAGCATGTCTCCGGGGGTGGGGCTGGGGAACTGGACTCATCCAGCACTCCCCCCCCTTCTTAAACCAAGGTCTTGAACAATAAAACCATAAAACTTAAATAAGACTCATCTCTAAAAACACCTCCCTTTGTCTCTTCTCTGCAGCCTCCAAAAACGAGCAACAAAATAATTATGCTGAGGGTCAGAATTCTCTAAAAAGAACTGAACCTTTTGCTCCAAAGTTGCTCAAGAAGATGTGGACCATTTGTTAAAACAAGGTATAATCCATTTTAGCCTAAGCTGGTATACGTAAGGACAGTGCAAAAGGATATGTACCAAGGAGTCCGCTGACTGAAGAGGGCAGGTACACAGCCGGTCTGATCTTCAGCATATGACCCAGCAAAACCATTGAAAAAGGGCAATTAAATCTTGAATGCATAAAGATTCTATTTTTGGACTAGCCAGAGAATCCCGGTTCCAATATCACCCCCCCCCCATGAAAACCTGCTTTCCAAAAGAAAGTTGCCCTGAGCAGAGGCTTTTGGTTCCCTGCACCATGACCATCTCTTGGAATCAGATATTTCATGACCACAATAAAGGACTGTTCACAGGATGTCATTTGCTGTCTGAAGGAGATTGCTCATCCACATGGATTAGGGTTGTGCAAAAAAAAGAAATTTCGGGTTAGGGTTTATTGGTCTTGGTTTTTTTCAGTAAACCTGGAATAAGCCAAATACCCATACCAGTAAATATTGGCATTCAGCTTATTTTCAGGTTTACCGAGAAATTCGGACCCATTATAGTCAATGGGGATTTTTTCGAAGCTCCTGTGGGGGTGTTTTTGGAGGTAGAACTCCCAAATTGGCAGCATAGCTTGAAGGGACTGTCCTTGCACCAATTCCAACGTTTGGTGAAGATTGGGTCAGGGGGTCCAATTTTACAGGGTCTCAAAGGCCAGGCCCCCCTCCATAGAGAAACATTGTGAACTTCAGCTATACATGTCTTGCATGTAACATGAGAATTATTCAATGCATGTATAAGAACAAGTTTACTTTGTACAAGGATTGTACGAGTCTTCAGTGTAACTTGTCCATAGGGTGGCTATGGCAGATCACTACTCCATTTAATACAATATTTTCAGTTCAGGTTGGAAATGTCCTCCTAATGTCTCAGGGGAAGGTCTCAGCCAGCATACAATATGAGATCCTTTAACTCAGCGGTTCTCAACCTGTGGGTCGCGACCCCTTTGGGGGTCGAACGACCCTTTCACAGGGGTCGCCTAAGACCATCGGAAAACACATATTTCCAATGGTCTTAGGAACCGAGACACCGCTCCTCTATCTGTCTCCAGGTGGGTCCGCCCACATGCAGATATGCCCACATACGAGCTTCGGGAGCTCCTCTGCACAAAGCGCTGCGACTTGGAGACAAGCTCCCGGCGCTGGTTCCGGGGCGGCGTCTGGGGCGGGAGGCGCCGCTGTGGTCCAGCAGGAGCTTTCCTTAAGCCCGACGGCTCGGAGGAAAACCCCAGAGTTGGTTCGTAAGTGGTGGGAGGGGGAGGAGCGCAAGGGGGGAAGCTGGGGACACGGCTGGGGCTCCCTCGATGGGGCATGCGGGGAGGGACATCCAGGTATTTCCCAACCCAGAGCTGACAACCCTAGTGTGTACCATCAAGTCACAGCCAGCTTATGGCAAACCTGTAGGGTTTTTCAATGCAAGAAATGTTTGGAGGTGGTTTGCCATTGCCTGCCCCCATGTGGGCTGAGAGAGTTCTGAGAGAACTGTGACTGGCCCAAGGTCACCGAGCAGGCTTCATGTGGAGGAGAGGGAATCAAATTCTGTTCTCTAGATTAGAGTATGTCACTCTTAACCGCTCTGGCTCTCCTAAACTGACAGTACTCAAGAAGAAAGGGTTACTGATCACAGCAGGAGCAAAAGAACCTACCACACTTTCTGTTTTAGGGCCCTTGTTCATTGCTACTCAGACACTGAAGTTCGAGTTTTTCATTGTTTGGCTTCCCTGCAGTGACTGCAGTGGTTAAAAGAACTATAATTCAGAATCTCTGGCAAATATAGGGACTCCATCCCAGTGTATCATTCACTGAGGCGTCCCACGTCCTGATTTAGGGTCAGTCCTGCAGAAGGAGCAAAAAAGGAACTAGATCTTAACAGAGCCGGGCCATTTCCTGTGAGGTAATCTGGCCCAAACCTCTGACCGAAGGGCCAGATAAAACCAAAGCTTGGGAAGGGAAGTTGTAGTCAGTAGGAGAAATGCTATTCGTTATGGTTGCCAACTTTCAGGTACTGCAACGGAGTCTCCAAATACTCGGCTGCACTTTTGAGTATCCTTTGGGGAACTGAGAACTGAATGAAAAATTTGACTGTTGGGTTCACTTTTGAAAACGTGTTTCTGATTGGGGCTGAAGAAAAGACTTGAAACGGCCGTCCCCCATCTTTTCCCAATAAGTGGCTCTTTTGGGACTGTACCTGTTATTGGACTCATTGAAGAAAGACAAATACATACTTTGAAGAGCATGACAGTTGGTGCATAGAGACTGCACTTAAACTTATGTTGTATATATTGTATATATCTTCAGGAGTTCCTATGTGTTATTTTCACTCTGTTCTGTTGTTGTCATTTATGTGTAAGCACTAATACGAATTGTTTGCTACTTTTGTGTTTGGAGACTCCGTTGCAGTTTTTCTAACCATTTGGTATTGGCACGGAGATGCCTATTTTGGATTGTAACTTCCAGGTACTAGCTGGAGATCTCCTGCTATTACAGCTGATCCTCAACCGATAGAGATCAGTTCACCTGGAGAAAATGGCCACTTTGGAAATTGAACTCTATGACATTGGAGTCCCTTCCCTCCCCAAACCCCTCCCTCCTCAGGCTCCAGCCCCCAAAATCTCCAGGTAGTTCCCAATCAGGAGCTGGCAACCCTACTATTCATGCTGGTGGAAGAAGAGAACCAGGCAATGGGATAGGGAGGAAGGAGGAAGCATGGAAAAGTTCACAGGGCCAGGCAGCAAAGCAAAAACGGGCATGGGATAAGGAGCAAAGTCTGTTGTCTGGATTCTAGTGCACTATTGCTGAGAGAAAGTCTGCTGACAATGTGGAAATTTATATAGTGGCAGTAGCCACTCCCAGTGGAGAATGGTGAGGCACAGCAAAAGCCAGGAAAGCTATTTGGGTCTATGGTTTTCTGTAGAAATGAGGTGATTTAAGGAGCAAAGCTGCTGCCTAGCTCCCAGAAGGTCCATAGACTGAGTTTGTCTGCAGCTGATGAACTGATGAAATGCTCTCCCTGATGAGGAGGAAGGGAAGGCTGTATAGTGTGCCCCTATCCTTATAATCCTTGATCTGCCAATGGCCCGTGGACTAGTATAAAGGGCTTCAGGGAGCATTCAGGTTTCGACAGTTTTGTGCAATGCTTCTTCAGGAACCTGTATATCACGTTCATGTTTGCAGAAACCCCAGCGAGTGGTTAGGGACACTGTGAGCAGCCTTTTTCTCCAAAGCTACGGGAGCCCAGTCAAAGCAAGCTGCCTACCTCAACTGATAGGCTGGCTTTTGATGCAAGCAAACAGTGGCTGGATGTACTGGATGAAAGAAAAACAGTGAGACAGGTAGCGGTAAACAGAGAGAGAGAGAGAGAGAGAGAGAGAGAAATGGCAAGGCCCTGAGATCTATTTATAGACAGTGGAGGATGCTTTAGTCATAAATAGGCCTTGCTCTGTGGCAGTCAGGTTTCTAGATCACCAGAGACACACCAGCAAGAACCAGCAGCCAGCAGGTGTGTATGAAGAAGGAGTCACATAGTTCAGCGCAATGGTGTGTGTTTTTCTGAAACCATAATCCTCTTTGAAATCTCATCATCGAAGCAGCATGGGTTGGAGAAGGGATCCTTTTTTCCCGAAGCTGACTGAATTCTGCTATGTTCCCCTGATCCTGGGCTGGACGCAAAGTTAGCTGGCTGGTTGCAGTGAACCAGCGTGGTGGCTGATACCTCAAAAGATGTCACGACCTGACAGCATTCAAAGCTCCTTGTCATACTGAATCAGGCAAGGTCTGCCCACGTCTACGGAAAGAGGCAGAAAAGCGTGCAAGATGCTAAACCATCTGAAGCGAAACAACCTCCCTCTCCGTTTTCACTTGCCTTTGACTCCTGAGATTTCCTGCCTTTATAAGAAATAAAGACCCAACAGTGTCTAAAAATTATTAGTACCCGTGGAAATAAAATCCCAGCTTGCCAGTTCTACCAGTTTTTGGACAAATAGGCAATGGAGATTGTGACAGGGACTTAAGAGTTGCCAGTTCCCCCCTGGCCACCTGTGGGAGATGGAAGGGTTGGGTTTCCAGATTGAGAATGGGAAGCTCCTGGAGATATGGGAGTAGAGCCTGGGGAGGTCAAGGACCTCAGTGGGATACAATGCTACAGAGCCCACCTTCCAAAGCATTCCATTTTCTCCAGGGGAACTGATTTCTGTAGTCTGGAGATGAGCTGTAACTCCGGGGGATCCCCAGGTCCCAACTGGAGGCTGGCATCCCAAGACAGGGTGGTGGTGAGAAAACTGGAGAGTAATGGGATCTTCCAAAAACAGTAGAGAGAAGGGTGTCAGCTGCATTCTTCTTCTCACCTTTCCCTGGAAAATTGTACATGTTGAGATCTTCACATGTCGAAGACATCCTATGTATCACACCATAAAGTAAAAAAAAAAAAAACAAGTCCAAAGTAAAAACAATACCTAATGAAGAGAATAGATGTGCATCCATCCCAGGGCCTCATTTGTTTCATCCAATGTTCTGCTTCTCACAATGTGAGTTATTTGCACCAATAACACAAAAAGGTACGGTGCAAAACAAAAACATGCCATGTTGGTCTGACTTGACGGGAGAAGCATATTAAAGAAGCATCATGGAATGAAACACTACAGATAGTGTGATGCAATTGCACCGTCATTCCTCCTAGGGGTTAACTTGAATATTAGCAGGCCCAGTCAAGCTAAGCAGGCACACCTGGCTTGGGAATCATAGGTCCTTGTCTCTTCCAAGGTCTGGCAGAGGAACTTTAGGAGTCCTTTTTGAAAACCAGGCTTGGCTCTGGTAAAAGGATAGGAGGAGGGAAAAGAAGGAGGAGATGTGAATGTTTTCTGGAAGATTCCTAAGGGGGAAGGATCTCATTGGTTGAAGTGTATCATCTGATGCTGTAGGTAGGGTTGCCCGGTCCCTCTTTTTTACCACCGGTGGGAGGTTTTTGGGGCGGAGCCTGAGAAGGGCGGGGTTTGAGGAGGGGAGGGACTTCAATGCCATTGAGTCCAATTGGCAAAGCAGCCATTTTCTCCAGGTGAACTAATCTCTATTGGCTGGAGATCAGTTGTAATAGCAGGAGATCTTCTGCCACTACCTGGAGGTTACAATACAAAATAGGCACCTCCGTGCCAGTACCAATGGTTAGAAAATCTGCAACGGAGTCTTCAGTACAAAAGTAGCAAGAAATCGTATTGGTGCTTACACATATGACATCAACAATACAAGAGTGAAAGATACATATAAGAACAGTCAAAGTTATATACAGTATGTACAATCTAAATAGGGTGCAGTCTCAGTGCACCAATTGCCATGTTCTTTCAAGTAAATGTTGTATTTTCCCAAAAAGTGTGCTTTTGGGATAGTACCTACTATTGGACTTTTTGAAGAAAATACAACATTTACTTGAAAGAACATGGCAATTGGTGCACTGAGACTGCACCCTATTTAGATTGTACATTTAGATTGTACATACTGTATATAACTTTGACTGTTCTTATATGTATCTTTCACTCTTGTATTGTTGATGTCATATGTGTAAGCACCAATAAGATTTCTTGCTACTTTTGTACTGAAGACTCCGTTGCAGACTACCTGGAGGTTGGCAACCCAGCTGTAGGCCAAACCCTATAATTAGCTGTAATGGTTTAGGAAGCCTCTCTATCTCTTTCCCTCATTTTCCCTTTGCTTACCTACCCGATGCTTAAATTGGCATGCTGTGTCATGCCATAATTTGGATTATTCTTCTGCTCACTATTATCAGATTGCTCGCAGAAGATTTATCATTTGCACCCCAGGTATTCTGTGTGTGATGTAGTGAGATAGCTTTGTTATTTTCCGTCTTGGACCTAACAGAGAACATACTGGAATTTTAATTGTTTTGCTTTCTTTAACTTTTAGAAATAAGACGTCTTTATATGATGTTTGGTTATTGTGTGAGCAGGAACCCCCTTGGAACTCACAGTAAAGTGGTTGCCTGGCTTTGGGGAGGTTGCTCAGGGTTCCAGGTGTCTGGACCAGTAACAACATCCCTGTAGGGTGGTTTTAATCCTGACAGATGGCTACAATCCCTAGGGGCATATGATGACCTTCATGGATGTAACATGCTTATGAAGACCTTTTCCTAAGGTAGCCCTCCCACTACTCAAAAGGTCATTCTAAAGTATGAAGAAAAATCAAGAACAGGCTTTGACACCAGGACTACCAAGGGAGGGGGACTAAGGGAACAAAATTCCAGGGCCCAAAGTGAGGCAGTTTACAACTAATATAATGAAACAAAACCATTAAAACACAACCATTACCAAAACAGACTGATGCCATTAAAACAAGCCAGGGCATAACAACTGCATAAAAACACAATGAGCAGCCTGAAATGATTAGATGAAATGATTCTCAGGCTGGAAACAACCATAAAACATTTAAATTGCCTTAGTTAAAAGCCTGGGTTAAAAACAATTTATTTTTGGCCTGGCACCTAAAAGAAAGGAAATATGTGCCCGGCAAGCCTCACAAAAGAGAGAACGTAAGAAAGGCCATGCAGGATCAGACCAAGGTCCATTAATTCCAGCAGTCTGTTCACACAGTGGCCAACCAGGAGAGGACATTTAAAAGGCTATAACTGAGAAAAGCCATGTCTGATCTCTGCCCAGTTCACTTCTGAAGGTGGTAGCACAGAGAACAGGGCTTCAGAAGAGGATCATAACATTTATGCGTTTAGGGCTGGGCGACTCTTTGTTGAAATCATTCTTATGAATACAAAATATGCAAAGCTAGACAACCCAGAAATTCCCTGACAAATGGGAACTGTACTGGATTATCAGCACCATAGCCAAGTGGATCATGCGTCCCCTAATATAGATTGGTTGTGAATGTGTGTGTTAAGTGCCGTCAAGTTGATTCCAACTCATGGCGACCCTATAAATCAATGTCCCCTATCGTTAACGGCCTTGCTCAGGTCTTGCAAACTGAGGGCCATGGCTTCCTTTATAGAGTCAATCCATCTCATGTTGGGTCTTCAATATTTGAAATATTGAGAGCCAGTGTGGTGTAGTGGTTAAGAGCGGTGGATTCTAATCTGGCGAACCAGGTTGGTTTCCCCACTCCTCCATATGAAGCCAGCTGGGTGACCTTGGGCTAGTCACAGTTTTCTTAGAGCTCTCTCAGCCCCACCTGCCTCACAAGGTGTCTGTTGTGGAGAGAGGAAGGGAAGGAGATTGTAAGCCAGTTTGATTCTTCTTCAAACGTAGAGAACGTGGGCATATAAAAACCAACTCTTCTTCTTCAAATACAATGACAAAGCAGTAAAAAACGGAGTGAATACAAACAAGTCCCGGGAAACGCGAGGGCATGCATTTTAGACAAGGAATAAGCAGCAAATACAAAACAAAATATTTCCACATACACGGTGAGTCCGGAGGCATAAAGAGTGTTGTGAATCATCCCAACAAAAACAGAGCTGCGATCAGGAGCTATGGGCAATGCACTTGAAAGCCATCTTCACTTCCAGCTTCCTTCGGAATCCATCACAACACACCAAGGCAGGAATTCGGGGCATCGTCATCCCTTTGGCCAAGGGCTCTTTCCCGAGCCTTGCACACGAGTGAGGAGGCTTCTCAGAGAGCCCACCGGGCCTTGTCGAATGTCCTCAGGGAGGCAGCAAATTAAATGAAGTGTATTTTTAAAAAGAAAAAACTAGGGAGCCCTCCTGCGGCATCTGAATACAGTTGAGACAGCTCTGTCAGCCGCGTGTCTCAACTGAGCGGGGAAGCTGTCAGTAAGCTCTTTAAAGTTGGGGGGAACTTGTAGAAGCAAAACCATTGTGCGTGTGTCACAAGTAATCTGCATGCGCAAATTACAGTATATATCAAGAGCTGGGGAATTCATTATTATTGAGATAAATATATCTTGTAGATTTCATTAAGATACCGTCCAGGCTTTTGGAGTTATCACCCGGAGCTTGTTTGCAGTGGTGTTAATCTTCATTTGCAAATGCTGATTAGCCTCGTAAAACTCTCGCTGTTTACTGCAAAATGCCGTCCTCTTCTCTTCGCCTCTTCTCAGGGAGATGCAGGGAGAGAGAGGGTTTTTCAAAGGTGGGAGCTGCAGCCAGAGGGAAATTGAAAGCAGATCTGCTTGAATGGGGGTGGTGGAGAGAAGTGCAGATATGGATTTCTGAGTCCTGGGTGAGAAGAACCGCAGTCATCCGGGTGCCTCGTGTATCGCCACAATACAGAACATTTTGCTCCTGTCATTTACTCACGTGACATTATTTATTTCTCAGTAACGGCACTCATATCAGCAGGACATCATCTGCCAAAGAACGCCATGTTGTCATGTTGCATAGACTGAGAAGAGCTTTGCTCATTCTCAGCAAAATGTCCCTTTATTCTGGAATTTTGTATCTAACAGGAATCCACCAGATGTCTCTGGAAAACTTGCAGACAAGCAATGAGCCCTACCCTGTCTCCAGCATCTGATATGGTGTACTGCCTCTATACATAGAGGTTCCATTTAAAGTGTTGCCAATGTCCAGGTGCTGGAAGAGATCCAAACAGCACTACAAGGTAATGTTAACAAAAGATAAATTTATAAGAGTGCAGGTAAGTGCAAGAAGTGAACATATATACAAGAATTAAAGGGAAACACAATCAAAGTTTTTCTATACAATTAGCACAAATGGTCCAGCAAGATATGCAATATAACTAAGGAAATTGTCCATTGGATCACATAAAAACAATATAGCTGTCCATAATAGACTTTCCTGTGCTTCTCAGTAGCTGGACACAAGATGTCAAGCATATGCTTTGGAGACCTAGATAGAAATCCGTTTGGTCCCTCGTTGAATTTGATATGATTGTCATGAACTTCTTTGATACGTGTAGCTGATGAAGCCATGTGCGAAACGTGTGCATGATCTAGACGACACGTCCGGGCACCTCTTCTGGCACCTCCTCGCTGTGGTCTTTGTTTTTGACATCTTGTGTCCAGCTACTGAGAAGCACAGGAAAGTCTATTATGGACAGCTATATTGTTTTTATGTGATCCAATGGACAATTTCCTTAGTTATATTGCATATCTTGCTGGACCATTTGTGCTAATTGTATAGAAAAACTTTGATTGTGTTTCCCTTTAATTCTTGTATATATGTTCACTTCTTGCACTTACCTGCACTCTTATAAATTTATCTTTTGTTAACATTACCTTGTAGTGCTGTTTGGATCTCTTCCATTATCTATACAGCACTGAGCCTTCATTCTCTCTAAATGTCCAGGTGCTAGCTGGAAATCTGCTATTACAACTGATCTCCAGCTGATAGAGATCAGTTCACCTAGAGAAAATGGCTGCTTTGGCAATTGGACTCTATGGCATTGAAGTCCCTCCCCAAACCCCATCCTCCTCAGGCTCTGCCCCGAAAACCTCCCGCCAGTGGCGGAGAGGGACCTAGCAACCCTAACCATTTAGCTATCATGGCTAATTCCTGTTGATAGCTAGACCTATCCTGCATGAATTTGTCAAACCTTTTATTAGATATATGTAAGCTAGTGGCCAATGATACAGAGTATATATGTTCATTATCTGTGAGTAATGAATCAGATGCCAGTAAGTTTAGAAGGAGGGGGAAAGACTCATAATGCAAACCCCCCATTTCAAAAACTTCGTGCCATTTTGAGTCAGGCCCAGAAAGCTTTTCATCTGGGCCTTACTCTAAACAGGGCTTCTCTCTCTCTCTCTCTCACACACACACACACATACATACACTCCTGGCATTTCTTCCTTTTTCTAAAAATTTCTTCCTTCTCCTGAGCAGCAACTTCTTACCTATGGAAAGGGGTAGAATTCAAGACTGGCCTGGTTTGATCCAGCCTAGGTTAACAGGAGGGAAAATGGAACTATTTAGAAAATTTTATTTCATTAAAACAGCTTTAATGAAAAAAATCTTGTTTTGTGCTTTTCTTGTACTTGTCTGGAAAATGATGGATGGATAGTGGACTGGTGACTGAATACAACCTGTTGGGGCCTACTTTCTTCTTCAGTTAGAATCCCACCCCTAGATTAAATGCCAATAAGGCATACTTGTTGTACACAGTAGAGACTCATTGTGATGCTCTCTCTCCTTAATGAGCATTTCTGGGCAATGATAAATGGAACCAAAGAGAGATGGGTATCGGTATCTGCATCCAATGTATCTATCCATCACATTCCGGATAACTGGAGCATCATCTCGCTAACTTATGCAGCTGGAAGTGATGCACATCTGGATCTCCCCTGGCTAGAGCCGTGTGCTAGATTTGTGTATGAGAAATGAATGAACACAAATAAGAACACACAGAAACCAGCATTTCTACCCCTTTGATCTCCCTGGAATTCCCTGGAAATGATTTAGTGTTGAGGTAAAGAACATAAATGATGAGCCAGGATCCAAGCCCCTCCTTCTCTGCTCAATTATGAACTTTCTGGGCAACTCAGGTAGGCTCCTGTTTCCCAGTTCCCTCACTGCAAAATGTTGGCAATAATAATGATGACCTACTTAACAAGAGTGTAAGGATTATGTGTGAAGTGCCTTGCACACTCAGGAAAAATGCTCTAATATCTGATTCGTATTAAATAGTAGTTGCTACCAGCAAAATAGTTCTCTTAATACATTCTAGATTGGGTTTTTTCCTCTGTAGTTAAATGAAGCCATATATTTCCCTGCTGGTTACATAGATGCTTGCTACAAAGCTATTAGCAGACTGATATAATGCCTAACCCTTTGCTCTGGCCTGTTAAAGATCTGGATTATATTTTCCACTGTGATTAGAGTTGCCAACCTCCAGGTACTAGCTGGAGATCGCCTGCTATTATAACTGATCTCCAGTCGATAGAGATCAGTTCCCCAGGAGAAAATGGCTGCTTTGGCAATTGAAGTCCCTCCCCTCCCTCCTCAGGCTCTGCCCCAAAAACCTCCCGCTGGTGGCAAAGAAGGACCTGGCAACCCTAATTGTGATACAATTTTTTTTGTTAGCTTATTCATTTCTATCACAGAGGAAGAAAAACCTGGGGACTAAAACACAAAGAATGATTTATCTTGCACAGAACATTCTTAAGAATGAGGGATTTTTCTGTGCCATTCTAGGACCAACTGACAATTTCCATTATGTACTTGAGCAAAGGTGTGTGGATAGAACTTCCTTGAAGACTGATGCTTGTCAAATTAGAATTCTTTTTGCTTTCCATACAGTTCTTCCAAATCTGCCTCAACATTACTCTTCAGGCAAAATTCTATCACATTTTATCCTACCTCCAAGGAGCTCATGATAATATGTAAGCTTCTCTTGTTTCTAATTTGATCCTCCCAACCACTCTATGAGGTGGATTGGACGGAAAGATGACTAAGTTCACCTAATGACCTGGGTGGGGATATAAGCCCCAGTTTCCCAGAACTGAACTCTTCTGGACACTACTCTCCGATTCAGTAGCATTTCCAAAAGAAAGGGCTTACTTTGGGTAATTCAAATCTGAAGCAAAATTGGGCTGTAGCTAAGGGTGTGCTTTGAGGAAAAAATGTTATAATTTCAGATCTGGGATTGGGGGGTGCGTTACTGGTTCAGGATTCAAATCTGTGTTGTTTGGGAGGGGGTCTGGAATGTTAGAACCATTATTTTCTATGGGGAATATATTTGAGGGTCACGGCGCCTCCCTCGTTTTTTGATGCTTGTTGGGCTGAAGTGTCTTGCTATGCTACATAGAACTTTTCGCCATTTGCGCTCTACGCGCTGTTATTGTCTTAAGAATTCTCCATGCATTGTTCATGACATCAAGAGTTAAATTTGATCTTTCCTGCAGAAGAGATTTTTCGCTGTTTTAAATATTGTATATATTTTCCACGTATGTCAATTGTTGTAGGTCACATTAGTTAGTAAGCTTAGGTTTTGTGCTTTCTGGTTTAGCATGTATTGTCTGTCTTTCATATTTAGATAAAATTTGTTTGCAGATGAGCGCGTACTTGCATTTTTGGATAACTTTTTAGGACTGATATATTTGCTAGAGTACCTGGAGGTTGGCAACCCTAGGTGACCCAAAGGAGGTGAAGTGCTCAACTAGCTGCATGCAACCCCATACCAGAGCCAGGCAGTGAGAGTAATACTTCTTTGCACGATCCTGGCCAAAGAGCAGTGGAGCCATAGGAGCTTAACACTGGCCAGCAGGGTAGCTGAGCCTGATTACTTCCCAGCCTATTTAGGCTGAGGCTTGAGAAGGTTGCCTTGCTGGATCAAGTAGTCCACGAAGCACAAGCCTGTATGCCAGGTCCTTGCTGCCAGTTCCTGCTCCATGTCTTCTGTTCCTTTCCTTCAGTTGTAGTTCCTGGCTGCCAGTACCTATCAGTGCTCCCAAGCCTTGCTATCTAGACCTGAGCACACTGCTCTAGAGGAGACCTGATTAGCCAGCCTCCTGATTGCAGGACAAATAAAGCATGTGTGTGTTTGCATGTGATAAATCAATCATTCCGTTGCTGTGAGATATGTCTTTGTCAAGAAATGCAAGTCATGGCATATCAGAAACTGAAAGCTCAGGAACACAATTTCAGTGTATATTTTCAGCTCAGGAGTTTCAGAAGGCATACCCCAGTTGCAGTGACCTTATACATCTTGCTCTAATATGTGACTAATAATTCTTTCCCATAATGTCTATATATATATATATAGACACAGAGAGAGACTGCTACACTCTGGCTATATAGTTATTGTGCTATACAACCATCATATTTCCTTCCCAAGTACTGTCATTCATCAAAGTCAATAAAAAGGCACTGACCTAAATGGCTCCTGGCTCCTCTGCCGTGATTTCATCTAGACCAGGGGGCTTGCCTTGTTCTGGTTTATCTAATGACTCTTCCATTGTCTTCTGAGTGATTGTCTTTACCACTTTCTGCTTGGGGGACATTTCTTCCAAATTCCACTTTGTCATTTCAGCTTTCAGCAGCTGATGAAATTATCTTCCCAATGGTTTGTAGCTATCTTTCTTTCTGCTTTTCCTTAATTGCTATCAGTCTCATAGGCCCTTAGTCTATACAGAGTTTATTTCATCACTTCGGCTGCTTTTTACATGGCAGGGGGTCTGCAGGCCTCATGAAAAGTCAGCAGCCTATGGCTTTATTATGCTATCCTGTCTTTCCCTGTGATGCCTCTTTTTCCAGGGCACCTTCTGGTTGGTTAGCCTGTATTATCATGTACTGTAGTGACAACTGAGCTTTCAAGGGATCTGGAAAACATACAACTGTTCTTGATTATATATATACACATAAGAAGATATTTATGAAGGGGGGGAGAAAAGAAAAAAACATTTCATAAAGGAAATAACAAATTGTTCAAATACTGACTTGATAATCTCTTGTTGTAGCTCACAGAGAAACCAAGACTATAGAAAGAATATCAGACAGCAGTGATGAACACATAATCACCCTTTTCAGACATTACAGTTGTGCATTCTGAGAACCAGCGGCTGCATGTATTGTAGAGTTGCCAGGTCCCTCTTCGCCACCGGCAGGAGGTTTTTGGGGCGGAGCCTGAAGAGAGCGAGGTTTGGGGAGGGGAAGTACTTCAATGCCATAGAGTTCAATTGCCAAAGTGGCCATTTTTCTCCAGGTGATCAGATCTCTATCGGCTGGAGATCAGTTGAATTAGCAGGAGATCTCCTGCTACTACCTGGCAGTTGGCAACCCTAATGTATTGGGAGCATGCACTACCTGATACACAAGGTTGCCATGAAGTGGGTACTGAGCCAATGTGAGCATGCATTCTGAAAAATCCACTGGTCAGTTCACATGCCCCATAGCTATCTGTGCATGGTAAATATGCATGATGCCCCGGTTCACATAACACGGTGGCCATGCATATCAGCAAGATCTCATGTAACTCTCACTCCTATTATGCATGGTTGGTAGGCACCCTGTTCATGTGATTGTAACCTCTGAAAAGAGCTGCTGTTAATCCACTATCAATTTTGGTAAACACATCTTGAAGATCCTGTGAGAACTGGGGACAAACCTAAAGCTAAGCTAAATCATCAGGGTTACAGCCAACATATGACTGATGCTGCAAGAGTCAGCTCTGTTCCTCCTCTCTCAGTCACCAGGACTGTAATGTTTAGAAGAATGCTGATTGCCAAACAAGGTGGGATATAAATGCTTAAAGAAATAAATTGGCAATGTAATTCTCTTTTCTCATTAATGATGCTTTTCTGGTTCCTTAATATGGGCTGGAATTCAAAGAACTCTGTAGGTGAGCCCAAGGGCATACACATATTCAGCAGGATGGCTTTTTTTTTTTTTTTTTTGGCAAGCAGATGTTCACATCATTTTACAAACTGCTTTTGAGATCCTCTTCAGCTTCCAAAGGGCTTTGCAAGAAAAAGGCACAAATGGCCTCTCCCGACAGCTGTTCATAATTGTGATTGTGTGATTGTCTCAACTGGCAGGTTCCATAAAACCAGAAAGGAAAGACCGTTAGCATGACAGAAATACACAACCTTTGGCACATTACCTGAGGGAGCAGAGGAAAGGTGTAGTAAAATGGATAGTAAAGAGTTAACTGGAGCCTGATTATGGGAGGGAGGAAAACTCCACCCCCTGGATTGCTCTCTTTTCTTGTTTTCAGTTTCTTTGTTAGTATGATTTTCCTTGCAATAAAGGAAGTTGTGTTTTATTCTGCAATTCATGTAAGTACATAGATTTACTTAATTATCACAGTGAGATCACAAAAAAGGAGACCTGCTTTATAAGACACCAGCACAATAAACAAGGACTGTTTCTTTGCTTTGCTACTCTCTCCCTTAGCATTTCTATTAAAGCAACAACAAAAAAGTCTTCACAATAGCATCTAATAAGTGGGTGAGATGTTTGGCCTCTAATTGTAACTTAAATATGGAATCAGTACACTGGGGATTTAGGAGTACATGGTGTAGAAAAGCATTCCACTCCGTCAGCAATCTGATTCCCTAAAATAATCAGCCTGGCTTGACCTGACTCTGGCTGAGTTGTTACCTGAAGGAGGGGTAATGAAGGAAAATGAAACTGCTTTACACAGTTCCCAAGGGATAGGACTGTAGGGAAGTGTTTGCATATTTTTCTCGAATAAGATATTAACAGCAGGGTCCTCTCCCTTCTATTTCCCCTTATGAGTAATAAGTTGGACGAAGTTATAAAGTAACAGCCTGAAATTAAAGCTGGTGAATATGCTGAGAGGTAATCCTCTGAGAACCCTTCTCTCCCCTGAATATACAAACACATCATCTGCCCGATGTCAATTACTGCACTGCATCTATTCAGTTTCAACTTGTGCATACAATATTATCTCCTGTAAGGAATGGTAAACTGCAGCACATATTTCAGTAAACATCACTCTGAAACAACAGAAATGGCTTTAGTGTGCACTTCGCCCCATAATAATGTCAAAATTTACTATCATTTTGGGACAGTGGTTGACTGTAGCAAAGATCATACACACCCTATGTGGATGCCTGTATTAGAAAACAGTACCTGCCTTTTGTTGTGTGTAAAGACTGTCAATGACCATTGCCAGAGCTTCCCCATTGCTAGCAGGCATCTTGGGGCTCAAACCCAGAAATATGGGTCAGAGACTCAGGGCATTGCTCATTTTACTATCAGGACTGTCTATGCAAGAAGAGCTGTTGCCCAGTCTTTCCTGCTTCATAGCACCACTCTCAAGATGGCCAAGCAGGGAACCATGCAATGAGAGGAGAGTCTAATGAGGTTTGCTGAGGTCAACTGATTGGAGGAACCAGTGGTATCTGTCCTAGAAATATAAATCTCTTATCTCCAGATTGGGCCTTCGATCTGAGCAACTTGCTGGTAACATGAAGACTTGGCTTATTTAACCAATACTTGACACCCTGTCTAAATTTGACCTTAGCTCTGACCTTCATCTTGTCCTGACTTGTGCATTCTGACTCCTCAACTGACACTGAGCCTGCAAACTCCCTAGCTGCCTCTCATGGATTCTGACTTTCAGGCTTACCCTAACTTTCTTATTGCCATGCCATGCTCAAAAGACCTGTTGTCTGTCTCCAGCCTGCCCTTCCCAGCTACTTTACCTCTGGCCTGAACTGAATTACCTTACTCCATCTGATCAGCTTCTGTATTATGACACCTGACAATTGTGATAGCCTGCTGTGTTCCATAACAGGAGTTTCCCTGTAGAAGGCACCGATAATACTGGGTGTTGATATGCTTGCTTTAGAATCTACAGGATGTATCCATAGCTACTCAGAATAATCAGTGCCTGAGGCTGAGATTAAGGCTAAGACTAATGTGTTGGAGCTGTTTTCATGCCCTCTCTCAAAAAAAGGCGTAGACACCAAATAGTATAATTGTAAATTCGCTGTTTAGTATGACACTGCAGCAAAAAGAATATGCAAGGTTTCCTAGGCCCTGCACTGGGATTCCCCAGCCACCACTGAAACAGCTGATCCTTTGAACACTTTCCAAGTTCTCCCCAATGGGCTAATGTATACTGTTTGTAGACTTGGGGCAGGCATTAGCAGTGAACCTCTGCCTCGAGGGCTGAGGCTTGCTGCCATGCTATGGGAGGGTGCAATGTTCTATTCTCCCTGCTCTCTCTCATATTATCCACATCCACCTCTCTAGCTACCAGCTCTTTCATCTTCGAGGCGATACAATCACATCAAGGAGGAAGTGCTACTCTCCCCAAGTCCTTTAAAGAAGTCCACCCTCCCCTTCCACACTTCACCAATTCTGGTGTACCATACCATTGAGTAATGCCCTAACGGACGCCATCATCAGTGGGTGCCACAAAAGGAGAATGAGTCAGCAAACCTGGCCATGGAGCCCATCACGACTGAGTTTCTATTGAGTTTATGACTGAGATGAGATTCTTAAGAACATTAAGCCGTTGTGCTGGATCAGACCAATAGCCCATGTTGTCCAGCTTCCTGTTGCATACAGTGGCAACCAACTATCATTGGAAGGCCTACAAGCAGGATACGGAGGCCAAAGCCTCCCCCTTGTAGTTATCCTCCCACACCACCACTAGTGTTCAGCAATGGTATTCTGAACACGGAAGCTCAGAATCCACTTGTGATGATGTGGAAGTGGTTTGTCGCACAGCTCGCCCCCTTATCCACTGTTATACGGCCTCTTTATTTTTAGGTCTTTGAAATAGGACCATAACTTCCTGATCTTATCTCAGAAATTAGCAATAACCAAGAGCAGTAAAAGGGTAGCAAACAAAAAATGACAGGAAGCCACTGTGGAGAGAGTTACTATTCTAAGCAATTCAAGAAATAAATTAAGCATCACACCTTGCCAAGAAGACAACTGATTTAATTGGAGCTGAGAAGAGCCGCTCATGGCAAATAAACATCCATCAGAATGGTATGGGATTCCATGTCCTGACTTGGATGGCCTAGGGCTAGCCCAATCTCATCAGATCTTGGAAGCTAAGCAGGGCTGGTCCTGGTCAGTATTTGGATGGGCCACCACCAAGGAAGATCAGGGTTGCACCACAGAGGCAGGCAATAGCAAACCACCTCTGTTCGTCTCTTGCCTTGAAAACACCTGCAACTTGACGGGACTTTTCACCACTACCATGGTATTCCACTACAGGGAACTGGCATTCACGCCATATTGGTAATATATTAATTGGGCACCAGCCTGTAATTTGTTAAGCTCCAGGAGAAAGCTACTGCTGACATCGACCAGCATCTGCAATGATGACTTTTCCTTCAGACAGCATGTAGAAGTGAACCTGATTGCATTACTATGCAGTGGTGAAAATCCTATCCCTGATCTCATAGCTCTTTTATTCTGAGTCAAGCAAAGGATGAGTACACACTCAGAGTCTGTACTGAGTGATAACTACAACTCTGCAGAAGGGATAAGTGAAGAAGCATTAAGTGATACCTTGAGGCGAAGAGTAATGAGTAGATAGAACCTAGTATGAGTCTTGCTTTACCTGATACCTGAGAAATTCACAATGCAATCTGAAACAATGCAAATCCACAAAGAAATCCACAGTGCAAATCTTAAAAGAGAGCCTGGGTGGTGTAGTGGTTAAGAGCAGTGGACTCTGATCTGGAGAACTGAGTTTGATTCCCCACTCCTCCACATGAGCGGAGGACACTAATCTGGTGAACCAGGTTGGTTTCCCCACTCCTACACATGAAGCTGGGTGACCTTGGGTGAGTCACACTCTCTCAGCCTCACCTACCTCACAGGATGTCTGCTGTGGGGAGGGGAAGAGAAGGTGATAGTAAGCCAGTTTGATTCTCCCTTAAGTGGTAGAGAAAGTTGGCATATAAAAACCAACTCTTTTCCCTCTTCCTCTTCCTCTGTGGAGTTAAAAGGGTTTTTGGACTGCACTGTAAAACACTCTCTTGGAGTATATATAAATCATATATAAATATATAAAACATACTTATGGAAGATGCAGTTTAGGGAAATCTAATCCACCTCAACAGGAAAAGAGGCTTTCTCAACTAATTTTTTACCCTTCGGTCAAATGAGATGCCTTGTCAGCTACAAGAAACCTGTCCACACCAATCAACTGAATGATTCTTTAGTGAGTCACATATTATGGCAGATCACACAACGTTTCTCTTGTGCACTGAATACTCAAGTTGTGAAAATGGTTGTGGTCAGAATGGGAATAGATTTACAAGGCTATCTTGTCTGATTCGAATATGTCCATTGTGATTTTGTTTCTTCTTTGTGGGAAACAACGCCATGTCTTTTATTTCTTCATTGGTTTCTTTTTGCATGTATCAAAATATCTCATTAAAATTAATGCATTTGTGGATGTGGTTCTTGCATGAATTGCATATAAACAGTGTATAACATATGAATGGCATAAGGAACAACAGCAATAAAAATGGGGTAAACTGATGACGACAACATACGAAACTGAAAAAGGAATCTACGTTTTATGTAATAATGTGTGTGTGTCTGTGTGTGCGAGAGAGAGATCTCGTATATTAAATATGAAAAGGTCTTTCAGAGGCGATCAGAAAAAGATGTGCAACAAGGCTGCCTCTTGGCATCTTTCCTTTTCAGCCTCTACATTAATAGAGTGATGGATGGTCCGTAAAGGAATCAATACCACCTGAGTTATGTTTTAGTTGGCACAGATATTATTATACACTGATGATATGATTATATTGTCTCAGTCTACTGTAGAAGTTTTTGTTCTATTGATTGATCACCAAACTACCAAATGTTATCATTTGGTCATTTACCAAAAAAAAAAAAAAAAAAAAAAGTGCACACATGGTCAACTGAGAGACAGTTAATTGAGAAAATTCATTTGTGTATCTTGGAGGTGGTAGTCTCAGTTGGTCAGGTACATAAAGTATTAAGAATGCTGACTCTTTTCAGCTCAATATATTTCTGACAGGTACTGCGGAAACTTAATTCGCCCACTATTAACGTGGTTAAAACAAACATTTTAGACATTTACATTCTGTTTCTTCCTAGCATGAAGCAGCTAAAATGTCTATTTATCTGATGAAAACAATATCCAAAATTTTAAAATAATTGATAAATATATAAATCATAAAATTAATCATGGGGTTTTTCTGTAGGGGTTTAAAAACCCCAAAGATCATGGAACCAATGTCTGCTTCTTTAAGAAACGTATGCCACTGATCTTGTGAGGGTACATTGTGAGATCTCAGCAGCCATTTGGTGGGTTACTAGGCAATCTGAAATCAACATTGCTGAGGATTCTGAGCCTCGGATAGTGTTAGTGCAGTGGAAGCGGGGGAAGTCAGACTAAAATGATAAAAGGTTGGAAGAAGAGAGGTAAAGCGGGATGGGGAGGAACAAAACAGATAAGAAGGGAAAGTGGTGGATGAGAAAGGGATGGGTAGAGGCTAGCAGAGGGAACAGAAAAAGGTAGGTAGGTAGGTAGGTAGGTAGGTGGAAGGAGGAGAAGGCTGTAGCAGGACCAGGAGCAAGAAAGAGAGAGGATATGAAATCCCTCCGGGGGGTGGGGAGAGGGTTCTCATGGCTCCTTCACTTGTAATACCAATTATACCATTCAAACTCCAAGACCAAAGAATAGTATCATTACCCAAATTTAGCCTCAGCGATATATACTCTCAGCCCCATAACCTTGAATTAGAATAGCCTACACCTCAGAGGTCCAGTGGACACAGAAACAGACGCAAACGTGTGGTACAACATATCAACTAGACTAATTTCATTTTCGACACATTGCTGTCTGAGCTGGTGTCTGGAGCTGCTATCCTCAGAGAGCTGCTGAACCCCCAGTGATCCAAAAGGACCGACTGCCCACCTCTGTTCCATCACTGCTGCTGCTGCTCGCCACATACCCGTGAGTGGTGATAGCAGGGAGAAGCAACAGACACCCTTGTTCACTCAACTGCCCTCTTTCTCAGTTTCAAGGAAACTGTTGTCCAGAGGGAGAAGGGAGGTGAGCGAGCAGAGGCTGCTCCTCCTCCTCACTTGCTCACCTGCCGGTTCCCTGGCTGAGAGGACAGCCAGTGGCAGTAGCAAAAGGGCTGCTGTGGAGGAGCTCTCGTGTCCTGCTCACCCACACTGGTAGAGAGGGGGGGAAAGGCAACCTCTTATTGTGGTGAGGTGAGGAACAGAAGGGTAGATACAGTTTAGCTGCCCTTACTGATCTGTTCCATTTTTTGTTGTTGCTGGTAAAAGTAAGGTTCCTGATTTACTTTTATTTAGAAAATGTGGGCCACCTGTGCAGCGGACCTGCTTAAAGCCACTCACAACTAAATCAGTAAAACGGAGCAAAGCAAATAAAGAGTATAAACAATTTTTAAAATCATATGAAAAGAAAACAGTGAAAATATACCAATTCAACAACAACAGTAAAAGCAAGCCAGGGCATAAAGCACATAAAACAGAGTCATCTAAAATTATAATGATGAGGCCAGAACTGACCGGAAAAAAGGGTTAAAAAGATGGAACCCCTTAGTTAAAATCTTGGCTGAAGAGACACATTTCGGCCTGGCACCTAAAGGAAAGGAAAGTAGGTGCCAGGCAATCCTCAAAGAGGAGGGTATTCCAAAGGCGTGGTGTCAACACCAAAAAAGCCCTGTCTTTGGTCAACAGCCACCTTATCTCTGCATGTAGGGGGCACAGAGAGCATGGCTTGAGAAAAGGATTTCAACAGATGGGCTGGACAATATAGGAGGAGGCAGTCCTTCAAGTGCGACAACCCAAAGCCGTTTAGGGCCTTATAGCTAAGAACCATCACTTTGAATTGTGTCCAGAAACAGAATGGGTCTGTTTCCACATTATTGGGCCCACCACTATTCCTTTGTTTTCTTGGGTTGCTAAATGTCTGTCTGTGCCCAGTCTGCAATCAACTATTTTTACTGCCCCCAAAAAACAAGGACACTTGATCCTATTGGTCCAAAATATGGCAGGGAGGATCCCTTGGGCGAAGGGAAAATTCCCTTAGAATTTCATCCTATCTGAATGAAGAAAAACCAAATTACAGATGGTTGAAGCCAATAGCAGTGAATAATGAAGATAATCAACTCATGTCATAATGACAACAAAGGGGAAAGCTAAACAAATGCCACCCAAAATTATGCACACCCCTGCTGAGAATCCATGCCTCCAAATGAGACTCACATATTAGTTTAAACAAAGGGCACGACTTTATTAAATGGCTGATCTTCAGCAGAATTCCTAATTAAAATCTTCCTTCCCAATCCGTGTGGATTAGTTCACCTTGTAAAGAACTCCTACAGCCTCCCTTGTTTTGGAAATCCCACTCTGACAAACCTTAGCACAGCTTTATGTACTGTACCTGTTTTCCTTCCATGTACACGTAAGGTGTGCCAAGAAGATCTACGGTATGTAGCATCAAATTCCCAGTAATGATGCCGGAGCCTGAGGGAGTTCCCTCCTGAGTTCTCCTCGAGCCAGTCAATCATGTTAGCTTGGCTGGATTAAGCTTCATTGCAATCATTCAAATGTGTTCAAATGCTCATTATTAATATCCTGCTTTTTCACCTTTACTTTCATACAGTTCTTTCTTGATTTCCTCCCTTTCTTTCCAATCAGCATTTTTACATTCTGTTTGCAGTCATTCTTGGAGTTCCACAGGGATCTGTCTAAGTTCCTTTATTCCTCTCTTGACCAGCTGGTTCACTCTTGGGTTGCATTTTCTTGTTTTTCCTGCTGAATTTGAATTTAATTTGCCTCTCTAGTGTTGCCTTTCTCCCCTGCTATTAAACTTACTGTTTAACTATAATCTTCTCATGGATGTTACAAGACAATCTGAAAGGAACATGGATAAAACTGAATTTGTACATTTCCTGTAAAATCTTCTGTTGATAGTTCAGTTTGAACTCACTGTTGTATATTTCCTCTTTAGTTGCCCCGCACCACCATCTGGGGCTAGATGGGTGGTAGCCCAAGAAAGGGCTTTCTCAGTCATGGCTCCAAAACTTTAGAACACCCTTCCCAGGGAGATTCATCTGTCTCCCACCAGTGCGTGAAGACTTTTGTGTGTGTTTGACATACCCCCCCCCCCGCAAGTAACAGATATTGGCCCTCCTCCTTGGTTCTGGTATTATATGTGTATGTGTTTTTACTGTATTGTTCTATCATTTGAAATGTTGCTTTTAATTGTTCAAATGTTTTCAGCATAAAAAGTTTAAAATACATACATACATACATAATTTGTCTCTTCACTGACTAGCTAGTCATGCCCAAAATTAATCATAAACTACTGCTTCTTACCTTCAAGACTCTTTATTTTGCTCCTTACTTGTCTTTGCTTTCTCTTTACATCCCCTCACATTCTTTATACTCTACTAATCTTCTGGTTATGTCTCCTGTTTCCTTGAAACTGATTGGGGGTCAGGGTACTTGAAGTACTCTCTCTTCTCATACTGTCTACTCCTCTTGTTAAGATTGTGTTTCCAAGCCCTGCTCTCTGTACCCCTACATTCAGAGGTGGGGTGGGTGGTGATCAGACACAGGGCTTTTCCAGAGGTGGCACCTCATTGTTTGGAATTTTCTCCCCCTTGAGGCTTGACTGGTCATTATCTTACTATTTGGCTCTAGGACAAAACATTTCTTTTTACAAAGGCTTTTAGCTGGGACTTTTAAAATTGTTTTATGGTCTGCTTCTAGCCTGAGGACTATTTTATTAAGTTAATTTACTCTGCTAGGGTGAGTTTTATGCTGATTTCTGGCAGGATTTTATGGGGAGGGGCTGTTTACTTATGCTGTTTTTGTCCTCTCATTGCACATTACTTTGTGAGCCACCTCAATCAGGTCTCTGGAAAAGCAAGACATATATTTTCTAAATAAATGTGGGATTTTGTTCTGTCTTTCTGTTTGGAAACATGCATGCACACCCACAGTAAATAATGATATAAGACTCAATTTGGGATTTTATATAGGACCATCTTTTTTTTTAACCGCAATCATGTTCTGTTGCCCATCCTAGACAATGTGGCCAGTATTGCTAAATTTAGGTTAACGTTAGGGTTAGAATGTTAACCTAAATTGACATTATTTTTGTACATTTCATCAGAAAATGGAATATCTCACATAGTTTTGTTGCGTGCAAAGCTCTTAAACAAACTTCCCTTTGTTCCTTTAATTAAATAGGTACCAAATAAATCAACATAGTTTTGGAATTCTAAAAAATTATTATTTTTTATTTAAAAAACTTCCTATTGTTCCAAAAGATACTGGAGGTCATTTGGATCAATAACAGTGTGGATTACAGGCATGACCTGGTGCTTTCTTGGATGCAAGGACTGTGGTACAGATGAAAATCATCCATACGTTTGTGTATTCTTGATAGTTGTTCACAACATATCAGCACACCACAGGCTATCCGATTATGCAACAATAAATGTTGACTTTGGGAGAGAGTGCTATTCTAAAAGCAGAGCAGCAGCTTTTGAAATAATGCTGCTGTTCCACCAAGCCAAAAGCGACTTCAGTTCTTTTGAGCAGGTTTTCTTTCATGCTGGAGAGAGCTCGCAGCTCAATGGAAGAACACAGGGTTGCGCTTCTCTCAGGTAAGAAAGGCCAATGTTCTTGGCACAGGCCTTGTTCTCAATTATGACGACAATGAGCAGAAGAACCCTTAAGACACCTCTGATGATTAGTTAATTACGGAAGCTTGGAGTTGCCACCTGGTACAAGTGGATTGGACTCACTGGTTTTAGAGTGACCACAATAATCGTATAATTACATGACAGGTGTGTTATTTAGAAGGTTGGAAGCAGCTGGGGTTACCTGTTGTTTGGAAGTCTGGAGCTCTCAACATCTACAAGAATTGTAGTGTGAAACTTGATGCCTGTGTCCAGAAGCTTGTTTACTGCTGCATTAACACTTGAAATGTGAGGGAAACACTGGATTCAGGTGTACCCCATAGAGGGTACTAATAGGCAAATCACAGCATAGAAGTCTGAAAACATGCACACATAAAGCTGCCTTATACTGAATCAGACCATTGTCCTGTCAAAGTTACTACAGTCCACTAAGACTGGCAACAGCACTCCAGGGTCTCAGGTGGAAGTCTTTCACATCACCTGATGCCTGATCCTTTTAACTGGAGGTGCCAGGGAATGAACCTGGGAAGTTCTTCATTCAAAGCAGATGCTCTAATCTGGAGAACCGGTGGACTCTAATATAGAGAACCAGGTTTGATTCCCCACTCCTCTACATGAGCGGCAAATGCTAATCTGGTGAACCGGGTTGGTTTCCCCATGCCTACACATGAAGCCAGCTTGGTGACCTTGGGCTAGTCACAGCTCTCTTAGAGCTCTCTCAGCTCTTGGAGCTCTCTCAGGGTGCCTGTTGTGTAGACGATTGTAAGCCGGTTTGATTCTTCCTTAAGTGGTAGAGAAAGTTAGCATATAAAAACCAACTCTTCTTCTTCTACTACTGAGTCATGGCTCCTCCCCAAAGTCACCTTTATGAGATATCAACATCCATTTTCTTCCTTACTAGTATACTTCCTTATTAGTATGAATATGTTCTAGGGCCTTTCTCTTCTATTCTGAAGTGATCATTTATTATTTTATAAGAATTATATCCAGCCTTTCTCCTTAGAAGAGCACTCTAGAGCAGTCCATATTGTCAGGTAAAAGTAATAAGATTATATAAACAATATAACAAAACAAGTGGGGGACTTACTGAGGGCATCTCTTTTCCGCTCCCCCACTAATTCCACTTTCCCTGCCCCCAAAGCCTCCATAGACTCCCCCCTTTTCCTGTTTCCTTCTCTCCTTCCGACCCTTTAACCAACCTTGGGAGGTGGCTGCTGTTGAACAGCAGAAAGCAGCCGTGTCTGAGTGAGTCATGCAAGTTGCACAGCAGCAAGTTGCCTGGTGGCTGGTACTAGGCCTGGCCCCAGTGGGTCCTCCCTCAAAGACCACAGTAGAAACCAAGACATAAAGACTAGCAATATTATTGTGGTTGCCTCATAATGGCCACTGAGGGCATCCACTTCTTAATGTTACAGGCACTTCTTTTATCATTTGGGGAAGGTTAACCTCCATTTTTTGAAGAAGAAAAAAGATTTCAGATTTTTCTGCAAACCTGGGGCTTTTCTTGGGTTTGTAGAAAGATCTGTCTTTTCTGTCCATGGCCCCAATCTCTGGATTTAAGTATCCACAGATGGGTCCATGTTAGATATATGTGTGTGTATAAAGTGCCATCAAGTCACAGATGACTTATGGTGACCCCAGCAAGGGGCCTTTAAGGCAAGGGAGAAGCAGGGGTGGTTTCCCATTGCCTTCCCCTGCAGAGTCTTCCTTGGTCTCTTCCAAGTACCAAACCCTGCTTAGCTTCCAATATCTGACAAAATCAGGCGATACCACATGAAGCCATATGGGTGAGCTTGGGTTAGTCATACCCTCTAAGCCCCACCTACCTCACAGGGTGTCTGTTGTGGGGAAGGGAAGGTGATTGTAAGCCGGTTTGATTCCTTAAGTGGTGGAGAAAATCAGCATACAAAACCCAACTCTTCTTCTTCTTCTTCTTCTTCCCTCCTTTCCTCCCAAGATCTCCTGATGGTGGTAAGAATATTCCCAGTGACCCTAATGAACATCAGTTAAAACTTACCATTGCCTTTTGTTTGGTTCTGCTGTTTCCTTCTTTGTTTCCTTCTTTTTTTCCTGTTACTAGCTCAGAGCCACCTTGATGCAACAACCTAAAGGGTGGGGTGAGGTTGGGACTGGGGAGAGAGAAGGAATGTTAACATTCTGTTATAGCAAAGATTTTACTTGCAAACAAGCTGCGACATTCAAATGACAGATTCACACAGGAACGCTAACTGGAATCCTTTGTGTATTTTTCTTTTCTGTTTAGTGTACAAGCAGGCTTGGAGGGATTAGATTCTTATCAATAAATGTCAATTTCCTGGTATCTAGAAAAAAAATACCGAAATAGAAACCAGCCCCAAAGAAATCCCATAAATAATCAAAATTGACTGGCAAAGTAATAATGAAAACCCAAATTAATTCCATTTACAAGGGTGCCAAAATAGGGTAACCCTTAGAAACAGGAGTTATTTCTTTCCTCAAGGATATTGACTTTAAAAAATGGCTCTGTTCCATTAAAAAAAGAGCGCCTTTTTGAATATGGGTTTGCTTCAAAATATTTCGGCTCTGTGTTGCAATGTGTTGAATTCATTACTTGTGCATCTAAATTTGTTGCAGAGATAACGTATTTCACTTACAAAGGTAGTCCTGCATGGGAATCTGTAGCGCTTACGGATGCAAAGCTGCTGATCATTATTGTTCTTGCCTGTTTGTGGTGCATATTTATTTGATTGATTAATTTGCATCATGGGATTAATGGCGCTGAACAAATTTATCATTATGATGTATGCCTTAAAAAACACTGTGGCAATTCAGATATTGCAGGCATCTATATATCTAATTCTGAAGCTGGACCCAGAATGTGAATGGGGGGAAAAATCCACACAATGGAACTTGGTACAAATTTGAAGAAAAATATTAAATTCAAAAAAAGGAAGAGAGAGAAAAACAAGTGTTTGAAAAGTTGCTTTATAAATTGCTGTGATCTTGTGAAATAAGAAGAGTGGGTAGAAAGGAAAGAAGGAAGGACGATGTGTGAGAACCGAGGGAAGGACGAAAGAAAAGGCAAGGGGGGCAGAGATCTGGTCCTGGAGGGAGGAAAGGAAGCAGAAACAGAGAAGAAACTGCAAGGAAGAAGGAAGGAAGGGCAGATGAGAGGGGAAAACTGAGAAAGATAAGTGGGAGGGAAGCAGGGAAAACCTGTGGGGACTGTGATAGGGAGGGAAAGTGGAGATTGTATGGGGAGGAGGATGAACTGTGGATGAGTCCCAACTCAGGAAGTCCTCACAGATCCCCCATTTGTCTAGAATGATTATTGAAATGTTAGAAATTTCCTGGATGAACATGCAGTGTACTTGATTTGATGGAAAGAATTGGCTGGCTTTTGATTAACCCCTCCCCCAAACTGGGGTAATCAGACTCAGCAGAACCATTACAGGTGTAGTGCCTGTGATCATTATTATTATTTAAATGTATGCTTTTGTGTTCAGTTTGCATAATTGCTCTTATGGAAATGCTAGGCCTAAAGTATAGGAGCTGGTTTGGAATACTGTGTATTCATATGCGCACACATGGAAGCTTTGGGAAGTTGGCATCCGGGAACCATGAACCAACAAATCAGGGCTCTGTGTCTGGCACTGCCTCGCACCAGCAGAGAGCTCTGGGTTACGTTCATCTTCAGGAATGTGGTCTCTGCTTACCAAGCTCACAAGATCAGGCACTGACTAAGTGACGCCTTCAGCCAATATCTATAGGTTGTGCTGGTTGAAGTGGGGTGGACACTTAATGTGCATTGGTGCTTTTGTGTATCAATCTTCTTGTCAGCAGCCTTGGGCCTGCCCCATGCGAATGCATAAATAATACTGACTTTCCTTTGTTTCTCTGGTAACTCTGCATCTTATTTGTGGGTTATTTCACCCCAGGGTCTTTACTTAGCTAAATAAAGAACTGTTCCGTTAACCTCCTCCTCGTTGTCTTCATTGGACTCTATGAGACCACTAGGCATTTCACAGGCAAACCAAATCCCGATTATTTTTGAAGGCATCTCCTTTGCTATCCTGGATACCTACAAAACTGCCCTGACACAGGGAAACTGCATAATTGATAACCCCTAAATATCTTCAGGCTAGACTGCCAGAGGCCTGGATAAAATATCCAGCTAGCTATTAAATGGGGCTGGGGGGGGGGGGGCTGAAACTGGCAAGCATTCCCCTGGATGCTTTAAAAAGGGAGTAGCACACCAGTTGGAAGGCTATGTAGTACACTGAGAAAAGACATTTCGTCTTAAGCCTCTACAGATGCCTCACACTCTGGCTATGTATAATTGATTCAAGCTTCCTGATTCTTAGGGTTGCCAACCACCAGGTACTAGCGGGAGATCTCCTATTACAACTGATCTCCAGCCGATAGAGATCAGTTCATGTGGAGAAAATGGCCGCTTTGGCAATTAGACTCTATGGCATTGAAGTCCCTCCCCTCCCCAAACCCCACCCTCAGGCTCCACTCCAAAAACCTCCCACCAGTGGCGAAGAGGGACCTGGCAACCATTTTGCTGCCAAAACCCCCTCCACTCCCTAGTTAAATTCAATGAAGTTCCTAGAAAGAACTTCCAGCCCTACTCCAGCCATAGCCAGCCTCACTGAATCCCCAGGGTTTTTGTTGTTGTTGTTGGCCGGCAGGAGACTTACCCGGCACAAAATGATGCCTAGCCCTCGATACTGTTGGCGCATTGATGTCCCTTCTGGAAGGGACATCATTATGCCGCCAACGAAATGGGAGACACTCTGGTATTTAGGGAAATATGGTAAGAACAGCTTCTATCATAGAGTTTTTGCCCAAATACCAAGGCCACAGTGACGTCCAGAAGTTACATCAACATGCTGACATGTCAACATGCCAATGCGTCAATGTGCCGTTGACGTCAAGGCCTAGGCCTCATTTTGCACCTGATAAGACCCCCACCCTACCCTTGCCAGTTGCCGGGGGGGGGGATCCGGCAACCGTATATTTCCCTCTTTATCTCTCCTCTCACACCCCATAGCTGGTTTTCTGGATCCTACTTCGTCAACTTTCTGGACCCCCACTCTTTGGTTGAAATCACTGAGCTTTCTCCTTCTTTGAATCCTGGAACTTCATCCCGGTGCCTGCTTTTCATCACCTGCTCCTGGTCTGGACTCTTCAGAATCAGTCTCACATATTTTCTTTCTCTCCTTTATTCCCCCAAAGCACCACTGGCTTGCCTTACAGCTGCTGGCCAGTCCCCCTTGTCCAGGTCCCCCCCCCAGTAAACAACAGCTCATAGGCATGTAACTTTATGTAAAGGTTTCACATTTGTTTATTGTACTGTCACTTTTTGCTGTTCTTGCCATTCTATACCTTCTTAGGGAAATACATCTCACTCTTATTTAAGAGCTATTTTCTTTTGCAGTGCTTCCCCAAGCTGTGTGTGTGTGTCAAGTGCCATCGAGTCACAGCCAACTTATGGCAACCCAGTACGGTTTTCAAGGCAAGAGACTAACAGAAGTGGTTTGCCATTGCCTTCCTCTGCAAAGTGGCCCTGGTATTCCTTGGTGGTCTTCCATCCAAGTACTAGCCAGGACTAGGGTTGCCAACTTCCAGTTACTATTACAACTGATCTCCAGCCGGTAGAGTTCAGTTCACCTGGAGAAAATGGCCGCTTTGGCCATTGGACTCTATGGCATGGAAGTCCCTCCCCTCCCCAAACCCCTCCCTCCTCAGGCTCAACCCCAAAAATCTCCTGCCGGTGGCAAAGAGTGACCTGGCAACCCTATCCAGGACCGACCCTGCTTAGCTTCTGAGATTTGACAAGATCAGGCTAACCTGGGCCATCCAGGTTTGGGCCTTCTCCAAGTTAGGACCCTGAAATACATAAACAAGAGATCCCAAAGATAATTGCCCAGGTGATGCATGCTGGGTCTTACATATGTGAAGGATACCTTACACATTATAGCTCCTGCACAAGTATCTATTTGGGTAACATTCTGGTGTGATGACATATGATGGATGGTGTGATAGCAGCTGCCACCATCACACAAAGCTTAGCATCTGGTTGCAGATCGACAATATAGCACTGAAATAGGTTGCAAGGGGTGAGCAGGGACTCTGGGTTGGATATCAATGATTTCATCTAATGAAAGGACAGCAACTTTTGCCAATTCCCTGTTCCCACTCCACACCACTCATTTGCTCCTCATGCCCTCCATTAACAAAGATGATTGTCAGGACCCGACCTTTTGTTTTATTCAAAGGAAAGGATGTCATCTGGTTTCGAGTCTGCTTTTTCTGGGACCTGCCCTGCCGCTGGGCTTTTTCCCCTCTCAATGAAACGGGATTGCCTTTCAGGAAGGACCATGTTATCTTGGTAAGGCTGTTGTTTGGGAAGCTGCAATCTGGTCCCATGAACCAGGATCAGAAAAGGAGAGGCGGTGTAACACCAGGGTAGGAATCAAATATGCTGACTGCCCAAGGCTGTTGTCTGTGCCAGCTCTTAGGTATTCAGTATTATAGTTGTCAGGAAATGAACATGCCAGCGTATGTGCCAGAAGCAGGCAGAGACAGAGGATTGCAGTCCTTCTTTTGCCATTTCTCTTTATGTAGGCAGCTGAGGAAACAGCAATTTGTGATACACATGCGAAGGCTTAAGCAGTAGTACATGACTTGAAGCCATCCCAATTTTATCCTATTACCCGTCCTGCTAAGTGGCCTTTATTGCCATTAAATACCACCAGGCTTACATTTTAATTTGCTCTAAGAAATGGCCTGATTAAACTGATTTCCCAATTGAATTACTAGCAGTATGTGCTGAAATATGCTGTGTTGAAGTGCACTTATAGTTTTCATAACTTTGACATACCTAACCCCCTCCCCCATTCTTGGTGTTGCTCGGTGAAACCCTCAAAATCTGCTATAAGCTCTGTGAAACCCTCAAGATGTTTTTTTAAAGCACCTTTTTTCTCTGTAAGTATCTTTGTCATCCCCCCTTCTGTTCTCCAAGCTTATTTTCAGTTTCAAGTCTCAACCTTCTGCACTGGAGATGCAGAAGAACTTTGCTGGTTATCAGGAGCCAATGCCCGGCTCCAAATTGACCCTGCCCCAGCTGCCTGAGGTGAGGATGGCCGTGGGCCAGACTCCTCCATGTGAGGAAGGTTGGGAGATGGCTCACTTTGACACAGCTGAGAATAGGGTTGCCAGGTCCCTCTTCACCACCGACAGATTTTTGGGGTGTGGCCTGAGGAGGGTGGGGTTTGGGGAGGGAAGGGACTTCAATGCCATAGAGTCCAATTGAAAAAGTGGCCATTTTCTCCAGGTGAACTGATGTGTATCGGCTGGAGATCAGTTGTAATAGCAGGAGATCTCCAGCTAGTACCTGGAGGTTAGGGAGAAATTTGACACCACTGTACTAGTATCAACAGATAAGGAAATTAGTACAGGAGCGAAAAGATACTAGAAGTGCAAAATATATTTATAAGCTACTGTGTCTAAACAAATACGCACAAACAATTATACACAAATCTTGATAAAAATATCATACATCAACAGTACATGCCATCTCAAGGACGGCAGTAAACAAGGAAAGTATATCTATACAAGAGTGCAATGTCTCTCACTGTATGTACATCATTTTCTGTATAAGTATCATACAGGTAAGTAACCAGTTTTGTAAATGTTATTGTACAGTTCAAGGAGGATTTATTTCAAGGAAGATTGCTTCAAGGAAGATACGGCCGTTTCAAATTCTTTAGATCCTTCATCAGTCTTTCAAGCATATTCCTCTATATTGCACATCTCAAATAAGTTAATTTCAAAGTGCTGCATGCATTTCAAATCCCACAAAGGGTAATGTTGGTAAGTATAAAGGTATTTAGGAAATTAGTTTCACATTGCATACAAGATTATACTTACCAACATTACCCTTTGTGGGATTAGAAAAGCATGCAGCACTTTGAAATTAACTTATTTGAGATGTGCAATATAGAGGAATATGCTTGAAAGACTGATGAAGAATCTAAAGAATTTGAAACGGCCGTATCTTCCTTGAAGCAATCTTCCTTGAAGTAAATCCTCCTTGAACTGTACAATAACATTTACAAAACTGGTTACTTACCTGTATGATACTTATACAGAAAATGATGTACATACAGTGAGAGACATTGCACTCTTGTATAGATATACTTTCCTTGTTTACTGCCGTCCTTGAGATGGCATGTACTGTTGATGTATGATATTTTTGTCAAGATTTGTGTATAATTGTTTGTGCGTATTTGTTTAGACACAGTAGCTTATAAATATATTTTGCACTTCAAGTATCTTTTCGCTCCTGTACTAAGTACCTGGAGGTTGGCAACCCTAACTGAGAACAAGGCTGGGAGCCAGGCAGCAGCAGGGAGGGCTGTGGTCAGAAAGCAAGGCTGAGCCCAGACTTGGGGGATGGCCAGGATGAGAGAGACTAAGAGGCAGCCTTGAGAGAGAAACAAAGAGAGAGAGAGCCCTTTTATGCAAGGACGTTTCCCCATGGTCACCTCCGCCGACTGCTTCGGGGCTTCCTTTTGATTATACTTGCCTTTTCTGCCCATCAGAGGTAGCCTCGCTCTCCCCACACCTTTTGCCCAGGTTTTCCAGATGCTGTTTTAGCCAGAATCTGGAAAATGCAGGCAAAACGCAGAAGAATGCAGGTATAATCAAAAGGAAAGGCAGGTATAATAAAAAAGAAGCCCCGAAGCAGTCGGCGGGGGTGACTGTGGGGAAATGACCCTGCATAAAAGGCCAGATAGGGCAAGCCAGTCAGCCTCACAGTGGTTCAGGTGGAACTATGATCATTCATATGGGGTTCTTTCAGGCTGTGGGTCAAAAACATAGCCAATAAACATGTTCTTCTCACAGATTAAATTTGACCCCAAAAATGCAGATGTTAATATTGGCACCTGTTGTTTTACAGTAATGTAAGGTTTAACGGTAATTTGGAAAGAGCTCTAGGCTTCTAGGAAAGATAGCAATGCAACCATTCAGAGGTACCAATCCATTTGGGATTTTCTATCCCTGTAAATAATGTGTTGTAATATGCAGACTTTGCAGTCTCGCTCTTATAGTTGACTCCAGACCATTTATAAGGCACGTCTCCATGAAGGATTTCCTAGCATCTCTGTGGACATCAAAATTATCTACAACACTTCTAATAAATCCAGACAACTTGCTTTTTATTCCTTAATGAGCTTATGGGTAGAACTTATTACTCCAGTAATGCATTATCTGGAGCCATAACCCACAGCATTGAATCTAATGGCTTCCTTCACTGCTCAGTACCATTCCTTGATACAGCATGTTCACCAAGTCAGAAAACAGCTACATTCTAAAACAAATCTCTTTACTATCTATAATCATTAACATTTTTATGGGACATACTTTCCACTGTTTTCCTTCCTAACTCTGCTCATGACCTTCCTACAAGGGTGATCAGCAGCGGAATAGTTTTGTAAGATTTTCCTTACCTTAATGCTATGCCCACCTTGTCCCATTGGACGACTAATGGAGCAGAGATTAATTACCAAAAATACTGCAGAAGTTCAGTTAAAAGACAAAAGCTGAATCCCATGGATCGTTCGAGTGGAACTAAGGAAAAATTGGATGAGAGGAAACCACCTTAAATCTCCCCTTATACGGTTAACTGCAGAAAGCATATCAGCCATGTAAGGTGTTCATTTCTTACGGTGCTCCAGGGTCCCATCACCTTGGAGCATTGCACCATGAAAAAAGACACAGCATCATTACAACTTCTTAAAAAATGGGAGCTGGAAAATGTTTAACATATATTTTCAGTGTGCGTTTATATGCCAGCATTTACTCAGCTGCTGTATTTTTAAAAAAATGCTACCGTATAAGTAAGAGCCCAAGTAGCCATCCTCTTGAGAGAACTTGATATCTATTGCTTACACTAAGCTGGAGCGAGAATGGAGTAGTAAAGTCTATTGATTTTGCATGCTTACTTTTGGGACATGGTACATAATAGGCAGAAACTCAAAAGTGATCAGAGGCCAAAAACACGTGCGTGAGTCCTTTTTTATTTCAGTGGGACTCAACGCTTCATAACTGTAATGGATTGTATTCACAGGCTGCAATTCTGGGTACAGTTTTCAGTGGATGTTAAAACGGATGCTAGCCATCTACGCAATTGCAGCCAGAACAGGGGGAAACAGTGTGATAATTATTGTCAAGCCAATCAAAAGGGTCATATTCAAAGTGAAGTACAAGGTGGAGAATTGCAGCACACATTACAAATAATAACTGGAAACTCATTAAAACAACATAAAGTCTTGTGGCACCTTGAAGAACAACATATGTATTGTAGCTTTTGTGGGTCAGAGCCCATAACAGTGCTTTTTTAGGGACAATAATAAAAACAAAGATGCCTTATACAAAGTCAGATCTTTGGCTCACTTAGTTCTCATTACCTACTCGTACTAGAAGCAGCTCTGTAGGGTCTCAGGCTGAGAAAGGTCTTTGTCAGCATCTGCTATAATGTTTCCCACCACATTATCTGTCAGACTGCTGTTGCTCCCAGCTTGTGCAACCAACTAGCAAGTGGGTGAGTGAGATGCAACTGTGCCCAGAAGATGGGGGGAATCCGTTTAGTCGAGGGGATCCCAGCTCTTCCTGCACTGCTCCCAAATTCTCCCTTAAGAGCTTCCAAATGCCTTTCCCTTTGGTCACTGCCATCGCCTCCTGGTATTTGCCTCTCCTCACCCATTTGATGCCAGGAGGAGCATGGAATGAGGCTGTTCAGTAATGTTAGCACCCCAGCAAGGTTCACAGGAAGGAATCCAATCAGTCTCTTAATTTGCTAAACAAGTACAAAAGCTTTATTCTACTATCAGAAGAGATTCACACACCCACCCCCCCACCCCGCAAATCTCCTGGGACCCCACTTATTATCTCCATCAATTCCACCCCCACCCCCTCAGGACTTGGGAGAGCCTCAAAAAAAGGTGTGTACTCGGATGAGTTACCTTCATTAAAAAAGCCCTGCTTCTTGACAACATAATTGATCAACTGAGAGATATCTCACCTAGTTGAAGCTAACATGCCAAAACCAATCCAGCTGCTTCTATATTCAGCCTTTCTTATCTCCTCCTATTGCTGGCTGTTTGTGCTGGTAGCTACTTCCTCCTCTTCTCTTTCTTCTCTTGGGTGGCCAGGGTGAAAAGGAGATTATTTTTTACATCTCTATTGTTATTTGATTGTTTCCATTGTGAATGTATCTGCTTAATAGGAGAGACAAGGCATGCTGCCAGATGTTCTTCTCTTACCCCTTTGCAATCAAGCAATTACTTCATCCATTGCCAAGTCTACCTCTTTTCCCCCGGTAAATGCTGGGGAACATAATTTATCTAGCAGTGGCAAAGCCAAGGCTTGAAATGTACACTGCATTATCATCTTGGGTGTTTGGGCAAAAAGTACACACATGCCCATGGGAGAATGAGTGGGCTGGCTGGGTGTGTGCATGCAGGTTATTAAACCCAGCGTTGCTTTTCTCCCTATTTAAACAGCATTTTCATCACTGTTTAATGAATGGATTTAGCAGCCAGCATTGTGGAGATGACGTTTTTATATGCTGTGTGTCTGCTTCAATCTTATTTATTGTGCTTATCTTGTCTACTCTGCTGTGGTCATTATTCACGCTCGGGTAGCTCTCCACTGTGGGTAAAAGCAGAGTCAATCAATGAATGCCTGCCATTCCTTTCAGCTGTTTCCTTCCAGCACCCTTGGCTATCTTTGCAGAGGAAAGGGCAGGGCTATGCCTGCAGAGATGGGACTGGGGCAAAATCATCCACTGATTTAGAGGGACTTCTTCAGAATGGCTGGAAGTGGAAGTTTATGCTTTGGTTACTCTTTAAAGCAGGGCAGGATCAGAAATAATAAAAAGGGGAGCATACCACCCGTAAGTTCTGGTTCATTTGAGGTCATGGGAAACACTGCTTTCTTTCTTCCTAACGAAGTGACTGAAACATTGCACAGATAAAGATTCAAGTTGCATGGGAGTTCAGCTGCTTTATTCTTTTTTAAAATTCCCTAGGAAATTTCATCTCAGATGCAAACTCCAGTTTCCAATGAAGTTTCTGTTTCTTAGTTGGATTTGCCAGCTGCACTCTTTAGACAAGAATGCATACTGTGATGATATGGACAAAGTCATAAGAACATAAGAAAAGCCATGCTGGATGAGACCGAGGCCCATCAAGTCCAGCAATCTGTTCATACAGTGGCCAACCAGGTGCCTCTAGGAAGCCCACAAACAAGACGACTGCAGCAGCATTATCCTGCCTGTGTTCCACAGCACCTAATATAATAGGCATGCTCCTCTGATCCTGGAGAGAATAGGTATGCATCATGACTAGTGTCCATTTTTACTAGCAGCCATGAATACCCCTCTCCTCCATGAACATGTCCACTCCCCTCTTAAAGCCTTCCAAGTTGGTAGCCATCACCACATTTTGGGGCAGGGAGTTCCACAATTTAACTATGTGTTGAGTGAAAAAATACTTCCTTTCATCTGTTTTGAATCTCTCACCCACCAGCTTCAGCAGATGACCCCGCTTAACTCACCTTACAAGAATTTCTGGATGGCATTTGCAAAGACATTTGGAGTAATCCACGTGCCAGTGAAGCCAATGGCTTCAGCGTTTTTTGTAACTGCAGGAAAAAACTTCCCTGCAGAGATAGAGGCTCCAGGAGAGGAAAAAACTGTGTTGCCTTTGCAGAAAATAGGAACAGAACTTTTCATAGCTAGATTCAAGTCCAGTAGCACCTTAGAGACCAACAAGATTTTCAGGGCATAAGTTTTCAAGAGTGAAAGCTCCCTTTGTCAGATAACAAGTCGAATGCAGATTTGAGTCCTTATATCCCAGTCAGAAAATGGAAGGGGTGTTACAAAGAAAGGAGTCAGGATGCAGAGGTGCAGTGCACATTGTAATCAGCTTGAATAGAGCAGAGGGGAAATGCTTGGGGGCATAAAATTAGCATCTGTAGTGAGATAAGAATCCTATCTCCCTATTGATCTCTGGGGGGGGGGGTCCATTGAACTTGTGAATGAACCCAAGTTCAGCAGTCTTGCATTGTGATCTCCCCTCGAAGCTTCTTTGTTAAGGACTGCCACTCTTAGGTCTGCAATGGGATGACCTGGAAGATTAAAATGGTTTTCAAAAATTGTGGTTTTTAACATTGGATTTATGTCCATTTATTCTTTTGCATAGGGGCTGACCAGTTTGTCCAATGTAAAGACTTTTCATTTCATCCCTAGAAGCAGCCACTAATATGACAACCTGCAATGAACTTAAATGCTACTCGCACAAAACAAAGTAAGTTTTCAAAGTTCAGTGTTATTTTCAACTATTAATAGTTCATAATCTGTTTGATGGAGTCCTGGATAAGATTTCCCTAGCTCTTATCACCTTGTATAAAGTTACTGAAAATTATATACGGTATGTTAAAAGTTAATTGCTGGGATGGGTAAGTGTTAAATTTAGTATTATTCCGAATCATATTGTTATCGCAGGGCTATATTTCTCAAGCTGAAGGTTGCCGCCTGGTTTCCGTGATGTCCACTATGTTCCTTTATGCGAGAAGAGTGCCTTAAGAAGACTTGGTGGACTAGAGAATTTGGGCTTCGCTCACTACACAGTTAAATTATCTTGCAAGTTCTGTTCCTGAACTAGCTCCATAGAACTTGGCCAAAGTTTATACACGGACCCTGAGTCCCATGTAAACTGGGCTGGTACCAAGCAGCTAAACATGACAGTGCAGCACCTGTCCTGGCTGTGGACCTCTGGCATGCTTCTTGGCACACATAACTGCTTCACTAGGGTTGCCAGGTGGCTTGGAATGGTGGGCAATCCATCAGCCAGCTCACAGCAAGGATCGCAGGCACATCTACCTGCAAGCAACGCAATCCCGTCACTTTCAGTTTCCTTCCGAAAGTGGTGCAGCGCAATGGGATGATTTACCACTCAAATGGGAAGTAAACTGGAAGTGATGGGATCATGTGGCTCGTGACCACTTGTGTGTGATCTCCACCCTGAAAATCTCCCGCCAGAGGAGAGGGGGGACCTAGCAACCCTGTGCTTCACACAGGTGGCAGCACAGTTTAACCAAGTTGCTATGAGAGTGAAAAGTCCCACAGGCAAGCATTTACAAGCATTGCATTAAAATCAAGTGTAAGCAGTGCTTCACAATGCCTCTACTCATCAGGTCACCTGGAGAAAATGGCCACTTTGGCAATTAAATTCTATGGCATTGAAGTCCCTCCCCTCCCAAAACCCCGCCCTCCTTAGGCAGTCTACCCCAAAAACCTACCACCATTGGTGAAGGGACCTGGCAACCCTAAGGAGCCAGCTCCATTCTGGCAAAAGCAAGGGGCTTCTCTTCTCCATCTTGCCTAGTAGACCAAAGGCCCACCTGTCACTCTCGGCCACTCTGGTCTACAGCCAAGCTTAATCGTTCCATCACTGAGTACACAGAAGGGAACTGGACAGAGAGCAGTGACAGGCCGCTTTTTGCTTTTCTACCCTGGAGCCGTTTTTCATAGCCTAGTTGCTTCCATTATTTTATTTCCTGCTTAGATGCGAAGCCCAGCTGCCCTTTGCCTCCTGCTTGTTTGCTTCAAAATAAGCGCCCAGTGTGTGATTCTGACCCTCGGTCTGATTGCTAGACCTCCCCTTTTCCCCGCTTGTGATGACTCCTTATTTAGGCCCTCTTCTTGTTTATGATTTATGAAGCTTTCACTTTATTGCATTTAACGGGCTTGGTACAGAAAGGAGAAAGCTTTTAGCTCGGAGGCAAAGCAGGGAGAGCAATGGCTCGTGCTGTTTTTTTTTTTTAAATGTAATTTAAAGGCGAGTTTCAAGTTAAGAAAGCCAGAAAATGAAACAAGGCAAGGGTGACAGCCTGAGAGAGACCGCGGGCCCCCCAGATTCCTCCCGGAGGATGACATTAGCAGTGACAACATAGATGGATTTCCCCTCCAGTCAGCATGGATGCCTCTCAAACACCGGGATCACATTTGTACCTCCACAGAGACTTATAATGGGGTCTCAAGGGGTGGAACTACCTTGTGTAATTCTTTCCTTCTGCTATTGTAGCCACTGAACACATTTAGACAGTTACTTAATCAAACAGAGCTGGAAAGGATTGGCTGGGCTCTCCAAGGAGAGCTGAGGATTCACAAATCTTATCAGGGGCTTGACTGAAGACCTGTTCAGAGGATTGATTATATATCCTGGGTTAATAACCCCCATACTCTTTTCAGTGGCTGGAAGTGGGAGGCTAGCATTCTTCTAAACCAGCCTAGTTATGCTTCACATGCTGTAACAAGGCAGTCTAACAGTCCATTCCCATACATTCCTTTTTTCACTAAACTCTTATTCTGCTTCCAAACAACAACTTCCAATTCTGTACAGTTTAGTGATGAAGCAGAAATTCATGAAGTAGGAGTGGGGGCGGGGAGAGAGAAAAGGCGATGCATGGGATTTTACTCGACAAATCCCAGAACAATCTCCTGACTGAAAGGTGACATATGTGCTAGAAGTGCCTTTAGGTTGCTTTCATACAGCATCATGGAAAGCCTGTATATTTTTGCCGCACTGCATTGCAATAGATCGTGATGGGTAGCCGTATTAATAGCAGTAGAAAAGAGCAAGAGTCCAGTAGCACTTTAAAGACTAACATCATTTCTAGCAGCTTTCGTGAGCCACAGCTCACTTCTTCAGATACAACTAGAATGTGAGTCCATCTGTCCTTAACTAGAGAAGAGTGAAGACACATAATGGCAATGTAAATGTCAAAAGCAAGTAAATGACATTAGCAGGCATGACTGGATAAGTGTGATATGCAAAGTGGTAGTAGGCGTGAAGAAATTAGCATTGGTAATGAGACAGGAGTCCAGATCTCTGTTCAGTCCAGGAGAATGAATTGTCTTGAGCTTCATTATTAGTTGTAATTCAGCAGTTTCTCTTTCTAATCTCCCTTTGAAATACCTTTGTAAGAGAACTGCTACTCTTAAATCAGCAACTGAATGTCCTGGAAGGTTAAAATGTCCCCCCCCCCACACACACACACACTGGTTTCTGAATCTGTCCACTTTGTCCAGATCAAATGGACTCCCTATCCTACATTGTTTTAGCATGTCCACAAAATAATATTGCATGAAATAAATATATCACTCCCTGGATAGAACAGCTAAAGACGCTTTCTGAGAAGCAGATACTGCGTTATCTGCTGTCAAATAGATTGGTCAATTGTGTGAGAGATGTGGCAACTTTTCTCTTTATAGTGTCAAGGAAAAATTAAATTTCATCTCCCCTTTTTAAATTGTGAAGTGGTTGATGGATAGCCAGTGGCAGTTAAATCTAGGGAAAGGAAAACTACTGAATAAAAAAAGGACTTCCCTGGTCTATGTAGGTGGCACGTGAGAAGGCAGAGGAATTTGGAGCAGGACCAGAGTTGTATCACCACACTTTTTACAAAATCAGAGAATGAAAAGCATCCAAACACACACACACAACACATTGCAGCAGATATATTATGGGGTGGGGTGGGGAAACTGCTATTATGCAATTAATTGCTAAAGAAAAGTATTATTGGTAGCAATGGGAGTACTTAGCAAAGAAAAGGTAAGGGTGTGATAGTAAATTTCCTAATCCTCAAAAGGGCATCTTTTCCCTGAAAAGGTTATTTTGAAAGTTCTGCAATAAAGGCCAAGGATTAAAATGCCTGCTCGATGGTAATTCATGCTAATTAGTTCATGTAAGGGACCAAAATATTTAAATGAAGCATAATTATAAAGATAGAAGAGAAGGCTTCACACCAGTGAAGCTTAATCTCCAAGTATTAAGACAGCTGAAACAAGCCAATCAAGAAGTCACAAAATGGTTAGCTGCTAATTAATAATAATAATATATCGTCTCCATCCAAACTGTTTGCAAAATGCATGTTCAACAAGCATTAGTCCAAACGCAGAGAACTAGCACGAACATTAGCACATCCTATATAATTTTTACTGCCTCCAAAGTGGATAATGAGATGAAGTTCAAGCAGCAGATCCTGAGATGGAGCTTCTCCTCTCCTTCATTTTATCCTCACAACAAGAAGCTGGGAGCTAGTTACTGCCCCAAGTAGGGCTTCCTTGCCAGAATGAGCATAAGAACATAAGAAAAGCCATTCTGGATCAGACCAAGGCCCATCAAGTCCAGCAGTCTGTTCCCACAGTGGCCAACCAGGTGTCTCTAGGCAGCCCACAAACAAGACGACCGCAGCAGCATTATCCTGCCTGTGTTCCATGGTGCCTAATATAACAGGCATGCTCCTCTGATACTAGAGATAATAGGTATGCATCATGACTAGTATTCAAACTTGAGTCTCCCAGGGTCTTCACCTGATGCTCTAACTACTATACCACGCTGGCTGTCTGGTTCTAGATATGAGGCCAGACATTTAGTAATATCTGGCTAGCCATGGGTTAACCACAATCTAATATCATTTAACCGCCTACCCTAACATGAACACTGAGCACAAGTATATCCTGAAGTATGCGCCACGAAATAAGATTTTGTTTTTCAAAGCCAGTTATCAGATTTTTTTTTCTATTCGTGGACTGCAGAAGCAGAAACAGGTTTTGATTTGAGGTCCTGACACAGAGTGATTTTTGGATATCCACGAGAGTGCCACAATCACAACCTATATATATTTTACAGAAGCTGTTAGCTTGTTACGAAAAACAACAGAGAATTTTGTGGCACCTTGAAGACTTAGCAGATTGACTTTGGCATATACTTCCATAGAGTCGAATCCACTTCCTCGGATACATCCTTTTTCTTTTTGCTATACCTGGAAAGCCCTGACCTGGATGGCCCAGGCTAGCCTGATCTCATCAGATCTCAGAAGCTAAGCAGGGTCAGCCCTGATTAGTATTTGGATGAAGGCACTGGCAAACCACCTCTGTTAGTCTCTTGCCTTGAAAACCCCATAAGGGGTCGCCATAAGTCGGCTGCGACTTGACGGCACTTTACACACACAAATACCTGGAAATATGAAAGAGAAGTAATCCGAATCAATGGACTTTAGTAAGGCATTTTGGCCTCTTCCTAATTGCCTAATTTGATTTATATATAAGTGCTTGCTCAAATTTTATGGTGCATGGATAATATATCTTTTTCTATGAAATTCTTTTAAATTCGGCTTTATCCAATTTCTCCCTGGAATCTACCAATCTATTTCTTTTCCTCTTTTTAGAAATGTGGAGTCTGCTTCTAGTCAATTCCATTTTGATCCAAGAGAAATCCAACAAGGGCAGCAGCAGGAAAGGAAGTTCTGCAAAAATTTCAGAATTTCAATCTACAGATGCTCAGAGGCTGGCAACGTCTTCCCAAATCTTCCTACCCTCCTGCTAGAGCAGCACCCTATGGGATGTAACATAAAAAACTGCAAGGGCTGAATCTCCAAAAGGGTGCATTGATTTCTCTTCAAAAGCAAATGAAAGGGAAAAAATCCCTCCATTAAACAAGAAAAAAAGAATAAGAGGAATAAGAATAAGAGGCTATATCTTAAAAAGTGAATTTTGGACTAAGAAATTCCTCTCTTCATAACAACTCTAGACACCATGCCATCCCTTTCATACTCTTCACTGGATGATTTTCTTGGCACATTAAAGGTGTAAGAAGAGGATCCTTTCCTCTCTAGGTATTATTTCGCTGGTCATATGCATTTCAAAATTAAAGTATATTGAGCATGTGATAGATAAGTAGATCAATATATAATGAGCGAAGGCTAGGGGAGGGGCTGTGGCTCAGTTTATAGAGCATCTGCTTGGCATGCAGAAGGTCCCAGGTTCAATCCCCAGAATCTCCAGTTAAAGGTTCTAGGCAAGTAGGTGGTGTGAAAGACCTCAGCCTGAGACCCTGGAGGGCCGCTGCTGGTCTGAATAGACTATACTATCTTTGATGGACCAAGGGTCTGATTCAGTGTAAGGCAGCTTCATGTGTTCATGTGTAAGCAGCGGTTCACAGCCTAAGCAGTGCTTCACAATGCCACAGAGTATAATGTCACAGAGTCCACCCTCCAAAGCAGTCATTTTCTCCAGGGCAACTGATCTCTATTGCTGGAAGATCAGCTGTAATTCCAGGAGATCTCCAGGCCTCACCTGGAGCTTGGTCACCCCAGTCCAATCACTGCCCTGGCTCGGTACTGAGTTTGCTATACCAATGGCCTGAGTTGGTAGTAGGTAGCTTCACATGTTCATATATGTTTAATAATTGTTTTGACAGGAAATGAAATGCTTTGCATATTCAGGAAGCATCGCCCTTATTCTTCACTGGCTTTGGTCTGCTCTTAGTGACATCAGCATATAGTAAAATCAACTGGTTATGTAGCACCCCAACATCATCTCATTCATTTCATCACCATTAAATGTGCAGGATCATTCTAGGAGGGAGACGTACTTAGTAAGGGAAAAAATGGTACCAAATTAGCACCATCAGATAATTGAAATCCATTTCCATTTATTTACTAGTTCCTTTGACCAAAGGTCTTGAGCTTAACCATGACAATAATACATAATACAACTGAAAATAATCAATTTTCAGATAATTGAAATAATGGCAGTGAACTGCACTGGGGGGAAGGTAACCATTTTCTCAATAAAGAGTTTTGGAGGAAAATATTTCTGCCCCTCCCAAAGGAAAAAAAACTTTCTGTTCAAAAGCTGAGTGGGAGAAAATTTTATGCAGCCCTAAGGATGCTTTTGACTAATTTTACTTTATACTGCTGACAGTTATTCCACACTTTGCTTTACTTTTCTCTCACTTTGAAAATCCCTTCTATTCTGATTTTAAGATTCTCTTGAAGTGTCAGTAAAAAACCATAACTGTGCTGCTGAAAAATCACTGTTGACCTGCAAAATGTAATGAAGAAACACATCAAGACCAGTATAAGGGAACCGGGCTTTTAAAAAAATTAATAAAAGGCTCAACGCTGCATTTTAATAGCAGGTTGCCATAACGTGGCCATAAACATTTTTTCATCATTGGGCAGTGGAAAGTCTGTGATTGACCTCATCCAACTCTTTTAAAGGAAGGCAATGTTTCTGCTTTGTCCATTACGTGCTAAATTCTCAAATGGCAAATACATGACCACCGGGAAGGAACAATGGAGATAATATGAACCAGCAAGCGTGAGATTATATGCCCAGTATATTTGCAGCCCAAGAGAGAAAACTGTGTTCTAGCAGGTAATAAGTATTAGGGTGCAAAATAGGAATGTGCAAATGTTCCCTGATTTGTTTCCTTTTATGTTTGTATACAATAGTTTCAATTCTTGGCTTTTCATTGTTGGCTTTGTAGATTTGTTTGCGTTGTGTACATGTGGTATACACTTTAATACACAATTTGTATGGGGTGTGTATGTATGCCTCTTGAACACATAATAATGTGTATAATGTCTAATAGAATGTATTGACATACAAATACAAATTGCATACATATTTTGGGACAAATTTGGAAAGTGGAAAAAATAAATTTAAAAAAAAGAATCATGGGTTAAGTTTGCACAAGGGAGAAGTACAATTGGAATGGAGATATTCAAGTTGAGACAACAGGAATGCAAATTTGAAACCATCCCTAGTGTGAAAAGCGGATACATCCCATATTTAATTTTGATTTCAATGTTATCTGGCCAGCTACTGCCTTCTCTCCCCCCGACCCACAAGCTTCCACCCTGTCTCTCCTCCCACACTCTCAAGATTCCTCACGGCTGTTTCCCTGTTAGGGTCGCTCCTCTTTGCAACCAGTGGGAGGTTTTTGGGGAGGAGCCTAAGGAGGCGGGCTTTGGAGAGGGGAGAGACTTCAATGCCAAAGCAGCTATTTTCTAGGTGATCCCTATCAGCTGAAGTTCAGTAGTAATAGCAGAAGTACACAGTGACAGATGGGGCATCAGGTAGTCATGAAAGGGAGAGACCAGGAATGAAATGGCCATTACCTGAAAGGCAGATTGATTCAACACATGCTGGGCTTGCGATGGCTAAATCACAGCCCTGGCTTGAACTGTAAGATGCAGAGATGACATCTAGAAATGGTCTATGTATGATGGAAAAGTATAGTAGCTATTTGGCCCGCCAGGACTTCAGCTTTCATTTTTTACTTGTTGTAGTAGCAGGGGTGATAACAAAAAAGAGGAGGAAATGCAATGTAAGTAGCAAAGTAAGATGTATGAGAGCCTGCAAAGAGCCAGATAAATGGCTCTAAGAAATGGTGTCCTATTTATCTCTGCATGAGACACAGCTGACTTTTCCTTTGCTACATCTGGGTGTGTAGCTCGCTAGAGATGTGAAGGCTTCCTGTGAAATTTAGCTAATCTTACCCAAATTCCTTTGCCTATGGCTGCAATCCTAAAGATACTGTCTTGGGAATAAGCCCCGTTGACTAACATGGGACTTACTTCAGAGTAGATCTGTTTAGGATTCCTCTCTTTGAAATTCCTCAGGAGGAACAGCATTGGTGTATTCAATGATTTATGGACCATTAGGTGAGGCATCGAAAACTGGCTCCCTTCACCTGGAAAAGTTGGCATATGCAACCCAAAAATTATCTCACACCAACTCTGACCACTTGGTTTGGTTCATGCAAAGTGAACAGGCTCTTTGCCCACCTTGGACCACAACAAATGTCTGACTAGGGGAGGGGCTGTGGCTCAGTGGCAAAGCCTCTGCTTTGCCTGCAGAAGGCTCCAGGTTCAATCCCTGGCATCTCCAGTTAAAAGAACTAGACAGTAAATGTTGTGAAAAACTTCCACCAGAGACCCACAGCCAGTCTGAGTAGATGATGCTAACTTTGATGGACCAGTGGTATGATTCAGTATAAGGCAGCTTCATGTGTGTGACCTTGCAACCCTCTGGAGCTGACCCTGCTGAATAGGCCCCTCCAAATTTGCCTCAGTTTTCAGTACAAACAATCTGAGTGTGTGTGTGAAGTGCTGTCAAGTCGCAGCTGACTTATGGTGATCCCATAGGGTTTTCAAGGCACGTGATTAAGCAGAGGTGGTTTGCCATTGCCTTCCTCTGCAAAGTCTTCCTCGGTAGTCTCCCTGCTTAGCTTCCGAGATCTGACAAGACCAGGTTATACTATACTGTTGCATATCCCAAACAATCTGTGCCAACTCCATAACTCATATGAAAGAAATGGACATAGGAGATGTGGATTCAAATCCTCACCAAGCAGTGAAACTCTCTGGATGATTCTGAATTAGTCACTCTGTCTCAGTTCAACCTACTTCACTAGGTTGTTGTGATGATAAAATGGAAAAGCTAAGAATGATTGGGGTTGTCAGGTCCAGGTTGAGAAATACCTGGAGATTTTGGAGGTGGAACCTGAGGAGGGTGGGGTTTGGGGAGGGGAGGGACCATCTTCCAAAGCGGCCATTTTCTCTAGGTGATCTGATCTCTGTTGCCTGGAGATAAGTTGTAATCATGGGAGATCTGCAGCCACCACCTAGAGAATGATGCATGCTGCCCTGAAGGAAGATGGTTGTCAAATGCTGTTGATTAATATTCCCTTGTTAGTGGATTGTCCCAGACCTCTCAGAAAACATTGTCTAGAGCCTCTTTTGTCAGATATAACACCAAATTTATCTTTTAGTATGGCTAGATTTGCCTGGCTGGCAACTCTGGAATAACCAATCTGTGATTAGAATACTGTTTTATGTGCATCTTAGAGAATTTTATCCTTTTATTCCAGTTTTTAATCTCCACTACATTTTTATCTTTTGTATTATCAGTCCATAACTATTTATTTATGTATTTAATTTCATTTTTTTATAGTTGATGGTCTATGTCTGCAAATAAAGTATGTTCTGTTCTGTTAATTAATAGAGACCATTTTCTGAGTGGTGTTCTCCCATTAAAGCAGTGGTCCTTGAAATCCTGCTACCATATATGATGTGGCCAACAAAGACCAGGAATCGAGGTCATTCTGTTGTTCGGCCAGTCCTTTCCCTTTATATCTGCTCCACCCTGTCTGTTTTTCTGGATGCTGGAGGGTTTTGCCTATAGGTGATCTGATCCATAGGGTGAGGTCAGAACCAGATAAGGTCAGAAATGGGGATAGAGGCATGGACTGTAAGACCCTTTGAAAGAGTTAGACCCTTTGAAACTTTGACTTCAAGTCAACAGTTCCTTAGAGCTGGAGAATTGAAAAAACCCAGGAAGTTAAAGAAGGACAACTAGCACATTATTAGACTCTGTGGATTGACTGAGTTATGGACTAAGTAGATAACATTTCCAAGTTCTGCAGAACCAGCTTCTTGTTCAGGTATGTTGCAGTTCCCTCCTGTGGCCTACTGTCATAGAAAATTATTAGGAGATAGGGAAACAGGGTCTGTCCAGAGGAGCATGGATTGAGACCCCTGGAGTCTGGCAATCAAGACACAGCTTTAGTAGGTTTATCTTCTCATACTTAAAAAAAAAGAGAGTCGAAAACCAATTCTGATTTCAGAATCACAGTAAAGCTTGGCAAGCTGGGAGACTGTTTCATTTTATGAAGTAGAAGTCACTTCATCTCTCTCACTGAAACACCCCCTGAGGTTATGGAGCATACACACACCCTACATGGCAACTCCTGCAGCAAATTCAGACATAAAATCAAAAGTGGACCCTTGTAAATATTTCTGAGTCACCTTCAAAAGTTTGAGCAAAGATCATGAAGAGAGCAGAAAAAAGCTATTCAATTTGCATTAGGGGTGATTTTGGATTTCTCATCCCTGCCATTTCATCCCCAAAGTCCTTGTTTCCATGTTGCTTTCCTCTGATGTGAATTGAATCTGTGATGCCTTGTTTTTGCACCATTTTCTGCTTCTTGCAACAAATTTTCTCCAGAAACAGGTAAGCATTTTATTTTTGTGGATTGTGGTAATCGTGGATTGATGAATCAGCTTTATACATTATATGTATACTATCCACATACATTGCATACACTGTATACATAAAGTACAGAGAAGTACAAAGGGTAGTATCCCACCCTTAGGCTGAAGCTCCTCTAGCCTAAGGAGATGTCCTCCAACTTAAGTCTCTCTTCTGTTGTAGGAAGAGCCACGCAAGTTGCAGGAAAAGTGATGGGAAGCTGCAACTTTGATTAGTGGAGTTGTAGGATATGGGACAAAGAACCTACAAAGTAAAAAGCAGAAAATAAAAAATGTTGAGAATAGCATCAGGGATATACAAAGAAAAAATTAAGATAATTAAGATACTCAGGTTTGATTTGCACAAGGAAAAATCAAAATCAAATACTCTTACATCTTAGTATTGAATCTCTCTCTCTCTCTCTCTCTCTCTCTCTCTCTCTCTCACACACACACACACACACACACACACACACACACACACACACACACGAGACTCTGCTATTAGGAGCAGCAGAGAAAGCTTTGACAGATGAATTTCAAGTTACACAAACAAGCCCTGAAGAACTTTTCTCTTTATGCCACTCTCATATTTATGACAACTGTTTTTATTTATATCATGTTAACATTGAGTGTCTTCTATATGTGAAAGCCAGGATGGAACTGTGAACAGAGAATCAGACTGCATTCTGTCTTGCCTTAGCCATAGGGGCACACATGCATTTGTGGGATTTTTCTTTCTTTCTGTGTAATGCACCCCCAAGTGCTGAGAGTTTCCCAGCAGGGTAAAAAATCAACAACCCTTCTTTTTCCAGTAATTTTTACATCACTCCCAAAAAGGTTTCCTTATTCATTTGACCCTCTTTTTTGGTCTCCCCCAACAGATTTTTAAAATTGCCTTCAATCATGTCATCACTTACCTATATGTGATTAGCTATGTAGTGTAGTGAGTTTTCTCTCATTTGCTGCTTTGATCTACATGAGTCACGTGGCTTAATTGTAAACTCGTCTTACTCTCAGCTGGCCTCCCTTGCACTCAGTTGTGTCATCATGCGGTCAAATCTAATTGGCCACATAGTACTACGACATCATTCCAGTCACTATGCGATCCCTCATTGGCAACGCATTTATATTATCTGACTACTCCCGAAAGGAGAAAGAAGCCACGATCTGTGCAAAATACAGTAACAGGTAAAGAGAACACTGGCACCAAAAAAGATGGGGGGTAAAGGGAATATTGCTGTCTGTGATGGGCAGGCACTATGGATTTGCTGAGTCTGGAATGAAATCTAGGGCTCTAGTATTCAACCTCTACCTGGCCTGTAACTTCTCCATCTCAAGCCACTATGAATGACTGTGGCTCCTGGCTCTCTTTGACTCATACATTCTGTCGCACACATACATGAACACACATGAAGCTGCCTTCCACTGAATAAGACTCTTGGTCCATCAAAGCAAGAGTATTGTCTACTCAGACTGGCAGCAGCTCTCCAGGGTCTCAGGCTGAGGTCTTTCACATCACCTACTTGCCAAGTCCCTTTAAACTGGAGAAGCCGGGGATTGAACCTGGGACCTTCTGCATGCCAAGCAGATGCTCTACCACTGAGCCACAGCTCTTCCCCTTCTCTTCTAGGAGACTGAGACATAAAGAATATGGATGCTTAGACACTGCAGGGCCTCCCAGCTGAGAGATGAGCATGTTGGTATGCCACAATAGGTATGGCTGGAATTTATTGAGAGCTAGTGTGGTGTAGTAGTTAGAGTATAAGATGAGGCCTGATGAGACCCAAATTCAAATCCACATTCAGCCACGGAGAACTTCTCAGGCTCTTCACTGCTTCTCAGGCTAGCACACTTCATTGGTTTGTTGTGTGGATAAAATGGCAAAGGACTATGTACCCCACTAGGGTTGCCAACATCCAGGTACTAGCTGGAGATCTCCTGCTATTACAACTGATCTCCAGCCAATAGAGATCAGTTCCCCTGGAGTAAATGGCCGCTTTGGCAATTGGACTCTATGGCATTGGAGTCCCTCCCCCCCAAACCCACCCTGCTCAGGTTCTGCCCCAAAAAACCTCCCGCCAGTTTCGAAGAGGGACCTGGCAACCCTATACCCCACCCTGAGATGCTTGGAGGAAGGACAGGGTAAAAATAAAATAAGTGGAATAAGCATTCCCTGAAGATTGGTCAAGTAAAGGAATGAGCTTCAAACATGGAGGATGGAGGCCAAACCCATGAGGATTAGAAAGTTTCCTTTAAAAATAAAGATTCTAAGGCAGGGGTGTCAAACACACTGCCTGAGGGCCAGATCTGGCCCCTTGAGAGCTGCTATCCAGCTCCTGAGCCAGCTAAGGCAGCCATCCCCACCCCAGTCCTGATCCGAGCTGGCGAGGCATGGCTTGGCCCAACCAAGTGACATTTCTGTCATATCTGGGCCTAGTAACAAACGAGTTCAAGGCCCCTGTTCTAAGGTCTTTGAATCTACATCAGATGCCACATTCATTGGATCAAAAACCTCCCCATACAGAATGTGAATGGCTCTATTTATTCTGCTTCATAAATGTACAAGGTTGTCTCATTCATTTTGCCGACGTTCTTTTTGACATCATTATAAAAAAACTCGCTCCATGTTTCTCTCCAGGGCATTGTGTTTCTGTGGGATCATTTCACAGCTCCGGTGGCCAAAGACATTGATCCTACAGACTAGTGCCTCCCCATGTACCTGAAGCATACGGTAATCCCTCAGACTTTAGATGCTCCCCGTTGAGCCTCACAGTGTGCAAGATATACAGTGTTATTACCGGATCGCTCTCTCAAGTCCAATTGATTCCCTAACTATGCCTTACTGACATGGATGAAGAGACACGGCATTTGCCCTCCAGCCGCAGAGAAATAGGTGCGAGCGGGAGGGAGTGTTTGTGCTGGAAATGGGTAGGCCCCCCAAGAGAATGAAATTATCCTGGGTGGATTTAAATTTTAAGCAGCACAGTAAATCATCATGCTTATAATCCATAAGCACTAAATCCCCACCCCCCAAAAAACAAAGATAAGAAAAATATTTTTAAAGGATCAGTAAACAGGCATATTGCTGGCAATTGAAAGTCAGTCACTGGTGGCAAACATCCACTTCAGGATGCTAATTTTTAAACTAATGAAGTCTTGCTGAACATAAAAAAGGCATTAGGCATCTATTAAAGCACCAAGGGAGGAAAAAAAGAGCATCTAAATGCAAGATGTTCCTATGTCTTTATTATTTCTCACACAACTATTGTTCATGTGGGGAGATGATGGTAGGGCAATTGCAGGCCAATTTGCATGACAAGTATGGGGCGCAGGGCAGTCACCTGGAACTCCGTTGAGCAACGACTCCCTGCTTGTGGGAGTCAAGTAGAGCAGACAGTCAAGTAGAATGGACAGCATGCACAGCGGAATGCATTTTGCCTGCCACTGTAAGTGCTTGAAGCAGGGCATTGTCCCAGCACCATTCCTAACAACAAGCATGGGTTAAACTAGTTTATTTAAAGGGCTGATCTACATCATAAGGAATGTGCATACTTCAGGCAAGGATGTGCTAGGCAGACAGTGGCTGCTGCCATTTGGGCAACTCCAAACTTGGCCAGCCATTTTTTGCTCACTTTATTGGCACATTCACATTAACTGTGCCAAGAGAAGAGGAAGAGGAGTTGGTTTTTATATGCCAGCTTTCTCTACCACTTAAGGAAGAATCAAACTAGCTTACAATCACCTTCCCCTCCCCACAACAGACACCCTTTGAGGTAGGTGGGGTTGAGAGAGCTCTAAGAGAATTGTAACTAGCCCAAGCTCACCCAGCTGGCTTTATATGTAGGAGTGGGGAAACCAACCTGGTTCACCAGATTAACGTCCACCGCTCATGTGGAGGAGTGGGGAATCAATACCGGTTCTCCAGATCAGAGTCCACCACTCCAAACCACTGCTCTTAACCACTACACCACGATAGTGCTGAGCCTCCTTCTCCTCCCCCAAAGTGCTACACAAGACAACTCAAATTTGGTTGATTCTGCTCCCTCCAATCCACTGTCTTGTGCAAGAAATTATGGGTTGTTGCAAGAATGGGCCTTCATAATCACATGAAGGTTGCCAATTGGCCCTGTTCTTGGCAAATCTAGCTATGATCTTACCAGTCCAACGACTAGGATCCCCCCCAGCCCACATGTGACAACATGAAGCTGGCTCAAAAAGGTCCCCTAAAATGCCAGTCATAGGAGACCCCAAAATTCCTGCTCAGCCCTTAAGTGGTCAGCTAGTTCTGAGATGCCAGCACATGCCAAATACATGCATGGAGAAGAGTGGAAGCCTCATTAATGGATCCCCCACAGCATTACTTATAGGCTGGGCAATTAACTGCCCTAACCAACCAGGACCTGTGCCTCATCTGAAATCTAGAATGGGCTGAGACAAGAACAGTAATCCCATGAGTGATGTTTCCTTTTACTTGCATGTCAGGGATAGGGTACTCACTCATGTTTGATGATCCCACAGAAATTTGATGTTATTTATAGTCCGCCTTTCTCACTGGGACTCAAGGTGATTACAAAGAATAAGTCAGTACAACCAATCAGGGTAGAACATCCAATTGGTATTGCAATCTGGATGTAATCAGAGGTGAAGCAGTGTAAGTATTAACATTACATGTTAAAGAAATGCAATAAATTACATAGTAGGAACCTACTTAGAGCAACAGTATGAATTAAACATGCTGGTATAGTCTACAGTCCTTAACTCTTGACTCCAAGCTTCTTTCTGAACCACATTTTTACAGTGCAGTCTTATTACCTGTGTGAAAGGTCCTCTTGACTAATTGCATAGTTTGCAGAAAGCCAGGAGAGTGGAAGCCTTCCTAACCTCACCAAGCAGGCCATTCCATGAGGTTGGGGGCCACAACAGTTGTGGCAGTTGTGGCAGTTGTGGATCTTGCCCATTTGCAGAGTGGCACCCGTTTATAAACAGCACCTTCCTTAAATAAAGGTGGCCAGGTTGGTAGTGCACTTGTGCGTGAAATCACCCAGGTGGTAGAGGACAATCCATTTTCAGCTGTGATTTCACATTTGATGTGTGCTGAAGGTCCTCCCCACATTCTCATGAAACTGTCAGGATTCTCCATTGTCCCTGTTTTAATTTGGGGGGTGGCATGGGTAGTTCTGCATAGGACTAGCAAAATACTACAATCTTTTTGCAAAATCACTCCATGTTTCTAAAGGGGCTGCAGGATACAAGGGACTGGCCCTTTGTAGTCATCAACAATGAAAAGAGGAACGGACAAGATAAGATTTCATTGAAGTCCTGGAATGCTTGTGCTGTTCTTGAGCACTTAAAAAAAAAGCTTTGAAGGTTTTGGCAGTAGCAAAAGGCAGATGTCCCCTCTCTGGTAGTGATGAAATTAATTAATGACCTGCCATTTTTATGTGTATTTGCCCCGTTCCATATTGTAAGCCTCCCCCCCACAAAAAAAAAAACCCAGCAAGATCATGAAGGATTAGGGAAGAACATACTCGCACATTTCACAGAGGGTTGGCATAGTGACATTTTTACAGTTGAAATAGTGCTACCATGTTGCTCTGATCTGACCCCTCCTCAAATAAAATAAAAAGGAGTTTTATTAGTGCCAAATCCCGTGGGGCGGGGGCGGGTTCACAGCAACTACAGGCCCCCGTGGCTCAGAGTGGTAAGCTGCAGTACTGCAGTCCAAGCTCTGTTCACAATCTGAGATCGAGCCCAATGGAAGTAGGTTTCAGGTAGACGGCTCAAGGTTGACTCAGCCTTCCATCCTTCCAAGGTCGGTAAAATGAGTACCCAGCTTGTTGGGAGTAGAGTGTAGCTGACTGGCAAAGCCAATGGCAAACCACCCCATAAACATAGCCTGCCTAGTAAATGTCGTGATGTGATGTTGCCCCGTGGGTCAGTTTGCAGGGCAGCTCACTAACAAAATTCAGAGGATGAAAGGGAGTGAAGGGGTCTTCTCCTTCATAAGGCATAATTTCCCTTTAAAATACAAAAAACTGCTCATGCTGATAGCATTGTACCAGGGAATCGACTTTTTAAAACAGGTTTAAAATAAAGCAAGGTTTTTGGGGGAAGGAACAGGCTACTCATAATTTGTCCATGAATACAAAAAGACATTATGTAGAAACAGGGGGGGAAACCTGCATGAGCCAGATAGCTTAAGCACAGAAAATCCATAGTGTGAATGCAGCCCTACTTCCTTTGCTAAAAAAAATCTTGATTTTTAGGACTGTTTTAATAAAGAACAAAAGGGAACTGTAGTTATGGCAAAATGAGGCTCATGCAGTGGTAGGAAGTCTTTATTTAGAACTGAGCAAACAGAGGCAAGCGACAGTCACCTCCCTCCACTGCTGCTGCCATTTGGCTTTCCATGAGATTCCTTACTTATCACAAAACCAGCTTCCAGCTTAGCTCATTAAACTGGTCAACTGTGCAGTATCTCATTTAATCCCTTTATGCTGACTTCTAAAGGTATATTATTTGTATTCTGATGGCAGTTCATTTCCAGTGTTGAAAACCAAATGCCAAGAGATGGGAATTCTCTGTGAACGGTTGACGAAAGTCTCTGTGGATGAGAATTGGGGGTCTTTGACAAAAAGAATGTTAATACACGTTAGTGGCTGTGGATGTTTCCTAAATGGAAGCTAACTGTTAGGAGTTGATCTCCTCAGAGTTTCTTCAAGGACTTATTGGAGCTTAAAACTGAGAGGACTTGGAAAATGTGTTGAGTTTATGTAAAGAAAAAGTGGTCTGATAATTTGGAAGGCATACAGAAAAGGCAGATGCTGTAAGTGAAGCATCTTGGGGTGAAGGTTCTCTAGCTCGGATGAAGATTAGCAGATCTGCTGCCTTTGGGGAGTACTTGTTTCCCTCCATTTATGCTTTGTTTCCCTGCTTGTAAACAGAGAAACAACTATAAAGATACAATAAGTCTCTGGTGTACCTGATGCAAAGGAAATCAAATCCAGAAAGAACTACTCATGCAACTTATTGTTCCTCAGAGCTAGGAAATGATGTGAACTTCACAGTGAACATATTCAGCAGGCCAACATATTGTTTTCCACAGCCATAATCATTTATAAGTCAAGGTCTGGATCCCTTCACTTTGTCACCATCTGACTCAGTTGCTGAACAGCTTGGCAACTATAGTGTTTCAGGGTCAAATGAGACATGACAGTGTGGTGTAGAGCTGGCATAGTGTAGTGGTTAAGAGAGGTGGACTCTAATCTGGAGAACTGGGTTTGATTCCCCAGTTCTCCACAAGAGCAACAGACTCTAATCTGGTGAACCAGGTTGGTTTCCCCACTCCTCCACAAGAAGCCAGCTGGGTGACCTTGGGCTAGTCACAGTTCTCTCCGAACTCTCTCAGTCCCACCTGCCTCACAAGGTGTCTGTTGTGAGGAGGAGAAGGGATTGTGATTGAAAGCCAGTTTGATTCCCCTTAAAAGGTAGATAAAGTTGGCATATAAAAACCAACTCTTCTTCTTTTTCTTCAGTGTCCCTGGGCACACACACACACACACGGGGCTGTTTCAGCACTTGAAACAGTGCATGGGGGGGAGACAAGAGCACCTGGTCTCACCACACTGCAGGCTTGATCAGGATTGGGCCCTCGTGGCATGTTTATATTGCCCACATTAGGTTTTTAAATGGTAGTGACATTCTTAAGTCCAACCCTGGGATGCCTTCACGTTTAGTTTGGTCCTGACTTTTAGTTCGGTCCTCACTTTTAGTTCCTTCTCCCTTGAAGGAGCTTTTGCACCTGTGCTGTAGATGAAATTGATTCTCCCTTAGGGTCATGGATGGCCAGGTCACATAACGAAATGATGCAGGGGGAATTAGGACTCCCATAAGGCCACGCAAATATATGCATATGCAAAACCACCTTGATAACATAGACTTAAACATCGAACAATTCGATTTTAAAAAATAATCCTGGCTGACTGATTAGTCTGCTCACTATTTAAAGGCTGCTGAAGGGTGTTCAGCCACAGATCAATTGGGGGAGCCTGAGGACTTCTGTTGGGCAATGTGAGGATGCCACATGTATGAAATATTGCTGATTGCACTGTACTGTGCTGCTTGAACATATGGTAGGAACCCACCAAACTGGTTTAAGCCGCACACAAAGAGCTACGGTAAATTGCCTGATAAAAAATCAGCTCCCTGCTCACTATCAGCAAAGCAGAACATGAGCTGAACCGGTAGGTGTTTGAGCACCCCTACTCAAAGCATAAGGACCAGGCACAAATATTCTCTGTTAAGTTATTTCTATTTGACAAACATAATTTTCCTATTTCCAAAGGAAAAGTTCTTTTCCTCCTTGCTCTGCAAAAAGTCCACACATTTCATAGAGCAGTCCTGCCTTGCTGCTACCAGCGAGATTATGAATCGAGAGGAAAAGAATACTCTAACTTTAATTCTAGTGTTACCGTCAGCTAAACCTTGGCAGAGCAACATATAAGAAGTGAGTTGTCAAAAGTTTCTGCCTTTGGCTTGTGAGATTTCAGGATGTGATCAGCTGCAGAAACATGATCTACCCTTCAGAAGCAAAAACAAACAGAAGCCTTACAGCCCTTTAAAAGTGAACAAGGGTTTTGTTTTTTTAAAAGCATCGCCTTTCCTGGACCACTTTGTCAAAAGCTGCTGCTGACGAGAGGGCTGTGGTCCATGAAAGCTGAAGCTAAAATTAAAGCTTGTAAGTCTTTCAAAAGGAGACTCGTGGCACCCCACGTTTGGGCTGCAACAGACTAACAATGGAACCCCACTGGAACAATTGTCTCGCTAAGAAAACTTTCTGCTGCTTTTTCAGTAAGGACAGGATTTGCTTCTAAATAGTTGTCAGGCACCTATAGCGAACAGCAGTTTCTTGACCTTGTCATGAAATATTGCAGGCTGACTTTAACATTGTTCTGAGGATGAAGTTTTATGATCTCTTTAAGAGGTTTGCTGTTAGTTATATGTCTACAGGTGACCCGGGCAGAGGAATGAGAAATGGATAGAGATGTTATTGAATTTCTCATCCTTGCTAGTTGGAATCACAGATCACAGATCTTTTTATTTCTGTTTTGCTTCTCCCTTGGGTGACTTGAACTCATGTGTTTTTAATTACCATATTTAATCCAAAGGAAGACAACTTTTTTTGGCTTTCTTAAAATGAGGGGTTGTCTTCCATTGTGATATACAGATCTGCGGAGTGGAGCTATGTAGAGACGGTGGGAGGGTTGATGTGAAAGGTGATTCGCTGCAAACATGGATAGCATTGGAGCAAATGCACAAACTCATTCACCAGCAGCGAGGAGTAGCACTGGAAATGACACAACGCTGCCTTTTAGGCTACTTTGTGTTTCATGGAAAGAGAGGAGGATTCTTTGGAAATGGCAGTTCCTTGCCTACCAAAGGGGCAGCCTTGTTCTTCTGCTAGAACTAATCCATGTTTCCTCTGGCTCAGAATTTTATTCCACACCGGTATTTGCTTCTTCTGTTGTGCTTCTGCTGGGAGTTTCTTAGAAACAACTGCTGATCCCACACTGGTCTGGAGGAAAATTGCTTCCTGATCCCAAAGTCGTGATCAGCATCACACTGGGCATGTAAAAAAGGGCCACGACAGCCAAACATTGACACAACCCTTCCTGCCCTCCCTCTCATGATCTGCCTAAGTTCATAATCAGGGGGTATTAACATGAATTCTGTTACACAATCTTTATTAATCAAATTTTATTTTCAGCCTTATATTATGTGAGAAGGGCCTGAATGACAAAGGGCGGAAACGCATGGTCGCTTTAGCCTCCTTTATTCCCTGTTTCAGCCAGGATCAAACGCATGCATTTCACCAAACGTGTGTTCAATCCTGGCTGAATCCTGGCTGAAACAGAGAATAAAGGAAGCTAAAGCGACCATGCATTTTTGCCCAAAAATAGAAGTCCTCATTTATCTCAACTACAGGAGTCAATATGAAGGATTATATACATTGCCTGCTGAACCAGGGATATTGTTTCCCAAATGTTGAACTTTCACTCTTTTGATGTAGTGTCCAATTTACAACCAAATTTGTGGTCCCATTAGCTACTGAAAGAATTGTTTTTCCTACAGTGGAGTTAGTAAGCACCAGAAGAGTAAAATCGACTAGCATTGCAGCCAAAGTAATTCATCATCTTATTTCTCATGATATGTTACAATTTCATTCAGTATTATTTGAATTATGTGGTTCTGTCATAAAACCTTATCTTACTGTTCTGTTAGATGCATAATAAAATTAACTGTTCTTACAGATAAGATGTTCTTTCATTCAGTAGTTCCTCGTATCTATATCTTACTCTTCCTTCAAGGAGCTCAGGGTGGTAGACTTAGATCATGTGATCTCACTTTTTCTCACAGTAATCCTGTGCCTTTAGGCTGAAAGAGAGAGAGGAAATGGTCCAAACGGCCCAAGGTCAGATAGTGAGTTTCATGACCTAAGCAATGATTTAAATTTGAGTCACCCGTAGTCTCAGACCAACACTTTAACCACTACACTACACTGGCTCCAAATTATAGCAGTGTTCTATGATTTGACTAGGAATGGGAAAACAAATAAATAAAAGATCATGTAAATAGTTCGGATTTCAGTTAAAATCCTGATTAATATGAAAATGAAATGTAAAACTGTTGTTTACTAAATAGCAAGCTTTTCAACATCACCTGTAGATCAATGTGGAGTATATACTTCAATCTAGGGCTGTTGAATTAAAAAACATTTGGTATAGTTCGGATTTGGCTGAATTCAGCCCGTTTAGATTCGGGATATGCCGAAGTCCGAACTCCCCCGCTTCAGGTCCGTGCAATTCGGCAGGAATTCAAAGTTCGGGGAAAAAATTCGGCCGAATAAAGCCATTAAAAACACAACCGTGCCTTTCCGTGGCTCTGGGGGGGCATTTTTGGGGGTAGAGGTCCCAAACTTTGAGCGGAGCTTCAAAGGACGCTTCTTGAAAGACCCCCCAAGTTTTGTAAAGATTGGGTCGGGGGGGCTGAGATATGGGCCCCGAAAGGGGTCCCCCCACCCTTAATGTGCATCTCTGAGCAGAGCTTGCCGCCCACGCACAAAGCTCCCAGCCCCGACAACAGCTGAGAGGTTTGCAAAGCATTGCAACACAACTGCAAGCAACACGACTGCAAAAGCAACACAACCTTGTAAGCAACACCTTTGCAACTGTGCAAAGCAACACCTGACACCTGGGAGTTTGCAAACCATGGAAAGAGACAGAGGCAGCTAGCTATGCATAATGAGCAGGGGTGGAATTTCCCCTTTTGCATGGGACTCCAAATGCATTCTTTAAGTCACCATTTGAAAACAAGTTTTGAGCAAGCATCCAAATAGACCTAACCGCTCTTATGAATGAGGGAAAACCTGAAGACACACAACTGAAACCCCCCCCTCAAACCAGGGAGAGAGAGACTGGAGGGGGAATACACACCCCATGCAGAACCGGCAAAAGCCCCCTTTGGCTTCCCCCCACCCACAGAAACTGCTCCCTCCCCACACACACACAGACTCTGCTTCCCCCCCCACACACACACACACAGGAGAAAAATTATAGATTAAAGCCCCCAAAGGGGTCTTACTGTGGCTGTCTTCTGTTCCATCAGGAGGGGCTGGGGAGGACTCGGTAATCCAAGATGATTCCATTTAGACAAGGGATGTTTTGCTCTGGAGATGCATACTGATCCATTCATCCCAATAGGGAAAAGGGGAAAGGGGAAAGCCCATATCTCGGGACCCCCTGACCCAATGTTTACAAAACTTGGGTGGTCTCTTAAGAAGGATTGTCTGAAGCTCTGCTCAAAGTTTGGGATCTGCACCCCAAAAAATGCACCCCCTGCAGCCACAGAAAGAGAAAAGGGGGGGAGCCGATATTTCTGCCCCCACTGAACCCATCTTTACAAAACTTGGGTGGTATCTTAAGAAGGATTGTCTGAAGTTATGCTCAAAGTTTGGGGGCTGTATCCCCCAAAAAGCGCCCCCTGCAGCCACGGAAATGGAAAAGGGGGGGAGGGAAAAGGGGTGGAGCCCATATCTTGAGACCCCCTGACCCAATGTTTACAAAACTTGGGGGTATCTTAAGAAGGCTCATCTGAAGCTCCCCTGAAAGTTTGGGGTCTGTACCCCCAAAAATGCACCCCCTGCAGCCATGGAAAGAAAAAGGGGGGAGCCCATATCTCGGGACCCCCTGACCCAATGTTTACAAAACTTGGGTGGTCTCTTAAGAAGGCTTGTCTGAATCTCTGCTGAAAGTTTTATGTCTGTACCCCAAAAAATACGCTCCCTGCAGCCACAGAAAGGAGCGAATGTGCACAAGCACCCCCCCCCACACACGAAGATTTCCCTCTCTCTCTCTCTCCCCAGCCGGGCCGCACATCAGCTGATTCCTCCAATCCTGACTGATTGGCCCGAAGAAGACCCAGCTTGGCCACCAATTGGCTGGGGGAGGAGAATGCTGCTTACTGACGGTTATGCTGCTTACTGACGGCCCCGAATTGGCCGGATTTATTCGTGAACTCCCGAACCCGCTGAATTCGGGGGCCCCGGTTGCCTGCCATTTTTGAGTTCGGTTCTTCCCGAACTAAAAACCACCGAATCAGGGGAAATTCGGCTGTTTTTCAGTTCGGGCCGAACCCAATCAACAGCCCTACTTCAATCTGCGGATAGTGTTATGGTTTGGAAACAAGCTAACTGTGGGGGTTACCACATTATGTATTCCTAGCGATGTATTAAGAGTTTGACAATGTTATAAAAAAATACTGTTTGCACTTTCTATGTGTTCCCACCGATGTATTAAGAGTTTGAAACTGTTATAAAAAATACTGTTCGCATTTTGTTTGGCCCCTTTAGCTGTGAAGACGTCTTCCAACCATTTTTTAGCCGTGGCATCCAAAAACCCTTTTAAAGCAATGTCTTTTATAACAGTTTCAAACTCTTAATACATCTCTGGGAATACATAATGCGGTAACCCCCACTGGCTTTCAGATATTTCGTAACCTTTTAGCTACCAATGTGACAGATGCCACTTGAAAGCAACATTTCTATGATGTACCTAACATGAAACTACTTAATATTGAATCAGTATTATTGGCCTATCTAAGTCATTGGCCTATCTAAGTCAGTATTGCCTACTCTGAGTGGCAGTGGTTCTTCAGGATTTCAGGTAAAGGTTTTCCATACTGTCTACTGTTTTGAGTGGAGATGCTGGAGATTGAAAGTAGGACCTTTTGCATGCAAAGCAGATGCTCTACCACTGAACTACAACCTCACCCCAGTTTTAAGAAAGTTATTACCAGCACATAATCTTAGCCTAACAGTGCATTGTCTCAGCTGGAACTATGTCCATCAGTTACTATTAAGGAAGTGGAGAGTTTAATCTTGTAACCTGCAGATAATAAAGCATGGATGGTGTTGCAAGTGAAGATGTCCCAAGCAGAATTAAGTGTTGGGCCTCTGCAGTGATTAGACTCTCTGAATGCCCTAATACATTCTGTGCCACACTCCATATTACATATTGATTAAGTCTGAGACCAGATTTCAAAAGCTATTTAGCTCAATTCAGATTTCCACATTTTGACTCTCTCTTTAAAAAAGAAAACCTTATTATTGGTTAATTTTTGCACCAGTGCTTTTTCTCAAGTGGATTTTTCCCTGTAAAAAAATGAACAAATTTTCAATATTATTTTACACCAATCGCATATAAATGGAGAACAGGCCTGATGTAGTGGATAGAGTGTTTGACTAGGATTTGAGAGGCCAAGGATTGAATCACTACTCTGCCATCAAAGCTTGCTAGGTGATCTTGGTAGGGTTGCCAGATCCTTCTTCGCCACTGGCGGGAGGTTTTGGGGGCGGAGTCTGAAGAGGGCGGAGTTTGGGGAGGAGAGGGACTTCAATGGCCCAGGATGAGGGTAAGTAGTCCTTATCTGCCACAAAGAATAACTGTGCATTCCTGAAGTGGGGGGGGGAGTTGGCTTAGGAGCCAACGTGTCCCTGTGGTGGCATAAGTGCCCAGTTATCCCGGGGTAACAGGCACTTACGCCACCACAGAGGGCATTCCTGCCAGTCCCAGATGCCATGCCACAGTGTGGGGCTCGGGTGCCGGTAAAATCTCAAATTCCCACACCGGTGTCCTGGGAGGCATTCCAGGGTCATTCCAAGGGGGTGAAGGTGCCTTTAGGCAGCTTCCAAACCCCTTTTGCCTTGGGAACGCCTCCCGGGATGCCAGCAGTCCTGCGCCTTTTTAGGTGGTGTAGGTCCAGTTTCCCTTATGGGGGGGGGAGCCTTTTTTCCTGTTTAATTTTTTTGGGGGAAAGGCTTTTTTTCCCTCCAAGGCAGCCGGGAAGCTTCTGAGGAGGCTTCTCAGCTGCGCTGTCCCAGCCACTGCAGTTACCCTCCCTCCCCAGGAATGGGTTCTAAGTAGTCAAGTACACCCATTCTGAGACCCCTAGAAACCATGGGAGGGTTGCAGAAGCATGAAAATGGCACAAGAAAAGAATCATCAACAATGGTACGAAAATAAGGCAAAGCTAAAACGATGGCAACGAGAATGTACAAAACAGAAAAGAAACAAAAATGGTTGTCTCAGCTAATCCCTAATACTGATGAATCTTATATTACATGAATACCTTTTGAAAAAAACTGCTTTGGAAAGAGGGAGTTTAGGACAGGAAACAGTTTAAAGAGCACTTAACTATTTCCTCCAAGCCATTTTCCAATTCCAAATGGCCCGAGTGGCTTCTCTGCTGCACATATGATTTCAAACATGTGTTACCCTGACCCAGAGGGTCATGTATCAACATGAACAGCAATATTTCTGAGACCTCCCTTTCCAACACCACACTACAAAATTAATATATACCGGTATATATATATATATATAGATCCCACCTTATCTCCTCAGACTCAAGGGGGCTAACTTGAAGAGGGTCCAAAAACATTATTTGATACAATGTTCAGAACTGCTGAGAGGGAAGATGGAGAGAGAAATCTTGATACACACAGGTAATCCTTGCTTACCCCTGTAATAAAATGTTGCCTTGAATTGCAGCACAGTACAATTTATTAGCCTTTACAATCTTTTCTCCAGAGTGGTGGCGGTAAAACTGTAGGCAAGAAGGACTGGGGATACATTTTAGAATGCAATCTGACATTGACAATGGAATATATGTACAACCCATTTACTTTGCTCATTTAATTCTCCTTAGAGAGATACATACATTGAAAGTTCCTGGAGTATCTAACTAAACATTTGCACAGGGGGGAAATTATCATAAAACTTGCAAAGCCCTTATGCAGTTATGAAAATAAATCTTCATGTTCTTACTCATAATGGCAGTTTTAACACCATGCCAGCATCCATCTGTGAAAGCATGACAGGGCAGAAAGGTATAAAATCAAATTGTATAAAAATATTGCACCAAAAGTTAGGTTTTTGTAGTGGAAGTAGATGGTAGTAGATGTCAGGGCCACCATTGACAAAGATCCAGCTATATCAATCATGCATATTTCTCAGATGCCCAATAATCATAACATGTGCAAAAACATAGTATTCTCATATGTAAGATTTGCTACTTTAAGATATGATGGCCACATTTTGGAGTTTGAGTATTGTTTCCAAAGTAAAGCTGATGCATGGGCAATACCTCTCCCACTAACTGAGTAGCTGCTGTCTCTGCTCCTATAGAGAATGGAGCAAGAGGGCTGGGCCAGAGGTCTTGTGCAGTCCAGCCAATCAAGGAAGCCCCAGACCAACTACTGGATCTGTCTATGGGCGAAAACGCATGGTCGTTTAGCCGTCTCTATTCCCTGTTTCAGCCAGGATTCAGCCAGGATCAAACACATGCATTTTCACCGAACATGCATTCGATCCTGGCTAAATCCTAGGTGAAACAGGGAATAAAGCAACCATGCTTTTTGGACCTATACCTCCCGTGATCAGGCTTTCTGCTGTTGCTATCGTACCCCATCTTACTGCAGGATTAACGAGTTATGTTTTGAGGTTGAGCAGGAATTTAGGAAGTCTTCTTCAATGTGGCATGGGGAGGATATCCTTTTCATCTACTCTACATTATTGATAGGGCTGGTCTACAGTAAAGAGGATTGGCCAGAGAGTGGTTGGCTCAGCAGGTTGGCAGGAATAGTGGAGGTTACTGTGTGTGTGTGTGTGTGTGTGTGTGTGTGTGTTAAGTTCCGTCAAGTCGCTTCTGACTCATGGCGACCCTATGAATCAATGTCCTCCAAAATGTCCTATCGTTAACAGCCTTTCTCAGGTCTGCAAACTGAGGTCTGAGGCTTCCTTTATAGAGTCAATCCATCTCATATTGGATCTTCCTCTTTTCCTGCTGCCTTCACCTTTTCCTAGAATTATTGTCTTTTCTAATGAATAGCATATCATTAATATATCTTTCAGGAGGTTAGCCATATTGGTCTGCAGAAGAAGAACTAGATTTGAGTCCAGTATTACCTTAGAGACCAACAAGATTTTTGGGGTATGAGAATCAAATCTCCCTTCACCAGATACCACAGACGGAGCTTTGACTCATGAAAGCTTATACCCTGGAAGTCTTGTTAATCTCTAAACTACTACAGGCTTATATCAATATATCTAATTCTCAACATGGCTCCATCTGTGGATACATATAGCCAGTTTTTGGAGCCATGAACAGAAAAGACAGATTGTTTCCACAAACCTGCAGAATGCCTGAGTTTTTGCAAGGGGGGGGGGAATCTGAAAAAAAATGGAGAGCTAACCCCCTTCAAAATAATCAAAGTAGTGCCTGTACCTCTAAGGCACTGGTTCCCAACCAGGGGTCCGTGGACCCCCAGGGGTCCGCGAGAACTAAATTAAGGTCCGCGAAACAAAGTTATAAACCCATAATAAATTAATATTTTCAATTAAAAGTTCTCTATTATAAAAATATATATTCAAATATTATTCTAAGTTTAATGTTTAACTAACCGTTATGATTAAAGTTTATTTTCAAATTCTCTGAATTTTTATTTTGAACCTTGGGGTCCCTGCACCGAACAAAAAAGTCCTAGTGGTCCCTGGTCAAAAAAAGGTTGGGAACCAGTGCTCTAAGGAATGAATGCTCTCTGAGATCTCAGTGGGGTTGCTAGGCTACTACAATATTATCAGCTTTCAATCCTTGGTTTCTATCAGTAAAAGGCAGGAGGAGGGCCCTATATAAAGCTATTTTGGCCTCCCAGTCCATTCCTACTCCCCTCCCTCTTGTACTGTGCCTTTTACTGATAGAAACCAAGGACTGAAAACTGATGGAGTGTCTGGGTCTGAGATATGTCTCTTCCAACCCAATCAGCTGACTTACAGCAGTAGTGACAGCTTGGAGCACAGAGCAGTCAAAGCACACTTTTCACTCCACATCCTGCATGCTCTCTGTCTCAAGCCTATAACTGCGAACAAAGCACCAATGATGGAGAGTAGAGAGGGAAAAAACAGCCATGGGATGGTGGATGAGCAAGAAAGGAGGAAGAGATGGTGGAGGGAAATGAAATGCCTTCTGCTGCCCAAACTGGCATTTCATGCATTTGATGCATTTCAAGTTTACAAAGTCAGCCAATTGTTGGCTGCGTGGCCAGGAGATTGGGGAGATTTGATTCTAATACCCCAAAAATCTTGTTGGTCTCTAAGGTAATACTTAGACCAATATGGCTAACCTCCTGAAAGATATATTAATGATGCATTTCAAGTTTACAAAGTCAGCCAATCATTGGCTGTATGGCCAGGAGATTGGGGTTGCAGAGCATCCTTGAAGGCCTTAGTGGCTTTATAGTGTGTATGAGTGGAAGAGAGGATGAGACTAGGCACTTCTCAGAATACTTTATTTGCAGGCGAGTATTAACAAAGCTTGAAGCCAAGATGATGTTGCCCAGAAATGCTGGAAAACAGCATAGCTTCCTATTAGTAACAATCTACACTAAAAACAGTGCCTAATATTATGCAGATCAGCCATTAATAAACCTAGTTGAGTTTATATTGATGTCTTGTGTCTTCATTTCAGAGCAAAGAGACAATTTTCCATTTTTCCTTTTTTCAGATGTCTGAATCTTGTACTGTTCTGTGCACTTTGCTATAATTTCAGTCCTCCAATGCCTTTATTTGCCCAGTCCACTATACTGATGCATTTGAGTGAACTGATAAAGCAATCAATGTGATTGAACATACAGGCATGTGTCAATATTTGTTTTTATTTAGTGTTTTACCAAAACAAAGGAGCACATGTGTATAACCATAAAATACCAGACAAAAAGAACCATGTGTCCAATCACATTATTTTTTGCGTTGTTTTATGGGTGCGTAAAGATACATTGCTAATGTTTGGGGTGAACAGGAAGAAAATGAAGGGTTTTACCAATTGGAGCAAAGAGACTAAGAGAAAACAACAGTGCAGTGAGTAGAAGCTGGTTTAGTGGGAGCATTGCTTCTTTTATATTCCACATATCCCCTGCGGAAGCTTAAAACGAAACAAATAGGGGTTACTAACATATAGGAATAAAATTTTCTTCCCGCTGCACTAGAGTTGCCAACCTCCAGGTACTATATATACAAAATCACACCTCTATACCAATTAAAATAGTACAAAAACAGTATAGGAATATACTAAACTCAATTTAAACAAAAAAGCTGTTACATGAGTATGAAGCCAAAATATAATGTAATGCAAAACAACACAGATAAATCTCAACCACAACACTGTGAACAGAATCACAAATAGTTTTCAACAAGAGGAGTCTCTCATAACAGCCACCTCTACAAGGTGCCATGATACACAACAAGTCCACAGATGTTGTAGAGCCTAAAATGAAGCTGACTGGAGAAAAACAATAATTCTCTGTCGTAACATGTCAGTTTCATAAGCTACGTGGCTCGTATATTCCTATACTAACCTCCAGGTACTAGCTGGAGATATCCTGCTATTAGAACCCATCGTCAGCCGATATAAATCAGTTCATCTGGAGAAAATGGCCACTTCGGCAATTGGATTCTATGGAATTGAAGTCCCCCCTCCCCAAACCCCACCCTCCTCAGGCTCTGCCCCAAAAGCCTTCCGCTGGTGGCAAAGAGGGACCTGGCAACCCTACACTGCATTAATTTTTGGCATGGGAAGATGTAACCGTAAAATATAAGCCATTTTGTGCAACTATAAAAAGTGAGAAAGTATGATATAAATTATTTTATTTATAATATGACCTAAAAATTGTGGCAACCAATGCTTGCCCCAGTGCTAGAAGTATCTTAACCATCAGAAAAGTACAGAAGTCTTCACAAATATAATTATGAAGGATTAGATTATCATTTACATTCTGGAGTTTAGGAACTTTTTGAATGAGTAAAAAACTACCACATTAATAACAACAACACATTCCTGTCCACCAAGGAGTTTGGGTGTCCTCTATGAGGATTATCTCATGCTGTTTTCACAATGACTTTAGGAAGTAGTCAAGGCTGAGAGAGAATGTCTAGCCTAAGGTCAACTAGTCCTACTTGAGCAGGGCTCTGAATCTAGATCTCCTTATCCAACTCTAAAACACTATCAAGCACACCGCACTGGCTGATCTCAAACTATCCAAAATACAGTATTACTTTTAATAAATATATTTATTTGAAACAGAAACCTTCATGGGTAAATCAAGGTATTATACAATTAAAGTCACCTGTGGTGGGATTAGCATTACCAAATGCCAATTTATATTACTGTGCAAATCACTACCAAACACCAGTTGAAGAGAGGAGAGTGGAATTGGGAGCAAGAATTTTCAGATGTACATTTTCATTACCTGCTACAACTTGAAAGAAATATATATTACATTGTCAACAGTAGTTTTTATTTATTTCTTTAAAATAAAAAGCCCTTGGGATTACTGTAACATAAAACTCAGCACATCAATTTCTCTTATTTGTTTTATGCCGCAATATTTTTAAGTTTTAAATATAGAAGACAAATTTATGTATTTGGAGAAATTTCAGCTGATATTGTTAAGGAAGGGGTTACTCCCTCATATTAAGAGATTGCTCCATAATTTAAACACTGCTCATCAGTGTCTCTAAATACTGCCCTGATTCAGAGATCTTTGGGTACAGGGTTGACTAGGTAGGTAGTTTACCTTGTCAATAAGCTGTTCGGAGGAGAGAGCCCCTAGATTTCCTTGCCCCCAACACACAACTCACAAAGAGGAAATTGGCATTGCTAGAAATCACATTATCAATTTGGGTGGCAATACATGGAAACCTGTGAAGATTCAAGGGGTGGAGTGGAGTGGAGATAGAAGTGGAAGACACTTGTAATGGCAAAAAAAGTATAGTGAATCCTTCACAGGATCCTTGACTGCAAATGCCTGGTTTGGGGGGTGGTTGCTTTTTTGCCATCAAGTCACACCTGACTTATAGAGACCCCTGGTGTTCAAGACAAGAGACATTCAGAAAGTGGTTAGCCATTGCTTGCCTCCATGTCACAACCCTGGTATTCCTTGGAGGTCTCCCACCCAACTACTTGCCAGGGCTGACCCTGCTTAGCTTCTGAGATCTGGCGAGATCTGGCTAGCTATACCGTATATACTCGCCGCCCAGGCAGGAGGCCTCTGCCGGCCGCGCCGCCGCCGCCCGCGCTCCTGGGCGCCTTTCTCCGGCCGGTGGGGGCCTCCTGCCAGCCCAGGAAGGCCGCGCCGCCGCCGCCGCCACCGCTTCGCCGCCTTTCCAGGTAAGGGGCTCTTCCCCCTCCCCCCTTGAATGGCACTGGGGGTGGGGTAGGGTGGGGCGGGAGGGCCTGGGAGGCCGGCGGGAGGGCGACCTGGGGCAGGGCCCTGCGCTCTAAAATGGCGGCCACCATTTTAGAGCGCAGCATTGCCGGTAAAAGGAATTTCTTATTGACCCTCGGCTTATACGCGGGTCAATAAGAAATTCCCTTTTCTGGCCTCAAATTTGGGGGGTCGGCTTATACTCGGGTCGGCTTATACCCGAGTATATACGATACTTTTCATGAACTCACACGCAGGCTGTGGCCTGGTGGTTGTGAAGTAAGGCATATTGTTAGCTGTGGCCTGGTGGATGTGAAGCAAGGAAGATTTTTAGCTCTGCCTCAGACTAGGCCATCCGTGCATAGTTTAGATAAGGAATGCTGTAAACACCAAATCTGTGTGAGTCTTAGACCAGTGCTTGGCCAGCTACCTGCTTGCCATGCGGTTGTTTTGAGAGCAGGCTCAAGCCTAAAAATCAGCACCCACTTTTAGCTCTTTGGATTTCACTTGCTGAAGATGTCCCAGACCCAAACAACCCAGGAGTTCATCCGCTGTTGTTCCGGAGTCCCCAGCAGCTAAAGGGATGTTGTAAGTTTCTTTGCTTTGGTTTTCTTTCATGTATTACTGTGCTTGGAATGGCTTGTTAATCTTTTAATAACACATGAATGGATGCAACTGGCATCCATTTGGGTACCCTTCCAACCTGAAAGCAGAGCCTGACTGCTCCAACATCTGAAGTAAGACAGTCACAAGTATGGAGAAACCATAAGAGATACTTGAACTTTCAAATTGATCCAGAGTTGGCTCAAAATTCCCTCACAGCCCTAGAACAGAAGCCCTGATTTGTTTAAGGACACTACAATATGCGAAAACTGACTGAATTAGGGCAATTTTTGTAAACTCAACCTGCTACTGTTCTTATTTGCTCTTATTCATTACGGAGCAGAAAAAATATTGTAATGCTATTGTTCACATTTTAATCTAGCATGCATAAATGTGATAACTGTGGCATATGCTATCAAGTATGCTATGTCTTAACCAACATAATCAAAGGGTAATACTTGAGCTTTGAAAAGGCAAAGACGATCAAACTTTCTTTCTGTGCTAAAGAAGGTACAAGTCTAGAAATTCTGAATTTTCATGTATTCTTTGCATATGGTTGACTTGTGTAGAAACATTGGAGAACATTCAGACATATGTTCCTCTATAAACCCTCTGGGATTGAGAATATCCAATGTAGGGTTTCCAACCTCCAGGTGGAGCCTGGAAATCTCCTGGTGATCTCCTGGTGACAGAGATAAATGCACCCGGAGAAAATGGCCGCTTTGGAAGGTGGACGCTATGGCTTTATACACCATTTTAGTCCCTCCCCAATCCCTGCCCTCCTCAGACTTCACCTGAAATATCTCTAGGTATTTCCCTGCCTGGATCTGGCAACCCTAATACAATGGCCTTTGCTTAAAGAGGGACTTCAATGCCATAGAGTCCAATTGCCGAAGCGGCCATTTTTCTCCAGGTGAACAGATCTCTATCAGCTGGAGATAGTTGTAATAGCAGGAGATCTCCAGCTACTACCTGGCAGTGGGCAACCCCATTTGGGCCTCTACACTTCTGCACTAACCTGCCATCACTGGCAGCACCCTCCTGGACCTCTCCTGCAGAGACCCTTACCATGGCTACCACTTAAGAGCTGCCCTGTCTATTAATGTCCCTGAGGACCCCCAGTTTTGTCATGGCTTGTTCCCCCTTTTTCTGTACATGTATATACCTCAGTGTGGGCCTAGGACTGATAAGAGGAGCTTGAATTAAACTGATATAAAAAGGCAGTCCAATTGTCAAAGCAGCCATTTTCTCCAGATGAACTGATCTCTATCAGCTGGAGATCAGTTGTCATAACAGGAGATCTCCAGCTAGTACCTGGAAGTTGGCAACCCTATTCAAGGCTCAGCCTGTGGGTGCTCTGATCTTTTCCCACAGTCTGTCCTTCTCAGTTTTTGGTCTTTTATGTTGATAGCATCACTGTCTCAACAGGGCCTTCAGTTGTCTGGAAGCTAGGAACCACCTGGGAATCTCTTTGACAGATGGGCTGCGGGCTTCCACGGCCTTATACATGTGCTTTGCTGAACCAGAACTTAACCCGCTAACAGTAGAAATAGGATCTTTGACTAAACCTCTCTGTAATGCAGTTGCATAAATATCACTCACTGCAAGGTACGCAGTGGATGTTCCAGTAAGTGACAGTTTCTCTCTTTGTACTGTCTTGTCCCAGTGAGCACACAAGAGCCCCATGGCTGAGTCAGTCAGGTTCAGCCTTGGGGTTAAAAGAGGGCCTTGCAAAGTCGATTTGGAGGCTTCAGAGGATGCCTCAGCTCAGGGGTTCAGAGACTTTACCATGACACTTAGCTGAGACATCCCACTGGGGAAGAATCCTTTGGGGGTTTGGGAAGCTTTGGAAAAGAACAAATCACATGTCTTGCCCTTTCAGCTGTTTGTCAGGCAGGCAGCTGCCTGGAGGAAATGCTTGGCACAACAAACAATCTGGAGACAAATGCAAAGGGGAAGTGTTGCTTTGTGTGTGTGCGTGTGTGTGTGTACAAGCTGCAATTTTTTGTCTGCAACATCTGTCTGTGATTAAAAGATTAAGCACCCACCTTTGAAGAATCCTTGTCATCATATTACTAAAGAGAAAGATATGAGATGAGGATAATATGGGACTTTGGGGCGGGGGGGGGGGGAAGCAGGCATTATGGGAGACTGCATTCCAAGCTACTCCCAACTAGGGTTGTGCATATTGATAAACCCGAACCAAAATAAACCTGAAATTAGCCATTTTGACAATATTCGGTTGTTGATTTTAACAAATACCAAAACCTGGGAATAAAGCCAAATCAGATAGCTGATTGCTGAATCAGCCAAATAGGTATTATGCTTTTTTTTTAGCTTCGGCTTTCCCCAGGCTTTTTCCTATGGGAATTTTTTTAATGAGCCCTGGAGGAGGCATTTTTGGAGGTAGAGTTCCCATATTATCAGGGTAGTTTCAAGGGACTTTCCTTTCACAAACTCCGACGTTTGGTGAAGATTGGGTCAGAGGGTCCGATTTTATGGGGTATGGAGGGTCACCCCCCTCCTCCATAGAGAAGCATTGTAAACTTTACCATACTTCTAAGCTACCCTGAAAATTTGGGAACTCTATCTCCAAAAATGCCCCCATAGGAGCTTTGAAAAAATCCCCATAGACTATAATGGACCCAATTTTTTTCAGTAAACCCAGGAATAAAGCCGAAATACAAATTTACTGGTATGGGTATTCGGCTTATTCCAGGTTTACTGGAAAAATCGGGCCCAATAAACCCGAACTCGAAATTTATTGAATTTTTGTTTTGCACAACCCTACTCCTAACCATTGTACTCAAGTGAGGTGCTATAGGGCTCTTTTACAGAAGAGCATCTGATTGGCAGACTGAACTGGGGATGTGCTCCCAGTTGACCACTGGGTTCATCCTAAAATGAGATACCCTTCTAAGCCCATTGACTTCAACTGAGTGATGAGTTCGAAAGCTTCCACAACATTTGGTGTCATTTTGGTTGGCCCCAATAAAAGGTTTTAGAGTGATTTTGTTCCTTATTTTGGATTTTGAGTGGGCCAATATGGCTGTTTACAACTTTTTTTCTCCCAATTGATTTGTGTGTGTGTAAAGTGCTGTTAAGTCACAGCCGACTTATGGCAACCCAGTAGGGTTTTCAAGACATGAGAGTAACAGAGGTGGTTTTCCATTGCCTTCCTCTGCATAATGATCCTGGTATCCTTGGTGGTCTCCCATCCAAGGCTTTGTCAGTAGTGAATCTGCTTAGGATGGCACTGTAAATTTCTGAAGCGAAAGCAGCTTGCCATGGATAGCCATGTGTCAAGCTCAGGTAAACAGGATGGCCTGGCCACACATACCGCAGCTGTGGGAAGGGAGGCATTCTGTACAAAGCATGAGAACCAGGAGGCATGTGACCTGGGCCTAGTCAGACAGGTTTGGAGCAAAGTCAGGCTAAGATGGGCCTGACACCATGAAGTATCACCAGCCTGTTTGAACCTCCTCAGTATTTGCAGCCAAACTTCATGTGAGATGAAAAGAAAAAGGGAAATCTAATTCAGAAATCTGAGCTTAGATACTGTTTGCTTTGCTCCACCATCCCCTACTGCTTTCCACATTAAATTTGATTCTGGGAAGTCCTAACCAGCAGCTTTAGTGCCCCATATAAATGCATTAGAGGAAGACAGGCAGTGAGGGACATGTTGATCTCAGAATGAACAGATCCAGACGAGAAAGGAAGTAATTACTCTTTAAACCTTAATAATAATCAGAGTGCTAACTCATGGGAAAATCTGGTGACTTATGGGGTGCTGGAATCACATGAATGCACTGAATGGATAGCACGTGCCCCCTGCTCTCCGAATTAGCTGCTTCATTAGCAGCAGCTCTGCTCAGCCAGGGAAAATAATTAAAGTCTGCAGCCGGGCGTGCATGGAAGGAAGCAGCCGTGTTGCGGCACTAGGAGAATGCTGTTCCTCCATGTAAGGCTGGCAAATTAGATTTTATCTTTCCTTTTATTTTATCATGTGGTGGGAGAGATGTTAAAATAAGCTTCTTTAAAGCAGATGTGATTCGTTTTTTTGGGGGGGGGAATGTAACAGTGCTACCTTAGAACAGTTGACTATATGTCTTGCAGCCCCAGTCAATGAACAGAGGGATGGTCCCGTCTTATTAGGAAAATCATTCATTCTACTGTGTTGCCAACACAACACTCAATGAAGATTGTTGTGGCCCAACCATTGATCCTTCAGTCTTCAAGTCCAACTGCATTCCAAGGGGAGGAACTTCAATGCCAGAGTCCTGTTGCCAAAGCTGCCATTTTCTCCAGGTGAACTGATCTCTATCAGCTGGGGATCAGTTGTCATAGCAGGGGATCTCCAGCCACCACCTGGAGATTGGCAACCCTAACTATCATCAAGCGGCTCTCACTAATCACTTTTCAATTCTAATGAGGCACATGCTTATTATACCAGTGCAAAAGCTGTAAATTACTGGGCAGTGTTTTGTTAAGGGCGTGGAAAACAATGTGATTGCATGGTGTTTTGTTCACACTTAGAATGTAAAAATTAGATCTCATGGGCCATGCTAGTTCACTCAAAAAATGAAACAGAAGCAATAGAAAAATTAGTTCACTCAAAAAAATGAAACAGAAGCAATAGAAAAATTAGGACTAAAAGCCACAGCTAGATATTCAATTTTACTTTAAAATTAATTTTCTCAGGATTTGATCATAGATCTGCAATGTAAAATAACCACAGCAAGTAATCTTATGTTTTGGTAATTCCAAGAAGTACAAAGTATCCGAAAATGTCAGTCGTTTTTGTGTACAAATGTTGGAGCTTCACCAAGTAGCACTGACCCATCTCAGTTGTCAGCCTTTTACTCTCAAAAGTATAGGCAGAGGTACCTGAATTCCTGGTCTGGAATGACAGGCCCCAGAGTGGAATGACATTTCACTCGAGGGCAATCAATCTAGTGCCATAGCTCTGATTCTATTTCTATGGGCCATCATTCCACTCTGGGGGCTGTCATACCTGGCCCAGAGCAGTGTGTCTGGGCCCCAAGATTTTCATTCAAAATCCATTCCACATTTTCATTACAACTTTTTTGTGCTGTAATGTATTTCAATGAACCTATGCAAGTCAATTGCCGTTCCTGGCTCCCATTATATCCAGTGGACCAAGTCTCACCCATTGTTCTCAATGGGCAATCTTGTCCTTCATTTTAGTACATCCCACTTTAGCTGAAGCTCTGACAGCACCAGCAAATACATGTCATGTATGTCCTCCCAAGTATGCAGCAGCAAAATGCTGTGATGAGGCCGCAGACAGATGAGGCAGAGGAAAGCTGGGGAGAGGAGAGGGGGGAGGGAGAGTGCAGGGCCAGTGCTACCATTAGGCGAAATAGGCAGTCGCCTAGGGCTCAGACCTCAGAGGGGTGCAGAACTGGCCTGAGGGATACAGTTTTAAACAGATTAGTTTCTTGAAAAAAAATGCAACTGAACATTGTGCCTGGCAATATCTGGGAATGGCTAGTCATTGCCAGTGACAAAGGCTTGATTGCTCTAGACTGGATTAGGAATAGGAAGGAGAATAGAATTCAGAGGTGAGGCAGATCAGAAACAATGTCTAGGCACTTGTAGCTAACTATTGGAGCACTGGGCTATATGACTGGAAATGAAGGGAGGACTGGAAACGATCTAGCAGGGTGAGTCAGAGGGCTACTTGATGAGATTATGGTGTCCATTTGAATGGAAATAATTCACAGTGGGTAGCCGTGTTTGTCTGCAGTAGTAGAAAAGGGCAAGAGTCCAGTAGCACCTTAAAGACTAACAAAAATATTTTCTGGTAGGGTATGAGCTTTCGTGAGCCACAGCTCACTTCTTCAGATACAGCTAGAATGTGAATCCATCTGTCTTTAAGTAGAGGAGAGTGAATTCATCTCTCCCCTGGACATCACAGACTCTTCTGCATACCACACCTAATCCCATCACGCCTGCTATTCACTCTCCTCTACTTAAAGACAGATGGATTCACATTCTAGCTGTCTCTGAAGAAGTGAGCTGTGCCTCACGAAAGCTCATACCCTACCAGAAAATATTTTTGTTAGTCTTTAAGGTGCTACTGGACTCTTGCCCTTTTCTACTACATTTGAATGGAGTTGATGAGATTTGGCAAGGTATGTCTGGTTTACTGCAGGAGAGCTAAAGGAATGCTAAATAGGTTCATCTTTGTCTCTTTGTCTCTTGGTGTTCCAAGGAACACCAGGTGTTCCTCCCAGGAGAAGCATGGTAAAACAAGTCTGGACATCGTCCAGTCGGCTTCTGCAGCATGGCACAAACAAGATGAATGCCAGGAGACCCCTGTTTGTCTCTGGCTATACAGAAGTGTTCCATCCCCGGGACTAGCTCAAGTCCTGAACACCTTGTAAGACATCCCAGGGTAGCCTAGGGCTATTAGCATACAACAAGAAACTGGAGGATGTAACACTCCATATGCCTTAATTTTGAGTTGCATTGTCATAACTAATTGAAATTGCTTTTATTTGGAAAAGCTTTTTGGTGGCCAGAGCAATGTCTGTGGATATCCGCACACTACACACTTTTGTCCATTTTGCATCAGTGTGTCATGACTTACCCAATGGCTCCTGGGTATAATAGTTTGATGAGGACGAAGATAATTTTCTGTAAGAGATCCTTAGTGTGTCCTTCCTTACTTCCCATCTTCTCCAAGCTTTACCTTGCTAACCCAGTCTGTTTGTGGGAAAATATCACTCAGAACTCCTTCCTTGCAGGTGCCCACGTTTTTGTGATGTAAGTGCAACTGAGCCCTCCTCAACTTGACTCTCTGAGGGAGTCTCATGAGACTCTCGTTTCCCCTGCAGCATCAACAGAAGAACAGCATCAAAGAACAACAACAGAGGAAACACAAGCAATGCTGAATATTAACACTGATCTCACAGAAACTGACCATTCCAACCTTCACATTTGTGGCCAAATGCCCAATTGGGATCCAGTATGTGAGTAGGACTTGCTGTTAGTCAAGTCAAACATATGAAGCTGAGCTGTTATTTTCTTCCCTTTAAAGGACAGCCCTGCATTTCATGTTCACACTGCAAAATTACATCTGACGTGTAATTTAAAAAACCCAAGATGCCTTGATATAAAGCCTTACTCCAGTAAATGGGATCAAACAGCAGGGCATTTCCATTTGACAGAATGGATATTTCCAGTTTTAATATTACATTAACTTTTCCTCCCTTTGCCTCTCATGGATTTTTCATTCATAGGCAGCAGTGCTTGGCTGATAACTGGAGCTGGAAGTCTAGCGGAAGGTTTCGCAGGAGTACACAGCGGTTTCAAGGCTTCCCTTTTGGGGATGAGAGGGCTCCTGATACAGCTGGATTACTTCCTTCCCCCCCTCGCCTTTTTTACTTTCTTACCTTCCGTTGCTCCCTGCTGGGAACTTAGCCTTTAAGTGCATGGTCTCCACCTTTGACCCGTCACATCTCTTCTTGTAGGTGTAGCACTTGACCTGCAATCAGTGTACTCAGGTTGTCAGGATTTATCTTTAAGAAATTCCAGTGACCTCATCACTGAAGGGTGATGTAGCTTTAAGTGGATAATAACTGCAAGGAGACCCAAGTCTAGTACAGACAAAGTCTAAATCATCTGTGTAGTTTTTGCATCCCTTGCTTCACACAGGCCTACCTTGGCTGAGTGGGCAGTAAAAGGTCTCTTTTCTTTTTCAATCCATGCATAGTACTGTTGAGTGTACAGCTGGGTCAATTAGAAACTTTGGCCTCATTCAAACAGTGCTTCTCAATCCCAGTCCAGAAATGAAGTCCAGAAGGGTACCATGATCAATGGTATCAAAAGTCGCTAAGAGGTCCAGGAGAATCAACAGAGTCGCACTCCCTCTACTTGAAGTCGTCCCATCACTGCACATTCAGTCACCTTGAGATTGGTTGATAGTTATTGAGATCTCCTAAGTCTCAAACTTCTAAGGATCCAAACTGAAAAGCTTCCTGAGCAGCAGGACAATTCAGCCCCCTGGCATCATCTGTCCCTGTCACTGCTAATGTAGAGTCCAAGTCAGAATGGATGTGAGAGATTTTATCTGCAAGGTGCTGAGCAAAAGAAGAAGAGTTGGTTTTTATATGCCGACTTTATCTACCACTTAAGGAAGAATCAAACCGGCTTACAATCACCTTCCCTTCCCCTCCCCACAACAGACACCCTGTGAGGTAGGTGGAGCTGAGAAAGCTCTAAGAGAGCTGTGACTAGCCCAAGGTCACCCAGCAGGCTTCATGTGTAGGAGTGGGGAAACCAACCCGGTTCACCAGATTAGAGTCCACCACTCATGTGGAGGAGAGGGGAATCAAACCCGGTTCTCCAGATCAGAGTCCACCACTCCTAATCACCGCTCTTAACCACTACACCGTGACCACACTGGTTCTCAATGGTCACAGTGGGCCACTGAGCAGTCTACCTCCTCCTGAAGGCCATACCCCAGGACCTCTCTGACTACATGGAATAACTCCATTGGCCTACACTGGGCACACACAATGGTGGAAGAAAAGTGTAGTTTCTTAGCCTGCCCTAGGATAACAACAGTCAGAGTACATATAGCAGGGCGGGGAAAGTGGGACTGTGTGTATGCGCCTTTACTTTGTCTGCTTGCTCAATCAGTTGCTATGCAAAAAATGTACATGGATGTTTTTAATACATTTTTTATTATTTTGATAGTTGGAAGTTTGTTCTCCAAAACCACATTAAGCCCCACTTGAACATGTTACTAAAGGGTTCCAAGGAAAGGGAGGTGGTTGGTCAATAAATTGCTAGAGCCCCGGAGTGCACAAGTGTGGCATGCCATCCCTGTGGTAGCTAATCAGAGTGAGCAGGAGAAATGGGCATGAGACAGAGCCTGTAAATGGTGACGTGGATGGAGTGCCAGGGGAACTGGCCCTCTTAGCAGGAGATACTCTAAATGACCAGCTGATGGCAGTGAAGATACCCAGAAAGAAACGAAGAACCCCTTTGGTAGTCGGGTGAGCTCAGGAGAGCGGTGCACCATTGGGTAGAGACCTGGGATAGCTTCTGAGCATCTTGACCTCTCAGAGGGCCCAAAGTTGGTTTGGATATCTCCCCCCTACCAGATGCCTCAGGGTGCTTGCCAATCTAAACTGACCTCAAGAACATAATGTACGTCAAGAACATAACTCACATTAGAGCCTAACCAGCGTCTCTGAGGCCAGGCTTCTCTGAGCCAATTTGAGAAGAACTAAACAAATTTCTGCTTAGCCTCCAAACAACCACCTGAACCCCCCATTGCTCTGTCTTCACTGGCAAAAGCCTATCATTGAGGGCTGGGCAAGCTTTTAAGAAGCCTTCCCTCATTGTCCCTCTTGGATGAGCTGCATGAGGCAGCAAGCTTGTGTGCCTCTCCCAGTAACCATGTGTCCCTTTCAATGAATATTGGAATATATATTGATAGAAGACTATTACTTCTCATTAGAAGGTTATACACCTCCACAAGTTGTCAAGTTAAGTGCACCCTGCTAGGCAAGTTATTCCCCAAAATTACCATCAATAAAGGGGTTAAACAGGGCTGCTTCTTAGCTCCTTACTTATTCAACCTCTTCTTAAATGATTTGGCCCCCTTTTTAAGAGTGGTTGATGGCCATTGTCCTAAACTCAGTTCTGTTTATGTCCCCCTTTTGTTATATGCTGACGATGCAATCCTACTGTCACGCACAAGGGTTGGCTTGAAGCAATTATTGAACTGTTTTCATGAATATTGTGTCCCTTTCAAAAGAGTGATAGGAGGAAAATGGCTTCAACAATGGTGGGAACCATGCTTGCAAGGCTCTTGGAGCACAGCAACAGCCTTCCAAGAGGTATCTCTCCCACTGGCTCCAGTGCACTGGTGGGATTAGACGGCCAGGTGCTGAAACCCAAGAGCTCTCAGGATACCTCCCCTAAATTGTCCTACCTGGCAACTCCTCATGTTGGTTAAGTAGAAGCAATAATCTCCCTCCCCAATACCCAAAGGCAAATGTGTGCACAATAACATAGGCTGCCAGATAGGGATGCCAACTCCTGGTTGGGAAAACACGGGTGGAGCCTGGTGAAGGAGGGGACCTCAGCAGGGTATAATGCCATAGAGTCCACCCTCCAAAGCAGCCATTTTCTCCAGGGAACTGATCTCTGTAATCTAGAGATCAGTTGTAATTCCGGGAGATCTCCAGGCCCCACCTGGAGGCTGGCGACTCTATGCCAGGATTATTCCTGAACAGCATGCAGGAAGTAAGGATGCACAATCCCTGCCCAGGCTGGTTTGGAGGGGATGGGACCATTTTAACCACAATAGCTTCATGGAACCTCCACTTTCACCAGCAGCATATCTCTAACTACCAGCAGTGGGGGATGAACAACTGTGGGGTGGGTATCATCTTCAGGCATTTTGGGAAGTTTCCAATAGCTCCAGGCTGGCTTATTGGAAAGAGAAAGCTTGGTCTGCTCTTGGGAGGCAGTTCTTCTTACATTGGTGGATATTTTCAGTGAGGCATTTTTCTTTCACGCTGTTTTATAAACGCCATTCTGCAATGTAGTAACTTGTTCCAGTTAAATCACCAACATGTGCCTTGAATGTTGACTGAAGGCCTTGGAAATTGCAGGGCTCTTTAATAAATTTATAGACATAAAATTGGTACCCTTGGGGCAGACTTCAAACATGGAATATTTCAGCCTCCAAACTTCACATGTTTCAGGAATTTGTGAGATCTGGAAAGTGGAGAGCTACAACGGCATCTTAACTCTAGTCAGAAGCAACCATTTGTGTGCTGATTAGCCTCATTCTCTTCTCTGTTCTCCATTTTATCTCCCTTGACAACCTGACTCTCTGATTGTCCTTGACCCTAGCAAGATCATTGGCAATCTCATATCTAAAAGAAAACCAAGAATAACAAGATGCTCTGGCCTGATTAATGGAGAAAACCCATTAACAGTTTAAAAATGCTAACGTTCCCTTAGGATTCTCCTCTATTGATCATTAGCGAACACAGATTTCGCCAAGTGAACATTGCAAAAAAGTCTGCTTTTTATGTTCCAATTTTCATGAGAGAATGCAACCAAGTTTCATGAACAGACCAGAGTTCTGTTCAAAGTAGGGACCTGGAGATCTCCCAGAATTACAACAGATCTCCAGACAACAGAGATCAGTTCCCCTGGAGGAAATGACTACTTTGGAGGGTAGACTCTATAGCATTATACCCCACTAAGATCCCTCTTCTGCTCAAACTCAACCTTCCCCAGGCTCCATCCTTCAAATTTCCAGGAATTTCCCAACCCAGAGCTAGAAAGCCTAATTCAAAAGATCAGGGTTGTTGTTGTTGTTGTTGTTTTAAAAAAACTTTCTCTCCACTCTGTGCAGTCACTCGGTCAGTGTTCACAGAGTTTTTCGGTGGCTGCGCCTGTTTTATGGAACAGACTTCCAGAAGAGATGAAGAAGTTAAATTGTGTTAAATAGTTAAATCGTGGAACTCCATGCCCCAGGATGTAGTGATGGCTGCCAACATGGAAGGCTTTAAGAGGGGAGTGGACATGTTCATGGAGGAAAGGGGTATTCATGGCTACTAGTTAAAATGGATACTAGTCATGATGAATACCTATTCTCTCCAGAATCAGAGGAGCATGCCTATTATCTTAGGTGCTGTGGAACACAGGCAGGATGGTGCTGCTGCAGTCGTCTTGTTTGTGGGCTTCCTAGAGGCAACTGGTTGGCCACTGTGTGAACAGGCTGCTGGACTTGATGGGCCTTGATCTGATCCAGCATGGCCTTTCTTATGTTCTTATGAAGCCCTACACCTTGATGGTGTTCCAATAGGGGTTGCAGATCCGAACTCTCCAAGGGGGCTTTTACATGTTCCTTTCGTTATAGTTTACTATTAGTTTTATTTAGAATTCGTTTTTGAGTGTTTTTAGCATTATTATTTTTTTGCATGGGCCCCACTTGTTGAGAGAAAGACGGACTTATGAATGCTGTAAATAAATAAATAAAAACACTCAGGATAAATAAACACTCAGGATAAATAAAACACTCAAGACAAAAGAGACCCCCTCACCTCTGCAGGAGTATATCGTATACCTTGCAGCTGTGGAGAAGTTTACATCGGGACCACAAAACGCAGCATACAAACAAGGATAAAAGAACATGAAAGATACTGCCGTGTCTTGGCCAACCTGAGAAATCAGCAGTGGCTGAACATGGACTGACACAAATAGGGCACAGGGTCTTATTCCAAGACACTGAAAGACTGGACAATTCTACCAACTATTTTGTCAGATTGCACAGAGAAGCCATTGAAATTCATAAACATCAGCACAACTTTAACAGAAAAGAGGAGAGTTTAAGAATGAATAAGGCTTGGCTTCCTGTTCTAAAAAACCTCCAGACTAACAAAGACAACATTCAACAATAGCCATGCAGATTAGCTTTGGATTACACACATTAACAGATCACTTCAGGATACAATGGTTCCATATTAACATACCATATCATCATTAGCACATTATCTTGATACTTACAGGACAATGATTAGCACATTACTTTTGCAGGACAATACTCAGCTCAAACCCAACCCCTTTCTGACTATATATTACTCTTCCTACACCCTTGACACTGAGAGACACTGTCCTTCAGTGTTACTCCTCTGAAAATGCCTGCCACAGTTGCTGGCGAAACGTCAGGAAAGAAAATTCCAAGACCACGGTTACACAGCCCGGATAACCTACAAGAACCAATGAACTCTGACCGTGAAAGCCTTCAACAATACTCAGGATAAAACTTCAGCTTTTTCCTGAACACAGGGACAAAATCTGATAGAAATGTTACCCTTTAAAATTGATGTCTATTTCTGTGTCAGTAACAGATAAATGGCATAAAAATGCCACCAAAAAAGCAAACACAAACAGGAAAAGTGCCAAAGAAACAAATCAGGATGAAAACAGCCTTCCCAACCATACAAGAAAATTAAAACAATTGTTTTAAAATACATATATTTGTACATTCTAGTTTTAGCATCTTTGCTATGATGTGACATTTTCATGGATTTCTCTCTCTCTCCTAGCACAAGGCAAGTTTCCCCCACCTTACTCCAATTCCGTTACCTGGAAATCACTCCCCCTCCCCCGAAGAAAAATAGTTGTTATTAAAGGACTTTACATTTGTTTAAAAGTTGTCATTTGCAAATGCTAAGCATTTTAAAAAGTGAGGAAATGACTGGCTAAGGACTTCATCTATCTTGCTTACCCACTTTATAAACAAACACATTTATTTTCATCAGGTGTGGAAACTTGAATATGCCATCATAGCTCTGCAAATTTAATCTTCCAATTAAATATAGTATATATTAATCAAACAGCTTCAGGGGAAAGCTCAAAGAAGTGAGCACTTTAAGCCAGGGAGCATAAATAAACATAAGCAGTAATGAGTAGGGTTGCCAGGTCTCTCTTTGCCACTGGCGGGAGGTTTTTTGGGCGGGGCCTGAGGAGGGCAGGGTTTGGGAAGGGGTGGGACTTCAATGCCATACAGTCCAATTGCCAAAGCGACCATTTGCTCCAGGTAAACTGATCACTGTTGGCTGGAGATCAGTTGTAATAGCAGGAGATCTCCAGCTAGTACCTGGAAGTTGGCAACCCTAGTAATGAGCCAGTGAGTGAGCCCCAAGAGTGAAGCCACCTCAAAAGTCCTTAATGCCTCGGGGTCAAGGTAGCTAAAGGACTGCCCGTTCTGGTCCTGTCCTGCTCTCTTGTTATGATCTTTATCTCAAGACTTCATCTCTGTGCCACCATCCACAGAGGTCAGGCAGGTGTCCACTAGAGACAGGGTAGGGTGCTGAATAAAGCACTTCCAACCAACTTTCAATGCCCTTTAGCGATTGTTTGCAAGTGGAGTTTGCCATTTCACACAGACCTTTTCCACAAATAGGTCTTTCTGCTAGTTTTCCCCATGGCTAGATCAGAAGCCACAGCTCCAAATTGGCTGCTGCCTTTCCCCACAGAGGCATTTTTCTGCGGAACTTAAAGCCTTGGCTTCAAATTCCAGCCGCTGTATGTCATCCACCACCTCATTGTTAGACAAGAAAAAAATAAAGAAGGGAGGGGATGTCCTTAAGGCAAAGTACAGTGGACAAGTAGGGGCACGGGGCACAAAGCAGGAATGATTAAACTTGTTTACAAAGACAAAAAAAAGGGGAGACAGATTCAAAGAGAAGACTTCTCTAGACAAGGACAGGGGCTCAAGAGCTTCTGAGGACACAGAATCAGCACCACAGAGATGTGTGGGTGGAATGCAAGGGACAAGAGTATGAAAGGCAGAGGAAGCAGGAAAGGGAATGACACAGTCAAGGAACACCCCCTGGGGATGAAGAGATCAGAGGAGAAACAAAAGGGAGAAATAGGAGATGAGTTTTGCTAGAAGGGGGGATGCTGAACAGGATATCAGGAGTCAAGCAGACTTAACGGGAATATTGAGATAATGGGGGACACATAAGACACAGGATGGCAGGGGCTCTGAAGGGGGAAAATATGAAGGGGGGAGTAGTGATTAGCTCTCGTTCCTTCCTTAGGACTATGAGGATTAAATGCAGATGGCTAGGCATGCAAGTGAAAGAACCGGGAGGCAGAGGGGAGGCTTAAAGGAGAAACAAGGAGGGGATATATGGGATGCTCTAAACTAAAAATGGAATGGTCGAGAGGATGAAAAGTGAGGAAAAGGAGGAGATAAATAAAGAATCAACATGATGGTCTGGAAGGAGTGGGGGGTATGAAGAGGGAGGAATATATCGGGACAGCCAAACAATTTTACTTTGTCATTGATGGGCAATTTGGGGAAAAGGGAAGGGAGGGTAGAGTGTGGAGCAAAGGAACAGGGAGGTGGGGTTTGCGTGAAATGGTGGTGATGCTTGGGAATGGGCAGAACAGATTGAAGAATTCCCCACTAGAAATACAGCGAGTGGAAATCGGCCAGAAAAAACTCAAGGGAAAATCACATCTGGAAAAAGCAGGGAATCCCAGTACAATCCCCGAACCTGCAGCAAAAGCAGCCAAGGCAAGTCTGGATAGCCAACCAAAGCTCAAAGTTTGAATGGCTGGACTCACAGGAAATACCTTGTGTGGAAACAGCCTCAGTAAAATCCAGTTGCAAAGTGCATTGAAAGTGCATTATTCAGCCGATATGAAAGTGCCCTACTAGATGGACCAGTGGTCTGATAAGCAGGGTTCATATATAATAGTGCTGAGTGTATTCCTCCTTGTCAGATTAGGACCTCATGATAAGAAGGAAGCTGAAGGAACAGACTGTATGAGCAAAAAGATTTAAAATTAAAATCAGTGAAAAATACACTGAGTACTAGCTTTGTGTGTCATATCTGAATTCAAAGAGAATTTGGCTGCTTCAGTTTCTGGGTATTGTTTATAATGCAGCCGCAGAGAAGCTCCATAAAATTTCATGAGGAAATCCAAATGGTTCTTTAAATTTTGTTGATAAGTTATAAACTCAGCTCATGTTCCACCGACATGAAACTTCAGCACAGTCTAGAGGGAAGTATGCCAAAGTACTTTTCCAGATGTAAATAGAGTAGAGGAAAAACACATTATGTCTGATTGGAACAAAATGAAAATAAATTGGATATTGTTATTCAAGCCTCTGGGCTTTGGCATTCAATTTCACAAATAAAAACAATACAGGTGGCAAGAAAAAGCACTGAATTTTAAGATTTCACTGGTTATTTATTCCGTATTTTCATATAGCCAATCAATAAAAAAGCAAACTCTGCTACATCATGGCCCTTGTTCCTTAGACGAAAACTACAGCTCAGTTTCCCACAATCTTAGTAAATAAATTGCTGTGATTTCTTTGGTGGTGGTGGTGTTGTAGTAGTAGTAATAGTAGTAGTAGTAGTAGTAGAAGAAGAAGAAGAGTTGGTTTTTATATGCCGACTTTCTCTACCACTTAAGGGAGACTCAAACTGGCTTACAATCACCTTCCCTTTACCTCCATACAACAGGCACCCTGTGAGGTAGGTGGGGCTTAGAGAGAGTGACTAGCCCAAGGTTACCCAGCTGGCTTCGCGTGTAGGAGTGGGGAAACAAATCCAGTTCACCAGATTAGCCTCCGCCACTCATGTGGAGGAGTGGGGAATCAACCCCGGTTCTCCAGACCAAACTCCACCACTCCAAACCACCGCTCTTAACCACTACACCATGCTGGTGACCTGTAGTTAGTTGGCATCCTGTACTTTGCAAGTAGAGCCAGGAAAAGCCAAAAAAGATGCAACTCCAAGAAGACGAGGTCATAGCAACTGCACTGGAGACCATAGCAATGCCACCCACATCCACTGATCTTGCAGTGGCATGGCAACAACACCATCATACCAGCCATATAAGGAAACAGCCAATTAATGCATGCCAACACCAGCAGCATACTTCCCTGACATCACCTTGCTCCCACCCACCCACAGAACCAAACAAGGGAAGGAACAAAGGAACTCCAACACCTCCACTGTATGGAGGTCTGTGGTGTGACCAACAGAAGCCCTGTAGCTTCTATAATCCTAGGAAGCTCTGCAGATAGAGGGTTCAAATTCCTTCTTGCAAATACATACCCTTTTGACAGGCTGACGCACAGGGAAGGAAGCATGGGCAATTTGACCATATCATCTACATCCCAGGGAGGGTATCCTGAAAGAGAAACAAAAATGTGTCACTATTTCAATTACAGTATAAAACACATGTTCGAAAACATGTGCACAACCACCCTAGTCACATGAAAATGAGCAGAACCACAGATTAGGATGAATATGCCTATAGTGGAATAGGTGGAAATTGTTTTAATCTCATATTGTCAAGACAAATAGTTACAATCTTCTTAAATCTTGCCCTCTCTCCCTCTCTCACCCTGCCTACAGAGGTGAGACAGGTGGTGATCAGAGACAGGGCTTTTCAATGGTGGCACCTAACTTTTGAGATGCCCTCCCCTTGATGCTCTCCTGGCATCTTCTTTACTTTCCTCCAGGTGACAGGGAGAAACATTTCTTTTTACCTGGGCATCTAACTAAGAGGTTCCAGTTCTCTGGCTGTTTTATTATATATTTATTTATTTTTCAAAAAAAGAACAACTACACATCATTAAACCAATTAAAACCAGAATTAAAATGCATGCAAAGGCATAAAAACAACAATTAAAACATTGGGTAGGAAGGAGGGATTTCTAATGGAATGCCAAACAAACCAAGACACAGACGGCAACAGAAGGGGACAGATGAATCTCCCTGGGGAAAGAATTCCAGAGTTTGGGGGCCATGACTGAGAAGGCCCTCCTGGGTTGCTACCTACCTAATCTCAGAATGTGGGCGCACCTGACGCAAAGCCTCTGAAAATGTTCATAGTGGTCAGGTAGGTTCATACGGGAGTAGGAGATCTGCTTCTGACCTGAAGACTGTTTTATCAATATCATTTTAGGCTGGCCAGTGTTAGTTTTATAATATTTTTATGCTGGTTGGTTTTATTTTATTGTTTTAGTTGTGAGCTGCCTTGAGAAGGAGAGGCAGCACACACATTTTCTAAATAAATATATAAGTGAACATGCATTGACATCAATTTCATCAACACTTGGCTAGTCTACCCTATTTGTAAACAAAAGAATTAAATAGTAAATGTCTGACAAATTCAAAATAAGCAACTCTTAGCATTAATCAGTCACCCTTCTAATCAGTTAGGCCCAACAGTTCTAGCTTGAAACTTTTCATCCTTTTCTCACCCACAAAAGTTATATCAACAAGTGGCAATACCTCTACGGTTCTTTTTCATCTAATAAAACATTGATGTCTCTGAAAATAAGGACGTTTTCTCAAGCTCTCTATGATTTATGGGACGTAAAGAACCATTTCTTTGTGTAAACAGAGAAAAACAGAACCTTGTGCCATAGCCTACCCCCTAAAAATGCTGCTTGAATCCAGAGATGACATCCCTTGAATGGTTTCTTTCATTAAAACTAGCAAACAAAACAAGCCAGACAACTGGAAGGCAGCCTCCCTGCCTGCCATATATTGTAATTGGTTTTGCTGGAAACAAAACAAAACCCCACTCCCTGGAACCCATCCAAGAGAGTCGTGGAAGTAGAACCAGGAAAAAAAAAACAAGAACAAAACTGCAAAGGTGACAATGTTTGCTAACTCCTCTGCCTCCATTAGCACATTGGCATGAAAAAGTGTTTGAAACAAAAAAGGATTTCTTGCCACTAATGTGTGTTTTCCTGATTCATTCCACTCAGCGCAAGAGCAGCATTTATGCAGACCCAGACAAGGCTCAGCTGATTCATGGAGCCAACTTCCTTTGGAGAAGTTGGGTGATGCTTGTGGATCCAGCACATTTATTAGGGAAGCATGAAGGGCCTGGTGTGGCCAGGTTTAATGGCATTGAAGAGTTTGCAGATTGAGGAGAGGCTTCTGATGGGAATGTTGCCATTTTGGAAGATGGCAGGTTGGAGGAATTATGCTGGACTGTGAAAGCCTAAAGCAAAGGTCTGGAATCCATGCCCTATGAGGAGAGACTTAAGGAGTTGGGTTTGTTTAGTCTGGAGAAGAAAAGGTTAAGGGGTGACATGATAGCCATGCTTAAATATTTAAAGGGATGCCATGTTAATGAGGGAACTAGCTTGTTCTGTTGTTTCAGAGACTAGGACACGGAGTAATGGATTTAAACTAAGAGAAAAGCGATTCCACCTAAAGATTACAAAGAACTTTCTGACAGTGAGGGCAGTAGGGCTGTCGATTCAGTTCAGCCCGAACCAAAAAACAGCCGAATTTCCCCCGATTCGGCGGTTTTTTGGTTCAGATTGAGCCGAACTCAAAAAAGGGGGGAAACGGGGAGCCGAATTCAGCAAGTTCGGGGTGTTCCCGAATAAATTTGGCGAATTCAGGCCCTTTAAACAGATCTGCGCCTTCCAGCTGGAAGGCGCAGATCTGTTTTTCCCCCGCGCGCCTTCAGGGAGCTTCCCTGAAGGTGCGTGGGGGTCTTTAAACAGATCTGCACCTCCCGGCCGGGAGCACAGATCTATTCCAAGCCCCTCCCCTGAAGGCGCGGGGGGGGGGCTTCAAATAGATCTGTGCCTCCAGGCCGGGAGTCCTGGGAATAGGGGCGGCGGGTCTTTAAACCCCTCTGCCCCCCTGCGCCTTCACGGGCTTCCCTGAAGGCGCGTGGGGGGCCCTTTAAACAGATCCGCCAGAAGATATAGAGGAGCATCCTCAGATCTACCATAGCCTTGGAATCTTTAGATGGCAAAGGACTTTTCACCTATTTGCTAATGTATTTAGTAGCTGGAAAGACAGGACAGTTTTGGAGATCATTGATTCCTAGGGTCGCCATGAGACGGAAGCAACTTGACTGCACTTAACACACACACACAGCTGGAAATGTTGTCCACTTTTCTAAAGTGTAATGTATTATCTTTCAAAAAGAGATTACAACTCTCTGACAGTGTGGGAAGAAGAAGAAGAGTTGGTTTTTATATGTCGACTTTCTCTACCACTTAAGGAAGCATCAAACCGGCTTACAATCACCTTCCTTTCCCCTCCCCACAACAGACTTGGTGGAGTGTATAGATGTGAATAAATAACGTCATTAAATATTACATTTGACACAGATGTAATTGAAATTTGTTCTTCTTGAATGGGTAACAGTAGGGAAATACAAATGCATTTATCTATTGTTGATATATTCCCTAATATAGAGCAGTGCTTTGCTGTGATTGTGAACAAACTGAGTTAATGAAGGGTATGACTAGAGGTGATTGCCCAAAATGGATGTTTTAAAATTTATTCAATGCAATAAAATGATGTACATAATAAAAGAATATACACAATAGGTGTATGGCTGTGACTCAGTGGTAGAGGATCTGCTTGGCATGTAGAAGTTCCCAGATTCCTTCCCCGGCATCTCCAATTAAAGGAACCAGGCAAGTAAGTGATGTGGAAGATCTCTACTTGAGACCCAGGAGAGCCGCTGCTGGTCTGAGTAGACAATACTGAGTTTGATGGGCCAAAGGTCTGATTCAGTATAAAACAGCTTCATATGTTCATGTGTCTATCTGAATCATAAAAACATGTGAAACTATGGACTTTGTTTCTCACACTTTGCACCAAGATCCATTCTGCACAATCTTTGACCATCGGTCTGATCTGGAAGCACCTCTGTTTTTCTGGTAGGCTGTTTCACCAGAGTGTGGGACTCTTCCTTTCCTCAGCCAGTCATGAATTTTAGGGTTATTGTTTTGCTTCCAATTCCTAGCAAAGGCCAATCTACCTGTTGCAATCATATGTAAAGCTACTGCTTGAAGATTTTTAGGCATTTCAGCTTCACAATTTAACAGTAAGATCTATGGCTTATAAGAAATTGTCTCTCCAGCCCTACTAATATAATTTCCACTATTTGTTTCCAATAATCTGTAACCTATTTGAATATCCACCACATGTGGAAAAAATTGGATTTCTCTACTTCACAAAACCAGCGCTTACTGTTTCCAGTTTCATAGAACTTTGCTAGCCTAAAAGAAGTTAGATACCATCAACAGAACGTTTTCGTAAGATTTTCCCTATAAGAATGAGGTTCCGTATGTAAATATATCTCTCCACTTTTTAAATCTAAATCAATACCAACGTCTTTTTGCCATCTCATTAATTAAGATACTATTATGAGGTTTAAGTAATACTTCCAATAAAATGGGATACAGATTTGAAAAAAAGGTGTTCTTTACAAGTAGTTTTCTCAAATTTTGACATAGGCTGGAACACAAAATCTTTCCATAATATATCACATAAACAACCATTGATTTGCAGATATTCAAAACCCATAATACTACACTTAATGTTGTTACATGATATTGCTTGGTTGTTTTTAATCTATAGGTGTTAGTTGCAGTCAATTCCCAGTTTCTTAAATTGGGGGAAACTAACCCACCTTTATCTATCATGTCTCTAACTATGGAGGCTAAAGGGTAATGTTTAGGTGACAGCATACTCTTTACTTAGTCCCATATGCTGAGTATGACATTTATCATCATAGTGTCATTATTAGAATAGTACCTTCTACTTGCTTTTTTTTTTTTTAAACTCAGGGCTATACTTTCAAAGGGACCTTTAAAAAACTGTGTTGAATACATGCTAGTGACCTTTCTCCTTTATCTGTTATCAGTTTTTTCATCCAGCTCAATCTGACAGTTTGGTAATACATTATAAGATTGGGTATCCCTAAACCACCATTTAACTCTTCACCATACATTTTGCTATGACAAATCCTAGGTTTTTTTTTTTATCCCAAATAAATATATTTAACAGTTGTTGCCAATCATTTAACATTTCATTAAAAATCTCCACTGGTAAATTGAAAAAAAAAGGAAATTTATCGTAGGGAGAACAATCATTTTTATCTTATTCATCAGTCCAAGAAAAAAAAAATTAAGGTGCCCGAAAAAGTCAATTTTGCCTTAATTTCAGCTCTTAGTAGATCATAATTAAGCGTTGTTGTTCCTGGTTAACCAGATACCCAGATACTTAACCTGATACACTTTTTTCATGCCAAAAATCCAATTATCTTTGTTACATACACTTAGGTTCATATTTAAACAAAGAAGCTCAAATCAGATTGTTATGCAGGGCTGCAGTGATTAAAAGGGATCAAGGAACAAAAATAATCAAAGTTTCTCCAGCTTTCTACTCTAAGGAAATTTTCTTGTTTCGGGGAGTTAGTTCTGTGTTCTTGAAGGACTGCCTTTTGTCAGAGGAGCTGATTCCATGGAGTGGCTCTCATACCACTTCAACTGTTTCTCTAAAGAAGAACCACATAGTCTGAGTGAAGAAGGTGGGTTTTTGTCAACTCAGTCACCAACCCCCAAGGATGGTCAACACCAGAGCATCATCAGAGCCACAACATTCTTCTTTACAGGTATTGCTGGAGTAATCAGGGGTCCAGCCCCCTGCAAGTGACTGCCCCTTTGGGGTGGTAAACTGTGAACTAAGATGCATATCCATGTGGCAAGATCAACAGAGCCGGCAAGTATGGTTTCGCATACAATATGAGAAGAGAGCAAGGAAGGAGGATACAGCAATTAGATTACTAACTTAGAACCTTGGGAGGTGGTAAGCTCTCCTTCCCTGGAGGTTTTTAAAAAGAGATTAGGTGGTCATCTGTCAGCAATGCTGATTCTATGACCTTAAGCCGATGATGAGAGGGAGGGCATCTTGGCCATCTTCTGGGCATGGAGTAGAGGTCACTGGGGGTGTGGGGGGGAGGTAGTTGTGAATTTCCTGTATTGTGCAGGGGGTTGGACTAGATGACCTTGGTGGTCCCTTCCAACTCTATGATTCTATGAATGCAACAATCTGAGCATTCTCTAGAACAAAAAGTTCAGCTCTGGATGCTGGCCACAATTCAAGATGCCAGTTTTGACCATGGAATTCTTAAATGACTTGGAAGCATTGAACTTGAAGGGCTATCTTTTGTCATATGCTGGCCTAGTCTTTAACATCAGCAACAGAGGACCTTCTCTGGGTATTCCCCCTATGGATGGTGACAAGTGAGACAGCATTTCCACTGGAGGCATGCCATTTATAGGTTCCCCTTCCAAAAGAGATTTGTTCTCTCCCTATTCTGAATGTGAAACTCCACCTAGAAAGAGTCCAAAGCACAGGTAAGATCATAATAATGGTCTCAAAGAGCATAAATATAGGTCACTACCATCACATCAATTGAACCACCAATTAAAATTATACGGGCCAATTCCCAGGTCTCAGATTTGCTGTTTTAGACAAAGAAACAACACAATCAGCAAAAGATTGCTGAAATAACTTTAGTAAAGCCTAAGCAACACATATATTTTATTTATATCTATAATAAAGACAGTAGCTTTGGTAGGTTTGTTTGCTCTGCCCTGTTTGTGCTTTGTAATCCACTTTTAATCGCAACAAGAGAGGTGGATGATAAATAAAGGTATGTAAATCTTGTGCTATTTTATGTGGCTACAATCCTTTTATTTGGCTACAAGATGCAGCCTTTTCCATCTGAATTTCCTAATTCTGTAGGTAATAACATTATACCAGCCAGATTTTATATAAACTCTCTGAGGAGAACACTGTTAAAATAAGAGTATATTTGACATTTTGTTCATTGTGTGGCATTTCATATTCAGAAAGAGGGCTTTCCCTTTTCCTTGGTCCATGACCCATGATCTTTCCCCCACAGAATTGTTTAAAGCATTTGTGGAAGATTAAAAAGAAAGGAGTTGTTTGAACCTGATCTGCCCAAAAGAAGATCCAAATAAAATGAAACACAGCTGTCTTGAATCATGGATGTTAATAGACAGTGTGTGTTAATATGAAAGACACAGCAACACAGAAGCTGTGCTGGATCTGAGCTTTGTGAAGTCTTTAGATATATCTTTACCAAGAAGCTATACCAGTGCTTTACTGCTATGGCTTCCTCCTTAAAATCTTGGGAACCACAAGCTTAGTGAGATTGCTGAGAATTCTGAATAACAGCGGTTTCATTCTGTCTCTTCATTAGGGATGTGCATTTGGCTAAAGCCGGACCGAACCCCCCCCCCCAAATACCAGATACTTTGTATTTCTATGGAGGCACAGGGCGAACTTTCCCAACGTTTAAAGCCTGGCTTCTCCATTGAGATACATTGCAAAAATCACACTAAAGCATCTGAACACAGCCACTTTGCCAATGCATTTCAATGGAGGAGGATGGGGGTGACCCATTCCAGACTCCATAACTCCAGACCCTCTGACCCAATCTTTGCCAAACTTGGGGGTTCTTGCAAGGAGAGTCCCTTCTAGCTAACCTGAAAATTTGAGGCCTCTATCTGCAAAAATGTCCCCCAGGAGCTACGAAAAGCTGTGAAATGGGTTTAATGGATTTAAATGGCCAAATTTTTCAGGAATCCCGAATTTAAAACCGAATTCCTACCTTTACTGGTATAGGAAATTCCGCATTCGGGTTTTCTCAGAAAAAAAGGCCAATAAACCAGAACCTGAATTTTCCCGATTCCCCACCCCCCAGCAGTCCTATTCCCTCAATGATCCCTCCTTCCTAACCAACGTTGTTATGTTTTGTATGTATTTTAACTACTTTGTATGTATTTTAACTCTGCATTTTAGCTCTTTTTAAAGTTGTTTTAATGATGTATATTTGGAAGGGGGTTGATTTTAATTTTTTTTGTAATGTAATTTTATTTAAATTGTTAGCCATCTTGGTAGCCCTTGTAAGTGCAGAAAGGAGAGATATAAATTTTCTAAATTGTAATTAATAATATTAATGGCACCCGTGATACAGGAGCAGGGAGGCAAGGCCTTCCAGTTTGGTGGGAGACTTTCCACTCCTACTGGCTCTCCCTGTTTTTAATCCTTCACATATGTTTTCAACAATTCTGTGAGGAAAGGGAAGGTAGGGTCATGGACAAAAGAAAGTGGAAGGTCCTCATACCGTAATATGAAATTGTGTGTGTGTGTAAAGTGCCTTCACGTCACGGCTGACTTATGGCGACCCCTTTTGGGGTTTTCATGGCAAGAGACTAACAGAGGTGGTTTGCCAGTGCCTTCCTCTGTATATTACATGCAGTGAATGTAAAGTGTACCCTATTTTAACTGTATTCTTTTTACATAGTTTATGTACATGGTATAATGTCATTACCTCCAGAATTAGAAAATTCAGATAGAGAAAAGCTACATCTAGTAGCCAAATGAAAGGGGTTACATCACACACAATTAAGGACAGACAGAAAAAATAAACTTCATAAAGCTATTGTCTTTAATCAACAGAATGGGTAAGGCGGCTTCAGGCCAAAATTCAGAGTGGACAACAGAAGAAGATAACATACATTTCAGTTCACTCAAAGAGTACAATTAATTTTGAAATGATGAAGCTGTAATTTAATCTGGCAAAATCTGTGCACTCACAGACTTCTGACTGCATTATGTCCTATTGGAAAATTTCCCTGCTACCTTGGAGACATACAGGACGAGCAGAACTTGTTCTTCATGCAGTTATCATAGAACACATTCAATTGGGTTTCTGGGCGATCCTTTAGGATGGATTCCCAGAGAAGCCCATTAATGAAGTTAGCATGGTGAGAAGTCTTGGGAGCTGAAAATGATTCTGAATGACATTATTGCAAGGAGCTGGTTAGTACACATGCTACAAAGGGTGCTATGGTGGTAGATACACTTTCCTCCCTAATGGTGACTCAAACTGGCTTACAATCATTCCTCCTTCTCCATTTTAGCCTCACAATATCCCTGTGATATTGACAGACTGGGGATCTGAACCTGGTTCTCCCAGATTCTAGTCAAACGCTCTAACCTCTGCCCCACAGTGGATCGTACCCCTTTAGACAGCACCTGAGGAGCACATATCTGGATACACACACACATGCACAGCAGAGAAAGCAAAGAGAGGTGGTACAGCCTTTGTGCCTGCTTTGCATGGAGATTTTAATGCAAAATAAACTCTACAGCTGGAATCCAGCACCTCCGTTCTAGCCCTTCACTACTTCATTCCCCTTTATTCTCCTGCATGTGTAAACCATGCAGAGAAGAACAGGAATGAGTGCACTTTCTCCACTACCCATCTCCATGCATTGTTTTTAAGGTATGAATGCATAAGGGGCTGTCCATGTAATTGGGTACCTTAAAAGAGCACCAGTCCCAATAGTGTGGAGAGAGTACCGTTGTATGCCTATATACTCTGTTCAGCAATTTATACTAACATATGGTACTAAGCAATGGGAACAATGTGTGTGACCCTGCTCCCTGCCTGCAAATACTGAAATAACATAAGAGGGCCAGTGGGCCAGATTCTCAGTGACCCTGACAGCTGCCTTAGCTTGTCATAGAGAGCTGCTTTCTGCTCTTCTTGCAGAGCCAACACGAGACTGCTTAACTAGACGTACCACAAGAGATGTGTGATTAGGATTGCCTGTGATCTCCCCCCCCCCCCAAAAGAAGAAAATCAACTGTCTCACTTAGCGGATCAGAAGATTGCAGAAAGGTAATTGGAAAAGGGGTTGTTTAACTTTTCCCCAATACCCATTCCATAATGCAAATAGTCTCACCCAAAGTTGCAATAAAAATCACATGGGATGCAGGGGAAGCCAGGAACCAATGTTCTCTGCTTTCTGTTCAGGGCAGCAAAGTTTTAGTTAAATTACCTGCCACCGTAACAATAGATAAAATAGTCCTCTTTTTGCTGGTGGATGGAGATCCAGCATTGGCGGTGGCCAAGTATCTCTCCACCATATTTTCCTTAAAGGAATTTAAAAAAACCTCATTTTCTGCTCAAGACTTTTGGGTCATGGGAGCTTGAAAAGGAAAGGAATGTTTGAGATGTTAGCCACTGGACCAAGGAGAAATGAGAACAGATATGCCTTCTCTTGGCAAGAGAAATTTCAGTGTTTAAAATGCTGGTTCTGTTTTCTTAGGTGCCAGCACCCTCTAGCATTGCATTTATAACAATCGTTTCATTGGGAAAATAATGCATTTGTTTTTGACTGCAGGAAATGTTAGGCTAGGAAAATATCTCTTGCATTTAATCCAATGCTGAAAGAAACTTCTAGACATCTTAGTAGGTTGAAATTATCTTTCTGGTTAATGAATAGTTTGGTGAAACCCATAGAAAAATCAGTTCTCGTTCCATCATCATCATCACCTTTATTGGCATGCCAGAGAACAAAAATAAAACAACAATATACCTGCAAAGGACAATACATATAATTCACAATTTGGGTTAATAAAACTTTTCTTGTTCTTTAAGAACTCCTGTAAGAAATTCAGCCACAGTAGCCGTAATTTTAGGATCCTGATCACTCAAGAGAAATTTACATTTCACTTCACTGCTCCTGTATCTCATGGACTGGAGCAAAGTAAAGAACAGTTTATCCCACAGAGTCATATAAAAAGGACAAACTAAGAGGATGTGATCAATTGTATCAAGCAAATTTAAACCACATGGGCATAAGCGTTCATGCCTGGGGATCTGAAGATATCGGCCTGAGAGCATCCTAGATGGGAATGCGTTAACCCTAGCTAATAAAAAAATGCGGCGTTGAGAAGGCCACACTCTCATTCACCAGCTCTGTATGCTTCATACACAAGGCTGCCATTTTGAAGTCACCAGGTCACATGAACACAGGAAACTTATACTGAGTCAGATCGTTTGTATGTCTAGGTCAAAACTGTCTACTCTGACAGGCAGCACCTCTCCCCGGTCTGTGGCTGAAGTCTTTCACATCACTTACTACCCGATCCTTTCAGCTGGAGATGCTGGGGATTGAACTGATGGCCTTTTACATGCAAAACAAATGCTCTGCTGCTTAACCACAATCCCTCCCCATAAAAGATGGCAATGATCTGGGGAGAAATCTGATGTTTCTTTTCACTGTGTGTGTGTTAAGTGCTGTCAAGTCTCTTCCAATTTATGGTGACCGTATGAATAAATGACCTCCAAAATGTCCTATAATGAACAGCCTTGCTCAGGTCTTGCAAACTGAGGGTCATGGCTTGCTTGACTGAATCAATCCATCTCTGGTTGGGTCTTCCTCTTTTCCTGCTGCTGTCAACTTTTCCTAGCATGATTGTCTTTTCCACTGAGTCTTGTCTTCTCATAATGTGCCCAAAGTACAATAGCCTCAGTTTAGTCATTTTAGCTTCTAGGGAGAGTTGAGGCTTGATTTGATCTAGAACCCACTGATTTGTCTTTTTGGCGGTCCACGGTATCCATAAAACTTTCCTTCTAAACCACATTTCAACGGAATCTACTTTCTTCCTATCAGCTTTCTTCATTGCCCAGCTTTCACACTCATACATAGTAATAGGGAATACTATGGAATGAATTATCTTTATCTTAGTTGCCAGCGAAACATCCTTAAACTTAAGGATCTTTTGTAGTTCCTTCATGACAGCCCTTCCCAGTCTTAATCTCCTTTTATGAATAGTAAGTCTATATCTATTGTTCTTTTATAAGACGCCAGATGCAGAAACTCTAACTAAAGTTTCACTAAGATTTTATAAAAGGAGAAAGAAAAAGCACATACCCTTCTCGTTCTACTAAAGATCACCAGTCCCTTATATAAATAAACCCCAATTCCCTTCAAAATCCCAGGTAAATTAATCGGTGTGATGTGATTAACTCTGGTCTTTCTTAAAGCTATATCACCATATTACTTATACTACCATACTACTTATACATCTTAACTGGGCTGATTGGATTCAGGTTGCCAGGAGAACTGCAAAAATAAGAAGCATTTCGCATCACATTCCAGAAAGCTCCTTGAGGTATGCCTGAAGGTTGCATGCCCAAGAGGAATTTCACATTTTCTTTGAGCTGTATCCTGGCAAAGCTGCATCAAAAGCTGCTTTAAAAACTCTGCTGAATTTCATCAGTGGTTTCCCATGTAGCCGAGGGGGAGGGGGAGGGAGAGAGAGAGAGAGAGAGAGAGAGAGAGAGAGGCTGTCTTTTTTTAACGTCTGAACTACACTAGCTATGTAGGTCTTAGTATAATTCTTGTAATCCATTATATTTAGTAAAAAGTATACAGTGCACACTATATAATTTATGGCAGTGTGTAATTTTCTAAAATGTGGCTTAAAAGGAGGCCACCTTGTCACAGGACCACCTATATTCCAGTTCATACTCTGACGTACTGCAAACCAAAATAAAATTCGCAAAGTGTTTTATCTCCTGTGAACTACCACTATTTCAATAATTAGATTTTTCATTTTCTTTTCCACATTAAACCTAGATCACACATTTACTTGTCAAGCTGCAGCAATGCATTTTCACTACTGAAATAGGCTTGCCAGCTCTGACTTGTGAAATTCCTAGCGATTTGGGGCAGTATCTGGGGAGGGGAGAGTTTGGGGAGGGGGGAGCTCAGCAGGGATGTGATGCCATTGAGTCCATCCTCTGAAGCTGCCATTTCCTCCAAGGAAACTGGGATATGGAGGTCAGTTGTAATTCTGGGAGAACTCCAGTCCCACCTGGAGATTGGTAACCTTATAAATAAACAAGGAGCAGTACAAAGATGAGACTAGGAAGTCAAATCCATTATGCATTTTGTCATCAAGTCCTTGGGCCCCTTGTTATGGAGGATGACAGTAAGCTACAGCAGGCCAGTTCGGAGCCAGTACTTTAAGCCCTGACTGAAAGCTCTTGCCAGCATGGTGTACTGGTTAAGAGTGGTGGTTTGAAGCGGTGGACTCTGGAGAATCGGGTTTGATTCCCCACTCCTCCACATGAGTGGCGGAGGCTAATCTGGTGAACTGGATTTGTTTCCTCACTCCTACAAATGAAGCCAGCTGGGTGACCTTGGGCTAGTCACAGCTCTCTCAGCCCCACCCACCTCACAGGGTGTCTGTTTTGGGGAGGGGAAGGGAAGGTGATTGTAAGCCGGTTTGATTCTTCCTTAAGTGGTAGAGAAAGCCAGCATATAAAAACTAATTCTTCTTCTGGCTACCATCTCCTAATTAGGGTTGTCAGCTCTGGGTTGGGAAATACCTGACATTTTTGAGGGTGGAGCCTGAGAAGGGTGGGGTTTTGGGTGGGGAGGGGAGGGACTTTAATGCCATAGAGTCCAATTGCTAAAGTGGCTATTTTCTCCAGGGGAACTGATCTCTGTCACGTGGAGATCAGTTGTAATAGTGGGTGATCTCCAGCCACCACCTGGAGGTTGGCAACCCTACTCCAAACCCTTGGAGCAGTAAGACTGAGAGACCATATTAGAAGGTACAGGAACAAACCAGTGTTTGGGAGCTTGAAGTGGTCCCTGTTATAATCCCATCATAAGGACAACAATAGGGCTGGGAGGAGTGTTATTCTGTTATGGACCCCACACGCACACTATTAGGGTGGTGGCTGGAAATCTTCAGCTATGACAACTGATCCCCAGCTGAAAGAGGTCCGTTCCCCTGGAGAAAATGGCGGCTTTGGCAATTGGTCTCTCCCCTTTCCAAACCCCACCTTCCTCTGGCTCCACCCCCAAAATCTCCAGGTATTTCCCAACCCAGAGCTGGTGACTAGGGTTGCCAACCTCCAGGTAGTAACTGGAGACCTCCATCTATTACAACTGATCTCCAGCCGATAGAGATCAGTTCACCTGGAGAAAATGGCCGCTTTGCCAATTGGACTCTATGGCATTGAAGTCCCTCCCCTCCCCAAACCTCTCTCTCCTCAAGCTCTGCCCCCAAACCTCCCGCCGGTGGTGAAGAGGGACGTGGCAAGCTTACTGGCAGCCCTACCCGCTATAGAGCTCCTTCAATTCGCTCCCATTCCCCACCACCACTTCTCAGGCCAAAGAGGGAAATATGGGGGGGGGGGCTTGCTACACACCACATTCAGATTTGCGCTGGAAGTGATGTAGAACATTGTGCTGACAAGAGCGTTACTGTCCCCTGCCCACATAGGGTTGCCAACCTCCAGGAAGTAGCAGGAGATCTTCTGCTATTACAACTGATCTCCAGCCGATAAAGATCAGTTCACCTGGACAAAATGGTCACTTTGGCAATTGGACTTTATGGCATTGAAGTCCCTCCCCTCCCCAAACCCTTCTCAGGCTCTGCCACAAAAACCTCCTGCCGGTGGCTAAGAGGGACCTGGTAACCCTATGCCCACAGGATCTCCCAGCAGGCCCTGCAGGATACTCACTGGAACATGGCTGCCATCTTCAGGAGGCATAACTGTTCTTCCTCAGGAACTGGAACTAACTGGGAGGCTACAGTTTTCTCAACTTCATCTCAGGGGTTAGCTTGGCACAACAAAATGAGGGTGCTCCGGAGAAAAAGAGCCTACTACTGTCTAATGGAATTATTCTTGATATTTGCTCCTCAGTGCTTAGGAGTCTAAGGTTGCTTTGGAGTCTAAGGTTGGGTCAGGATGTCCTGAACCCTTATGGGCTCACAGTTACAGGCCACAGTCAACCCTGCAAGGCTTTATAGCATTGCAAATAAAGTCAATTCAAACCTCAAGGGAAACTATTATTTTCTGAACTATTATTCTTTCATTTTAAATCTCAGCAGTAACACCGAGCATCTGAGCAGCCTTGAATCAGAGGCTAGACTGCAAGGTGCTCCGTCTCTTTGCACAGGGGCCCCTTTGGACATAAATCACATTCCAGCTCAGTTACTGCAAGCCAAAGAGTTCTTACTGCTTGGGGGAAAAAACCCTCTTTGTTAAATTCAAAGTAAAAGGTGAATCTGGCTCTAGCCCATTCGTAAATTTTATTCTACCATGTTTAGTTTAGTGTGTATATCTTTATATATATATAAAATATTGTTAACTCTGCCCCAAGTGGTATTACACATTTTTAATTAATAGATATTCAGGATAATTTCTAAAATTAGAATTGCTGAGGCTCTACTTTGTCTGGAAAGGGAACCCTTAGGCTAGAAACAATGTTCTCAGGTGCCTGGTGCATGTAGACAGGTTATAATAACAAAGCAGGGCAAGGCAGTCTATTCTGAACAGCTATTAGCAACAGAGGCATTACTGAGCTCTAATAGATTCTATGACTAAAGCCTCAGTATTTTTCGTTATAAAACTTATGACAAAAAATGTTGAAAGCAATGGGTGCCAAGCCATTTAAAGCAGTAATGATGGTTTCCTCTGGTAGTAGAATTAGGAACACACAAAACGTATTTCTAGCAAATAGCATTCTGAGAAGATTGGAAACATCCTTCAGTGGAGTCGAGATATTTTTGAAAAATGAGGCATATTGAGCAAAGGATTCAATTGCTGATTGTGATTTTCAGGATGTGGAATGTGCGTGAAGTCCATCCCTAATGTCGTGTCCAATAGCTCCCCTATAATGGTACTGTTAGGGAAGATGCCATTGCAATGATTGATCCCACTCATTTGGAAAGCCTAAATTCATTTCTTTGCTACCCTGCAAATAACCTTCTTCCCACCAACAGATTTCATGCAGAAAGTGAAAATTCCTGAAGTATGACTTATGTTTGTCCATTGTTGTTGTTTTTTACTTCTCAGTTGCAAGCAATTTCACTTCTAATTCTTTTTTTAAAAAACAAAAAAACCTCTTAATCAGCTAGTCAAGATTCTGGAGATCTGCGTTCAGAACTCTAGATAAAAGAAGGTTACAGGACTTACCTGTAGCCGAGATTGCGTCATCCGGGCCGGACGCAAGCGGAGGGGCATGGGATGTTCAGCTTCCCACCCTCTCTGGTCAGATGCAGGCCTGCTGATTGGGCTGCACGTGGCTGAGAAGCGTGAGGGCGTGGGGAAGGCCCACCCCCAACCCGATTGGCCAGGAGACTGTCTCCGGCCGGTCGGGGGGAAGATCTGTGGAAGAGCGGGAAGGGGGGGAATTGGGAGGGCTCACTTGCCCTCCCCAAGGCATAAAAAGGGAGCCAGAGAGGGGCAACAACAGCTTCGCCTAAACATCCTGGTAGGTGAAGGGAAGGCAGGCTCCACAGATCCAATGGTAGAGGCGGGAGCACAGAGAAAAACAGCTGATCGGCGGCAGGAGACGGAGGCACCGGAGAAACGGCTGAATGTCCCGTGAACTAAGGGGCAGCGTGAGCGTTCCCTGGGGGCCTCTGCTGAGCCGACTGCGGTGCTTACGGTCAGGGGCAGCCAAACAGGTTGGAGAGCTCTTGTTGGGGGGGGGGGAGGCAGCGCGGACATGCCATCCGGGAAGAAGGCAGTCACTAAGGGGCAGGGCTCTGCTCCTTGCACCAGGGGCCAAACGGGGGCCGTTCACCGGTCCTGGGAGCATCTTGCCACCCGCCGCCGTGAAAGTGCAGGTGGCGTTGCCAGGCCTGTGACCCGGGCTTCATCAGGGAAAGGGGCGGCGGTGACCCCAGGGGGGCAACAAGAGGTGGTTGGCAGGGAGGATTCAGGAGAGGGGATGAATGGGGTTCCCGAACGGGGAACAGATACCCTGCGGGGGCTTTCTTCGGTGGTGCATCAACTCGCACAACAAATGGAGGAGTTGGGCTCGGGCAGGACAGGGGTTGAACAAGTGTCAGACCCTGACAGATCACGAGCGCCTGGTGCATGTAAGAGGACCAGCTGCCGTGGCAGGTGGAGAAGATTGTCGTCTTCATCAAGCTCAACCAGTCTTCCTCGCAAGAAATGTTGCACAACTTGGAAGGCGGGAGCATCTAGGGAAAAGGGACACTCGCGGCATGCAGCGCGGCGCCATAAGGACACCAGCTCTGATGGTGAGCGAACTTCTGGTAATGATTCTGGGGAAATAGGGGACGAATATTGGCGGGCGGCAGAGCACATTCCGAGGCTGCCTTCTTGGGCTTTGCGCAGGCGGGCTAAGTTGCTAAAAGGGCAGAACAGGACCCAACTGCAGTTTGGGAAGAGGGAAGGGGGCCTCAAAAAGGGGTGTTGCCTCCTCACTTTGGGGATGAAGGATGGGTATGCATTTGCCAAGGAGCCTGTGTGAAGATATTTTGGATGGCTATTATATTGATTTATTTACACTGGTTAAGCCAGAGGTTGAGGAGGCGAGGCAATCCTGTTCAGCGTCAAAAGAGAAGAAAATGGATAAGGAAAAGAGCTCACCCTTAGACAGGTCTTTTGACAAGTGGTTGGCGGGTTATGCCATTTTTGTGGGAGTAGTGGCTTCTGCGTACCCAGACAGGGGTTGGCATCTGATCAACCACATGGCTAATGTGCTGTGTGCACGGGCCTTGGCTGGAGATGCAGCAGCCATCGAATATGACGAGGCATTCAGAAAACGTGCCTCACAGAACGAAAGGACAGGGTGGGATTTGATCAATGATAAACTTTGGTTGGTACACATTGGTCCTAATGTACGAAGTAAGGCAGAGGCAGCATGAGGGAACAGGTGGGGCTCTGCCCGCAAGGAACCTGGGCTCAGGGTCTGCTGGGATTTCAACCTTGGGAGGTGTCGGAGGGCAAAAGGCCGCTTTGATCACAACTGCGATCTGTGCTTTGGGGGACACCCCAGGGTTAATTGCATGCAGGGGGCGGTAGCAGACAGTCCTCTCGTGGGGGCCGGCCGGCTCCTGCAGCGGCCAGGAAGGACGGGGGGGCTGGAGGGAACCCCTCCAGTAACAAGCAGTAAGGGCGACCTTCTATCCCTGGCTTGCACACCCATTAAACTTCAGGCACTAGCCACTCTGCTAGCACAATATCCTGAAAAGGGGGCAGCCAGGTACATTTGGGTTTGAAAGAGGATTTCAGATGCCATTTTTTGCTCCACGCACACCTAGAATGGCGGGCAACTTGAAGTCCGCCCTGGAATTACCTGAGGTGGTCGCTAGCAAGATTGCCAAAGAATGCAGGGCAGGCTGGATGGCTGGCCATTTCAGACTCCCCCTCTGCTCAATTTGAGGGTCTTGCCTTTGGGGGTGGTTCCAAAAAAGGCGAAGGGTGAGTTTCGACTTATCCACCACCTCTCAAACCCCCGAGGGGACTCTGTGAATGATGGCATCCCTCTGGAGCTATGCTCGGTGAAATACCAATCTTTTGACAAGGCAGTGTCTATGGTACAGGGACATTTCCTTCAAACAGGCAGCCCTCTTCAAGAGGGACGGGGTACATCTGTCGGAGTGGGGAAATGATTTATTGTTATTCAGTGTTCGGCGGGGTTTGGCTGAGTGGTTGCAGCTATGAGGCATTGGCGGGGCTGGTGTGGGGGCTAATGTTCCCCCCCCATCCACTTGCTCTTTGGCGGAAGGAGGCATTTGGGCTGAATCTTTTTGGATAAGGCGGCATGCAAGTCCCCATATCGAAATTTGGGTCCCAATAAGGGACTAGGAAGTGGCAGGCCATGAGGATCAGGCGGGGTGAGGAGCGTAGTAGGCCACTTCCTAAGCAGCAGGGGCAACACCAAGCGGCACACTCCCAGGTGGGCCCAAAACACTGCTGTTCCACTGGGACCACTGGGACCGGGTAACTTCAGCCAGCAGCGGGCGTTAAGATTCGGCCCATATGCAAATACGCCAATGTCTCATAAGCTGTTTGTTACAATGTTTGAAATGTTAAGAGTTGTGGCCAAAATTTATACCACACTAAGAAAATCATTTAATCAAAATTCTGAAAATATAAAGTTATGTTGTACTTACCTTTGAGTGGTCTCAGTTGTGTCCGTAGCCTTCAGAACCTAGCCCTGGATCTGCAACTTTATTTTCTTCAAAAGTGGCTTCACAACAAGAAGGGATTTGGATTGGGATGGTTTATTAACACCTCTGCCTGGCATCATTCCCTAGATAGAAGAGCCTGCTGTGATGGACCAGCGGTCCATCCAGTCCAGCTATGGTTGCCAGCTCCGAGTCCAATGGCCAAAGCAGCCATTTCCTCCAGGGGAACTGATCTCTGTCAGCTGGAGATGGGTTGTAATAGCAGGAAATCTCCAGCTAGTACCTGGAGGTGGGCAACCCTAAGTGCAGCACACTGTTTCACACATAGGGTTTCCAGGTCCCTCTTCGCAACCGGCGGAAGATTTTGGGGGCAGAGCCTGAGGAGGGCAGGGTTTGGGGAGGGGAGGGGAGGGACTTCAATGCCATAGAGTTCAACTGCCAAAGCGGCCATTTTTCTCCAGGTGATCTGATCTCTATCGGCTGGCGATCAGTTCAATTAGCAGGAGATTTCCTGCTACTATCTGGCAGTTGGCAACCCTATTCACACAGAGGCTAACCAGTTGCCCTGGAGGGCCAAACAAACTTGGCAAAGAGGCTGAGGGCCTCCCCTGATCCTGCTTTCCAGCACTGGTATTCAGAGATTTGTTGCCTCTGGAGATGGAGGCTCTCTTCAGTTGCCGTGGCTGGTAGCCACTGATGGCCTCTATGAATCTGTCTAACTCCCCTTTGAAGCTATCTATACTCATGGCCACCACTACCTTCAATGGCAGTGAACTCCACAATTTCATTACTGGATGAGTAAATAAGTATTTCCTTTTGTCTAACCTGAACCTATTTCCCAACAACTTCATTGGGAGTTCTAGCAAAAGGTTTTCTCTATCCATTGTCTCTACCCTTTACATAATTTTATGAACTTCTGTCATGTTCCCCCTCAATCATTTTTTTTTTTCAAAATTGAAAAGTCCCAGTCTCTTTAGCCTTTCCTCATAGGAAAGGTGCTATAACCTAGGGTTGCCAAACTTCAGGAGGCGGCTGGAGATCTTCCACTATTACAACTGATCCCCAGGCGACAGAGATCGTCGGTTCACCTGGAGAAAATGGCCGCTTTGGCAATTGGACTGTATGGCATTGAAGTCCTTCCCCTCTCCAAACCCCACCCTCCTCAGGCTCCACCCCCAAAATCTCCTGGTGTTTCCCAACCTGGAGCTGGCAACCCTACTCGAACTCCTTATTTATCTTGGTTGCCCTCTTAGGTATATTTTCCAGCTATGCAATATCTTTTTAAAGAAATGGCAACCAGAACTGCACAAAGTGTTCCAAATGAGGCCATACAGGGCAACATTATTGACTGTTTTATTTTCATCCCTTCCGAATCATTCCTACCCTGGAGTTTACCTTCTTGACTGCTGCCCCAGCTATAAAACTCCCCATCAATCAAGTATTTGCTCCAGTAAGGGGAAAAGACAAGCAACCAGGACAAATACCAATGGGAGAGGGTTCATCTACCTGAGAAATGATACGGAATGAAGAGTTAACCCAGCCCCTGCTTCAGTGCCATGGCCCAGATTGTGCCATGGTTGTCCCAAGAAAATTACAAGACATCTGAAGGTCTGGCCACAGATATCTTGTGTCTAACCAATTTAAGCCCAGAATGAAAGAGATATGGATCAGGCTAGTAAATACATTTCCTAGGTCAGTAATATCAAGATCTACTGTTTAGCTAAGCTTTGCATGTTAGATATAGGGTTGCTAACTCTGAGCTGGGAAATTCCTGAATATTTGGGGGTGGAGCCTGGGGAGGGTGGGGTTTGGGAAGAGGACGGACCTCAGTAGGGTATAATGCCATAGAGTCCATCCTCCAAAGCAGCCATTTTTCTCCAGGGAAATTGATCTCTGTCATCTGGAGTTTTAATTCTTGGATATCTCCAAGCCCCACTAGGAAAGCGGCAACACCACTTAGATGGGGAGAAGGCATGGCTGAATGGTATATCACAAGTGTAGAGCTCAAGCATCCTTTTTGTGAGCACATCACAATGTACAATGTTGTCATGAGTCATGAAGTAAGTTTCTTTTTTATTTCTGAAGTGATAATTGATTATATCACGGTGATGGAATTGTGACTGGATTCTGGGCCCTGATAAAGCAGAGCTTTGCCCCTTCCCTCCATACTTGGGCCTTGAAAATGCTTCTCAGGCTGAAAGACCCCACATCTGCAGCAAATGCACCTTCAGTATCTCACATTTTCACCAAAGGGTTCAGGGTAACAGGTGCTAGGAAAGACCTTAGATCCTGGAAAGCCGCTGCCAGGTAGATGATGGAAGGCATTCTGCACATGATCAAAGGTAGTATGCGTCTTGGCTTCTTTCCCTTTTTGATTAAAGAGTTACAGAGTGGAGGGAAGAAGCTAGCTATTAACTCATTGCCGAAATGGTTTCTGCCCAATCGTTCTGCTCTGTGTTATAAGGAAACTGCTGCATGTCTTATGTTTCAGTACCATGTCTGTTGTATTATGAATTGGTGACCTGCTAATGTGTTATGCCGTTGCTCAGTTTATAGCTTATGTGTATGTGAGCTGGTAGACTGACAATGCAATCCTAAGTACAGTTATACCCTTCTAACTCCATTGAAGCTGCAGATTGCACTGTAATTCTTATATGTGTGGACTCGGTTCAAACGAAGTTATTCACTCTATGGCACTTTAGCTCATATTTGGAAACTTAATCATCAATGATAAACAAGGCTGATTGGTGTGCCATACCTTATAATCATGTGGCTGGTTTTGCTTGCCAATTGGATTCTTGTAAAGGGTAAAAGCAAAGCATGAACCAAGTGCTGTTATTTATTTATTCCTCCCCTTACGTGTAAATATTCATTGCTGGTGTTTCCAATTCAAATCATCGTAAGCCTTTTCATTCTGTCCTTTTTCATTGCTGGTGTTCCCAATTCATTTATTTCATTTTTATGACATTTTAACTGCATTTTATACCATTTTATGCCATTTATATGTTATGCACTATTGGTCTGCCAAAATAATACAAAAACAATGTTAGGATTATGTAAATTTAATGGGGGGGAATGAAAGGGAATAGCAAATGGCATGAAAACAAGGACTCACAGGTTTGATTCACAGAAGACTGGGGAAAAAACGCCATGGGGATTTTTCACGTCCAAAGGGTGGGTTTGCAGAACATCCCTGGAGGAAGCAATGTGGTGGATCATACTACCCACCTCCTTCCAGGCCTGAATTTATTAATGATTATTTGCTCCATTTTTATGACCGAGGGAGCACGGAAAGAGCTGCTATAGGAGTGAATTGGAGCAAAGATGTTCTGCAAAGTTATTTCACCAGGAAAGATGCTGGGGGGGGGGGGGATTTGATGTTCAGAGACTCTGTTTTGTTTAATGTGCAATGCAACATACATTCATAATGACAGCACCAGATGGCTCCACACTTGTTTGTTTTTATTATGGGTTGGGCAGCGCCAATAGTTGCCCGTTCTCCTCCACTGGTGAAAACAGCATGCCTAGGTTTCGTCACGAGATCTGTCTGGAAAGCATGGCCGTTGCCATGCTTTGTGTTTTTTGCATTTGGCACCATTTGGGATTTGAATGGGTTGCGAGAAGTGTTGGAACAGGTGTCCTCTTTATTGACTGGAAACATTTGTAAAACATTGGCAGTTTCAATTACTGCTCCTCAAATGAACTGTCAATACAATTGCCTGTTTTGCTGATTTCAGACAGTCGAACGTGTGCCACAATCTCAGTCTCTGCTTTCATCGAGTACTGCTGTGACAGCCGTTTCAGATGGAAGAAAACACCTTTCTTGTTCCACTTAAAAAAAAATGAGCACAGCAAAGAAGGCTTTTTAGTCGAAGCAAAAGCAGGTCTCCTGAGATTTGTAAATGCAGAAGTTCAAAATTAAACTTCATCTCTGAAGTCTAGAGAGGGACAATTGCATTCCTTCTGATCAGCCAGACTGACAATTATTCCATCCTCATTCACTTCTCATCGATGTAGCCATTGATCTCCCTGCAGAAGACTGCAAAACAGGACTCTGTGTGATACTACCAATTTTAGTCCATGACTTTGAGAGGAGTCAGGGCTATAGATGGACATGTGCAGTAACTTGAGAGAGCTCATTGTACTAAATGGTCCTCAGCAACTGAAAGTCTTGAAGGTCCCCAAAGACATAGAGGAAGCTTTGGTTAGAATGCAATGATAAGCAATCACTTGAATTGCAACTTGGTTGGACAGCAAGGCCACCAACTACATGGACGCCTGTCTGAGGAGGTCAGGAAGGCTCTCAGGCTTTTCCTCATTGCACAAACTATGTAAAACATTTGTTCAGGGCATTTCTGTAAAGAAAATAGGGCTACATTGTGATGAAGTGGTTCAGGAAAACTCTGGTACTATGAACTATACCAGTGTAAGTATGTGGTAGCTGTTTGCTATATGTATTATCTTGTTCCCACTGCCTTGGTTTCTACTTATGTAATACCATTTTCTGTATTGTGTAACATATCCTGTCTAATACTTTATTCTTTGCTTCAGGTTTCTTTAATCCAAGTACTATTACATTGCTTATTAACCATCTTATCCTATTGATTGCATTGACTTGCACTATATAATCCACCTTGAATCTCAGAAAGACAGACTATAAATACAGTGAAGAATAAATAAATAGATAAATATAACGGATGCAAAACCTCTTGAAATACTGATTATTTTGAGTTTTGAACAAATTCTCAATATGATTGTACAAGGTGTTCAGTATAAGAAAACTGATGTAGTGAGAAGGATAACTTCAATTTTCAAACACATTATTTGCAAATGGAGAAGAACAATTCATCGCATGTATTATGAATTACCCCCTGGGGTCTTGGCTTCTGAAGTCAAAGACCCACAATACAGTGTATTATCTCTGTTCGAAGCTCTTCCAGGCCAACCTTGTGTCTACAGTTGTTTGGTCAAAATGAAAGACTGGAGAAAGCAGCCAGATATTTGAAAAGATATGAGAAAATAGAATCTCATTAGCGATCCTATCTGGAAAGAGCCCAGGATGAGGCTAGGGATAAAGATAACAACAGATGACAAGAAATATGAAAATATTGCACCTTGAGATTCAGCACTGGCAACCTATTCTGAAAAGGTGTGTATATTTATTTGTGCTGCTTTTCAATATATATAAAAAAAGATTTCCAAAGCAGTAAGCAGTTAAAAACAAAGACCTACTCGACAAATTAAGATATCAACAGATTAAAAAACCCAGTCAAAAATGTAGCGAAGGAAAATCCTCATGCATCACCAAACACATATAGAAACAGAAATGGTTTTACTATCCCTTCGAAAGATTTTAAGGATGGAGGAGGAAAGGAAGGCTACATGCTGTTCGACACCTAGCATTGCAGATCTGTTTGTCATTACCCACATTAAATTTATGGAAGTGATGGGAGGCTTTGACTCTGTGCTTAAAGAAGATTGGCCTCCCAAAAAAATCCTCAGTCGCTGGTTGAAGAAAAGTATACAAAATTAAGTTATAATGTTATAAGTCAGAGGAAGATTTCAGCACTGCTGCAATCTGCAAAGTAGTATTGCCTTTCAGAACAAATGCTTTTTCTGAGGCGTTTTGTAACTGTAGCAGACCCAAGTAAGCCAATGTAGCATAGCGATTACTGTATCAAACTAGGATAGAGGAGAAGAATTCAAATGATCTGTGATTAGTCATTAAGCTGTCTTGGTCACCCAAGGCCAGTTATTCTCTCCCAGCCTTACTTACCTCAGAGGGTTGTTGTGAGGAAAGAAGGAAAGAACCATGTACCCTGTCCCTAAGCCCCTTAGAGAAAATATGGGGTAAATATGTGATAGATATACAGATATGAATAGATTTCAGCAGCAGGGAATATTAGAGAATGCTTCTTCACATATCTGATTTTGGGTTGTATAACAGAAGCCAGAATGACAAATGCATTTTTTCAAAAGGTGGAAGAAATGGGGATTACCACAGTAAATTCTAGGGTTGCCAGGTCCCTCTACCCCACCGGTGGGAGGTTTTTGGGACAGAGCCTGAGGATGCCAGGGTTTGGGGAGGGACTTCAATGCCATAGAGTCCAATTGCCAAAGCGCTCATTTTCTCCAGGTAAACTGATCTTTGCCGGCTGGAGATCAGTTGTAATAGCAGGAGATCTCCAGCTAGTACCTGGAGGTTGACTAGAGAAAAATTGTGCACCAATGCTGTAAGGTAAGTAGTCGTAGAAAAAAACAGCACTCAAAGTATGAGTGCAAGAACTGTATTAAGTTTATAAAAATGACAAAACATTAATCACAGTGTGTAAGTGAAAAACACCACCAAAGTGCACAAACACAATACATATAACGATAAAGACTCATTCAATCTAACATAATAATTATATACAAAGGTTCTGTGTAAATCATTCTTTCATGCACTTGGCATTGCTAAAGTTCATGCACGATACAAACAACATGGATAGTTGTTGCCTAATAGGCTACTGATAGAAGCAATGGCTTGTGAGGAAATCTTCAACGCCAGAAAGGGAATTGGAACGCCTTCCGGATTGTTTTAGCACGTTTTTGCCCGTATGGGGCTTCTTCAGCATCTCTATAGCACAGTCTGCTTTAGTCTGCCCCGTAGGGCTTCATGTCTTAACCTCGCCTCTCAGGACTGGTTATGGTCGTAGTTCAAAGCTACGTTGGTGTCTATGCTACTTGCGCTGTGCAAACTTGCACAGACATCGGTGTAAGGCGACTTACGCTGGCCCTCCTGGACCACAGCGCAGCTCTCAGACACTGGTGCAGCCTCCCACTGGCGTTTCCCCAGCATATCTTCCCATGCCGGCATCCTGGGAAGCATTCCTTGAGCACTCCCAGGGACAGAGCTGCCTTTAGGCAGCTTCCTAACCCCTTTTGCTTCGGGAACACCCTCAGTAGTGTTGGTATGCCAGCTATTTTGCTGGCGTAGCCTTGCTAAAGGCCATGGGGCAATTTTTCTGGTTTGTATTTTAAATTGAATTTATTTAGCTTTATTCCGGATGGGAAACCTCACAGGAGCAGTGCAGATGCGCCATCCATGGCCTCCATGTATCCATCCCCCTCCCCTTAGGAATGGGCTGAAAGTTGCTCCAGTTGTGTAACTGGAAGTGAAGTCACACGTTGCTGCAACGTTTTGCCAATCCCCCAAATCTCTATGGTAACCTAGGTAACGCTAGGCAACCACAGCATTCTAGGTTTGACTTATTTCAGTCAAAAGCATGGGGGGAGGGACAGAGCCCTTTCCAGGACTGTTGTGACCTTTGAGTCCTGGCAGCAACCTCTGACTTTAGGTTTGCCAACCTCCAGGTAGTAGCTGGAGATCTCCTGCTATTACAACTGATTTCCAACCGACAGAGATCATCGGTTCACCTGGAGAAAATGGCCACTTTGGCAATTGGACTCTATGGCATTGAAGACACTCCCCTCCCCAAACCCCACCCTCCTCAGGCTCCGCCCCCCAAAACCTCCCACCGGTGGCGAAGAGGGACCTGGCAACCCTATCTGACTTGATACCACTGACTGCATGACTCACCTAGGCCTGGCTGCTTGCTACTTTTCAACAGCAGCCACTCTATTGAAGCCACTGTAGTGTAGCAGTGGTGGAACCTGAGGAGGGTGGGGTTTGGGGAAGGGAGGGACTTCAATGCCATAGAGTCCAATTGCCAAAGCAGCCATTTTCTCCAGGTGAACTGATCTCTATTGGCAGTTGTAATAGCAGGAGATCTCCAGCTATTACGTGGAGGTTGGCAACCCTATGAATGTTTAACCTTGTGGACCAACTACCTTTAATACAGACTTTCTGGCATGCCGTATACTGGCTTTTCGCAACTCCCCCTGTGCAATCTCTCATTTTCTTCTCTCCTAGGGCTCCAGAATCCAGGGCATTATGAACTTTTTATCAGTTTCCAGTATCAGTTCTGAAAACATGCTATCAGATGTATAAGAAATATATTTATTTTTAATGTATTTCTATCATTTAATACTCCGCTGAATGCAAAGGGGCTAATGTATTAGAAATTTAATAGAGATATATTATAATTCTGAAATCATATGAACACATAAAGCTGTCTTATATTCAGTCAGATCATTGGTCTATAGGCTTACCAGGTCCCTTCGCTCCACCAGTGGGAGCTCTTCAGCAGCGCTCAACCCGCGCAACTGCCTTACATGACCTGCGCATTGTGCACGTGCGACCCACACAACGTGCCCGCGTTCTTCCGGTTTTACCCGGAAGTGACACGGACGGTCTATCAATCTCTGCCGATTTCCATAGAGTTTCAGCAGAGAATGCTAGAGCATCCACGTCACTTCCGGGTAAAACCAGAAGTGGCGTGGGTGCGTCGCGTGGGCGCGTGTTCACGCATTGCCCACTGGCCCTCAGGTGGTCGGCGGGCAGTTCGGTGGATTGGCGGGATTTTACCCGCCACCACCGGGCACTTGGCAACCCTATTGGTCTACCTGGGTCAGTATTGTTTATTCCGATCAGCAGTGGTTCTCCTGGGTCTTGGGTCGAGGTCTTTCTCATCCCCTGCTACTGGAGTCTTTGAATTGGAAATGCCAAGGATTGAACCTGGGACCTTCTGCATACAAAGCAGCTGCTCCACTACGGAGGCACAGCCTCTCCTTCGAAAGGAAGAAAGGAACAAGACCAGGCAAAGCTGCACTTGTCCATAAATTACACAACCATGAGTGAAAATATCTCATAACATGCATTAAACTGCAAGTCCTCCCAAGAACTAAAAGATGGTGCAATGTTGTGTGTGTGTGTGTGTGTGTGTGTGTGTGGTCGAGTCACAGCTGACTAATGGTGACCCTGTAGGGTTTTCAAAGCAAGAGGTTTGCCATTGCCTTCCTCTGTGTGGGCCAAGAGAGTTCTGGGAGAATTGTGACTGGCCCAAGGTCACCCAGCAGGCTTCGTGTGGGGGAGTGGGGAATCGAGCCCGGTTCTGCAGATTACAGTCCGCCGCTTTGAATCACTATGCCACGCTGGCTCTGGTGTAATGCTGGACAAGGACAATGTTGGACTTCACTACTCCCCCATGTAGAATGTGCTAAACAGGCCACGTAATTCCCTTCACTTGCTATATGGGGCCAGCAGGGATAGGGGCAAGCCAATATTGCCTATGCATGAATGCCAAGTGCAGGTTTACTTATGACCCATAGCACCTCTTGGTCCTATACTGCTTTCTGGTTGTTGGTTTCCTTTTTAGAAGAGCATCTGATTATTCTCCAGAATACTTACATTCACCTTCATTTATCCTCTCTTGCAAGTTATGTGACATATTGGTATTAAGGATACATAGGGCTCTCACACAGCTGACATTTTCTAGTGGAATCTTCTGAATACAAACAGCATATTACAAAGCTTCTGGAAACAGGTGATAAACAAATGCCGCTTGGCAAGCTCCCCTTTTCTATTTCTCTTCCCCATCTCTTAGTAAGGAGAAAGGGGAGAAATACTAAATGCTTTTAAACTGGTCTCCAGACTGCACTAAGGTTTGATTTCTGATCAATTAGAGGCAGAGGCAAGGGAGGCCTTGCTTCGCCAGAGCCAAATTGCAGTGAAGATTTAGGCATCTTCCTACCTAGAGAAAAATTAAGCAGCTGCATCCAAGATTTTGGCTTGTAATAAATGAGAGAACATGAGGGTTACATTCCCTCTGCATCAATTCTTTCCATAACAGAGCACATTTGAATGTCGAATCAAAGAATCTGACTTCTGTACTGAGGACAAACAAGTTAAAAGCTCCCAGACACCCTCTGCTTGAAAGCAGGGTCGGGAGCAGGCTAAGCCATTGTTCAACAGTATGGAAAGCACACATTCATAGATGCATATATGCCAGTGAATAAAGGATAGCACATGTAAACATGGGATGGCAGGATGCGTAGGTTCTGTGTAGGGGTGTGCATTTCAATGTTTCCAGTTAATATTGAACCGAAAAATACCTTATTGGCATTTTTCAAGTATATTTGGGTATCAAGCACGATATCCAGATTTTCAGCTGACAGGTAAGGAAGAGAGCGGGGACCCTCAGACGGCCAGCCACTGGCCGGCCAGGGCAACTGGGCTCTTCCCTACCCGCTCTCTTCCCCGCCCATCAGCTGACAGGCGGGGAAGAGAGCGGCGCTCTCCCAGGTATTAGATGACCCCCAATTTTTTTCTACTTTTTTAAAAGAAAAAAACATTGTCTTATACATGGAAAAATACGGTTGTTGTTTTTTAAGATGCCATCTCCATCCCGGCCCATAACAGTGTAACATTTAAAAGAGTGTGAGGGAATAGATCTTGGGTAAACTCTGGCAGGAGGAGCTGACAGCTAGGCACTCAACAGGTACAGCCTTCCTCCCACTGTGCAACTGGCTCCCAGGGTGCCACATTCACTGCTGCTGTCTATAGGATGTGTCACTCAGCTCGGTGGGATGTGTCGCTTCCCCTGAGAGGGTGTCTGTGCTGGAGACTTTTTATGGCACTTCAAAGAGAGAGAGAATAGGAAATGTTTAGGAAAGGGAGGGGAGTAAAAGAAGGAAGAGCAGTGAGTTCTTTCACATTAAGGCCAAGGATGATATGATCTGGAGACCCTTTAGCCTTCAGTGGCAAGGCCATTTAGATTTGGGTGGGCAGCCTTTCATACTAGGAAATTAGCTCCCCTTCTGTGGGTTCCGTCAGTACACCATCAGAGAGAAGGACAAAAACATTAAAGGAGGGTAATCAGCCGACAGAGCTGCCGTTTTGCCACTTGAAGCATTGCACAAAAGTGAGTGGAAATGGAATTTTCTGAGCAATTTCAGCTTTTGCTTCTTTTTTCTTCTTCTTCTTTTTGGCCTGACTTTTGCTACATTTGGTACCGCTTTGCTTCAAGGATCACCACTTTTTCAGCACAAAAAAAAGAAAGTTTTTTTCCCCTCTCTAGTTAAAAGCTGTCAACTGTTGACAACAAAAAACACTCTGTGAGGCTGTCCAGAAGACATGGGAAGGGCTTTGTTCCACCCCTCCCCTAGCAGATGATAACACAAGCCCAATGCTTGACATTTTTTTTGTGGTTGCAGAGAAAGGGGAGATTTTTTTTCACGCATCTGAACAAAGACACCACGCTGATAAGGATGGTAAGCATCAAGCGTCTCTAACTTTAGACCAGAGATTGCCAACCTGCATTCTCAGGGACAGTTTATTCTCCCAAAAATAGTGTGGGGACCAGAAAATAGACTGTCTTCACACTTTGGTATGTTTTTATGCTGGTCTTGGACCGTATTAAACTCTCTCTTTGACTGTCTTCACAATTTTACTGTATTACTCAAGAATAATAGCAGTGCATGGAGAGGGGTGTAGTACAGTTCCATCTAGATAGATAGCAATTACATATATATTTTTATTCTACCCTTGCTCCAAGGAAGTTAGGCTACAATGGATGGCTCTTCCCTCCTACCAATTATTCTCACAACAACCTGTGAGCTGAGAAAATGTGACTGGTCAAAGGTCATTCACTGTGCTTTGTGCTTGAGTAAGAATTTGAATCTGAAATTCCTCAGTTCTGTCCTGATGCTCTAGTCCAGTGGTTCCCAAAGTGGGCAGTACCACCCCCTGGAGGTTGGTGGGATTACCTAGGGGGGCACTGAGAGGCAAGGGGACAGCCGGGGGGTGCTAGAGGTAGGCCCCTTCAACTGTGTTGTTGACTAATTTATGATAGATCAAGCTATGGCACCATGCTGGCAAGTTTGGTGGAATTTGATTTTGAAGAGCTGGTACCACTGGATCAAGTTCATCAGTTTTGTTGAATAAATTTCAACTAAAAAGTTTTAATTTGATTTTGAATAGATGTGCTGTTTTGTTACTGTTTTGAAATTTTATTCTTATTATCTTCTTTAGTGCATCATGCAAACCCCTATTTTGAATAATGCTTTTTATAGGATAGGATAGGGGGTGCTGGGGTTGAGTTTGTGGAACCAAGGGTATGAATGAGGTCATTGATGGGGAGAGCTGAGAATTTAAAATGCTTCCCAAAAGCTGTTCCCAAGAGGCAGATTGGCACTGTGTTTTACCATGTATAATGCTAATAAGACAGCACTACAAAAAGGAATATGTACCAATGGAGAATCATTCCTTCATTTCCTCCCAGCAGTAATATAATCTTTGCATTGGAAGAATCCAAAATAGCATGAACTAGTGAGCACGACTTTTTCAGTTTCCCAGATGTATTGAAAATGACATTTGGGAAGCAGTGACTTCCCCAAAACCACAAAGAGTGCAGAACTGATCATCCCTTGTAGCTTTCATATGGAGGTTTTGCTCTGGTGTGGCATCCAAATTGGAGCAGGATTTGTTGGAGCATCCACATGATGTCATCCTCTAACCTGATGTCATCCTCTAACTATCTATGTCATCCTCTAATGATCCTCTAACACTATCTGTGTTTTCTCTTTAGATGCCATCTTTCTCAATATCTGATTTCAGATATTCTTTTTGAAAAGATCACAGTCAAAGCACCATTGGACACCATCTGTACCAGGAAATGCCCGTTTTTAAAGTCCTGTTGATGCTGGTACCATTCTCCTTGCCACGGCCCCCACAATCACCAGTTTAACCCCTAGCCCTTTATCTACTTTGCCCAGCCTTGATAGACTCACCACTGAACTGATAATTACACCCTATGGTAGGATGAGGACTGAATGATGAAGTAACGTGGGCAAAAACAACCACTCCCTACCCTACCAGCTTGCAGCACCTCATGTACATCACTGGTGAGTGGTGTGGCTTTCCAAGCCATAAGTATAGCAAAGGTCATCCAAAAACTAAAAGAAAATCAATGCACATTACAAAATACAGCATAGATGAACACTATACCATGAACAATGTGGGTATGTATGTTAGGGTTGCCAGCTCTGGGCTGGGAAATTCCTGGAGATTTTTCATAGAATCATAGAGTTGGAAGGGACCACCAGGGTCATCTAGTCCAACCCCCTGCACAATGCAGGAAATTCAAAAATTCCTCCCCCCATACCCCCAGTGACCCCTACTCCATGCCCAGAAGATGGCCAAGATGCCCTCCCTCTCATGAACTGCCTAAGGTCATAGAATCAGCATTGCTGGCAGATGGCCATCTAGCCTCTACTTTAAAACCTCCAGGGAAGGAGAGCTTACCACCTCCTGAGGAAGCCTGTTCCACTGAGGAATCGCTCTAACTGTTAGAAAATTCTTCCTAATGTCTAGATGGAAACTCTTTTGATTTAATTTCAGCCCACTGGGTATGGTCCGACCTTCTGGGGCAACAGAAAACAACTCAGCACCATCCTCTATGTGACAGCCCTTCAAGTACTTGAAGATGGTTATCATATCCCCTCTCAGTCTTCTCCTCTTCAGGCTAAACATACCCACTTCCTTCAACCTTTCCTCAAAGGACTTGGTCTCCAGACCCCTCACCATATTTGTTGCCCTCCTCTGGAGGGCTAGAACTTAGGAGGGTGGGGTTTGGGCAGAGGAAGGACCTTAGCAGATTATAATGCCCAAATCAGCCATTATCTCCAGGGGAACCGATCTCTGTCATCTGGAGATCCATTGCAATTTTGGGACATCTCCAGAGACTACCAAATGTATGTACACCAGTAGTGCTAACGAAACATACATTTGACTGAACGATGATGTTTTTCAGCCATCAACGTACTGCATTGGCAACGTTCAGATGCAACCCACTCCACACTAAAAGCTATCCTTAGCATCACACTCTAAGTCAGCGGTTCTGTTTGTTACAAACCATCTTGTCCCCCTCAGCATTTGTTATGGTACAGCAACAGCCTGTCTCACAGCTGCCCCTCAGCCTCTTCCATTCCTTTCTCCGTATTATTCTGTTCAGAAAACGCTGAAAAATGAAGCTTAATGGTAGAACATTCCATATGCTCTGATTAGCTCTAACCTCGTTATCACCCTCATTCTTACCATAAAACCCTTCAGATAATGAAATTTCTCTCTGGTACAAACTGAGTTCTCTCTTAATATTGGAAAGGGGGGTCTTCTACTGTACCGGGGGGTATTTGATTCACCCTCTGCATTCCTCAGAGGAAGAACAAAAACAAATTGTGGAACAGGAGAGCAAAAGTGACATGTAAAAAAAACTGAGGTTGGGGGGAGCTACGCAATTGTGATATTTCAAAGCCTAGTGAAAATTAGAATAAGCAGGCTGAGGAAGCCAAATGGAAATCATAATTCTTGCATTTCCCTGGCTGTTCTGACACATTTAATAGGCTTGGCAGGGATTCAAGGAAAACATGGGCCAAGCTGTAGAGAGCTGAGCAGAATGGAAAGGCTGGTCCTTACTAAGGAGCCAGATTTCAGGGCAGCTCAAAAGGAGGGAAATCTAAAGCTGCTTACCCAGATTGGGAGGGGATGGGAAAGGGTTAAGGGGCAGAGAGCATTTTGCAAGCCTGCAGAGGGTGGGGGAAGCAGTAAAGCCCTATTAAATGAATTTTATTTCTTTAGATTTAACAAGAGTGCCTTCAGAGCCTTGGGCACTGTACAAAATTAAAACACGCAAGAATAAATAACCTTGAGACGGCTAAAGCACAGGGAAGCTCTCAGCCCGACTACAACACAACAAAAGCCACAAGTCAGCAGAGCAAAACAATACCCAAGCCTGGGGCTCCTAACAAAATACTGAACCGAAGACCTCAGACCAAGCATATCAACCATTCAAAGCTACTGCCATTATGGGAGAGAAGAGGTATCCAGTGTTATTAAGACTGGCGACTCCCCAGAGGGAAGGTCACACAACCCCCATGTACGTAGAAGATGAATGCCATGACAAGAAGGTAGACGAGCAGACAGCAGGGTGACCCATGCATGGACATTAGGGGCTACAGCAAGGATTTCAAGGCTATCTTTGAGACACGATAGATTAGGGTTGCCAGATCTTCCCTGGCCGTCAGCGGGGGATGTGGGGGTGTAGGGTTGCCAGATCCAGTTTTGGAAACTCCTGGAGGTTTGGGGATGGAGCCTGGGGAAGACAGAAACCTCAGTGGGGTACAATGCCATAAATAAGGTTACCAGCTCCTGGGTAGGAAATACCTGGAGAGTTTTGGGGTGCAGCTTGAGGAGGGTGGAGTTTTGAGAGGGGAGGGACTTCAATGCCATAGAGTCCAATTGCCAAAGTGGCCATTTTTTCCACGTGAACTGATCTCTGTTGCCTAGAGATCAGTTGTAATAGTGGGAGATCTCCAGCCACCACCTGGACATTGGCAACCCTAGCCAGAGAATCCACCCTCCAAAGCATCCATTTTCACCAGAAGAACTGACTTCTGTTGTCTGGAGATGAGGTGTAATTCCGAGGGATCCCCAGGTCCCACCTGGGGGCTGGCATTTCTATGGTGGTTGTTACATCTTTAGGTAGGATTGCCAGGTCCCTTTTCACCACCAGCAGGAGGTTTTTGGGTAGAACCTGAGGTGGGGTTTGGGGAGGGGAGTGAATTCAATGCCATAGAGTCCAAGTGCCAAAGCGGCCATTTTCTCCAAGTGAACTGATCTCTACCGACAGGAGATCAGTTGTAATAACAAGAGATCTCCAGCTAGTACCTGGAGGTTGGCAACCCTATCTTTAAGGAGGAAAAGGATCAGTAGAAGAGGCAGTAATGATCACAAGAACTGTGTTTATTAAAACACAATAGCTAGGGTTGTCAACCTCCAGGTACTAACTGGAGTTCTCCTGTTATTGCAACTTATCTCCATTTGATAGAGATCAGTTCACCTGGAGAAAATGGCCGCTTTGGCAATAGGACTCTATGGCATTGAAGTCCTTCCCCTCCCCAAACTCCTCAGGCTCCACCTAGAACCTACTGCTAGTGGCGAAGAGGGACCTAGCAACTAGGGTTGCCAACTTCCAGGTAGTAGCTAGAGATCTCCTGCTATTACAACTGATCTCCAGCCAATAGAGATCAGTTCACCTGGAGAAAATGGCTGCTTTGGCAATTGGACTCTGCAAGCTTCCATTGCAGAGGGGGGATTTGAGCCTGGGTCTCCCAGACTCTAGTCCAACACTCGTAACCACTATGCCACATAGGTGATCTCTCACTGGAGCTGAGACTTAGCTCTAATGCCTGATCTAGTTGTGATACTGGTGAGGCAAAAAGAATTCGCATGCACACATGGTCTCATTTCTCCTTGACTGCTATGCTAAGGCTGTTGAAAAAAAATTCGGTAAAATTCGGATTCGGCAAAATTTGGCCCGTTTTTATTCGGGAAACACTGAAGTCTGAACTCCCCCAATTCGGATCTGTGGAATTCGGCACTAAGTTTGGAGTTTGTGAATAAATTTGGCCATTTAAAGCCATTAAAAACACATTCGCACCTTTCTGCGGCTCTGGGGGGGGGCATTTTTGGAGGTAGAGGTCCCAAACTTTCAGTGTAGCTTGAAGGGACCCTTTTTGCAAGAACCCCCAAGTTTTGTAAAGATTGGGTCAGTGGGTCCCGAGTTATGGGGCCCAGAAGGCCCCCCCATCTGCCCATTGCAATAAAGCCATTACAAACACATTTGTGGCTTTCTGCAGCTCGGGGGGGGGGCATTTTTGGAGGTTGAGGTCCCACCTTAGGGGTAGAAAAAAAACCTTGAGCATGAATGCCAGCTGAAAAAAAACTTTGTGCACTTTAAAAGCTAAGGACAGTCCGAGGGGGTGGGAGCGATTTTACATAACGTTGCAAGGCATGATAGTAATAGTACAATGGCGCAGAAAACATAATCTTTTCCTGGTTAAAATCTTTTTACTTTCAGGCGCTTATACGGCCTTTCTCACTTTGGTTTCAAAACACACAAAACAAAAAAATGGCATGCGGAGGGCTTGCACCGCCGCATGGACTGAACTCACTGGCCAGGCCACGGGCAGGAAAAAAAAGCAGAACACAACCTCCCGCAGAGGCGAGCGGGCACAAACACAAACACATGGCAGAACTGGCAAACCCCCTCCCCCTCAAACCAGTACGGCTCAGCTCAACCCCAAATAAAGGCTAGCAGGCACCAAATCCCCCCCTCAAGCCAGCTTGGCCACCATTGGCTGCGGGAGAATGCTGCTAGTTGCTTACTAACTGATAGTTATGCTGCTGATTCAGAGCCCTCCGAATTTGCTGAATTTATTCAGCGATCGCCCGAACTCCAGCTAGTCGTTTTCCCTCCTTTTTTTTAATTCAGTTCCATCTGAACTGAAAACCGCCGAATTGGGGAAAATTCGGCGGTTTTTCAGTTTGGATGGAACCGAATCGACAGCCCTATGCTTTCTATGCCAACAGGCTATTCATCCTTCATTAGCCAACACCATCCCAGGCACTGGACCTCTGGTGTGCCAGTCCTGCACATAAGGCTGCTTTGCATAGGTTAGCAGGTCAGTTTAAATGAGATGCTGTATAAGGGCAAACTTGTTCAGGGATGTTATTCTGCCTTGTCAGCATTACATTTAAATCAGGTAAGGGATTGTTGTAATGTGCAGAATCAACTGTGGGTGACTACTGGACGAAGGGATGGAACTGAGTCCACTGGCCCCAACCTGATGTCTACAGACCTATGAGAGAACAAGATGTACACACTGCCCACTGCTTTCAGTTCTATGTTTTTAAGCATAATAAGAACTAAATGCTTGGTAGAAAGAACGAAGGAAGGAAAGATTGAGGTTCTTAGGGATCTCAGCTTATCATCCAATATAAAACAATTTTTCTATGATCACATTGAACTATAATACCCATTGGCCTTATGGTTTTGATATGGTAACATTCTCCAAGCTATCTGAAGAGTTATTGTACAGTATCAGAGTTGTGGCTGCAACTAAAACTTAACATGCCAGTTCTTCACTTGGCCATTACAACACTGAAATGATTCCAGGCATGCACATGTTCCAGGAAACCTGAAGGGCATTGTGAAGGTTACTGATTTGGAATCAGTGATGAACTTTCTGACAGCAGTATACAAACATAGTGCTGTTGGTTGGAAGAAACCTTCCCCCCTCTACACACATGCACGCTCACAAACACTGTGAGAGACATTAGCAGGAAGATTCCACAGAACTGGGCACATTTCAGACAATAAGTTGATGAAATATTATTTACTGCTTCAGAAAGGTCATTATAATAAAAATTGTTTCGTAGGATACATGGGCCTTATTTGCAATGTTCTGGCTTGAAATTTTTTCAAGATAATGCAAGACCTTACATATTATTTTCTTTATAACAGCAAAACCAATTAAAAGTCAAATAAAGAAATCTGGCCAGCGGATCTTTATAAAAAATATTGAAAGGGATTGTTTGCATGTATGGAACAGCCATTATAGATCAAACTTGATAGACACAGCTTTCACGTCAGAAGCATCCAGCTTTTTAGAGGAGGCAGTTCATACACTCTGCAGCTAGGCATCAGGGATCAAACAATCAGAAGACAAGTGATAGACGTGGATGTGAAGGAGTAGGAAAAGAGCTAAATATTTACATGCTGATTTTCCTTCTCTCCCCCTTTGGATAAAGTATTATAAGTCACGATTTGCATATCCATTGATTTTGTTTTCTTTATCTATTAATGCTCTGCTTGATGATCAGAGAAGTCCAGCCAGGGGGAGAAAGGGGTTTGAATGATTACGGTGGCATTGTCCTCTTTTTTCACTAGCTACAGATAAAAAGAAAGAATCCAGAGTCCTGTTGCTGCTCAAGCATCGAGCAACCAGCTGCAGGCTCAGCAAGAACCTGTAGGCTGAGAAAATTAATTAAAGTTGAAAGAGTGTCCCGAGGCAGATTCTGATTTCCATATTGGCCACATGTTGCTCCCTCCCACATTTTTGTTGAGGACAGAGAAAAGGAAATCCTTTTTCATAAAACAATTTATTCATTTATGGAATTTGTAATCACAACATGTATTGATGGTTACTAGCTCAGATGTTTTTTTAATATAGATATTAGAACATTTCAGATTTATGTTTATCAATAGCTATTAGCCACAATAGATAATTAGAACCTCCATGTTCAGAAACAGTATAACCAAATATGAGGTGCTGGAACAATCAACAGGGGAATGCCATCATGTGATGCAACTGCTGGATTACCAAAGGATTTTAGATGTTTGGAAATAGAATACTGGTCTCAGTGAACCTTTGGTAAAGATGCTAGGAATTTTGTAGTGAAAAGGTTTGGAAAGTAAACATAGGGTACCGGAAAGCTGTGACCTCTTGTGAGCCAAGTCTCAGATCTGTTCAGTTCACTCCCATCCAAAATGAACAGCTACACAGCTGCTTTGCAGCTGCGAAGTAGGTATGATATTGGAATTTCATTTCCTTGCCTTACACACTTTTACATCCATGCAGCTGATGAAATAGATTCTCCCCTAGGGTCATAAATGGTCAGGTCAGGTAACTAAACATCTTGGTTATACAACTATACAATTAAACTATACATGCGCAAAACAACCTTGATAAGGCAGACTTGAAGGAACGCCAAATGCTAAGACTTAAAAAAAAACAGAAGATTTTTTATATTCACTGGCTGACAGATTCACTCACTATATATTCATACAGTTGGATGCCTGGTGGTATACAGGCAGACAGGTCTGTTGGGGTGGGGCAGCTAAACTATCATTGGGCTGGGTGAGAACATGCATGCATAAAACACTGCTGAATGCACTATACTGTGCAGTTGAAATAAGCAAAAAGGAACCGAACAGGCTCAAACATCTATCAGCCAAACCATCTATGAAAAATCTGCTCCCAGTTCATGACATGCAAACAGAATGTAAACTGGCAGGTATTTCAGCATCCCTAATGTGCAGTTTAATCTAGCAGGGCATGCTTCTTTGGCTTCCCACCTTCAGCCAGGATAGAGGGCAGGATATATGCCCAATAAATAAATAAATAAACAATCCCCCTCTTAAATAGTAATGGAAGCATGCTGAATGGAATAAGTGTCTAAGAAATTGTGCCTAGTCTCTAACTAGATCCCTTATTAAAACCGTGCATTGCTGGTCACTCTCTCCAGCTCAGTTGCTCAAGGTCTGGAGCACCCCTCTTCCCAAGTCATGATGCCATCACAAACCAAATAATGTGGCTGGTAAGGGCCCGTTACACCTGAGCAATACAACCAGGCAGGCCGGTCCCAGAACACCAAATGAGAGGATACTCCACTCAGACATCATGTAACACGTTCAGATTTTTTGGGGGGGGGGGGACTGCACCAGCTGCAGAGTGCAATTTGTCCACCGATTTTGTCCCCATTTGCTTTCACTTTGTGTCCTTCTCTTTTTACTGATAGGAACTGACAGGTTCTGGTTCTTCAGCTAAAATTAGTAGATTGGTTTTTTTTCCCCTCCTGTTTGGGAGGGAAAAAAAATCTGTATCCTCAAATTAAGACCATTCTTAAAATCTGTATGCTCAAATTAGGACTGGCATGATTTAATTAAGACAGACACAAAAGAAGAGACATACACAAGAGGAAGGTTGTAATGGGAAAATAGAAAGAGGAGGCTGTGCCTTTGCTTTAATTTGATGCATGTTTGAGTGAGCCCTTAGCAAACTAATTATCCATTACTAGATTGCTGAGCATCGCTGTATGCCTATTGTCATGCAGCCTTGAAAATGCAGTTACTGAATAGTGAGGGTAAATCAAATAAAGTCCCAGGTCTCTTTGTACATTAAAAAAAAGTATTTTGTAGGCTTAATGAGAACACAGAGCAACTGTTCAGAAAGCCCTCTTGAATAAGCGGTGAAAGAATTTGAAGCTGGTCTAATTTGATGCTGTTTTCCAAAAAAGCCACCTGTGTTTGGGCAAAGCTTTTTGCAGATCTGATGGCTCTATAATGCTGTTCTATGACGGATAATGACGGCACTATCAAAAGGTGGCGCCGCGCACTATGGCTGCTGCATGCAACAGCTTGGGTTCCAACTATTCATTATTCAGAGTTCCCTGGGTTATTTTTGATCAGTTTTGTATGTAAACCAAAATTAGACTGAGCCAGGCTATCTGTCAAAGCAGAGAGGGATGGGAGAGGGGGAATGGAGAGGCAACTTAACTGTTTTTCCTCCAGGCAATTTTTCCCCAACTCAAAATCAACCTCTCCGAACTGCTTACTCACGTCTGAGAATAGAGTTACAGGAAAGATTCAGGTCAATTCGAATCCATTTGCACCTTAGAGACCACACAATTTTCAAGGTATGAGCTTTCGAGAGTCAAAGCTTCCTTTGTTAGATATAAGTAGGAGAGATTCAAGGATCTTCTATCTTTTTTTACCTAAAGGGATGCTTAATGGGAGTTAAGCCCAGACCTGGATGGCCCAGGCTAGCCTGATTTCGTCAGAAGCTAAGCAGGGTCAGCTCTGGTTAATATTTGGATGGGAGACCACCAAGGAATACCAGGGTTGCTGTGCAGAGGAAGGCACTGGCAAACCACCTCTGTTAGTCTCTTGCCATGAAAAACCCAAAAAGGGGTCGCCATAAGTCAGCTGCGACTTGACGGCACGTTACACACACAATGGGAGTTAGAGCTTTACACAAAACAAAGCATTAAATATTCTGTAATGGCAGCCTATGCTTCCTCAATAGGAGAGAATGAAATGCCTTTCAGAATTTGGAGAAGGTGTCGCCCTGTCAAGAGGGACAAGGTGTGTATGCTTGGAGAAACAACAAATAAACAGCCACTTGCAGCTGGGAAGAAACACAGAGGTAAACAGAGAGGAGGAGGAGAAAGAGAAGGAGGAGAAGAAGAAGAGTTGGTTTTTATATGCCGACTTTCTCTACCACTTAAGGAAGAATCAAACTGGCTTACAATCACCTTCCCTTCCCCTCCCCACAACAGACACACTGTGAGGTAGGTGGGGTCGAGAGAGCTCTTAATAGAATTGTAACTTGCCCAAGGTTGCCCAGATGGCTTCATGTGTAGGAGTGGGGAAACAAAACCAGTTCACCAGATTAGCATCTGCCACTAGATGGGATTTATTAGCTTTGCAATATTAATTATTGAACCTCCACAGAACAAAACCCACAAAACCCAATGAATGAGACATAAAATACAGAAAAAAGAACAAACAAATGAGAGATTCCAGGAAGATGTGTGTTGTCTCTTTTGAACATGGCACACTTGAGAGTGGACCCAATAGAGGTACCTGGTTGTTCTAACTGGTTCCCGGGGGCCCCCCCTCCCCCAATTGGATTTTTTTCAACAGCTCTGGCTGTTACCCAAAACCCCATGAAAAACTCCAGCTTTTCGGACAGATGTGGTGTCACATGCCAGCCAATGTCATTGCCGCACATTGCCCCACCCCTAAAGCTCCCATGGATGCCAGCTGGTGGCCTGGGATCCCTAATGGAGCCACCAATTGTGGAATTTGTGATCTTCATGCTAGAACCACTCATTGCTATTAGATAAAAGAGTTATAAAAGCATAAAGCAGGGAGCAATTCGTAAGATCTGGGTCAAGTCACAAATGGTTGTCTGTCTTTAAGCTACAGTCTCTGAAATTCAGTGCTGTTGTGCTTCTGGAAGCCTGCTGGATGTCACTCCACAATGCTCCAGCTCAGAAGATCAGTTTGACCCAGGCCCTTCTCCCACATATAGCTGAGCAAGTCATTCAGCCTCACATGAACACACGAAGCTGCCTTATACTGAATCAGACTCTTGGTCCATCAAAGTCAGTATTGTCTACTCAGACCGGCAGTGGCTCTCCAGGGTCTGAGGCAAGGGTCTTTCACATCACCTACCTGCCTAGTCCCTTTTAACTGGAGATGCCGGGGATTGAACCTGAGACCTTCTGCATGTTAAGCAGAGGCTCTACCACTGAGCCACAGCCCCTCCTCTTATAAATTAGGCCTACAACTGGAAGGTGAAGATACCACCTTACTCTGACATCAAGAGGGCATTGCGGGAAAAGTATATGAAAGAATTATGAAACAATTTGTGGATATTGCAATAACACGGGTAACAGGAGCATCTGAGATAGCCAGGCTGCACAGAGCAGAGAACTCACAGATTGGCAAGATCTATGCGCTGCATCAAACGCATTGTGGGGGCAATGCATATAAATTGCTGTGCTCAGGCATAACCATAACCATCCTGCTGTGCAGCCCCCTTCTCCAGTGTGCTTCCAAATGAGACCTGCGTACCTTAATGTACTTTGTGTGAAGTGCTTTGCATGGTACTTATTTTGTTAAAGCAGTTTAATTAAATGAAAGTAAATATCTTCTAGCAAAATATATTCCTCTGGTAATCATTGCAATCACTTTATTGGCATATTCTCTTCCCCCTCATCTTCTTAAAATTAAAAACCACATGCGCACGCACACACACAGGAGAGGGGAGTTATTGAAGATCTGTCTCGTTATCTGGGTTTCTTTTCCATTTATGCAAAAATTAAAAGCAAGTTTTAACGTCTGAGTATTTTTTACTGATGGTCTTTGGAATATTCCGCATTTGCTGAATTATAATGATTCTGTGGTTACTTAGACATTTGTACAACTGCTTCTGCATAAAGCTAATATGCAGTGTTCTAAGTGAAATCATCCAGTCAAAGCTCCCCACCATGGTGCCTGCAAGCACCTGCCCAGGGTTGCTATTAGGGTTCCCATATGCCTAGTTATGGCGGGCAATTGCCCACCAATTAACCAGGCTGCCCGCTGCCACTCAGCTGGCTGGCGGGTGGAAGCAGGCCAGCTGGGGGGGGGTGTGATCTGCATGCATGCCACGATGATATCACTTCCAGGTTTACCCCAGAAGTGCTGGCATCATGACAGGAATACTCTAGCACTCCCTCCAACTCTATGGTTCCAATAGATTTTTTTGGGGGGGGGTGAGGAATGTGCTAGAGTGTCTTGCGCAATGCTGGTGCTTCTAGGATAAAGCTGGAAGTTATATAATTGCACTGCATGAGCTCTGATAGCCACCCCTAGCCCCACCCCCAGGAAACTCCTGCCAGTGGTGTGAGGGGACCTGGCAACCCCAGTTGCTATCCTGACCTGGCACTCCAGTGGGAGAAATTGGAGGGGTGAGGACAAGGGATTTGGCATCATGCCCACATGTGCTGGCATGTTCAGCATGAAACCAGAAGTGACATCATCACATTGGTTTACCCATAGAGTTTTGGGTGAATTGTAGAGCATTGGGCAATGTGAGGACATCAGTTCTGGTTTCATGATGGAAGTGATGTTATACATCGGCATGATACTGAATCCCCCCCTCACTTTCCCCTGCCGCTATGTCGAGTAGTGGTAGAAAACAAGGGCTTAGGCTGGAAGATATAGCTATAATAGGAACTCTGGCCTCCCTATGCCTGCCATGTGCTTCAGCAAAGTAGGTGGGGTCATTGTGAAGGCAGAATCAGTGATTGGCTGCCTTCAGACAAATAAAGGTGCTTTTCACCTGGATGCTCCCCACTTACTGGAGATGGGTTTTTCCCAGAAGTGATGAGGCAACACAGCTGACATCACCATTCATTTTAGTTTTTCTCCTCCTGCAGTTCAGATCAGCAGTGGGCAACTGGGGCTGCTAGCAGGATGCCTGGCTGCCCTATCCCTGCCTCAGTATCTCTCTCTCTCTCCCTGGGAGCCCACTGGGGGTAGCAAAAGAAGATCAAGTACTTCTCCAATTTACTCTTTGCCTCACATTTGAGGAGGAGTTTTACTTTCTCTTGCTGCACCTGGGCATCAGCGGGGACACAGAGAGAGAAATGCCAGAGACAGTAAGACACTGCAATTTAATATTTCCCTCTACATCTTGGGCTGCTAATGTGAGTGCTTTATCCCTTCTGAGGTTTTCACCATCTTTGTTGTGTGTGTGTGTGTGTGTTTTCCTTCCTTGCCTCTCTCAGTCTTCCTCTCTATGTGTGGCATTTATCTATTATCCTCCTTCTCTCTCTCTGTTATCCCCCCCTTCTGCCTTTGACCGTGGACTTCTCTGTGTATTATCGTCCATTGGATTTCTTCTCCATGTGCACATGTGTGTTTATACTCCCCATCTCCTTTCCTTTTGTGTGCTGGCTCCGCCTCCCGTGGCAGTCATTTTATATCAGCACCTCCACCCTGCCTCAAAATTCCTAATGTACCCGCTGCCTCAAAAGTTGGGGATCCCTGTTCTAAGGAAAGGATCCGGTAGAAAATGGAAACGTTGGCTGCTTAAAAAATGGGAGGAATCATAATCTGATCTTAATTTGGAAAGGAAAGAGTAATTTCAGATTGGGTGGCTGGGTTGTTTAAGCCCAGAGTCCCTAACTTTGTTCAGCCTGACAGTACATTTGGGATTTTGACACAGGGTGGTGGATGCCACTACAAAATGGAGAGCCTGCATGGTGTAGTGGTTAAATGTGTTACTGTATTAGCTAAAGGTTTTTTTTTATGCCAATAAAGGTACTTGATTGAGTGTAGTGGTTAAGGGTGGTGGTTTGGAGCAGTGGACTCTAATCTGGAGAACCGGGTATGATTCCCCACTCCTCCCCATTAGCGGCAGATGCTAATCTGGTGAACCAGGCTGGTTTCCCCCACTCTTCCACATGAAGCCAGCTGGGTGACCTTGGGCTAGTCACAGCTCTCTTAGAGCTCTCTCAGTCCCACCTACCTCACAGGGTATCTGTTGTGGGGAGGGGAAGGGAAGGTGATTATAAGCCGATTTGATTCTTGCTTAAGTGGTAGAGAAAGTCAGCATATAAAAACCAACTCCTCCTCTTCCCCCTTCTTCTCCTTCTTGCCATGGCAGGTAGGACCAGTTACTAATTGGCAGCTATAAGTGAGCAATTACAAAATGTTGAATAGGAACAAACTAAACATTTAAATAGGAAACTGGCAAATACTCACTACTTGTTATCTCATAAAGATGAGCAAAACTTGGTAAGAAGGTCATTTGTGGCTCCAGTCCTCATAAAACCCAGCACTCTCCTTTTTCTAGCAGGCTTTATTTCTGGAAGTTTTTGGTTCATTCCCTCCTCTATCACATCCTGAGGCTTTGAGGTTCCAGGCAAAGTGGGTATGATATCTATAAGACCAGAATTGGCAATTAAAAAGACAATGTCACGTCCTTCATGTCGAAGGAAGCTGCTGAAGGCTGCTGTTTTAAATCTTCCTGTAAATAATACCAAAGGTGATGGTGTAATTAGAATATTAATTACAGTAAAATGTTTATTTCTAGGGTTATAGATTATTGAAGGTTTATTTTTAAAAAATATTTTAATTTTTTATTATAAATCAAACCCTCAAACAGAAGGAAATTAAAAATATAGCACCAATAGTGGCAAGGTTTCTTGAAACAAGGGTCCTTGGGAAGAAAGCAAAGAAAAATAAAATAAAAGTTTCATAGTCATGTGGAATTTGTGTTGTTTGTGAATATTACAGAGAAGGCTGCTCTCAGCTTAGCATAATCACATACTACTAAAATAAGCCGCAGATTCATCACAAATGTGAAATGGACATAGATCCTGGCCACGTTTTCCACCAACACAAGGCACTTTCAGAGTGGTCCATTCCACCCTCCTACTGCAGACATCCACTTCCCCCCTTACACCCACTTTTACCAGGGGTAAAACAAGGCCCAGGAGTCCAATTTCAGAGAACACAGCAGGCTGCAGTAGATGGGAAAATGAAGGAAAACTCACTTTTGCAAGTGGTGCTCCGCTCACGCTAGGTAGAATTTAAGCCATTACCTCCTCATGCATTTCTAAATGATTCAAGGAGTAGGAGTAGTGGTTGGAATGCATGAGGATACGTAAGCAACACAGTGTTGCCTGGAGAGGTACAGCATGACTCAGATAATCAGGATGTTTGACAACCAGGTCTGCTAATTTCACTTCTTTGTTGCTGATTATTTGTTTTTCTTGAAGAGTCTGTTAAAATGCTCTGTTCAGATAAATTGCAATTGATTTGCAATCAATATATACTCTACAATCCCAATCATCTTCACAGGCCAGGTGATTTTAGGCACTTAAAAATATTAAGCAAGAATAATAACTGGATTCAGGTAAGTGTGCTCGACAGAGCTTTGCAAAATGGCCCTACCTCTTCGCATGAGCAACAAAGGACCACTGGTAACAGCTTGGCTACACGTTACAAGGTTCTCATGTTTGATGGTGACTGCCACGGGGATTTTGTATCAGATGTGAGAGGGGAGTTTTGTGCTTTGTAGGTGCATGCTGGCCGTTTCCTGCTCGTGACCATTGCTTGTGGGGAGAAGCAGCCTCAGCCATCCCTTCGTGCTGTTTTTTGCATTCTCAAGAGCCAGAATGGTGGTGTGGTTAAGAGTGGTGGTTTGGAGCGGTGGACTCTGATCTGGAGAACCGGGCTTGATTTCCCACTCCTACACACACAGCCAGCTGGGTGACCTTGGGAAAGTTACAGCTCTGTTAGAGCTCTCTCAGCTCCACCTACCTCACAGGGTGTCTGTTGTGGGGAGGGGAATGGAAGGGGATTGTAAGCTTGGAAGGTAGAGTTGCCACTGGGAGTGGGGAACCTCAGGACAGCACTCTCAGAGAAAAGCCAGCCACACAACACCAATTGCAACAGCAGAGCAAGCTACAGAGTAATCTATAGGTGCTGTTATTAAGTAAGAAAGTACTTGGGCCGAGGACAATGTCGGGGTTTCATGTACTCACATAGAATTTAAAGTATATTGACCTGTTCTGTCAAAGCTAGAGCGTGTGCTTTTTCAGTTGTAGCACCTAAACTCATGAAACAGTGGATTGGGAAACAGGATTTCCCCTGCTGCCCCTGAAGTGCGGTTTGACCCCCAGTTTTGCTGAGAGAGCCATCGGACGACTCTCGGAATCCTGGATGAGGTCCCGCCTGGCCTGAGGGGAAACCATTGCCGCGAACGTCTCTCTGGAATTAGGGTCAGCTCTCCCTATCTATTACCATCTAAGCAACGATACATAAGCAAGAATACCTACTCTTCTAAAATCTAAGTAACAAGAACTCTTTTGTTTTACCTGGAATTGGAAGTCCCGAAGGAGTGAAAAAAATATCTATAGAATCTGTATCTCCCCATCTGAGGTTTGGATGACTCTTTGACAATTAAAAACATTGGATAAGCCGGCAGGATCTTAATCAAATTGATCGGTGGATAGACATAACAATTGGGACCTTTTGAATGACGTTATAGCCACCACTCAGAAACTCAGAAGTGTAAAGGGGAGGGATAAGCAGATTCCCCCCCTCACTTCCGGGAGGAGGCTTTTCTGAGTAAACAAATTTTCAAGCCACGTCTTATCCGGAAGCATCAGCTATCGTCTGCCATCGCGAGAATACTACGGGATTTGAGACCTGATGTGTAGCACCACTGTGTAACTGGCAAATACTTCCCAAGTTCCTAGGCAAAAGGAAGGAACTGCAAGCGTGCGACCTTATATCCTGTCCCCCGTAACACCACTCTACAACTCATAACGTATACCTGTCCGGATTTTACAAATTAAACCTCAACAAACTACCAGAAGTAGCAACCATGGAAAGCGAGACTAAATTCATGGATCGACTAGTCTCTCTGACAAACAATATCTACGAACTTGTCAATCGGAAACTGGATGTAATTTCGGGAGATCTCAAGGATATAAAATACCGAATTATGACAATGAGATCAGAGATGAGAGAAGGAAGCTCCCCAAACGACAAACCATTAAAAGAAGAATTAAATTCTGTAAAGGAGATGGAGAGCTATGAAGGACTACCAAAGGATATACATCTGCAAGAAGAAATTGAACCAACCCAATTGACAACTATGGATATGAATGTAAGAGACTTTGACTTTTGTTTGTATGATCTACCTGATGAACTTTCAAAGTTAACTGGGAGAATTTAAAAGGGCAAAAAGCTGGAAATACCGGGATTTTTCTTCTCGCCTTAGGGATGGAAGAAAACATGCTGCAGATTTACTATCCCCCATCAATTTTTACAGAGGGAATTGCACTAACAACTTCCATGGATGCCCTTCGACGTTTAAAGCTACTGGGAAAAGAGGGAAATGCTGGAAATTTAAGATAAAGAGACTGGGTCAAAGGGTTTAGTTTTTCTCAGGATTTAATTAAAAAGGACTGATTAAATGGCTTGGCTCTGACAAAAAACAGAATAATTAATGGCATTAACATAACTGATACTTATTAGATATGTGGGAGAAATGGAGGAATCATAATGATATTCATTCTCAAAGGAAGTTAAAAATGATACTTATTTTCTAATCCATTTTTTATTATAAAAATAGTGCTTTTTATTTCTGTTCTTTTTTTCTTCTTTATTTGAATATAGATAAATGAAATAGCAAATACTTAGATTATGAGTAAAGCTAAATAAAGGGGAAAAATCTTATAAACGTTTGTAACAATATTAGGATTAGAATCTTAAACAAAGGAGATTACAAATAAATGACAAGATTGAGGGAGGTGTAGGGGAAGTCTTTATATTTTATTTTTTATCTATATATGTATGTATTTTTAACAGTTGTTTATTAGAATTTATACTCTGATGTTTACCTATATTGATTGTTGAATACCTTGTCTAATTAGTATAGAAAAATAATTTTAAAAAAGAAAAAAAAAGAAACAGTCTTCTTCAGGAGATTCAGAAGGCACCCCATGTGACTTCTTTGAAGCAGGGAATATAAGATGTTCTTTTTTCGAAAGGCATTAAGCAATTAATAGTTTTACAGTTTCTATGCTGGGCATAGTGGTTGTTTGGGTTGATTGGCCTAGGTTAAGCGGTTTGTATTGTTATCTGGTTGCCTTTATATGTAGTTTATTGCAGTCACCCTGAATACAAGAAAGAGCAGGATATGTCATTTGAAATAAAGTCCGCCCCCCCTCCCACCAGCCATGGATACAGTGCAATGATTTGTGAAAATGCTGTGTCCAGAAACCTATTAGACAAACCTATCAGAGAAATCATTTTTCTGTGCTGGCCCCTGCCTAGTGGAACAGCCTCTCCAGTGAGAGCAGGGCCTTGAGGGACCTTGGAGAGTTTCCCAGGGCCTGCAAAACAGAGCTAATCTGCCAGGCTTATGGTTGAGGCCAGCTACGGTTCCTCCTTCCATAAATGCTGGCCTCCACAACCCTCTAATCCTCCACTCCTGGTTCCCCCCCTTACCATCTATAGTGGCCTATCCACCTGTTTGCCCCGCTGTAGCTCTATGTTACAATGTGTGGGGCACCATTTGGTTTTTATGTTAGTTAGGATTTTATAGGGCTGTTTTAATTATGTTTTAGATGTTTTATGCGATTTTAATTGCATGTTGAAATGTTGTGTGAGCCACTCCGAGCCCAGCCTTCAGCTGGGGAGGGCAAGGTATAAATCGAAATAAATAAATAAAATGCATCATTAATCCAGAGCGTTAGAAATGACTGGGTGAGCCCATTGCTTAAATTCTTTCTTACTGCATTCCAGAACTATATTTGTTGTCCAGCATTTGAGAGGAGAATGGGGGAAAGGGCTAAAGTCTTGGACTGCTGCAATGCTGTGTCCTTATGCATCTATGCCCTTCTGAAACCAGCGAGACTGAGTATAACAATAAGGGTCCAACTTTCCATAAAGTGCTTCATCCCCTATAAGCTTGTAGATAAACACGCCTATTTATCTCAGGGTGATAAATTCTCCACAAAAAATAAAGCCTCACATGCAACCGATGGCAGCATGTGGGATTTAATTAGCATGGATGTGTGTCCCCCCCTCAGACTCACTGTCCATACAAGACTCCCTATAGGCCTAAGGCCTAACTCTTGGGGCCTACCACTAAATACCTGGTCTGTGGGAATCTGCAGAAAGCTCGACACATTTGCAATCTCCTGTTCTTTCTAAATTTCAGGCCAGCTGCTGGTTATCGCAGGGCATGACATATTCTGGTGGATCTTCCCCTTCCAGCCATTCTCCTGATTTGGCAATTCAGGTCTCTGCATGGAGCTAGTTAACCTTTTATTCAGCCTCTGCTAACTCTTACAAAGCAGAAAGCAGCAATTTTGCTCAAATGGGGAGGGGGAATTCAGCTTTCTCTTCATACAACTGTCCTCAACATGATTACTTTTCATGCCTTTCATCTTGATCCCCCAGTACACCACTTGGAGCGTCTGATTGTCCACACTAATTTATTTCAGTAGTTATTTATGTATTGTGTTTATATACCAAACAAGATTGACTTATTACAATTAAAGTCCATCATTTTGTCTGGAACTTAAAGTTGCTTTTTTTCTCAACTGGGGCAAAGGGGGGGGGAGGAGAATTCTCATTAACATGTTGAATTTTATCCAGACTAATGTTTCTGTGGACACAAGAATTTCCACCCATCGGATGCAATGTTCCTTCTCCCCCCTCCTGTGAAAGCCTGAGCTGCTCACTTAAATCCTATTCTTGGGGGAAGGGATGAGGATGAACAGGATGAGGGGTGCTTTGGTTGCTGTGGGAGACAGTAAAATCATGCTGCTTGAGTAGAAACCCTTATGCCCATGGACACATTATTGTAGATCCAAGACCATAGCAATTGCTGCTGGCATGGAAAGAGGGCCATCTTAAGGTTACTAGGTTGATGGTTCCAGCAATTGCCCGCCAATTCCCCGAGCTACTCGGAGTGGCACTTGTACGCATGCACAGCTGTGCACAATACGATTATGTCACTTCTGGGTTTAGCTCCAGAAGTGCCGCATAGCAATGGGACACTTTAGCACTCAAGCCCCAAAAACGCTCCTTAGAATCAACTGTCCCACACAGGACTTTAACTGAGGCATTTTGGGGTTTGAGAGCTAAAGCGTCCCATCACAATGCGGTGCTTCCAGGGTAAGCCTGGAAATGATGTGATCATTTCATGTGCAGGATCGCTGCCACAGCCCAACCCCAAAAACCTCCCACTTGTGGAGAGGTGGGACCTGGCAACCCTAGGCCATTTCTATCCTGCCCCATGCATATAGGTATTGACTGTTTGTCTATAGAACAATTGGAAGAATATCGGCCCCCAAGCCAATAATTTGTGGCAGATAAATATTGGATGGTCTCCCTGTCCCAAATAGGGATGTGATAACAACTACTGGTTCATCTCATTCCCTGTCTGCCAGTTGCAAGCAAGCAGCTGATCCCTTGATGGACGTTTTGGCTACCGGGGAGGTGACCCTATTAATTGAGTCACTCCTCATTTGCAGTTGACACTGCCCAGTACCATGGTACATGAAAGGAATGATGAAAAGGGTTTGGCTTCTCAGCAGCCCCCTTCTCCTCAGCTCTCACACAGACCCACTGCCATGGCAGGGGAATGGGAGGCTTGGGTACCTGCTGAGTGGCAGTACTGCTCAGTGGCAGTAGCAGCATGGGGGCCATCCACCACTCACCAGCCCCCCAATGCCTGTTCCTTCTCCACAGTCAGCCCTGTATACCTCCTCCTCCCCCACTGCTGCTTCTTTCTGGACCCCTGCTACTCCCACTCCCCGGCTATCACTCCTTATGCCTCCCACATCTTCTTCCACAGCAGCTTGCTGATTGGCAGCTGCTCTAGACCGACCACTGCAAGGGAGGCAGATGCAAAGTTTGACCCATGGGGGCTCAGAATAGCTGGAATGGCCCATGGCCAGATTCATGACATCTTTACTCCCAACCATCTTGGGAGAAACGAAGGGCTTAGGGGGACATGGTAGGCCCAGCCCCAGGAAGGGAAGGTTCTCTGAATGGGAGCTTTGGATTGAAGGTCTATCATGAGGCCTGAATAGGGAAAGATTGTTAAAAGTGATAGCTTGGCCCACCAGAGAGAGGAATTGCTATCATAAGATGTTGTGCTTCAAGGTAGGGTTGCAACTTTGGGTTGAAAAATTCCTGGAGATTCGGGGGTGGATCCTACCGAGGGCAGAGTTTGGGGAGGGGAGGGACCTCAGTGGAGTATAATGCCATAGAATCCATCCTCCAAAGCAGCCATATTCTCACACATGAACACATGAAGCTGCAAAATATTGTAGAAGGCTTTCACGGTCAGAGTTCATTGGTTCTCGTAGGTTATCCGGGCTGTGTAACCGTGGTCTTGGTATTTTCTTTCCTGACGTTTCGCCAGCAGCTGTGGCCGGCATCTTCAGAGGAGTAACACTGAACACAGAGAGACACTGTCCTTCAGTGTTACTCCTCTGAAGATGCCGGCCACAGCTGCTGGCGAAACGTCAGGAAAGAAAATACCAAGACCACGGCTACACAGCCCGGATAACCTACGAGAACCAACATGAAGCTGCCTTATCCTCAATCAGACCCTTGGTCCATCAAAGTCAGTATTGTCTACTTGGACCGGCAGCAACTCTCCAGGGTCTGAGGCAGAGGTGTTTCACATCCCCTACTCGCCTCGTCCCTTGAACTGGAGATGCCGGAGACTGAATCTGGGACCTTCTGCATGCCAAGCAGATGCTCTGCCACTGAGCCACAACCCCTCCCCGTGGCCCCTCTCCAGGTGAACCCATCTCTGTAGTCTGAAGACAAGTGGTAATTCCGGGAAATCCCCAGGCTCTGTCTTCAGGTTGGCAAGCCTACTGCAAGGGATGAATCGGGAACCTAGCAAGCCATTCCAACAATTCATGTTCTTGCCTCAGGCCTCAGTTAAAGTCCTGTGTGAGACAGTTAACTTCTAAAAAGACTGTAAGGAACATCTTCAATGGACAAATTAAGTATGTGTGTGTGTGTGTGTGTGTACATGCACACTGCAGATGTGTGCATACATTTATATACGTGTGTGTGAGTTGTATGTGTGTGTGTATATATGTCCTTACTGGACCAACAAAATCAAAATGTCCACTGCTCTCCTCAAGTTTCTCCCTTTACATGTGTTTATGCATACCCTGCACCCTCTTCGATTGAGTCCTTCTGTACAAATAAACTATTTTGAAAGAAGGCACCTGTAGGAATCTTGTATTTGGTGCACTAGAAAATATTGTTCTTAAAAGCCCCTGAGTCTCTGGATTTGCGTAAGGAAGGACTTCTGGATGCAGTTGATAAGGGGGTGCCTGTGACCATGTCCATTGTTGTGGAAAGGCACTGGGAATGGAATGACGGACCAGAACCAATAGTGTCTTTGAGGAGTCCAGCACTAGCCATCCTGACAGTCACGATGGTTCGAAAGACTTCTGCTCACTTCTACCACAGTGTCTTGGATTCTTGCCATTTGCTCTGGATTAGTGACAGAAGACAAGTTGTTTGCATATGGATACAATTTAGGACACCTACCGAGTCACTGGGAAAGATTTACGTGGAGCCCTGGAGAAAATGCAGCAATATGCCTCCTCAGCGTTCTGAATTGCGATGGGAGTTATAATCGCACCCTGAATATATTAAAATGGTATGCAATAAATCCCTGTCTATAAATGTGAAACTTTGGAAGACCTTATATCATTCAGTTCCTCTGATAGCTGTCATAGCAGCTCCAGAAAACTGGGCTGCGCCAATGTAACTCGTTTGTGATATGGAGCGGTTAAATTTATAGAAGGGAAAGAGCAGGCAGCCCCAATGAATGGGAAAACAAGCTATCTGTTCTTGTTTTTTAAAGAGCTCTGCTGTTAATGATGGCACGTTAATTACAACAAAGGAAATAATATCCATGGATTGATATTGTCCCAAAAATCGTAGCCCACAAATACCATCCAGTTCTGCTACATGAACTTAGCCTTGTTTCCTTTCTCTTTGCCAAACAGGATTGTTCAATTCAGGCATATATGAAATGTCTGTCTATCAGGGATGGGGGAAGAGGGTCTTTACTTTGACAGGCAGTTAGCATTTTAGCTGCTATATTGTGTAATCAGTACAATTTCTAAGTCACTGTTGTCCACTTGGTGGTGGTGATAGCGAAGAAGTATTATTACAGGATCTGCAGATTGTGGAATACTGTGCAACGCCTTGAATTATGTTTAGTACCTATTCTGTTTAGCGAGCCTAGCGCTGCAACCCTGCTTTTCAGTTTCCTTTCTCCAATTTGTCATTTGAATGGAGCCTCATAATCTGTTTTTTCCTTCTCTTTCTGTTACACTAGCCCTGTCCCTCCCTCTAGTCTTAAAACAATTTGCGTGATTGCTGTTCAGAGTCCTTCTCTTTGTTACTTGCACAAGGAGGATCAGCCACCCGCCTTCTTCCCCATCTTTTCTGCCTCATCACCTCTCCTCTGCCTACTTTCAGTCCTCATCAGAAAAACATCATCTTTCACTTGCTTATGCCTCATATTTCGCATTCCACCTCCTAGCTTTATCTATGCTGTCTCCCAGGCTGTAGGTATGAAAACTATTAAACACTGAACAACCAACGCAGTTTGTCTAGGTGATTGTCCTTTCCTGCCATCTTTGCTGACCCAAAATCTTGTAGTTTGTAACAGGAAGAGATATATGGCCAGGCTTGCTATTCCTGAACTGTAGGTATATATTCAAGGACCCAATCAATGTATTGCTTTTGCAAATAAGAGGATCTATTTCACCCAATTTACCCCAGGTAAAGAAGTTTGGGTACCCGAACAAGAAGCATACTCATAGGAGATTTTTGTTTGAGTATTAGCTAGTTGGACTTTTGAGCTCATCTAATATATGCATAGAGGCTAGAAGAAGAAGAGTTGGTTTTTATAGGCCGACTTTCTCTAACACTTAAGGAAGAATCAAACCGGCTTACAATCACCTTCCCTTTCCCTCTCCACAACAGACACCCTGTGAGGTGGGTGGGGCTGAGAGTGACTAGCCCAAGGTAACCCAGCTGGCTTCATGTGGAGGAGTGGGGAAACAAATCCAGTTCACCAGATTAGCCTCGGCTGCTCACGTGGAGGAGTGGGGAATCAAACTCGGTTCCACCGCTCCAAACCACCGCTCTTAACCACTACACCATGCTGGCTAGGACATGGCCATAGCTAAATCCACATCTGGGGTGGAGGATTTTGCAACCTGGGAGCCCTAACAGACATTTTTGGAACTGGCAGAAGATGGTACTATGTTGATCAGATTCCTAATCAAATATCAGAGATCTGGGAGTCTTAGTGGACCACAAACTGAATATGTGTCAACAGTGTGATATGGCGGCTAAGAAGGCCAATGCAATTCTGGGCTGCATCAATAGGAGTATTGTGCCTAGATCAAGAGAAGTAATACTACCACTGTATTCTGCATTGGTCAGACCTCACTTGGAATACTGTGTCCAATTTTGGGCTCCACAATTTAAGAAGGATGTTGACAAGTTGGAGCGTGTCCAGAGGAGGGCGACCAGAATGGTCAAAGGTAGGGCTGTCAAAAAAAAAAAAAAATTCGGTACAGTTCGGATTCGGCCGAATTTGACCCTTGTGGGGTCGGTACGTGCCGAAGTCCGAACTCCCCCGCTTCGGATCCCCGGTAATTCGGGGGGATCCGGAGTTCGGGGGGAAATTCGGCCGAAGCGCGCCTTCAGGGATTCCCTGAAGGCGCGCGGGGGCCCTTTAAACTCATCTGAGCCTCCCAGCTGGGAGGCGCAGATGAGTTTCAATGACAGCCGCGCCTCTCCAGCGGACTCCGCTGGAGAGGCGCGGCTGTCATTGAAACTCATCTGCGCCTCCCGGGCGGGAGGCACAGATGAGTTTCAATGACAGCCCGCCTCCCTTCTGCGGGCTACCCTGAAGGGGGGCGGGCTGTCATTGAAACTCATCTGCGCCTCCCGCCCGGGAGGCGCAGATAAGTTTCAATGACAGCCCGCCCCCCTTCAGCGGGCTACCCTGAAGGGGGGGGCTGTCATTGAAACTCATCTGCGCCTCCCGCCCGGGAGGCGCAGATGAGTTTCAATGACAGCCCGCCTCCCTTCTGCGGGCTACCCTGAAGGGGGGGGCTGTCATTGAAACTCATCTGCGCCTCCCGCCCGGGAGGCGCAGATGAGTTTCAATGACAGCCCGCCTCCCTTCTGCGGGCTACCCTGAAGGGGGGGGCTGTCATTGAAACTCATCTGCGCCTCCCGCCCGGGAGGCGCAGATGAGTTTCAATGACAGCCCGCCTCCCTTCAGGGGAGCCCGCTGAAGGGAGGCGGGCTGCCCTTTAAACTGATCTGAGCCTCCCAGCTGGGAGGCGCAGCTCAGTTTAAAGGGCAGCCCGCGCCTTTCAGCGGGCTCCCCTGAAGGGGGGGCCGAATTGGCCGAATTTATTCGCGAACTCCCGAACTCGCTGAATTCGGCCCCCCCGGTTGCCCGCCAGATTTGAGTTCGGATCCGTCCGAAATGAAAATCACCGAATCAGGGGAAATTCGGTTGATTTTCAGTTCGGACCGAACCGAATTGACAGCCCTAGTCGAAGGTCTGGAATCCATGCCCTATGAGGAGAGTGGGGTTTGTTTAGTCTGGAGAAGAGAAGGTTGAGGGGTGACATGATAGCGATGTTTAAATATTTGAAGGGATGCCATGTTAATGAGGGAACAAGCTTGTTCTCTGTTGCTTCAGAGACTAGGACACGGAGTAATGGGTTTAAACTAAGAGAAAAACAATTCCACCTAAACATTAGGAAGAACTTTCTGACGGTGAGGGCGGTTCGACAGTGGAATGCACTGCCTCAGAGAGTGGTAGATTCCCCGTCTTTGGAGGCCTTTTAGCAGAGGTTGGATGGCCATCTGTCGGGAGCACTTTGATTGTGGGATCCTGCATGGCAGGGGGTTGGACTCGATGGCCCTTGTGGTCTCTTCCAACCTTGTGTGATTTTGTGATCCAGGCTGGCCAATCCAAAGGCTTTATAATCACAGGTACCAGTGTTGCATATCCCCTTCTGTGCCTGAAGGAGGCTCTAATGCCAAAGAAGCTAGTTAATTCAGTAGGATACATCACAGGAGCAACCTATGAAATTCCCAGATTAACTCCAGAGCCTCTGACAATAGTACAACTTCTGCTGAGACAAGCAACCAACTCAAGTTCAGCTTGTGGATATGTACCTGTTTATTTGTTTGTTTTTTTAAAAAACAGTATTTTTCACATTCAGATTTCAGGAGGGGCATAAATACTGGTATTCAATGGTATTTGGGTCCCCCAGAACCATTTTGGGATTCAGGTTTGGGGGTTCCAGAATTATTCAGGTTCCAATATGGGGGGCTTTTTATGGGGGTTGGAGTGGCTGTTTTGAACCAGATGTCACTAAAATTGCAGAGAACCGAGTGCCACCTGTCTACTAAAGTCCCCAAGTTTCAAGCAAGTTGGACCAAGGGGTCCAATAATTCTACAGGCTCCTGAACAAGGTGCTTCTAGACAACCTTCTTGCAGAGCTGCAAACTGGAAAGGAAAATCAGCCCCCACAAAGGAAGGAGGCAACATGAAGGAGCCAGCCAGACTTGCAGCTCTGCTGGAGCCTAAACCTGGCTCGTGCCAGCTTGGATTAAAAAAAAAAAAATCATTCATTTAAGATGCATGAAATGCTCGACTGATCAGGTGCCATACAAAACTGCTATCCTATACCACAGAACACCTTCATTTCCTCATGAAAAGCATACAATGAAGCAATATTGATAAACCAAAATGATAGTACTCATACAATGTAGTGTTAAGACCACGAGAATGTAATGAGCTGTCCTTATCAATAAACCATATGAGATTCATAAATGTTTCTTCAGAAAACTGGGAAGTGGATGGTTTAGATTTATGGAATAAATTAGTTGCTGTCAGTTAATCACTGGGCACTGGTACTTAGCAGCAATTATATTAATAGAACCCCCGGCTTAGTGTGCAACACTGACAAATAGAAACAGCAACAAGCTGTCAAGTTCCTGAGAGCTGAAGTGCTAAGATGCCCTCTGCAAGTGTATTTCCGTAGCCCTATTGGCCACTAACAGTGCTACCCTAAACAGAGTTACACCCTTCTCAACCCATTTACTTCACTGGATTAAGAAGGGTGTGACTCACTTAGGATGGCACTGTATTGCTCCTAAAGCAGATTACATGAGTTTCATTACACCAGATGTAAATCTTCCACATTGGTATTGGCAGACCCCAAAAACATAGCATTTTGTTGGCTACTGCCTTGTATATTCCTTTTCTTTTGGTTCACCCTGAAAAGCATCCACGCCAGTAGGACTCCCACTTTATGGGACCACATTTCAGAATAACAATTGATTCAAAGTCCAATCTGAGGGCATGCTTGCCAAATAGTAATTCTTACCCACCTAGGGTTGCCAACCTCCAGGTACTAACTGGAGATCTCCTGCTATTACAACTGATCTCCAGCTGATAGAGATCAGTTCACCTGGAAAAAATGGCTGCTTTGGTAATTGGATTCTATAACATTGAAGTCCCTCCCCTCTCCAAACCCCACCCTCCTCAGGCTCTGCCCCACAAATCTCCACTATTTCCCAACTCGGAGCTGGCAACTCTACATCCATCCCTTTAGTATTAGATGTGGATGATGTAGGATTGTGACCACTGACAATCCCACATGCCAAGACTGGACTAGATGACCCTGATGGTCCCTTCCAACTGGATGATTCTATGATCTGGCTGTAGCTGAAGAAAAGCACATTTCAGTAAGCCTGCACTGGAAGTCACTCTATAGGATATGGTATCTATCAGACTTGTAAAAATCATTCTGTGTCTGATCAGGGAGCATCGTATTAATACTGTACCCTGCCAATTATCTGCAATAAGCCAGGATAAAAGAGAAGTTCAAGAAACATTCTTGCAGATTGGCGTGCATTTTAATAAATATACACACACCCTGTAGATTTAGTCTTTGATGCAATCGCTGCTGGAGTCTCTGGTTTGCAGCTCTTTTTGGAGCAATGGAAGTTGCTAATTACACTATTTGTGTAGAGCAAGAGGGGGATTTAAAAAAAAAAACCAAACATACAAAACTGAACTCTTGCTTAAAAGTCACAATTAAGGAAGAGAGGAAAAAACAGTTCATTACAGAAAAGTAGTACTCTAAATAAAGCTAATGTACTCCCTCTTGTTCCAATGAGCTCCTGAATAATGGATAAGTAAAACTTCATCGCCTTTAATTAATTTCATTTCTAAATTAATTCATCCCAACACAACATTAAAAGGCAGTAAATGTGTCTGTTATTCAACAGGTCCAGAAAGTATATATTTTTTAAAAAAGAGTAAGTCAGCGGAAAGCGCTGTGAACAGCAAAGGGTAGCCTTTTATGGTCTCTGTGAAAAAAATGGAGTTAATTAAAGCACAGTTAATGAGCAGCAAGCCTCTCTATAGGATTTCCCCCTACTGTAAAACAATACAGAGTTTATTTATTTTTATTGTATTTCTCAGAATTGACCATTCTAGGTATGCAGAGAGAGAGAGAGAGAGAGATGTCCTGAGCATATACAGGCCAATTGGAGCAGTGGAGTCCGATCTGGAGAACCAGGTTTGATTCCCCACTTCTCCACATGAGTAGCAGAGGCTAATCTGGTGGACTGGGTTTGTTTCCCCACTCCTACGCATGAAGCCAGCTGGGTGACCTTCCTTAAGTGGTAGAGAAAGCTGACATATAAAAACCAATTATTATTCTTCCTCTTCCTCTTCTTTGTTAGTTAGCACTGTGATCACTGCCAGACTGCTTTGGGGCTTCGTTGGAATTATGCATGGTTTTTCCAGCCTTCAGAAGTCAGGTTGTACATGGGTTCACTATAACATGTGAACAGGGTTTTTGTGTGCAGGTAAGGAAAAGCGCAATGTGGCACCGTTGCCACCCTGAGTTTGGAAACAGGAAGAGAGTGCCCAAACACCGGAAAACCCTTAGGACAACCATTCAGGAATCTACATGAAAAGGGTGGAAAGATGTAATAATTTGTGCAGTTTTAAGGTTAGCAATCCATTGTGGAACCCATTTTATAAGTCTTCATTTGGGGCTTTAGAGAAGAAAGACCACTTCTGCACAAGAATAAAGCCCTCATTATGAAGGCCTCACCATAATTTTTTTTTTAAATAAAGGTACAGTAAAGGCCCCCTGTGCAAGCACCAGGTCATTCCTGACCAATGGGGTGATGTCACATCCCGACGTCTACTAGGCAGACTATGTTTACGAGGTGGTTTGCCATTGGCTTCCCCAGTCATCCACACTTTACCCCCAGCAAGCTGGGTACTCATTTTACCGACCTCGGATGGAAGGCTGAGTCAACCTTGAGCCAGCTACCTGAAACCAACTTCTGTTGGGATTGAACTCAGGTCGTGAGCAGAGCTTGGACTGCAATACCAGAGCTTGGACTGTGCCAGGGGGGTCCTAAAAATTTTTTAGCTTGCCATTAAAATTAAAATTCAATATGTTCCATTATAATTCCCTACAAAATACTACACAAATCCCTAAAAATAATCAACAGAGAAAGGCTTCTGTATCAGACTGAAACTCACAGATAAATCCATTCACTTCTCCCCCACCCCCAATTTATGTGCTGTATGGAACAGTGTGAAATTACCTGCCCTGCTGCAGAATTAGTTTGAACCTCGGCTCCGCTAGTTCGGGCTAAGAGATAATGATGCAAACTGCTAGCAGTTAATTCAGTTCTTTGGAACTGTATGATGTTTATCTCTTTGTAAAAACATGGTGGGGGGGGAAGGAATGAAATGAAACACTGGCCTTGGATTGGAGGCTAGAAAACGTGTTGACCCAGCTCAATTCCATAACAGATGGAAAAGCACAGACCAATTATATATTTTATACAGTAGCTTCTCAACTGTGCGAGATGCTGTTCACAGGAAGAAAAAGATAATGGAGCAACAGCTATCTGGGGACCAGACAAACACCCAGTAGGAGATAAAACAAAAATACCCAGGAGGTAAGGCGACTGGTCAAATGTATCCCAGAAAGTAAGTGGCAGATCCGCTGGGCTTTTAGGTTTCCAGTTATCTGAAGCAGAGGCAAAGTAATGCAGTGGCTGTTAAAGAATGTAAAACAGAGGTTCATTGCTCATAGTTTGCCTCCAGTACATAGGTCTCAAGCCAGTGATGCCAAAACTGTGTGCCAAGAATGTACCTGGAAAAAGTAAGTCACCACTTTGGATGCATCCCTCTCCCCAGTCTATGAGACTTGGGGCGCAAAGGCTCTCTGCAGCACTGATTCCCCCCATCCCTATCAACATGACATCATCCTGATGAAGGCAACAGAGACATTCCGGAGGTTGGACAGGAAAATGCACCCCTAGAACAATGCTTCTTGCTCAAGGGCTGCAGCAACACATAGCACTTCAGTATAATTGTTAAAACAATGTACAATGGGAAGGCGGCATGGTATAGCCTGACCTTGCCAGAACTCAGAAGCTAAGCAGGGTTAATACTTGGAAGGGAGACCACCAAGGAAGACTCTGCAGAGGAAGGCAATGGCAAACCGCCTCTGCTTCTCACTTGCCTTGAAAGCCCCTTGCTGGGGTCGCCATAAATCAACAGTGACTTGATTGCATTTTATACACACACAAATAACAATGTGCATGTGGAACAATGGAATGTATAACTGACAGGACACATGAACTGAGCTGAGTTTGATTCCCCACTCCTCCACATGAGAGGTGGATGCTAATCTGGTGAACCGGGTTGGTTTCCCCACTCCTACACATGAAGCTAGCTGGGTGACCTTGAGCACACTCTCAGCCCCCCCACCTCTCAGGGTGTCTGTTGTGGGGAGGGAAAGGGAAGGTGATTGTAAACCAGTTTGATTCTTCCTTAAGTGGTAGAGAAAGCCAGCGTATAAAAACCAACTCTTCTTTTTAAATTTCATTTGGTTTTGAAATTGTATCCAAAGAAGTACCTTGTGCTATGTCTTGTAAACACAGAGAAATACTGGGGATGCAACATGCAAGCTGATGGGGGGGCGTGGCCCAGTGGTAGAGCATCTGCTTGGCATGCAGGTCCCAGGTTCAATCCCCGGCATCTCCCGATAAAGGGACTAGGCGAGTAGGTGATGTGAAAGACCTCGGCCTGAGACCCTAGAGAGCCGCTGCTGGTCTGGGTAGACAATACCAACTTTGATGGAACAAGGGTCTGATTCAGTATAAGGCAGCTTCATGTGTTCATATGTTCATGTGACAGCAAGGAAGAATCTGATGAATTCCACTCGCACAAAGACCGCTGTGCATGCAAAAATCTTTTAGGGGATCCAATCCCAGAACTGGAGACAGAAGCATACACTGTTAACTGAGCTATCTCACAGCTGAAGTAGAGCTTCTTCTCTGATAGACATGGTGAGTCCCAGTACTGTCTTCCTATGTACTTTGGCTGAATCAAACCTTTATCCATAACTACTGAGCACCATCATGATCACTGTCAACAGCATCTTTTCTTTCACTCTCAGTTACGTACAAAGTTTTGTAGGAAACCAAGCAGGAAATGAATGTGTCTTTCTCTAAGAACCATCACGCTGACTTACCCATGGCATAACTCATGTTTACAAATGATATTAGTTCAAGCAAGTGACTTCACTGAATTTCTACAGAAATCTTAGCTTGTCAAGAGAACTGCAGTCTCTCTCCCTGATTCCCAGAACAGACAGCCCATCCTTCCCCTCAGACTTCTCCATTCTCCCGAAATAATAGTTTTATTTTCTGTACTGCAACTTTTAGCGTGTACCGTAAGCAGAAAAGATGCCTCCTCCTCCTCCCTTCTTGAGAGGAGGATATTTAATGAAAATAAGTCTTGAGAGGGGAGAGTAAGCAATGTCGCTTTTTCTCAAGCCCTCGATGGGTTCTTTGTTAGAATTAAGTGATTAACAAGGTAGAAGTGAAGCTTCATTCTCCAACTTCAATCTCATTACAAGGGGCCAGACAAAAGACCATGAGACATTAGATTAGGTTTAATTAGATTATATGACAATGGGTTAATAAAGACTAATCTAGCATTCTGTTTGGCTAAAACTATAGCTCAAAATCAAATCAATCACCTGTGGAAATACTGTCAGATCATGCTATGAGAAGCATCAGAAAGGGGAGATGATTAAACCCTGGAATGTTAGTGGTTATATTAGGAAGAAATCAGTTACTGATGAGGATTTCTTTCAAACTGGTTGTTTTCTTTAAAGACCAGGAAACAAGAAAAAGTGCAAACGATGGGGACCAACAAATAATGCTCTTTTCCATATGTGTATATTTCATGTGTGTACATTATCATTGTGACCCTTTTAATGTCTTCTCTTTTCTGCTTTTTCCTTCTTTCTTTATGCCACTTTTACATTTTACATATGCAACTGATGCACAAAATTGCATTGAAAACATATTAATTTGAACCGGAAAACTTTTGCGCCAGGAAATAGAAACGTCCAAGACAATAATTGATTCACACAAGAGAAAAGGGGGGAAAAAATCAAAATGGGTATTTTCAAGTCAAACCATGAGGGATGAGAAATTCTATAACACAGAAAAAAGGACAGATGGGTAGACAGGCAGGCAGATAGGCTTTAGAGAAAGGTATATTGGTTAAGAGACCTCTACTTGGAAGCAACTTCCAGTCACATATTCTTTGGTGAGATTAAAAATCCCATACACAGACTACATGTGGTTTACATCCATATTGTGGAAAACACAAACCATGTGCTCCTCAGATGTGGCTATTATGAGGGTATTCGGCGAAAGCTGATCCATCCACTTATTAATTTAATGGAGTCAGAGGAAGAGGTAATGAAACTTCTTTGGGATGGGGACTCTATTTGTCTCTCTCAAGTTGCCAAATTTTGCGCTGCTGCAATTAAGATCCGTGCGGGTAAGGTTAACATTGGGACTGGCTAATTTTTATCTGGTAAATTATTGGTTTTAACTGTTTTCAAATTGTGATATTTTTAAACAAGAGAGATCCTAATCTCTCACAGGTTGTATCTGGTCGTTTTGTTCTGGCGTTTGCTGTAAATAAATTTATTCATTCATCCAAATTGTGATGCACATTAGAATTTGAGTTATTACAGCGTTTCCCATTTGCACTGCAAAGTGTGAAAGAAGACACAAATTTCCATCCACAGCGTAACAGAGATGGGAAAGTCTATGGCCGCCATAGTCTCAGACTATGTCTTCTTGAGGATTTCTCAGATGTTGGGCATATGGATACTTGCAAAACAACACACGGTCTAAATTGACCTTCAAGCTAATCCCTACTATTTGGAGCTAAGCAGTCTCATCAGCACCACCAAGGTTGATGAAGAATCTTAGGATAAAACTGGAATGGCAGATAAGACCAGACAAGTTATCTGGCCAGACCAAATCCTTGGGACACTTGGAGGGCAATTCGGTGGATTGTGAAAAAAGCTAAATCTGAAGGGAGCCATTTCCTTCTTGATTTATTGCAGCTGTCACAAAGATGGGGTTGATAGGGCACAGAAGAGTTGATGGCTTCTGCTTCATAAATTTATGAAGCAAAATGACCTGTCTGTTCAGGATATGTCTCCCCTGAAACCTGAATAAAAAATGCTCAGTGCTCGCTTTCAAAGTTGAGTTTATAAAAGCAGTTCCAAGAGTGCACCCTTCCTTTTATCTCTTCATGCACCATTTTGTTTGCAAGGCAGTTTTAGACAATAGTTTTAGGAGGGCCCCTTTGCAAAACTACAGCTTCCTTTCAGACCCTGTCCAGATTTCCACCCCAAAGCTTAGCCCTGATGACACCACAGCACAAGAGTGTTGCATGTCTACCCTGGTTTTTCTGAAATGGCCAATGAAGCACAAAGCAACTGATGAAGTCAGCATTCCCCAATGACTCTGGGTAAGGGTGGTTCCACTCAATCGTTTTGCCCTGCTGAACTATACACTTTTTGACCTGAACTTTCAAGCAGAATAGAAAGAGGTTCCACGCAGCAACTGATACACCACTGTATCCCCCTTAACAATCTGGCAGTGCCTACAAGAGCCTGTGGTAGGTCTACTCAGAAGTAAATGCCCTTCAACAAAATGTTCTCCCTGCATTTTTCCCTGTTGTTTCTTATTTTTAGCCTTTTTTAATTTATGTTCTTCAGAGAACATGTTTCTTATTTCCTGTTATCTCCCAGCTGATGGTTTCTCTTGCAGCACTTATGAATAAATAAGTAACTATCAGCTGGAAGGACACACACACACACATATATATTTATATATATATAAATTATATATATATTACTTCAGAGAAAGCCAAAACCACTCAAAACATTTTTTGTAATGTGATTATGAAATAATGATCATGACCGAGACTGGACTTTCTCCCAGACTTACCCAGGCAGAAGCAGGTATCCATGACCCTGGCACTGACCTTTGAGTTCATAACACCTTCTATGGCCATCCCAACAGCAAGAGAGCTGGCTTTACCAGGCCAGGTAATGCATACCTCCTATTCCTCACCCTTTAAGGACGTGCCAGCAGCTGGGCCACACATAGGGTTGCCTGCTTTGGGTTGGGAAATACCTGGAGATTTTTGGGGCAGAGCCAGAGGAGCGGAGGGTTTGGGGAGGGGAGGGACTTCAATGCCATAGAGTCAAATTGCCAAAGCAGCCATTTTCTCCAGGTGAACTGATCTCTATTGGCTGGAGATCAGTTGTAATAGCAGGAGATCTCCAGCTACTACCTGGAGGTTGGTAACCCTAGCCACACAGCCAGGTTATCAGGAAAATGGGGAACAGGTGTGGGAGGTCAGGGAAGGTTAGTGGGCATGTGCACAATTAATAGGGTTGCCAACCTACAGGTACTAGTTGAAGATCGCCTGCTATTACAACTGATCTCCAGCCAATAGGGATCAGTTCAGCTGGAGAAAATGGCCACTTTGGCAATTGGGCTCTATGGCATTGAAGTCCCTCCCCTCCCCAAACCCCACCCTCCTCAGGCTCCACTTTAAAAACATCCCACCAGTGGTGAAGAAGGACCTGGCAACCCTAACAATTAAGTCTGGCCCATATAAGGGGTCAAATGGCAGGCCAGAGGGGAGTTCTTTTCCAGGCTTCCCCTCTTCTGCATCAGAGACTTTAACCAGCCCTGGGGTCTCATCTGGAACCATGGAAGGGAGAACCAAGCAGCCTAGATCCACAAAGATCATAAAATAGCTTATAAATGATCAGCATTACTGCAAAGAAAAGAAACTGCCATTCTCAATCCCCTGAGAGCTGATAATTAACTATTTATTAATGAGAGCCACAATAGCAGCAGAGAACAGGAAGTAATGAATGAGGCTGGACAGAGAAAGGTTTTAGGGAGACAGTATTCTAGGAAGTCTCAGTAGCACGAATCCCGTCTGAAAACACACACACACACACACATTACATTGAGAATAATGGAATACAGTAACTTATTATGGCACCATCTGAATTGTCCATGAGTGAAAAAATCATGACAATTCAGACTAAATGGCTACTGTGGGACCAGCCCAGGTTGACCTGGAGATCATAAAAACAATGCACTTTTCATTCTGACAAAATAGCTAGGCCAGAGCTATGGTGCAATTATGAAATGGAAGACGTGATGGGACATTCCTAAATGTCCTTGAACATTTTCTCATCCCAAATGAAAAGTTGAAATGGTCCACTAGAGTTGCCAACCTCCAGGTATTAGCTGGAGTACTTCTGCTATTACAACTGATCTCCAGCAGATAGAGATCAGTAAACCTGGAGAAAATGGCCACTTTGGCAATTGGACCCTATGGCATTGAAGTCCCTCCTTTCCCCTAACCCCGCCCTCCTCAGGCTTCACCCTAAAAACCTCCCGCCGGATACGAAGAGGGACCTCACAACCCTAGTAGTGGCAGCAGGCGATGAGGAGGATTGGTGGGAGCTCCTGCTAGCAGTGGGTAAGAGGCATCCCTAGGAAAGGCCCTGTTTTTTTGGGGGGGGCTCAAGGTCCCCAACTGAGTTTCAGAGCAGAAGGGGAATTGTTATAGATGCATCGCTCTTGTCATAGAACTAAAATTCCTAGCATTCTCTGGTGATATGGAACTATTGTATTTTTAAGCCAGTGCAAGCACATTCCTTCCTTCCATTCCTTTTTTCACTTTCTTCAACACCTTGTGTGCATTGAATTCCTCCTCTTTCAACGACTTCTTCCTGCATGTGCTGCTGTGTGCGTGTGCGGCTTCTATTTCCAAGTTTCGTATCTTGCTGTGCTCATGCACAATTCTGTTCTTTACCTCTGATATCTGTTATGCACCCCAGCACTCTCCTTGTTCCTTTACAATGCCCTAGAGTTCAATTCCTTTGGCAATTGAACTCTATGGTATTGAAGTCCCACCAGTGGCATAGAGGTGCCTGGCAACACTATGGTCCACATCTTCTTATGGTATGACTTAGAACTCATTTTCTAAATCAAAGGGGGAATATAAGCATTGCATACTTTTATCTTCTTGATGTACAAGGGAAGTTTTTTTTCCTCCTGGAAAAGGTGGCAATGCTGTGTGTTTAATAACAAACAGGGAAAGGGTCAATGAGATGACCCTGCAGAGGAACAGATATTGTCTGGGCCTTGGATCTGTGTTTCCTATGTGCTTGTCTGTGTCCCCTCCTGAAATAGACAGGGTACTTCATAAACAGTATTACGGAAACAGGACTCTTTAAAATACTCTTCTGACATCAGCAATTATTTCAGATTATGCTGACCTCATTATTTTAATTCCAAGACTCTTCCCCATGATAAATCTTTGAATCCAAGGCCACTGGTGTTCCTACCTGCTCTCTCGAGACTCTGTTTCCTAGTAACCAACATCCCAGTTCTTAAAGTGTCTGGACATTTTTCACTCCATCTAGTTGGAGGGAAAGCATCAGTTTTCTTCAATAAATAGAATCTGACAGGGAAAGTGACCCATGCCTCAAACAGACATGCTTGGGAATATACATAAACGTTTCAATAAAGCTTGAACAGAGAGGGAAAAGAGGGATAGTGAATTGTGGAACATGTGTCTAGAAGGGTATCAGTTTCCCAGATATTTTTCAAACATGCTGGAGCAATTATGACATAAACAGAGAAATTAAAAGATTAATGTTCATGAAAACGGAGGTGAGACGATCAGTTGCCAGGTTGTCTATTTCCTTTATTTCTCATCATCTCCTTGTTAAAGTCTGGAGACTTGGAGATTTTTTACCAGATGAGTAAATTTGTCACACAGATAAAGTAGGGAAGCCTACAAACCCCATTTTGCTAATGAAGAAATTAACTTAGGAAGGTTTTTTTTTTTACAGCTCTGAATGAATTACATTTTAAAATATTTTTAAAGAAGTACTCACTTTCCAAATTTATTACTCAATTTCTCAGTATCTTAAGCCCAATGACTCCCCAAACTGGACTATAATCAAAGCTCCCCGGGCATGCTTGTGGCCAGCTGCTGTGAATCAGCAGTTGCAGTTGAAGCCTGTCTATGGATTGCTCTTCTATTCCATCATTTTGATCCTGCCCTAGGACTTCATCAGGCTCTGCACTACCACTGGAAGAAGGCACAGGTGGTGATGGCTGATAGCTGGCGAGGTTCCTGGCCAGGTGTTGAAAAGCTGAGCTTTGTTTTCCATCTTCTGTGACCATCAGCTCCTAGCTGTTTGCTCTGGGTGGATCCCTCAAAGTCGGCTCTGGGTGTTTTTGAGCACCTTCGCATTGCCTCGGAGGTTTCCAAGGGGGAGGAGGTGAGTCCCAACCGCTCCCCTGAATGCTGTTTAGTGCCTGCTCTTTTTTCAATTTGAAGATTGCTATATCTGAGAGCTGGTGGGACTCGCTGGCAATACAACATCATTAGCATGGGAGGGCTACTCATGAGAAGCCTGGAGGACTGGAGGAGGCAGCACTGGAGGACTGGAGGAGCTTTTTAGTCCTGCTGCTTGGGCAATCCTGGAACTGGGAGGTTTCAGTCCACAAAATGTGCCTGGTCTCCAGGGCTACCATGATTTTTTCAGACTGCTCCCCATCCTGCTTTTGGATTTTAATGTTAATTCTATTATGGGAGGGGGGTTGCTGGGAGAATTGGCAAGAGGGAAGGGATAGTTGACCCTCCCCCTGGTTCTTTAGTCTTGTTTTATTTTTGTTCTTGGGAGAAAATAAGGCATAGGGAACAGACTACAGGGATGTGGCATTTGCAAGGGAGAATCAGTGAGCATATGTAGGGTGAAATATCCTAATTGTTCCCTCCCACAGATTTTCCTTGACAGACATCCCTGACCTCACAAGTATGTTACCTGAACAAACACTGGCGTTGGAACAGATTTGCAGACATAACATATACTTCCATCTCAAGTGTTCTTCATATAACTGCCTGTCGAATATACCAGGTGGTCACTTTTCTCTCTATCACACATACTTTAAAAAAAAGCTGTCATTAAATGAGGAATAAGCTTTTCTAAATATTGGGATGAGGTTTTGAGTCTGAAAAACCTGAAAATCTGTCTGTTGCTATAGCTACCAAAGTGATTGATGAGATGACTGCAAAGCCTGATCATAATAGTTTTGAAAGTGTCACTTTAGCTTTCAGCGAACATGCAGTTTTACAATATTTCAAAAGGCTTTTTCGTGAATAGCAACCTTTTCCTTCTGCCACAAAGATTCATAGCATAGCGCCATGTTTCACTGATCTAAACTGCCTTTCCGCATCCTGTTCTCAAACCATCTCTTTAAGCACTAGAATCTCACACTTCAGTTTTCTTAACCTCATGATCAATTTCTTCTTCCCAGAAATGGCCACTTGGGAGAAAAGCAAGCTTAATTTAATCTGCACTTAAATAAAATACGGCATTTTGTGTAGTTCTGAAAGATCAACAAGAAAACTCAGAGTTCCAAACTGAACAAGGCCCAAGAGTGTTGGTGCAAACAAACTCCGTGTTATTTCCATTATATAGGCAAGTTTCCACTCTGGCCTATGGGAGCCATGCCTCACACTTGTTATTATGGTGCTGCCCCAATTATCCAAACAGCCAGATAGTAATTCAAATGATCTGTAGTTTTAGAATTCTGAGCCCAGTTTTATGTTTAGGTTTGTTAGCTTTTTAATCAGCTATGTCAGTAACAGCAGCTTCATGTGGGGGCATTAGTAGGAAACAAACAGGGGGACGTGGGGGACATCTCATTTTCTCCTCCCCCACTATTTTCTCTGTTCCTTCCATGTAAGCCCCCTTAGCCTCTTCCTGTTTCCGACTTCCTTTTCTTCTTTCCATCCACTACCCAACCTACCTCTATCTCTCCCCCCACCCCCCGAGTTTCCAGGTCCCTTTGTTCCACCGGCGGGAGCTTTGTGGGGGCGTGGCTAGAGTGCCCGGGTCACTTCCGGGTAAACCCAGAAGTGATGCTGGTGCATTGTGCAGGGTGCACGCATGTATCATGTGCCCCTAGCCACAAAAACACAAAATCACACAAGGTGAGAAGAGAACTCAAGGGCCATCCAGTCCAACCCCCTGCCATGCAGGATCCCACAATCAAAGCGCTCCCAACAGATGGCCATCCAACCTCTGTTTAAAGACCTCCAAAGACGGGGACTCCACTCTCCCAACCCCCGAGGCAGGGCATTCCACCATCGAACCATCCTTCTGACGGTGAGGGCGGTTCGACGGTGGAATGCCCTGCCTCGGGGAGAGGGGTGGAGTCCCCGTCTTTGGAGGTCTTTAAGCAGAGGTTGGATGGCCATCTGATTGTAAGCTGGTTTGATTCTGCCTTAAGTGGTAGAGAAAGTCGGCATATAAAAACAACTCTTCTTCTTCTTCATTTATACTAGAGCTGTGCATTTTGATAAACCCAAACTGGGAAAAAACCCCTTAAAAAAGCCATTTCAGTACATTTCTGGTTTGGGTTTACTGAATGCCAAAACCTGAAAAGAAAGCCAAAGCCTAATTGGCCATTTCCAAAACCATTTTTATTTGGCTTTTCCAGGTTTGGCTTTGTGAAGCTCCTGGGGGGGCATTTTTTGAGATAGAGCCCCCATATTTGCAGCGTTCATGCAAGGGACTCTCCTTGTTTGAACCCCCAAGTTTGGTGAAGATTGGGTCAGGGGGTCCGGTTTTATGGGATCTGGAATTGGTCACCCCCATAGTGAAATAGTGACGTGGCTGAGGTCAGATTCTCTATTGTGAACTTTGCTATGCTTCTCTACGGAAGAACCTGGCAAACTTTCCCACCATTGAAAGCAATGGGCCATTGGCCACCTTGCCACAGAGGGTGGGTGCACCGATCCAAGACACACACACACTATGATGACCAAAGGACCAATATTTATACCCCAAAATGGGTCTGAGGCAGTTTGAGGTATTCTGGCAGGAAAGCCAGAAAATCAAAGGAAAAATTCTTCCCCCTGTGAGTTTTCAGACTCCGGATGTTTTGGTATTGTCGAACAGAATAACGTCTCCCATAGCAAACATTTTTTGAGGGGTAGAAACTTTCCTATCCAAATACAATGGAATTTGGCCTTGGGGTATGGAAAGTTAAAAAAGCAGACCATCCAGGTTTGCTTTGGGGTTTGCTAATCTCCAAATGCACATCCCTACTTGACTGCTGTGCCCCCTTATTTGGGGACAGAATGCCACAGGAACCACTGCAGCACTGACCTCTAGTTTCTGGGCCATTGCAGCAAAATCGGTTTTCGCTGGATCAGGAGTAGGCTGTGAGATTACATCAGGGAGGCTGTACAGAGAAAATACATCCAGTTAATTCAGATAACTTGTAGCTTTGGATAACCATACTTCAACAGAGAGCAAGATAATAAAAAGTACTTGTCATTGCCTCTGTTGATCATTAAAACAAAGCAGTTTGGGCATCCTTCTAGAATACATTTTGGAACATGAGAAATCTGCCTTTACATAAATAATGGGTTGAGGGAGCTCGATTAATGAAATATATTGTTAGGGATCAGAAATTGATAGCTCTCCCCTATTCAAATTCAGTGCTACGTATATCCCTCCCCAAAGCCACAAGCCTACATTTTTGTGCCATCCTTAATTTTCTGCTTGCAGAAACAGATGATAGAGGGCCGTTTTTTCTCACATTATGAAGAATCAAACCTGTGTTTGTTGCAGGGGGCTGGAATAACTGATGTCTTTCTGACAAGGTTACCTATATGATGACAAGTGTTTGCAAACGTTTCTGTCTCTAGGGATGATTTCCCATTTCTCATCCTTGCCATATCAACAAGGAAACCCATGTTTGGATTTTACTTCTCCCTCAAGTTAATAATAACCACAGCTCTTCATTTTTTAAAAAACATTTTCCATTCCCTTAGCCTTCCCCTATAAGGGTACTCAGTCGTTAGAATGATTTTTCCCATCAGTTGCACAGGCATGCTGAATAATTTATAACTGGCCTCATAATGATATAAGAGAACCAAATGAGTTGAGAACACCAGCTACAGAAAGGGTCACCACAAACCAAAAAAACAAATTTCAACATCCCTAGTTGTCACATTTTACACATCTGAGTATACATTTTTTGAAAAAGTAATGTATGATGGCCCTTAAAAGCAGTGCAAGGAAAGGTGGAAGAAAGAATGATAACTATAAACCAGGGAAGGGCGCAGAAGGCGAGAAGCTGAAGGCCCTCCTTATTGTTTTCTCGACAGCGCTGGTGTTTTCCCTCCCACCCTTAATGCCTGAAAAGTGGGTGATAGGGGATCTGGACTGTGACTTTGGGGGCCTTTTCTAATCAATGTCTTTTATAATGTCTGGACTATGAGGACAGGAGAGCTGAACCAAATTTTGTAACCATATCCATAGCTGACAATATTGTAGACATTGTGAATTCCAGATCAGTAGAACTCTGTATGGTTGTTTGATTATTGTTGTTGTTGTGCACTGTCACGTTGCAACAGACTCATGGCAACCCCATGACAATGGGATCTTTAAGGCAAAAGATGATCAGAGTTGTTTTGCCATTGTCTTCCTCTGCATAGCAACCATGTTCTCCTGTCCAACCTTGGTGGTCTCCTGTCCAAGTACTAAACATGCTTAGCTTTCCCTGCTTAGCTTTCAAGCTCTGTGATGAGAGCAGGCTATTCAGGGCCATTCAGGCTTGAATAGTGGTTTGATAGCTCAAATTAATGTAGCTTGTATAAGCAGTATTAGATTCTATTCTAAGACCTCTATCAGATAGTGGGAATTGCTGGTGCTGACTGCATGCCTGTTGTTAGATAACAGCTGTTTATCCATGCCAACTTTTGCATGCCGGCTGTGAGAGAGCTGTATTGCACAATCTTTGCATGGCAAAAGATTATGCTGAATTCAAATTATAAATGTTCATGCCACCAGAGAATATTTGGAGAACAGTTTCCCCCAAAATTTGTGGAGGAGAATGTTCTGCATCAAATCATTTCAGCTCCAGGGGATACTAGGCAATGCATTATTACCTCACATTATTACCTCACATCCCAGCCATTATCCCTCCAGCCCTTTCTTTCTTCCTATGTAGGAAAGTCAAGATAAGAGAGGGGTGAAGCAGGAGTATTGGGTATATTTGGTTAATATAGCAAAGCTTTGCCCAGTCATGGAAGCATGATATTGAGTGCAATAAATAATCCTTCCAAGAAGTAAATTACAAAAAGTAAAACCTACATTTATTCAAGTAGATGCTGTTCACATTCTTGTTGCAGTCTAAAGAAAGATAGAAACCTAGTCTAAAGAGTATATTCCCCTGTCACAAGTGGCCAGCTGATCTGGCATCATGAGTGTGCAAATATGAGATAGTTTCTACAGGAGAGATCTGCAGAGATGTTTCTCTCCAGTGCAGTCTATGTGAAAAGTGTGAGAGTTAGGGTTGTGCAAAAAAAAAATTTTTTCCAGCAAATTTCGGGTTTGGGTTTATTAGGCCCAATTTTTTTGGTAAAACCGAAGTAAGCTGAATACCCATACCCAAATTCCAGGATTTGGCTTATTTTCAGGTTTACCAAAAGATTTGGGCCCACTATAGTCAATGGGGATTTTTTGAACCTCTTGGGGGGGCACGTTTGGAGGTGGAGTCCCCAAATTTGCAGCATGGCTGCAAGGGACTCTCCTTAGACGGTCACCAAAATTTGGTAAACTTTGGGACAGGGGGTCCAATCTTATGGAGAATATCTGAAACGATCATATACTAGAGCACACTATCCCCCTCCCTTAACAGGAAGTTCTGGGGATTTGATCCAGAGTGTTCTGCATACAAGGAATATCTGTTTTACCCATTGAACTGTAATCCCTCCCTAAAAATAGTCACATTGAGGAAGCAAAAGGGATTAATATTTAGCATAACACTTTATGTACTATCCTTCCCCTAATGAACTGAAGGCAGCATAGATGCTTGGTTTATGGCCACAACGGACAGCATACCTGCTGGGATGGCAAAATACCTTGAGCTGTCTGAGATGAGATATGAGCGGATGCCAGCGAGCTCTTGAATCACAGATCATGCTTTTAACCATGAGCATACTACTATGCAGTGATAAGCCAACTTTGACATTACTTTCAGCTCTGCACAAATCATGACATTGGTATGTGCTTCTCCCATAGAACCTCCTCCTTTTTAGCATCAAGACCACTGGAAATGTGTGAAGCAGAACCTGTATGGATGTGCCCTGATTCCCAGGCCATTCATTAAAAGCCCAGGACAATCAAGGATCCAGTCATTTTATTATTTATTTATTTAGGTTATTTATAGTCTGCCTTTCTCAACTGATGCAGAATTTCTTACATTACTTATGTAGCAATAATTTACAGCCCTGGGGGGTCACTGTTTTGGACTCCCCACAATTCTTTCCCAGTGTGGTTTCAAAAGACAAGCCACTAGGACTGGCAAGGAGCCATGGCTCTGTTGTACAATATCTGCTTTACATGGAGAAACTCCCAGGTTCAATCCCCGGCATCTCAGGTTAAACAGATCAGTTAGGAGGCAATGTGAAAGACCCCTACTTGAGACCCTGCAAATCCAAGGAGAAAACACTGACCTTGATAGACCAACAGTTTGATTCAGTATAAAGTGGCTTCATGAGGTCATGACTAAAAACAAAGATGGAAGGGTCCAAATCAAGGGATAGTGCTAAATGAATGCATATTGATAGAAAGCCAAGGGGAGCATTCCATGCACTCATCACAAGAAAGAATGTGACAGTTAGATTTCTCTATATTAATGTCTCCATTAGGCCTCTGGAAGAAGGCACATTAATGAAATTTGCAGCTGTTATTAAATTGGGAGGCATTATGAAGACCAGGAAAAAAGGAAGAAGTAATAAAGGGGGTTTAGAAAGCTTAGAAATAGGAGCAGGAAGCAATCCAATGAGATATACTTTGATGAAGTGCAAGATAATAGAGTAGAAGGAAATGATCACAAGTCAGATGCAGGAAGAACCCTCAAAAAAGTGTAATGGTTAAAACTATTTTAATAATACTGTGATATATGACTGAAAACCAAGAACCACTTAAAACTTTCTAATGTGTTTTGAAGGAACTTTTTTCTGATTCTAGTAGGATTACCAATTTACCAGAACAGAACTGGCCTGCTCTTTGGCCTTTAACACAAACTAGATACACAAAAATCAACAGTTGAAGCCTTTGGGGATAAATATGATCATCTGTTGACTGGTGCCCTTAAAAAGTAAACTGGAGAGGATGCCTGAAAATCTGGCAACTGTAGCTTCCAATGTAATGTGGGAAGCCGGTCATAGCTTTCCTAACCCCATGTCTATGAGGTACAGAAGTTGAAATTCATTGTAGGGTTCTCAGCCCTCTAGTGAGGGCAGAAGATTCCCCACCTCCAGCTGGCATTCACCACTGCCACTTGGAGCTCAGGGCAGTGGTGGGAATTCAGAGTGGTGGTGGGAGAAGCATAAAATAAAATGAGGGCTGTCAGTCATGTCATCACTTCCTGGTAAACTTGGAATGATGTCACATCTCTCTAGGAATTGGCTGGAATGTTATGGTAAACCCATAGAGTTTCCCACAATTCCTAGAGAGGACTGATGTCACTTTCAGGTTCCCATTAGAAGTAATGTCAGTCCTCTCTAGGAATCACTGAAAACCACAGAGCAGGGTGTCAAATATCCAGCCCATGGGTTGGATCTGGCCCTTTGAAAGCTCTTATCCAGCCCACAAGCCAGCTGAGACAGCCACCCCTCCCCCCACTCCCAATCTGGAAAAGTGTGAAATACATACTTTTCTGCTTATGAACTGTTAAACTTTTCTCTTCTGCTTTTAATTTCTTAGGGTCTCCTTAACCAATACATGGAACGTGAGTCAGGTTGGGGGGATCCCCAACCCGACTCACATTTCACAGACCTTATAATGAGACCCTTAAACAATAATGAGTTACCCTGATCTTGTGAATGCCTCCATATAACAAGGTTCCTCTGTAGAACACTCAAGAGGTTCATACCTAGAATTTCACTTCTTGATTCCTTAATAAAAGAAAGACACCAATGAACGGAAGAGGAAATAATCAAATGCAGCCAAACGAAAATGTGGGAAAGGGTAGCCCCACTGGGTTTTTCCTGCATATAGTCTTTCATTTCAACCAGCAATGAGAGATAATGCCTTGAAAATAAGAGAGGTGGAAAGAAAGACTGATTGTCAAAGAGAACAAGAAATTGAAAGAGGCTTTGAAACATGAATGGTAAGATGGATAGAACGACAGAACAATTGAAGACAGTACTATAGGAGGGAACAATGACTTGAAAAAGAGAATAAAGGTGCAGATCTGTGATGATGAAAAGAGCCAAATCTATACAACTTGACTAAACGAGTGGCATAACTGCTTTTCCATGAAGATATAAACGCTGATGAATGGGAGGGTTGCTTGGGATTGGTTAACTGAAGAGAAAATTGCCACAGAATAAAAGAATGGATAATGTTCCTGACAGTAGGGCAAATTGAGCCTGCCACAGGAGAAGGGCCCCCCTGTTCATAGAAAGAATGCAGAGTTAGTTTGAGTAGAATGTGAAGTTTCAAAAATGAAGGTCACCGAGGACCTCCAATATTTGTTCTCCGAAGTTCATCGGCACAGAAAGAGCCATTATTTCCTTTGAATGCATGTGTGGTCCAAGTGGTAGAATGCTGGATTTTAAACATGGCTTGACTCCCAACTAAGCCACACACTCTCCTTGTTGCTTTAGCTTTCCATACTCTCCATATGTCTTTGCCTTTGCAATCTCCTGTGACATATCTGAAAGTTAATCATAACAGAGACAATCCATGAGAATGAGGACACCCACAATTCCAACTGACAGGGCTGCACAAAAACAAATTCTGGTAAATTTCACATTCAGGTTTATTGAACCAATTTTTGGGGGGAAACCCAAAATAAGTTGAATACCCATACCGGTAAATGGGTATTTTGGCTTTATTTCCAGGTTTCCCAAAAAATTACGGTCCATTATAGCATATATGGAGAAGGAGTTTTTTTTTGGGGGGGGGGGTGTTTCAGGGTAGAGTCACCAAAATTTCAGGGTAGCTGCAAGGGACTCTCCTTGCATGAACCCAAATGTTTGGTAAATTTTGGGTCAGAGGGTCCAATTTTATGGGCCCCTGAATGGGTTGCCCCCATTCTCCATAGGAAAGCATGACAAAGTTTACCATGCTTTTCTATAGAGGAAGGGGGCAACCCCTTTGGGACCCCATAAAATTGGACCCCCTGTTTCAAACTTTACCAAACTTTGGGGTTCATGCAGGAAGAGTCCCTTACAGCTATCCTGAACATTTGGTGACTCTATCTTGAAACCCCCCCCCCAGAACTCCTCCTCCATATATACTATAATGGACCCAGGAGATTTTTTGGGGGGGGGTGGAGCCTAGGGAAGGTGGAGTTTGTGAAGGGGAGGGAGCTCAGAGGGTATAATACCATAGAGGCCCCCTGCCAACACTGCCATTTTCTCCAGGGGACCTGATCTCTGGCATTTGGAAATCATTTCTAATACCGGGAGAGCTTCATGTCCCACCTGACGGTTGGCAACCCTAACTGAGAGGCTATAAAACACATCTAAAGATTAATAGTACCATCCTTGCACTAAAGCTATTTTTTGCACTCACAGTGCATCTCTTCTTCTCAATTAGTATTTTGTTAAGACTAAATAAGAAAGAATTTCTTGGATTAAGGAAGAGGTGAGAAGCTTATCTTGTAAGCCACTCAAAGATCTGCTCGGTCACTGTCCCCAAGATTGTAGGTTCAGCCATTATTATCTGCTCCGGATTCTAGACACAGTAGGGCCTGAGGATGTCCACACATCCGCCCTAGAGCAATATTTTGCCCCATCTAATAATCTAATTTAAAAACAGCATTTTGATCTGTGATATGATAGTAAAACTAGGAATTTGTTTTCTGGTGAACTTTGGATTTTAAAAAGTCCCCTTTATCTACTAAGAGTATGACACGTGCATGAGAGGGCGACCTGAAACTTAAAGCAGCGATGGTTACTTTATCCAGGCTTAACCTCTCCAAAAAAGGTAATTTGGGAATTCAGCTCCTTCCCACCCACCCCACCCACCAAACACTGCTGAAAATTGGCTGGGGAAAGTTAGGTGCTATCTGGAAACATTGCAGCCCAACATAATGAGGATGGCTGACTAGGTCCTTGAATCTTCATGGAGGTCATGGTGCTCCTAGCGGTGAGCTCATGAATCATTTATTAATAGAAACTGTACAGTAGTATGATTGCATCAATGTATAATACACAGACATTTCAGAAGGCCATAAAGTGTGATTTACAGAAATTCCTGATCAGATTTGGAGATGCTTATAAAGCACATCATTAAAAAGGTTGCCTGCACAGAAACAAATGCAGCAACACTCAGTCCCTAATACATACATGTAAATGCAATGAACAAGACAATGGAGAGCTTCTGATTACTGTAGGCAAAGAAGAGCTAACTTTAATTAGGGTTGCCATTTTTTTCAGACTATACTGCCTGAACTGCAGCAAATGTCATTGCCAACTGACCAAAAACATTATCTGGCCTCTTTCTGAGCCCTTAACTGCAACTTGATTTACAGATATCAACAAGTGAAGCATTTCACAGAACTGAGATAAGCACAATCAACCTCCTAATGGGTTCAGGCCAAGCACAAAAGCAGAGACTGGTTAAAAGAGCAATCCTCACTGCATCCTAGTAAGAAAGCAGCAGCTAGTGATGTTTTTCTATGCTTCCTGGGAGCACTTGTTGATTTTTGACTGTCATGGACTCTTAGGGAGCATGAAGCTTCTATCCTTTACATGCAGCATATTGTTATGGTTAGAAAGAAGGTAGGCCCAGAATTGTCAAGCACACACTAAAACAAGGGAATGCTGGGAAGAAATATAAAGTCAGGGAGTACAATGAACCTTCTTTTTGTATGCTACTTTCCTAAGGTTGAACTAGACAGGAGCAAAGCCCTACGATTTACAATTAATGTAAGCAACAATGTTGAGTTTAAAAAAGAAGTAATCACTAGGGTTGTGCAAAAAAAAAATGGGGGGGGTAAGTTTCGGGTTCCGGGTTTTTTGGGCCTGATTCTTTCGGCAAACCCAAAATAAACTGTATACCCATACCAGTAAATATGGGCATTCGGCTTATTTTCGGTTTTACTGAAAAATTCAAGCCCATTATAATCAATGGGGGTGTTTTTGAAGCTCCTGGTGGGGCATTTTTGGAGGTAAAGTCCCTAAATTTGCAGTGTGGCTGCAAGGGACTCTACTTCGACAGTCACCAAAGTTTGGTGAACTTTGGAACAGGGGGTCCAATTTTATGGGCCCCCAACCTCTAGGCATTTGCAAGCCAAGCTGTCTATCAAGTTCAAAAGTTCAACATTGCTGAGGACTGGCAGAAAGAGGCGATTCCAGGCTGGCACCTCAAAGTCTGGGGTCTGCCTTCATTTCTGGGTCGCTTTGCATGATGTCCATGCAAATAAGCTTCCAAGCGGAGGGAAAAGGCTTAAATGCAAGAGAAATGAGGCAAGGAAAACATTCCTTTTGGTGGCAAATGACATCCTGTGAGCAGTCCTTTATTGTGGTCATGAAAAATAATGATTTCATTTTGCAGCATTCACAGTGCGGGGAAACAAAGCCTCAACTCGGGGCAACCTTTGGTTTCAGAGCAGGTTTTCAGAGGGGAGTGAAATCGGAGCCAGCCAAAGTCTCAACCATGGATGAACCACTCAACTACGCAGATGAAGAAATCTCCTTCGGAAGCCTGGTGGTGTCAGCAGCTGTTGAAGCTGGCTCTTTTATTTGGAGGGTATATCCCTGTGGATGGGACTGAGGGAGCCCCATCTTTTAAGGACTCTTGTGCTTGCAGACTAGTCTTCTATTGGGTGATATACCTGGAAAGTTGGTCAGACCAAATTGGCTCTGATGAAGGTTAGGAGAATATGTTGATTGAAGCTTAAAGGGTCTACTCCCTAAAATGAAAAGGAAACTGGTTTCTGGAATGTGGTCATGGACATCCAAGGGCCCTGGTTAGCTGCCATGGTTAGCTGTTGGCTAACTGACTATGGCAAGGATCTGCCATTTCCTGTTACCTCGAGCGAAGGTTATTGTTGTAATTGGACTCAAGAGAACTTTACTTTTATCCCTGTTTGAAGACATAGGCGGTGTATGGGCTTTGTTTTAACTTCAGTTATTAGAAGAAGCTCCCAACAATCAGACAAAATAAGTGAACTGACTCCTAGGGAGCTTTTGAAACAAATTGAGCATCTATCTAACACAATGTATCTACTTCCTTATGTTGCCCCTTTCTTTTAATCTCCTACAAAGAAATGGGAGAGTTGGCCAACTTTCTCTTTATCATTTCCCCTGCTGAGTATTTACTCTTTAACTCATCTGATTCAGCCATTTTGTATTTAATTAGAATAATACTCTGCCTTGATAAAGCACCTTTCATCTGGAGATCACAGGAACTGCTACAGACATGAACTGAATCACTGGGATCTGTGTGAGGATAAGTATCTCTTGGAGGAGACAGGAGGACATTGAATTATTTATCAGAAATGAGGAAGGGGGAGAGAAGGTGAGGGAGTGAGAGAGTGAGTAAGAGAAAAGTACTAAAGTTAAATCCCTCGTTCAAGATCATTAAGCTATTCAAAATTAGGACCTAGACTGAAAATGAAGTATTTGAAATGTGTATGTTTAGAGAAAGGTGTCTAGCATAAATGACTACAAGTACCACAATGCTTCATAGTGAGGCTGATGAAATTTACAGATAATATACAGATACAGATTTTCACTGCTCATAATACTTGCTTTATTCCAAAGCAGGCACTGTTACACCCTGCAACTTGTTCTGTTCAGAATGAGGAACAAGGCATATTTCAAGCAGATGACCATGTTGTGCATCTGTGCACCAGATCAGCCACCTGAGGATGGTACCTGTGATTAGCATATGCTGAGACACTGATTACTTTAACCCTTGATGAGACATTTTTCTACTTCTCGATTGCTGAATGTGACATTTTGTACAATGGTACTGTAATAATTTACAGAATAATGGCCAGGCTTCATCTTCAACCCTCAAAGTTCATGACTAGATCATGAAGGCTCCACTAACACATGGAAAGAGGTGGATTGCAGAGGTGGGGATAAGAGTTGCCATGTGTCTGCCGGTTCAGAGGAGGGACCTAGCAACCCTAGCTCTCCTGGCATTACAATTGATCTCCAGGCAACAGAGATCAGTTCCTTTGGAGACAATGACCACTTTGGAAGGTGGACTCTATGGCATTATACCCCATTGAAGCCCCTCTCCTCCCCAAACCCTGCCCTCCTCAGGCTCCAACCCCAAAATCTACATATATTTCCCAACCTGGACCTGGCAACCCTACTTCCTGTTCACAAGTTACAATGAACACATGCTAAATCCATGTACAGCATACACGATTTGTTCTTCATATGCGCATTAAGTAATTCTCATGTTACAGTCAATGCATGCAAGCTGTACTAGTCCCTGGTTTCATTCATAAAGTGAATGCACATTGACTCTTTCTTACAAACAGATGTAAATTCATACAGGAAAGATGCACATGTGTTCATGGTTACATGTGAACGGGGCTCATAAGAGACATAAGTCATGTCTTAGGTTAAGACAGGAAGATAGACTAGACAACAAGCCTATAATTTTACAATCTAGATTTTTTAATCAATTTATTGCAGGATTGATTCGCCTTTATCCCTGCAAAATTGCCTTAAGCATCTAAAAGATCTGTTTCCCCATCCCACTCCGCAGGGAAATAAAACTCTTCTGAATCAATAGTAGAGATGTACTCATATATTTTAATCAATCATAGTGCATTATTTTAAGCAAATTAACATATGTACTTGGAGCTACCCCACTGAGTGAAAATGAATCAATTTCTACCTTACAAGGGGGAGGGACCTCCTTAACTTGATTACTAGATTTTATCTATTTTTCCCACAAGTCATTGATAATGTACTCCCCACGGATGCTGTGGCACACGCTCATGACAGCATTTCGAACGGTAGAATAGAAGTGACCTTTCTTATGGTTTCAATCAGTCTTAGATGCCGTGATGCAGCACAGCATCTAGGGTGTCAGTCCTAGTATTCCTGCAGGCCTTCCTGCTGACTCCCCTTCCTTCAATGTTGAAAAGAGGGGTGGAGGGAGGGCTCGGGCAGATGGGGGACACTGTGGCTGCAATGAAAACCCCTAGGTGCTGGAATGTATTTGTGATTTCATTACTGTGTGGAAGGAGAAGGTCTCAACCTGCCTCCAAGTGAAGAGAGCTGGGAAATCAATACATTTATCTAGATTAATTCTACCCTGATTGGTGGGGGACCCTGCAGATCACTGGGATTTTTACTCAGTTTTCACCCTCTTTTAGGTTTTCTCACTTTGTATCATTTCTGCCCAGCTCAATTTTAAAGGCACAAGTGGTAACCCGTGTGTGGATTTTTGCAGTCCTGCTTCAAAACCAGATGAGTTGGTTTGCTAAAGGCCCCAAATCTAGGGAGAGTGGGTTGGATTCAGCCACTAAATTTCACACCGTGAAATAGGGCCCCATCTGGCTGGCATGGTGCAGCTTTCCCAGAGCTGTCCTGGGGAGAGGCTGCCATGGAAAGGGAAGGAGGGGATGCTGAAGACAGGGGAGTAGATAAAGGTAGGTTGGCTGGTGGGTGGAGAGAAGGAAGCAGGAACAGGGGCGAGGCTATGGGGGCTTTCATGAAAGGAAAAGAGGAAATAGAGGGGAAGGGGAAAATGAGATGAAGATCACTGCAGGTGCCCTGCTTTTCTATCTCCTAACGTATGGCCACTGACAACTCTGTCCTCAGCATAAATGATGGGACAGTCATTTGCCTGTATGACTAGATGGGGGATCCTGGTAGGCCCAGCCAGCAGCAGGGGGTCTGCCGCAGTTCAGATGGAGTTAATAACATTCAGGGAAAGAATGGGCAGCTTTTGCCAGCACAAGGGTGGGATCCAGCCAAGTCATTTAACAAGAACACTACAATCCTCAGGGGAGAAGCAAGCAAGGAGCTGGGCATTGGGTTGGCAAGTCTTCTGGAAGTGGCAGCAGAGACTCTGGAGGGCATGGCAGAAACTTGGGGGGGGCAGCAGAAGTAAGATGCAAGGTAGGGAAGGAGGAGCTAATGCTGGCACCAGAAATCCCAGGGGAGACTGGCAATGGACTAGCTGGAGGGGCAGAGGAACAGCTCTCCAATGCAGCAGAGACCAGGGGAAGCACAGATGAACCCAGAGAAAGAGTTGTTGTGGTGTCCAAGCAACTGGCTAGAGTATGCTTGACCAAAGTGAAGGAGGACTTTTGGGGGGAGTTGGAAGTTGCTGGGGCAAGGACTCAAGAGGGGCAAGAGAACTTTCCATGGACTCTGAGGGCTGGGTAGCAAAAGGGAAGAGAAGACTGTTTTCCTTCTCTGTTTCCCTTCCCCCTTCTCTTCCTTTCTCCTTTTCCCTTCCCCCCACCTCCTTGTGGTCCTCCAGTTCGTTCTCTCTTTATTTGTGGGAGCACCGCCTAGAATTCTGACTTTTAATATTAATGCTGGAAATGATTTTAAAGGCTGATCTATACATTGTATTTATTTTAAACAGTATACATTTTAAACTTTATGTATTTTTTTTCTGCCAGGCCTAAGGTTGAGGATGGCAACGGTTTTCCACCTAGCAGCTGCTGTGAAAAAGGTAAATTCCATGCTGGCCATAATTAGTCAAGGAATACAGAATAAAACTGCTGCTATCATACTACCCTTGTACAAATCTATGGGGAGGTCACACTTGGAATACTGTGTACAGTTCTGGTTACCACACCTAAAAAAGGATATTGCAGAGCTTAAGAAGGTGCAGAAAAGAGCAAACAAAATGATCAGGGGGCTGTTTAGCTTAGAAAGAAGATGGTTAAGGGGAGACATGGTAGAGATTTATAAAATTATGCATGGTATGGAGAGAGTGGACAGGGAGAAGCTTTTCTCCCTCTCTCATAATACTAGAATGTGGGGTCATCTGTTGAAGCTGGAGGGTGAGAGATTCAAAATAGATAAAAGGAAGCATTTCCTCACACAACACATAGATATCTTTGCTGGCTAAGGCTGTAATAATAAATCTGTCTTTCTAACTATCACACATCACATAGTTAAATTGTGAATCTCCCTGCCACAGGATGTGGTGATGGCTGCCAACTAGGAAAGCTTTAAGAGGGGAGTAGACTGTCCATGGCGGATAGGGTTATCCATGACTACTAGTCAAAATGGCTACCAGTCATGACGCATACCTGTTCTCTCCAGGATTAGATGAGCATGCCTATTATATTAGGTGCTATGGAACACAGGCAAGACAATGTTGTGGCAGTCGTCTTGTTTGTGGGCTTCCTAGAGGCACCTGGTTGGCCACTGTGTGAACAGACTGCTGGACTTGATGGGCCTTGATCTGATCCAGCATGGCTTTTTATGTTCTTGTGGTTTTACCATAGAGTTGTTGGTGATTCCTAGAGCTACCTAAGTCATTTCTGCTTTTTTTACTGGAAGTGACATGATGCCAAGCCAGTGTCACCCCCCCCCCCAAATATCTCCATCCACAGCCTTCCCGCTGGTTGTCAGGCATTGCACAGCAATCCTAGTGCCCCCTCTCCAGAGACCTGCTTGAGGCTACTTACAGCTAAGACAATGATACTAAACCATTAAAAAACACCCATTAACAACAAAGTCATTAAAACACAACCCTTTAAAAGCCACTTAAAAACAAGCATTAAAAAAAAAAACCAGGCCAATGCCATTTTTAAAAGCCAGAGCATAACAACAGCATAAAACACACACTGGGGAGCCTGCAGTGATGCAAATAAAATGAAGCTTCATGAATCAGCATGAAGTCTCAGCAATGATAGAGTCCAGAATTAAGTTTTGTCGTGATTAACATAGCAGTGAGCAAGGCGCACATCTGGAATTGCTGTGGGAGCCTGGAACTGTGGTGAATTGCCATAGCAGTGTGTGGGCAACTTTGATCCATGCCGGCTATACTGACAGCAGTTAATTTGTAACATTTATAACACCAGTAATTGACGCATACCAGAATGCACAAGTAATCGAATGCACTGTTTAAAAGAAGTTCACTCGTTATTATCAGCAGAATATACATGTATTGTGTCAGGCTCTAGCCGCTAAAATGGAAACCCAGTGAAAGAAAAGAATAATATTATGAGAAGGAGAAAAGGGACATAATGACTAGGAATTGTTGTTAATAAAAGCACAAAGGGTTCTGCTTTTGCTGGTTAATGTCTCTATTAAAATTGCTATTCAAACTCTTAATATTTCTTTCCTCACCCTCCTACGCTTCTCTTTGTGCCATTTCCACGAAATCAGGGTGGCCAGTGGAGGGGAAGGATGTTTAGAAGAAAATATAATTTGATCCAAAACTCCAGTGGACCATTTCCCCCCAGAAGAACAGAAACAAGAATGGATTTCCCTTTCCCCAGCTCTGAGAAATACAGTAGTTTTCCATATATACATTTGTAAATACAGGTTCTTTTAATCCCTTATAGCAAACCAGCTAAAAGCATGAAATTTTACTAGGAGGGGATTACATATTAAAAGATGGCTGTAAAAGAAGGCAAGGAATTAAAGTATGAACAACTTCGCTACAGTGACCTAAGTGTGTAACTCAATTGTCGGCATGGGCAAAAATGATATTTCTGGCCATTTAATATGCTGCCTCAACATCGTTTACTTTAAATGAAAATTATTAACTTGGAGTTTTCTTGGAGACTTTTCTTGGAGTTTTTTGGGAGTATTCTAACACATGGGAAATAACAGGTTATTCTTCATTTGAAGAATACAATATGGTTTTAGAAAGTCATATGTTTACATCGTGGCCTCGTGCAAAAATTGGAATCTAACTACTAGGGAATCCTAGGAAGATGACATGTCACTCATCACAGCAGATTTCTTTGCTGGCCTCAAGAAAAATGGGAAAGTATGTGGTCAGTTGTGCTAAAGGCTTACAGAGGAAACTTCAGAGAAGTTCAGGCCATGAGGTTCCAGATGAGCAACTGCGCAAAGGTGTTTGACCCATTGCTCCCTTCAGACAGCTGTGGAACAAAAGGATCTGAGCTTCAGTGTGGTTGCAACTGTCAAAAATGGTATGATCGCTCATGGAAGTTGTTTGGTGCCAAGTTCTCAGTACTTGTAACCACTCCAGAACTGGATACTTTACATTTATCATTACTGCTTTGTGATATAAATCTCTCCATGTCTTATGTCACTTCCTCCAAAGCATGTACTTAGAAGGCACAGCCCACCATCTACTATTTTGGACAGTGGCTGCAAAGATATGTAAAAGAAATTTAGCTTCACACCATTATCACTGCCTTTCTGTTTCTACCTGAGAACAGCTGGAATTGAGATCTGACATTTCACACAGGCTTTTTTTCTTGTCCCGTTTATTTGGAGTTCAGCCTTTCTGCCAGTGCCATTAATTTGCATTCCCTTTGTCGCTTGGCTATCCAGAGTGGCAAGGGGCTCCGCATCCCCCACACAAACATCAATCTGTATTCTGAGGTCTGGCTCCAAATCGACCGGGAGAGATGAAATAACCATTAGGCTGATATCGACCTGGTTTATGAATTCACTAAATGTCGGGAATAAAGATATAGATTTCATTGCCAGACTGCACAAACAGCGGAGCCTCCCCAAGATATTGAATTTGACATCTGTCGAATGTGAAGAGGCAGGAGGGGAAAGCGAGCATGGGGATGTCCGCTGATCTTCATGTCGCCAACATGATGAAGTAGGGGTTGAACCAAAAAGGCATTCGCGAAAGCCCAGGCAAACTCTCTGGTTTGTTTCTCAGCTGCTCCTTGTGGAGCCTCTATTCTGCCCCCTCTTCTACTCCCATCTTCCTATCCCTTCTTCCCCATCTGCCTAACAGCAAGCAATTTGATGAGGCTCTGCCGAAATCCATGAATGCTGTGCCTACCGCAGAAGGGCCACCGCTATCCAATGTGGGGCCCTGCTTTATTTCACTTTCCTATTAGCAGCTAAACTCACCTTCTCTCCAACACTTGCTCTAAGCTTCTGGTGACACGGAGAGCAATTCAGCACACAGCACTCATGTACGGTACCTTCCCCACCGGAGGAGTGGAAGTGGACGTGGAAAAGATGTTTTGTCAACCACAATAATGATTTTTTCTTAAGTTAACAGATGAGCCAGCTGTGCTAATAAGACTGTATTTGCCCTTGTAAAATGTGGGAACTGAAAAGTTTGGGACAGTAATGAAGTGATGTAATTGATCCACTGAACACTCCTAGGAATGGCCACATCAAAGAAATGTACTTAAAGACTGTATTATGCTATAATAACCTCACCAATATGCCAGAAACTCTATGATTCATCCCCTAACTCCCTTCCCTTTATGCTGCAGTTCTCCATTTCCCCCATCCCTAGACTGTGTTTTGATCTGGCATTTACCTGTATCAAAACCCTGATGTTCTCTTAACCTTCATGTTATTGGAACAACATGATCTTGTTGGCCTATATCTGGTCACTGTCCTGATGTTTTTTTCCAAAGTCTATCCTTCTGTTTATCAAGGGTAAAGCCAGTTATTAATAACAGTGTAAGAAAAAAATAGCTATCAGGCTGAATTTTGCAAGCTTGTCAGTGTGATTCGAATATCCACGTTTCGATTATGTTTCTCCCTTGTGAGAAATGAGCCTGTGAATCTTTATTGTCACACCATTTTCTGGTTTCTCGTGCTGAATTTCCCCCTTAAAAATGCACACATTTTTCAACATTCCTTGTAGATCATAAATTGTTCATGAATGGCATAAAAAGAATAATCAACAACAGCAATAAAAGTAAGGTCGACCAAAGCCACTGACAACGATAACCTATGGATATGGTAAAAAATGGCCCTATTGATACTTCCTTAATAACAATGTCAAAAAAGATGTCTAGTTATATATACAAAGCGATATTTAAAAGGTTATCCTGAACTTCCCAGAACTTATATAATATGGACAAGAATAAAAATGCTTGTGATTTGTTTATTTTGTTGCACAAAAAGAGAGTGGGGGGAAAGACCTTTTTTAAAACCATGTTTTCAAAGCAATGATATAGCCATCTTTGTAGCCACTGGTGGGAATTTTCAGAAGAACAACTTCTGCTCCGACTTCCCAGTTGCCCTAATAATCCTGGTTGTCCTCTTTGTACTTTTTCCAGCTCTGCAATATCCTTTTGGGATACAGCAACTACACCAACGGTTTTCCAAATGAGGCCACACCATAGCTCTATAAAAGGGCATACCAACATTGACCAATCCTTTTCCTAATAATTCATAACATGGAGTTTGCCTTTTTCACTGCAGCCACACACTAGGTTGACATTTTCATCAAGTTTTTCACTACAACCCCGAGATCTCTTTTAATCTTGGTCTCAGCCAGTTCAGACCCCATGAATGTAAATTGTAGCGATCAGCCTACTGCTCTCTACAAAATGCTGCTCATGGCGATCAGCCTACTGCTCTCTACAAAATGCTGCTCATGGGAGTTAGGAGACTCTGAGAAATTACGGGGGGGGGGGGAGTGTGTGGCAAGAAATATGGAATATTACCAATTTAGTTTGGATCCACCCTAGAGGACTTTTCAGCGTTGCTTTCATCCCCACTGTACTATCTTCAGCTCCTGTGATTCTGAGCATGGAAGAACTAGACTCAGATCCAATAGCACCATAGAGACCAACACGTTTTTCAGGGTATAAGCTTTCAAGAGTCAAAGCTTTCTTCATCAGATATCGGATGAAGTGATGTCACACCTCTCTCTAGGACTTGCCAGAAACTCTATGTAAAACACATACATGGTAAACTCTATGGTTTTCAGTGAGTCATAGAGAGTTTCCATTGATTCCTATAGAGGCATGATATCACTGCCAGGTTTCCCAAGAAGTGACATTATGCCATCACGAACAGCCACTCCTGCATATCCCTGGCCTCTGATCTCCTGCTGTTTGCTAGGCCAGGCCTTGAACCCCTCACCCCTTTCATATTACCATGCTAAACCGGATGTCATCCGTTGTTGGCCCGTTTCCAAGTAAAGTGATACAGAGATGGGTGTTCATACAACTCATTTCAATCTGAGCCGTCTCTAACAGTTCAAACAGCGCTGCTATTGTTTCCCCATCTTTTTTGGCAGTGTGTTCTTTCCTGGCTACAGCAACAGGCATGTCAATGGTGCTGCTATAGTGCGAATCTTAGAACTTTTATTTAATAAAAAAGCCAAAAAAGAATGTGCCACACCAAAAAAGGTGGGGAAACAATAGTGGTTCTTTCAGAAGTGCTCCAGGCCATTCAAGAGCACACTGGAGTGATTCAGAAGCGCAAGAAAGAACTGAAAACGGAAGAAAGCAGTTTTCATAAAAAGCATCAGAGTCCCCCAATGCCAACAGGATGCAAGTGGCTTTGTCTGAACAGGTTAGAAAAAATTCCGCTAGCATCTGGTAGCCAAACCAGTTGTGTCTGAATTGACACAAAAAATCCATTAGCAACCTGCTGCTCAATGGGATTATGAGGGCAGTCTGAAAGGGGCCAGGACAGCGACAGAACTAGAGAGGCTTTGATGATTTTCCATTCTTGTTTAAAGCCTCACCAGGAAAGTGGCCGCACTACTTCATAAAGAAAGCTGGTTATAGCCCTGTCCTTAACTATGATAAATCCCAGAAGACAAGCACAGGATCATAATTTTCAGTATCATTATCATTACTTTTTTATTTGTTTCTTATTATTGAGAGTTGACATGTTGTTGACAGCCAGCATGGTATAGTGGTTAGGAGTGGTGGACTCTAATCTGCAGAACTGGGTTTGATTCCCCACTCCTCCACATCAGTGGCGGACTCTAATCTGGTGAACCACTCCTACACATGAAGCCAGCTGGGTGACCTTGGGCTAGTCACAGTTCTCTTTGAGCTCTCTCAGCCTCACCTACCTCTAAAGGTGTCTCTTTTGGGGAGAGGAAGGGAAGGAGATTGATTCTCCTTAAAAGGTAGAGAAAATCGGCATTTAAAAACCAACTCTTCTTCTTTCCTTCATTTGAGTTATTTTTATGCTACCCCATAGGAGGAACTCTTGATGCATTGTATTGATAAAACACATTAAAATACATAGAAAGATACAGAAATGTTGTCTACAAGGACTACATTGGGTTGGATCCTATAGGAAAGTTTTAAGCATATCAGACACTAAATAATACAGTTGATCAAAATACAAAACCAGAGGAACAATACTGCTTTCTGTCAATGTAAGATGCCAAACTCTTGTTCCCTGTGTTCACCCTGGTGGCATAGAGTAGGTCCTGTAAATGGATCCAACAAAGCATTTCTGTGGATGTAATGGTTTCCACTTGTGAAACTGTCTTTTGTACTTGTTCCTCCCACTGCAGCCCAAATACACCAAAATGTTGCTTCTGGGGGACATATTGGACTGCAGTGTGATGGGGGAGGCAAGAAAGTCATTTTCAGCAGGCAGAAACCATTCTGTCCATTGGATCCAAGATTCATTTTCTTTTACAGCAAATTTCTGTTCTGTCTCCCCCTGCCCTTTATGTTTAGTAAAAGATGTATATGCCTTGAAATATAACTAAGCATCATTTGACCACATTTTACAGCAGAATCATGAACCTGCCTTGAATTTATTCGCAGCCCCCCCGGGGAATTTGTGGAGTGAAGGAACAGACTCCAACCTAATTCTAGAATCAATAATATGACACCTATCCATGATGTGCTTTCTTTTCCGCATGTGAAGAATGACTTAGTGTTATTGTGCACAGATGCTTGACAAAATGTGGAGGCATCTGTCCTGAAAAGCTTCAATTTCACTAGGCATCAAATATATGAGCCAAGGCAGCTGGTAACTGCACAGTGAATCAGAGCCCTTGTCATTCAGAAGCTTCTTAAACAAACAAACAAACAAACAAAAAAGAAAGAAACTTCCCCTCTTCCCCCACACAAGAGATACTTTCCTTCCTCTCACATCGTCCATCTTTTCTTACACCTGGATATTCACCATCCCTTGGTCATGCGTTAAGCCTGCAAAAGCTTTGTCTTGTTCAGGCCAATTTATTTTGGTAGCTTTAAATATTCCATCTCCAGCCAAGCATGAAACCATGGAAACTGAATACCAAATTGAAGAGAGCAGAAACTAAGTTAGTCTGCAAAAGTCTGAATGCGAGTATAATTGCTGCATTACTCAAAGTACTTTAGCTTCATCAGTGTGCTTCTTCCCATTGTGCCCCACCTACATGTACCATAAGTTGAAAAGGATGTGTAGCAGAGACCTGTGTGAAAAATCATACCCCGGAATACAACACTGTTCTATCGTCAATGACATGCCCTCCCCTCTATGTATACTTGTATATGCAAGCATATAAAAGCAGAAACAGGAGGAAGAAGGGATGAATGCATTTCCCCTGTTTTGGTTCTTTTTATGTTTCATTTTTATCTTTCTGCGGTTCCAGTTCTATGCTGTTCCATGTTTATGTAGATTAATTTGATTTGTGTTGTCAGCAAACAGCCCCCAAATAACCATGTGGCATTATTCTACAGCAACTGGACATACAGGAAGTGGTCACACCCAAATCAGAGGTAACACACACAAGGCCAGTGAAGACAAAGGCTGTGCTTGACAGTAGCTAGCTCCTGCGAGAATTGTCTTGCCACAGAGAGGCTGGCAGAATAGGTTAACCATTTTCCCGCCCATGGCAGGTAAATCTCCACCCTCGGCCCCAATCCCCTGCCCTCAATGAATTGAGAAATTGGGGGAGGGATGGAAATGGCTGGAAAATGGCCTCCACAGAGATGCTTTAGGAATTTCCCTGTCTCTCTATAGTCTTTACCAGAGACATTAGGGGAAATTCTTAGATCATCATCCAGAAATGATGTCACATCCTGCCCAAACTCCACCCTTCCCAGGCTCTGCCCACAAAATCTCCTGACAGTTTCCTACTCTATGGCAGAGGCCAGAGGGAATGGCCAAAGAGGTACCACTCACCATACGCCCTGTCCCAGTGTGAAGGCTTGCCAAGGGGCTGAAGCCAATACTTGGCCCAAAAGGACCCTGGTATAAGAGTATCATCCAGACCTCACCCTGTGAGGACTACAAAGGTATTAGGGACCCCTCAAGACGTGAGATTTAAGCAGCCTATGATGAGGTCAATTTCTTCCTGAAGCAAGTGTGGTATTTTTTTTAATCTAACTGCACTGTGAGATTGTATGGTGATTCCAGCCAGAGGCTTTAAGATGTGCGTGTAAAGTGCCATCAAGTAGCAGGCCCCTTATGGGGTTTTCAAGGCAAAAGACTAACAACAGTGGTTTGCCGTTGCCTTCCTCTGCATAGCAACCCTTGTATTCTTTGGTGTCTCTCATCCAAATACTAACCAGGGCTGACCCTGCTTAGCTTCTGAGATCTGATGAGATGGGGCTATGTACCATGCTGCCTTCCCTCCTAGCTTTAAGATGCCAGTGTGAAATATAATCCATGAAGCAGGGACAGTCACCAAAGGGAAAAAAACCCACCCAAATTTCAAATAGAACAGAGGCAGAGGGTGATGCCTTGAATCTCTGCTACTTTGTCCCCAGAGCAGAAAACCCATATATTAATCGTTGTAGAAAGCTGTTCCAAACAGAAAGTGGATTGGGAAATAGTACTGCATGAACCATGAAAACAGCAGCATCTGGATCCACCAGCTGAAGTGCAATTAAGCCAATTGCACATGAATTGCCCAATGAGAATTCAGATCTGAATTATGCTGCTTAGAGAATCTTTGTGCTTTTGAATGGTGAACATGATGCACAATTAAGCCAATTGTGGATGATACTATTCAATTTGATGTGCAACATTGAATTGGATTTGCATTGCAAAAATTGCATATCTGCTTTTGTAGATAAATGCAATGCCAGCATGCGGGAAGGCTGAAATATCCCTGGAAATAAAAAGATAATCTTTTCACTTTTATAGAATGGGGTATGTGGCATTAAAAACGGTTGTTTTTGATTTAGATCTTTATATCCTACTTTTCTCCCTAATGGGGACCCAAAGGGGCTGACAACATTGATCTCCACTCCTTAATTTTATCTTTACAGCAACAATCCAGGGCAGATAAAATGCAGGAGGGCAGACAGATGTTGTCAGCTGCTTTGGGTCCCTACAGGGGAGAAAAGCAGGATATAAATATCTTTTAAAAATTACCTGTGAGGTAGGTTAGGTCACCAAGAAAGCTGTCACGGCACAGTGGAGATTCAAACCCCAAAGGGGTTAAAGCTGTGATGTGCAGGGTTGTGCCTGAATGAAAGTTCAACAATTTGGGGGCAGCTCCGTTGTGCTAGTGATGGCACTCTCCTCTGGTGCAAGGAGCCTTCCACTGAAGCACTACTAGTGGATGAGATCCATGGGATCCAACTCATCACAATTGCGTTGGTAAGGTAATCAGCAGTGATCATTTAAGTCCCTCTGTTGTTGTTTTCCCACAAAGGAATATTAACTGTTCAGAAGTGCCACCAGGAGTCTAGCAGAAAGAAAAGGTAGGATGTTCTTGTGTAATTGTCTCACGGAGCAGGGTCAGGATTCTGTAAATAAATGCTGGGATTGATTGTTTCCTGAAACCGAGCTCTCTTTAGAATGACAGGCTCTATTCTTGCCACCATTTCGGGAGGTCTGGCTGAGCTTGGGAATGAGTATTGCCTCTGCAGCATGATTTGCATAATTATTTGTAAATGGTAAATTAAAACATAAAATAAGTCTATGCTTCACAAAAAAAATCTGTCTAGCATTTTGGGTAAACGTTTTTCCCCTATTGCATTCAATCTGGAAGAAGGGGAAGAGGGCTTTTGTTCATTTGTGGCAGTTTCCAGTGTGCCATGTAAGGGTACAAGGGAAAGCAGCCAAGAGAAATGCTAAGGATAATATAATGTTCACATTGGCACTCTTCTGCCTTTTGTTGTGCCTGAGCCTGCAAGGTACCTCTATTTTTATTTGTGGGAATCACATGAGAAGACAAGTAGATTGTTCTCAAGTTATGTGTGTGAGAGAGTTATGTGTGTGTGTTACGTGCCATTAAGTTGCTTCAAACTCATGGTGAACCTACAAATCAATGTACCCCCAAATGTCCTATTGTTCACAGCCTTGGTCACATCTTGCACACTGAGGGCCATGGCTTTCGTTACAGAGTCAATCCATCTCATGTTGGGTATCCATGGTATCCATAAAACTCTAATCCAAAACCACATTTCAAAGGAATCAACTTTCTTCCTGTCAGCTTTCTTCATTGTCCAGCTTTCACACCAATACATAGTAACAGGGAATACGATAGGGCTGTTGATTCGGTTCGGTCCGAACCAAAAAAGAGCCGAATTTCCCGCAATTCGGCAATTTTTCGGTTTGCACGAACCGAACTCAAAAAGGGGGGGAAACCGGGGAGCCGAATTCGCCGAGTTCAGGGTGTTCCTGAATAAATTCGGTGAATTCGGCCCCTTTAAACAGATCTGCGCCTTCCAGCTGGAAGGCGCAGATCTGTTCCCCCCCCCCCGCGCGCCTCCAGGGAGCTTCCCTGGAGGCGCGCGGCGGGCCCTTTAAATAGATTTGCACCTCCCAGCTGGGAGGCACAAATCTATTTAAATCCCCCCGCCCCAGCCCTGCTGGGACTCCCGGCAGGGCTGGGGGGGTGATCTGGAAACCCTCTGCGCTGTCTGCGCAGACAGCGCAGAGGGGCTTGTTTAAAGGCCCCCCTGCGCGCCTTCAGGGAATCCCCCTGAAGGTGCGCGGGGGGGGTGAATTTCCCCCTGAACTCCGGATCCCCCCGAATTTCCCGGGATCCGAAGCGGGGGAGTTCGGACTTCGGCATGGCCTGAATAAAAACAGGCCGAATTTTGCCAAAGCTGAATTATACCGATTTTTTTTTCCAACAGCCCTAGAATACGATGGCATGAATTAACCTGATCTTGGTTGCCGGTGACACATCCTTACACCTAAGAATATTTTCTAGCTCCTTCGTGGCTGCTCTTTTCAGTCTCAATCTCCTTCTGATTTCTTGGTTGCAGTTTTCTTTTTGGTTAACGATGGAGCCAAGGAATAGAGTCTTGAACAATTTCAGTTTCCTCATTGTCAGCCTTAAAGTTGAGTAATTCCCTGGTAGTCATTATTTTTATCTTCTTGATGTTCAGCTGTAATCCTGCTTTGGCACATTCTCCTTTAACTTTTACCAGTAGTTGTTTCAAGTCATCGCTGTTTTCTGCCAGTAATGTGGTATCATCAGCATATCTCAAATTGTTCATGTTCCTCCCCCTAATTCTCAAGTTATAGAGCAAACCAAACCATTCTGTCTTGATTGTTTGGCTCCAATCTAGCATTAGTTCTTAAATATATACACCTCCACATCTTATTGGCCAGTAAATCAAGGCCATAGGGGAAATGACACAGACATAGGCAAGCCAATATTTTTCACCCGGTGGCCCGGTAGCCTCCATTACCTGCAGCTGCTAAGTAGGATGCTGTGACATCACTTCCAGTGTGATCCCAAAAGTGATGCTACCATGTTGGGGCAATATTCTAGGATTCCATTGAAACTCTGTGGTAAAACCAGAGTTTTGGGAAGTCCTAGATCATCACCCTGACTCGATGATGTCCATTCCTGGTTTGTGTTAGTGACGTTGCAGCATTGGAGCAATGTCCCCACCTCTAAAAGGTCCTACTAGTTGCCATCACTGGACTTGCAATCCTCTATAGGCACCATTTCTGAATTTTTACTTTAAATAAGAAAAAGACCTCCCCTTCCTCACCCAGCGCTTCTACTGATGGAGTTCAATGTTTCCTATTTAGTTTCTTTTTATATCTGTTTACATTATCATCTGTGTTACTGTGAGTGATTCAGTCTTTATTTTCTAGAATTGTTTGTATCATGCATGCACATTGTTCCGTTTTTATTGGTAATTTATATATGGCATTTAAATACATTATTTATGCATGTAATATGTATGTTGTAGTGGTTAATAGTGGTAGTTAAGAGCAGTGGACTCTAATCGGGAGAACCGGGTTGGTTTCTCAACTTCACATGAAGCCAGCTGGGTGACCTTCGGCTAGTCACAGTTTGCTCCAAACTCTCTCAGCCCCACCTACCTCACAAGGTGTATGTTGTGGGGAGAGGAAGGGAAGGTGATTGTAAGCTGGTTTGATTCTTCCTTAAGTGGTAGAGAAAGTCGGCATATAAAAACCAACTCTTCTTCTTCTTTTAGTACACAACATGCATACAAAAATGTGAAGCAAGGAAACAGAAAGTGGCATGGAAATGTTTATTCATGGGTTCCATTCACACAAGGGAGAAATGAAATGAAAACATGGATTTTTAGCATCAAAAGAGTATGGATGAAAAAACCAAGTCATGTCTAATATTGAAGGGAAAACATGCAGGAGGATTTTGCACACGTGCATGCTAAGAAATAAATATGGCCAAATACTCAGGCCAAGGAGTGAAAAGCAGAGAAGCTTCCCAAACTCTCTTCATCCAAATTTGTTTCTAGACTTTGGAGTGCCAAATTGCAAGTCTTGTTTCTGAAATGGATCCAATGCAAAATCTGAATTTTGTTCAGAACACTGTACGTGTAGTTTGCTTCATTCTTTGGTTTCTTCAGTATACTTTGGGCGAAAACGCATGGTCACTTAGCCCAGTTCCATCCCCATTCCAGCGAGTTCTCTCCCAGTTTCACCCAGGATCAAATCATCGCAAATGGACAATACCTTATTTACTCTTCTTTCAGCCCTGTCTCAAAGCAAAATGAACCCACCTTTTCCCATTCTTCTTCTGGGAGAAACAGAAACAGGGAGAAACACAGATGATTGGCATCTCTCACAGCCAATCGCGAAGCAGTGTTTGAAGCGACAGGGATTCAACTGTTTCCTGCCTGCTGCTACTTCGGAGCTTTTTCTGAGAAAAAGAAAGTCTTTTTTAAAACGAGGCTTGGATTCCCCCCCCTTCTTTCAGGTAGCTTCGTTTTTTAGTTCTTAAAATGCTTTTAAAATTACAAGGGGGGGGGAGCCTCCATTAGTCAATTCGAAAGAACCAATCACCAGAAGCTGGGGTCGTGGTGGGGAGGGCTTACTCAGCAGGAACCCGCATTTTCTGTTTACATGGATCCATTTGCACACAGTTTAGTCCCTGCTCATTCCAGGTAATGCGGGTTCATTTGATCCTGGGTGGAACCGGGATGGAACTGGGCTGGAACTGGGCTAAGTGACCAGGTGTTTTCGCCCTTTGTTTCTTCTCTCCTCCCTTCTGTATTACTGATGTCCATGGGCACATTGATAACACGCTGCAAAAAAAAGAGTCTTCTTGATGTGCTCATGCGTATGATGAGATCAAGAATTCTCAGTAGCCTGAAGGTGTAAGTGGACTGAAGGAAATGAAGGCTGCAATAAACTGCATGCTGCACTTCTGAGATCAGTTGTACAGCTTCTGCTGGTTAAACTGGAATTCAAGAGGAGTGGAAAGTGAGGCAGAGAGAACATTTGGGGCAATAATGAAATATAATGGGGAAATTCTTTCCTAAAGCAAAGGTCCAAAGATAATGAAAAAGCCAGGAATTCATAGATACCCTATGTAATTTTCCTCCATTATTTATTTGCAACCTTTCTACCTCATCACTGCCCCAACACACAAACATTGGCCCAAGATGGCTTACATCAAACGTATTGATCCGTTTCTTTTCATACCTTTATCCAAGTATCACAGTTGCTTTGTTCCAGTGGCCCATTTCTCTATTATTTTCCTGGCTGCATTGATGTTCCTGACTACTAAGGTAGGCATTGATTTTACTAGCCAAAAGATAGCTAGAGGCCTACTCACGTGTGTCCTGTCGTACCAATGGATCATGCTGTTTTGGTGAGGTTTACAACAAAGAGAAGACCTGCAAACTGTGACTCATGATACTGAATGCAGATCGTCAACCCAGTATCATGGCTTTTCAAGTGGTCAACAACAACTCTGTTTTTGCAATTCTAAGGTAACAACAAATAAGTTTATTGAGCACTTGGTAGGCTGGAGCTCATGACTAGTGGGATGCATTTGGTCCTGGGCCATACATTACAGCAAACATGTACCTCAACCCACATTAATTATTGTGTCAAGGGTTTGCCAACCTCCAGGTGGGGCCTGGAGATCCCTTGGAATTACACCTGGTCTCCAGACTACAGAGATCAGTTCCTCTGGAGAAAATGGCTGCTTTGGGGGGTGGATTCTAAGGCGTTATACCCTACTGAAGTCCCTGTCCACTCCAAACCCTGCCCTTTCCAGGCTCCACCCCGCAAATCTCCAGGATTTTTCCAACCTGGAGTTGACAGCCCTAGCCTCAAAGAACATAGTGACATGGGAGATGCGGTGCTTTCCAACACTTCTCTGCATCATTAACAAGTAGGGTTCTTTAGCTGTACAAAAATAATGAAGGGATTTTATTTCATGTGGAATTTAAAGTTACTGGTTCTTTTGATTTCAGATTTATTGGTTCTTGCTCAGGTACCTTCCTTATGCAAAGGTTCATGCCCCACCCATGATCCTAGACAATAAATATTGCAATCATATATGCCACCCACAGCAAGCAGACAACTCTCTAATATTGGTTTATTAAATCATGCTTCATCCTGCACAAGTGTAAAGCTTGGGTAAATGGAGTACTTTGTGCAGTTTAATTACCTGACTCAACCATGACCCTGGAGAAAATTAACTTTCCTCTACTGCTGAGCTGCAATGTGAGCACAAGGCAGAAGGAAATGAAACTCCTCTACAGCAGCCATTGCACACAGCCCCAGAGAGGACTTTCCAAGTGCTTGAGTCAAATGGCAAACAGCAAATGTGAACTGAGACGATCCAAGCCTTAATTCATGGAGAATAATCACGGACGTCTAACAAGATTTGTTCACCTGGCAAACCTATTCATAGTAAAAAGCTCAGCATGCCAATGATCCACTCCTTGTGACATGGACCAATCAATATCCTAGAAGCTATACAGACTAGACAAAGCAGAGCTTTAGAGGAACTAATCAGGGTAGCTTATTTTAAGATGTTTCCATTTTCCATGGTAATGAAGTCTGATTCAACGTAAGCACTCTAATTATTGAACCATTAATTAGTCTAGGAAAGATGGAATGTATACGGTACTATCCCCCCACCACTACATGCGATTAATAAAGAATGACGCAGCAATGAGTGGGAGGGGTGAAACCTTGTTATCTAAGTGACAGCCATTATAACAAGTACACATATCAAGTAAGGGAAACTAACAGCCCATTCCTGAGGAGGAGGGCTGCTCCGGTGACTGGAGGCAAAGAAGTTTCATGCCCCCCCTCCCAACTGAGGCCGAAACCTTGCCATTACCTGGAAAACCCATGCAACCATTCCATTGGGTTGCATGGGGATTCACCACCTCAAAAGGTGCCGTATCTCCAGGTAAAAGAAAGGGGACGTTCTCAAGCTGAAAGGGCTTAGGGGGCCACCTAAAGGCAACTCCTCTCCTGGTCTGGCATGGGAACGCCCTGGGAACGCCCCCGGAAGGACAGCACACGGAAGTGTGCCATCCAGATGCTGGTGCGAGGCTGTGCCGGCATCCCTGGGCAGTGCTGCCATGGCAGCGCCAGGCGGTTGGCACCTGGCCCCCTTCCAGTGTCCAGGCCCCCGGGCGGCGTAAGTGGCTCAGGTGCCGGCGCAGGGGGCCCAAATGCCACGGCAGCCCCTTTCTGACCTTCTAAGGATTTTCGTCCTTTCAGCTCAGGAATGGGCTGTAATTTTGCTAGTTGCCAAAATGGAGTTTTCCCTATTAAAATGAAAGTCTTTTCTGAAAATGTCCATTTGGGTAAGCCATAGAAGAGTACACTGGTTTCATTACAATGAAGTCCCTCATAAGGGACAGGAGTCAATGTTTTAAAATTGTGATATAAGAAAGTTAAATGTCATGAAGATGATGTATACAGATCAGGTTTTTCACACACATCTGCATTATAACTACAGATGGCAGCACTATACATTTTGTCTGTAATAGCACTATAGTTGCCATACAATGTCTATGTTAGTTACTGTGGCACCTAATTTCTATGTAAATCAATCTTTAAAGTGAGTTTCTCATAATGGGAAAGAATGGAAAGGCCAATCAGACATATAAACAAGGTGAAAACAGAACATTCTAAGTGTCAATATGCAGCATCCATTCCAGAACCCACTTCAGGATTTTGGCACGGTAGAATTGATCTATTAACATTTCACACACAAAAACACCTCCCTTTGGATTGAATCTATTCTGCATGAATTCAGGAGTGGGTTATGGAATCTGCATTCAAGTACGTTCACAGACTATAGGTTTGTTTGTGAATATTGTGAAGCCTGTCCATGCCATTGATACAAGAGGCACTGCTGATATTGCAGGAAACATGTTCAGAGTTGAATATTGTTTAAGAACATAAGAAAAGCCATGCTGGATCAGACCAAGGCCCATCAAGTGCAGCAGCCACACTAGGGCTGTCGATTCGGTTCGTCCCGACTCGAAAAACAGCCGAATTTCCCCTGATTTGGCGGTTTTTAGTTTGGAACCAAACTAAAAAAAGGCGGGAAAATGGGGAGACGAATTCAGCGAGTTTGGGGTGTTCAGTGAATAAATTCGGCAAATTCGGGGTTCGGCGCAGCAGCATAACCGTCAGTTAGTAAGCAGCATTCTCCCGCAGCCAATCGGTGGCCAAGCTGGGTCTTCTTCTGGCCAATCAGTCGAGATTGAGTGCATGAGCCCAGCTGCTGCACACCTGTTCTGCCTGGGGGGGGTGCTCCCTCGAGTCTCTCTCTCCCTGGTTTTGGGGGGGGGGCTTTAGTTGTTTGTCCTCAGGTTTTCCCTCATTCATAAGATCGGTTAGGTCAATTTTGATGCTTGCTCAAAACTGGTTTTCAAATTGTGACTTAAAGAATGCATTTGCCTGGTCCCGAGTCCGATGCAAAAGGGGAAATTCCACCCCTCCTGCTCCTTATGCATAGCTAGCGTGCCTCTTTCCTTTTCCATGGTTTGCAAACTCCCAGGCATCACGTGTTGCTTTGCATGGTTGCAAATGTGTTGCTTTGCATGATTTGCATGGTTGCAAACGTGTTGCTTTGCATGGTTTGCAAACTTCTTCGCACCTGCCCGCCCTTGCTCCCCCCCAGCTCAGCTGTTTGTCAGAAGCTTAGGGAGTGGGCGGCAAGCTCTGCTAATTGCAAACCCCCATTGTCAGAGATGCACATTAAGGAGGGGGGACCCCTTTTGGGGCCCATATCTCAGCCCCCCCGACCCAATCTTAACAAAACTTGGGGGTTCTTGCAAGAAGGGTCCCCTCAAGCTATGCTGAAAGTTTGGGACCTCTACCCCCAAAAATGCCCCCCCCCGGAGCCACAGAAAAGCACGATTGTGTTTTTAATGGCTTTATTCGACCGATTTTTTCCCCAAACTCCGGATCTCATGCCGAATTGCATGGACCTGAAGCGAGGGAGTTCGGACTTCGGCATTTCCTGAATAAAAACGGGCCAAATTTTGCCGAATCCGAATTTTACCGATTTTTTTCCCCAACAGCCCTAGTTCACACAGTGGCCAGCCAGGTGCCTCTAGGAAGCCCACAAACAAGATGACTGCAGCAGTATCCTTCCTGTGTTCCATAGCACCTAATATAATAGGCATAATAGGTATGAATTGTGACTAGTATTCATTTTGACTAGCATCCATGGATAGCCCTATCCTCCATGAACATGTCCCCTCTTAAAGCCTTCCAAGTTGGCAGCCATTACCACATCCTGGGGCAGGGAGTTCCACAAATTAATGGCTGTCATCAACTGTGAGCCAAATATCTGATTTGTTTGCCTGTCCACCAACTACCTCAAACGGGTTAGTAGGGTTTCAGCTGTGCAATAGCTGTGGTGGTGGAGTTTAATTCTCCCCTCCTCCACATGAGCGGCGGAGGTGAACTAGATTTGTTTCCCCACTCCTACCCACAAAGCCAGCTGGGTGACCTTGGGCAAGTTACAGCTCTGTTAGAGCTCTCTCAGCCCCACCTACCTCACAGGGTGTCTGTTATGGGGAAGGGAAGGGAAGGCGATTGTAAGCCGGTTTGAGTCTCCCTTAAGTGGAAGAGAAAGTCAGCATATAAAAACCAACTCTTCTTCTTCTTCTTCATTTCCTTGGTTTAGGAAGCTTATTTATCTGCACAGTAAATAGGACTGATTCTACCCAGGATCATGCATAGTTCGGACAGGTTATTAAATGACAACAGGGGAAACTATCCCTCCCTAAGACTGAGCAAAAATGTGTATGCACAAAACAATATCAGTAACACAGTATAAAACAAACACCAAATGGTAAAAAAAATTAAATTAGTGTTTACTTAAAATGGCTATTTCTGATTGATTTGCTCATTGTGTAGCATTGGCTGCAGAGTGGAGTACAGCAACAACAGGTGTGTGAGGGAGGAGGAAAATAGGACCGCTATTGGGCTTTGTGAGAATATGGATGTGTGAAATTCTGCCAATTGCTCTGTATGGTACTGTAGTGTTTGGAAACAGTCTCAAAATTTTTGCAATTAGTGAACAGATAGACAACTGGCTCCCTTTTTGCGACCAGGAAACAGATGGTGAGCTGACTTGTGAGCGTTTGGGCATCCCTTTCCACATCTGCAGCCTCTGGGCTTGTGAAGTTTACTATGCTGATTCTGGACTAGACTGGGGTTTCATGAAATATGGTGCAACTCCCAACTTGTATCCAGATTTCTGGTGTAAATTCTAATTGTATGGGTCATCTGTTTGCTATTCCCAACTGCCTCACAATCACGTGTACCATTAAATTTCCAAGTTCTAGCTTGTCACTTTTTCTCCTAACACCACCAGCATCCAAATGAGAATGTGTGTCCGGGGGAAGGGGATTGAATGCACATTTATGTTTTGGGAAATAAATTCTTGCTAGCAGAATTGTTGTGAGAATCTCTGAAATATGTTTCAAGAATAGTACCTGAAACATTAAGGAGCCCCGTGACGCAGGGTGGTAAGCTTCAGTACTGCAGTACGGCAGTCCAAGCTCTGCTCACGAACTGAGTTTGATCCCAACTGAAGTTGGTTTCAGGTAGCTAGCTCAAGGTTGACTCAGCCTTCCATACTTCTGAGGTCGGTAAAATTACCCAGCTTGCTGGGGTTAAAGGGAAGATAACTGGGGAAGGCACTGGCAAACAAAGTCTGCCTAGTAAAAGTCAGGATGTGACATCACCCCATGAGTCAGGAATGACCCGGTGCTTGCACAGGGAACCTTTACCTTTTTACCTGAAACATTAGTTCCTATAGATTTACAGAAAATTGAATATACACAATGGATTGAAGTCCACCATATTTCCAGGCTGCAGAGTCCTGAGTATTCCCTAACCCTAAAAATAGAACTATTTGGATATAATGTTCAGCAGGAGAATGTAGACTGCAAGAGAAAATTTGGTACAGCAGGACAGGGAGGCAAAGTCCCATCCCATATCCTTCAGGATTGTAATATTTCATACATGCATGTAATCCTAGCGGCTACAACTTGCATTCCTTCAAGAAAGGGTAGAGCCTCTCTCCCCCCCTCCCTGTAAGGAACACAATGCCCTTATTAGGAAAATGTAGTCTGCCTTATAAAAGTGAAACCATTAAAGCAGACTGCAATAATGAAAGAAACCAGAACAAAGTAAAAGAAAATAATGGCAGGGGTGTGTACCATAGGTTTTTTACGTGGGGAATTTGTTTCATTTTCATATTAATTATGATAATTATGAAACACTCTATGTTACTGGAACTAATAACAAAATAAATACACAAGCTTAGGGTAAAGATGAAATGCTGGAGACCTACGACGGGCACTGCAATCCTGTGCGGAGTTACTCCAGTCTAAGCCCACTGAAAATCATTGGGTTTAGACGAGTAACTGCATAGGATTGCAGTGTCAGTCATTGATTTCAATGGGCTAAGGCAGGAGATAGAATTGCACTGTGGATCTTCCACAAGCCTTCCACAGCTGCCATGGAGACCTGAATTGTATTGGACTCATTTGCTGGGAAAAGGGAGAGTTTCTCAGGCCTGAGAGAAAATCTGGTAAGACAATCTAGCCCTCTCCTAGGGTTGCCAACCTCCAGGTACTAGCTGGAGATCTGCTATTATGACTGATCTCCAGCCGATAGAGATCAGTTCACTTGGAGAAAATGGCCGCTTTGGCAATCGGACTCTATGGCATTGAAGTCCCTCCCCAAACCACGCCCTCATCAGACTCTGCCCCCAAAACCTCTTGCCGATGGCAAAGATCTGGCAACCCTACCCTCTCCTCAGCCAACTCTAGCACTTTAACTGGGCTATGTTTTAAATCAATAATATTTCTTGGCAACTTGAGACACATCTTTTACTTTGCTGGACACCATTTTATCTGGTGTACGTGATGAATCTGTTTGCCAACCACAAATAAAGTTAAATCACCCAACAAGGCTGCTGCCTTTTTATTTAGGGATGTCAATGCAGAACAAAATAAATAGGTAAAGTGTGACGATGTTCACTCAGGCAGTCAGGTGCTATTAGCTTTAATGCGAGTCTGATAGCTAACGTATCTGTGAGAAATGTTCTGTTTAAGTACTGTTGGTCTGGGTGTTTGTGAGCCAAATGGACCAGGGAAAAACAAATACACCAGCCTTTCAGATTTCTGTCCCAATGTATGGAATTGTAGTGATTTCCAGTTGTTCTGCCATATTGCATCAGAGCAGAATGGAGAAGAAAATGACATCAAATAGAAGTTAAGCTTATACCATCAGAGTCAGGTCAAAAAGGAATAATGAGATTGGAACACAATTGTCAGGAATGATAAAGTATAATTCACATAGTGAAAGGCATCTCCTTGAACTTCTCCCCTCCCTGTGAGGTCACTTCCTGACACCAAATTTCAAATGTAAAGTTCCCGACATATCACTTTCTCCCACTTAACATTACTTGCAGGCTTCTGCATTGCATGTGTTCCGTAGGTCAAACTAACCCTTGGATCCTAAACATTTGTGCAGGCATACCTGGCTGCTAGTGCTATCCAGTTATGTTATACTCAAAAGCTCTCAAAATCTTTTTTCAAATTTTCCTCAATATTAAGGTGTACTGCGAAGATCCATAGGAGGAAGCCAGCCATCAGCAGTCCCATCCTTACCTCAATCCCCAACTGGCCTCTGGTTTACACAACGCAATCCTGAAGTGGGGGGGTGTGTGGTATTAGTTCTACTTGCACCGTGCAAATGGGCATTAACACCTGTGCAAGGCCACATGCACTGGTGCCAGGGAGTGGTGCAGCAGCGTGATGCAGTGGCGCCCGAAGAGCCTTGCCGGCAGTATTCCTCCAGTGCAGAGGATCACACCAGTGCCAAAGGGGGCATTCCCAAGGACACAGCTGACTTTAGCCTGAGCCCTTTCACTCTAGGAATAACCCCTTTTGCTGGCACAAACTTGTGCCTGCAAAAATGGTGACGTAGTGGAGCAATTTCATGAGGCTTGGGTGAGAATTTCTTTTAATATTGCAACCGTGCCACGGCAAGCCACTCAGGTAGGGTTGCCAACCTCCAGGTACTAGCTGGAGTTCTCCTGCTATTACAACTGATCTCCAGCCAATAGAGATGAGTTCACCTGGAGAAAATGGCCGCTTTGACCATTGGACTCTATGGCATTGAAGTCCCTCCCCTCCCCAACCCCCACCCTCCTCAAGCTCCACCCCAAAAACCTCCCACCAGTGGTGAAGAGGGACCTAGCAACCCTTGGTTTGGGCAGTCTGGGCACCAACTTTCTTTCTTTGTTCAATCCTTGGGCAAGCCATACTTTACCTCCCTAACCTTGTGTTGGGCAGGGCTTGGGGGTTATGTGGGCTTTCAGGGAAGAGAAAGAGGGACAGGAAAATGAGATGCCTCCCCGCAAGTCCTTGTAGGTCCCCCACTTGTTACTTCCCAAACTGCCTAATGTGAGTACATCTAAAATAATTCACAATTTCCTGGGATATAATTTGCTTTAATTTTGAATTTCTTTAAACTTTAACAATACTCATTAATTCATTGTTGGGATCGTAACTCTATGGGTGAATACATTTTAATGAGTGTTACAATTGCTCCCCTTCTGTGTAAATAAACGGGAGTATTTGTAGCATGTCAAAAATATTTATTGTAGCATACGTAATTGCTGAATGTGTGCTTCAGTCAGAGCAGTCTTTGCCCTTACTCAAAGTATGAAAATACTCACTGCTACTGCTATTAATAATTATGTACTAGGTGCTCTACAAATTAAGAACAAAAAACATCCCTACCAATAGTTTAAAATGCAGCTATTAATAATTATGTACTAGGTGCTCTACAAATTAAGAACAAAAAACATCCCTACCAATAGTTTAAAATGCAGCAATAAAGAATGAGAAGAGAAAGCAATACATAAAACAACAGAAAAGTTTTGTAAGTATAACTAGAAACTTGTGTTGCTTCCCATGAGTAAAGATTTCTTGTGGAAGGGGAAGTACAAAGAAGAAGAGAGAAGTTCTGAGAAATTATTTGGAAGAGGAAAATGGGTTGCCTGACCAAGGTAAGGCCTTTGGACCCCTTCTCTTATCCAAGGTTGCTTCAGTTCACCTTTGAAATAGTATTTTCTCTATTGGACATAAAGCACAGGAGGACTCATGGGCATTCTAAACACACAAACCTTCTTTGAGGGTGGGGAAAACTGTAGGCAGTCTGCTAAAAACTAACAAACAACTACAGCTAGGGTTGCCAGGTCCCTCTTCACCACCAGAGGGAGGTTTTTGGGGTGGAGCCTGAGGAGGGCGGGGTTTGGGAAGGGGAGGGACTAGTGCCATAGAGTCCAATTGCCAAAGCAGCCATTTTCTCCAGGTGAACTGATCTCTATTGGCTGGAGATCAGTTGTAATAGCAGGAGATCTCCAGCTACTACCTGGAGGTTGGCAACCCTAACTACAGCATCTGATCCAGTACGTAGGGTTGCCAACCTCCAGGTAGTAGCTGGAGATCTCCTGCTATTACAACTGATCTCCAGCCAATAGAGAGCAGTTCACCTGGAGAAAAATGGCCCCTCCCCAAACCCCGCCCTCCTCAGGCTCCACCCCAAAAACCTCCTGCCGGTGGCGAAGTGGGACCTGGCAGCCCTACCAGTACAACACCTCCAAAATCTCCCAGCACCCTTCACCTTTATTCTGGTGAGTCCAGCATTAATTAAGCTGATTTTCTTTAATACTGTACCTGAGTATCAGAGACTGAACAACTATAGCCTCAAGCAGATGGTTATGGTCCTTTGGCAATGTTATCACCATTGGCTTCTCATGTGACAGCTTCTGAGGTAAGTTTAGGAACACTGTCCATTTTCTTTTTCCAAGGGGGTGTAGTGATAGAATTTACAATGTAAGAACATCCCATTATATGTTGCCGCATTAAAGAATTGGTAATTTGTAATCACAAGATCTCAGTTGGTTCTATAATAAGTTGCTCTTCACATTAACATTGTTCTAAACCATCTTTCATTCTGATAGTTTTCATCTGTGCAATCATAAATATTACTTAGGGGAAGCTGATTTCTTTCCTCCTTACTTGAGTGAAGTTTTCTTTTCCAACATGGAGAAGAATGGATCTCAAGCTCTCCAGAGAGACCGAGCTTCATCTTGAATAAGTCTCAGCCTTGCCATTTAAGAAGCAAAGGCACTATTAAATGGAGGGCATAAAGGGGACCCAGTAATAATGAGTTTTTAATTACCACACTCTTTACCATATTGCTAACCTGCAGCCCCCCAATGAAAACCAACAGTGGCAGTTTCTATTAGAAATGTTAATTACTTCTGTGGATAATTAGACTTGCTGGGTTTCCGAAGCATCTGACCTCACTTAATAATAGCAGAAGAAAGTGAGTGGAAGGAAGATGTGTTTTATAAATGCTGAGAGAGGCAAAACCAAGAGGAAAAACTCCCAAACAATTTAGTAGAATTGCTAACCACAGCAGCATTGGAGCCCTGCAAGTTTCTAAGGGCAATGGCCATATGGAAAAATTATAAATACAAAATATGCCACTATTTAGCATCAATGCTAAAATCATAAAATTTTGCCTGCAGGACAGTCATTCATTTAATTTCCATGGCACTGAATACTTCAGGGATTGACAGGAAAGCTGTAAATTAAAAGGTTGTAGGAAGTATTAATTCACCTCTCCTAGTTCTGCATTAGGGGAGGGGAGGCAGCATGGTAGAGCCCGATCTCATCAGATCTCAGAAGCTAAGTAGAGTCAGTACTTGGAAGGGAGACCACCAAGGATGAATCTTCAGAGGAAGTCAGCAGCAAACTACATCTGCTTCTCACTTGACTTGTAAGCCTCTTGCTGGGGTCAGCTGCAACTTGACGGCAATTTATGCACACAGTTCTGCATTATGATGATCTCGTTTTATTTATAATTCTGTGGCAGAGAGGGCATGTGGGCTAGCCACAGTAAGCATCTTTGCATAGTCAATTGTGTTGAAGCCAATGAAGAGAAAAATGGCATCTTATGGTATGTCAGCCAGTATAGTGTAATGGCTAGAATACCGCAATTGGACAAAAGAGTCTATAGCAGTGGTGCGTGTTCCAAAATTACCTAGCAGAAAATATACAAGAAACCTGCTATTTCTGGTTGTTAACAGTGATTTTTCCAGAATGGAAACACAAATCTGCTTATTTATTGAGAAGATTTCCCCCTCTCCTTTCCATGAGCTGAAGGTGTCTGACAAGAAATTCAATTCAAAATCACAAAGATTAACTTGCAGCCATACTGATTAAAATTGCCCACCACAAGTAATCAACTAAAGATGTAGATGATTAATCTACCAATTAAATCAATTGATGGTTGCCATCTTGGGAAAAAATGTTTAGCTAGTTGGGGATTTTTTTAGGGTACACAAAAAAACTTGGCCATGATTAAAAAAAAAAACCCAACAACTAGAACATAAGAACAGCTCTGCTGGATTAAACCAGTGGTCCATCTAGTTCAGCATTCTATTTCACACAGTGGTCAACCAATTCCTCTGGAGGTCCAACAACAGGGCATAGAGGCCCAAGTCATACCCTTGTATTGCTGGTATTCCGAGGTTTACTTTTGCTGAATATGAAGCACCATGGATAGTAGCCATTGATGGACATGTCCTTCATGAATCTGTCTAACCGTCTTTTAAAGCCATTTATGCTTGTGGCCATCACTACCTCCACTGGCAGTGAATTCCACAATTGAATTACTTGTTGAATAAAAACTTCATTTGTAAGCCCATGGTTGCCATCTCCAGGACTGTATTACCTGGTAACCGCAGAGACGCGTGTCACCCCCATTAGTCGGGAGTCAAGCCCAGATGTAATGGACAGAGGCCCCCATACTACCCAGCCAAAAGAACCAGAGGGAATCCATTTCCTCTGTGCCCAGATCGTGTCTCCAGCAGCTGTCATTTTGCAAGAGACGACCTGACACGTACGCAGTCTCCCCCCTCCACCCCTACATCTGTATGATTAATGGCTCATCAGAAGCCTTCGAGATATCAGCACTGAGAGATCGCACCTCAGGCGTTAAAGGGATGTGTCACCTGGATGCAACATTGCACAAACTTTTGTCTTTGACCCGATGGCCTCATTTACCAGCGTCTCCTGGAATGTGCTCAGTCAATGGTTTAGGTTAGCCTGTCTAAATTGCCCATTTCCCCACCCTAGCAGCCGACCATTAAGGTCTTCGTCTACCCCGGAACCACAAGGGAGAAGCAGCCCCCACCCCAGAAGGGTATATCTGGGAATGCCAGTTTACACTCAGTAGCTATCTCTCCCACACTTGCTGTTACTCTGTCGGTCTGGGTAGCAATGCCAGACCACACAGCTCTCCAGCTGGCCAAGTCCCGGAAACCCCTCCTGCCCTCTTTTCCTCTTGCTTTTAGCCGCACAGAACCTCGGACGTCCCCTCTACAGGATCAGGTGCAGTATAGCCTCTCTTCAAAGGGAACCAGCCACATTGGCGAACCTCTCTACTCTACCACCTTTTATTCTCTAGGCTCTGTGTGTGTTTTGTAAGAATCTGTTTTGTTTGTGTGTGAACATATAATCAAGTAAACACCCTTTTAATTTATTCCATTGCTTCCGCCTTGTTTTGTGGTCACGGTACAGACTCTGGTAGACACAGGTTAGATCCTGCTTAAGTTACACCTATTTGCCAGTTATTGATTTGCTAATTCCCCATATAAATATTCATAACTGAGCAATTTGGCTAGCACTTTGGGTGTCCCCCAATTTGTATTATTATGAGAGAATGAGAAAAAGCTCCTTTCATCCCCTTTCTGCACTTCATGAGTAATTTTATAAACTTCTGTCATGTTCTCCCTTACCCAAACTCTTCAGCCTTTCCTCTAGTTCTACAATAACCTTTTTGAGATATAGCAACCAGAACTGTACACAGTATTCCAAATAAGGCTGTACACAAGTAAATGGGGGGTGGGAATGGCTGGTGGGGGGGGCAGGAGTTCTCCTGCTAAAACAACAAATCTGACATCCTTATTTATCGGCAACCCTAGAACACAATTTAGTGTGATGGTAGTTAAAGTCACCAAATATTATAACATTTTTCCACTTTAGCTTTATTTCTCTTCCGTCTTGAGATCTGTCTCGTGGATTTGATCAGGGGGTGGGGAATAGTAGTCTTACTTAGGGGCTGGTATCTCTACACATCGCTATTCTGTGGGGCAGATAATTCCCGTAATGTTTTATAGCTTGTTTGATTCTGTGTCCTCTGATATGCAGAGCAATACTGCCCCCAGCAACCCACAACAAAATCAGTAGAAAGAATACAGAAAATCAGTAATTCTCTACTGGGGGGGGGGGGAATCTGTTTATTCAGACTAGGTATGAGCAAATGTTTCCTATTTTATTTCATTTATATTCATTAATATTTTTTGTTTTCATTCTATGCTTTTTGCTCTTGGTTTCGTAGGTCTGTTGGTGTTATGTGTGCTTGTACCAGAATCACAAATCTGATTACACAAGGGAGAAGGAACATCAAAATGGGATTTTTTCTGGTTGAAACAACAGGGATGAGAAATTTAAATCCTCCCTAATTCATATTATTGAGAGTCAGGGTTCAAACCAGCAAAAGGAATTATTTCTTCACACAGTACAGCTTACAGTACAGTCGTCAACATATACAGCTCTAAAAAGAAGGAATGCCTTAAAATTGTTATACTGCTGGCTACTGGCCATGTTAGTAAATCTGGGTTATGAAATCTTTTTAGGCTGATATGTGGTCCAGATTAATCTGTAAAGCAATAAGCCTATAGGCTTTTTTAAGGCCCTCAGTTCTCAACTCAGCCACAAAGCTTACTGAGCAACCTTGAACCACTCACTTTCTCGGTCAAACCTACCTCACAGAGTTGAGGGGGGGGGGGAAGGGAAATCTTTGTATGTGCCCTCAATCCCTTTGAGAACTGTAACAGAAAAAAAGGAAGACAGGTAGGCTCAATAATACATTTCCAAAAGTAATGCGTAGAAATGTCCTGTAGTATGCATGTATTTCAGAGCCTAATACGCATAGCCAGGGTTGCCAGCTCTGGGTTGGAAAATTCCTGCGTGGAGACAGGGGAGGGCTGTGTTTGGGAGGGGAGGGACCTCAGTGGGGCTTCATGCCAGTCCATCTTCCAAAGCAGCCATTTTCTAGGGAAACTGATCTCTGTCGTACGGAAATCAGCTGTAATTCCTGGAGATCTCCAGGCCTCACTAGGAGGTTGGCAACCCTACACATAGTAAAGTGAGGGTTATATGTTAGGTAACTAACAGATACACCAAAGAACAGCTTGCTAAGACCAGAGATTTTGTCTGTAACTATGTATTTAGGATTCCAGACAAAATGGCTTATGCTTCTCTTACTGTTAGGGTTGCCAACTGCCAGGTAGTAGCAGGAGATCTCCTGCTAATACAACTGATCTCCAGCCGATAGAGATCAGATCACTTGGAGAAAAATGGCCGCTTTGGCAATTGAACTCTATGGCATTGAAGTCCCTCCCTTCCCCAAACCCTGCCCTCCTCAGGCTCCACCCCAAAAATCTCCCGCCGATAGCAAAGAGGGACCTGGCAACCCTACTTACTGTAGCCTCCAGCAATTATCCACTCAGCCGCAGGAAGTTGCCCCCCTGCTGGCTCTGCAGAAAAAATGTGATAATATACAACAGTTACTGGGATCAATTTATGGTATTGGCTAGCACAGACAAAGCCCTTTGTGGCCCTGGCCCCTCATATCTGTGGGACTACCTCACCCCTATTCTCCGTCGTAACAGCTTTGCTCATCTGAGCAGGGCCTTGTGCAGGTGCCAACCTGCTAGGGTTGCCAGGTCCCCCCTCCCAATGGGCGGGAGGTTTTAGGGGGCGGGGCTGCGGTGGTCATGTGCCTGCACATGCACACTAATGCAATGATGGCCCTTCCGGTTTTACTTTCGGAAGCGCCACATTGTCGTGGATGATTTAACACTCAAATCCCCAAATTTTGAGGAGTAACTGTTATATATTATTATGGCACTGTACCCCACTGAGTTCTCTGTCCTCCCCAGGCTCCATCCTCAAATCTCCAGAGGTTTCTCAACCTGGATCTGGCAACACTACCCCATATCCTCCGCCAGTGGTCAGAGGGAACCTGGCAACCCTATTTTAGATTCCTGGTTGGTTGGTTCCAGATTTCTTCAATCCTAATCCCATTGCTTTGTTTACTGAATGTCACATCCTATTGACTGTATTGACTCACTCTCTGTAATTCTCCTTGAGTTTCCACAGAGAAAGATGGACTATAAATAATGTATATAAATGAATAAACAATTAAACATTGAGTTGTTCCAAACTATTCAGCAGAGAAGGTGCTGTTTTTTAAAAAAGGAATCTTGTCTTCTGTGTGTTTGTTTTTAACTGCAGGCAACCATAAAGCACTAGGGGAACCTCTTCTCCCTTTTGTGTTTTTCTACTCAAAGTAGGGCTGTCAATTCGGTTCGGTCCGAACTGAAAATCAACCAAATTTCCCCTGATTCGGTGATTTTCTGTTCGGATGGATCCGAACTCAAAACTGGCGGGCAACCGGGGGGGCCGAATTCAGCGAGTTCGGGAGTTCGCGAATAAATCCGGCAAATTCGGCCCCCCTTCAGGGGAGCCCGCTGAAAGGCGCGGGCTGCCCTTTAAACTGATCTGAGCCTCCCAGCTGGGAGGCGCAGGTCAGTTTAAAGGGCAGCCCGCACCTTTCAGCGGGCTCCGCTGGAGAGGCGCGGGCTGCCCTTTAAACTGACCTGCGCCTCCCAGCTGGGAGGCGCAGATCAGTTTAAAGGACAGCCCGCCCCCCTTCAGCGGGCTCCGCTGGAGAGGCTCGGGCTGTCATTTAAACTGATCTGCGCCTCCCGGCCGGGAGGCGCACATCAGTTTAAAGGGCAGCCCGCCCCCCTTCAGCGGGCTCCGCTGGAGAGGCGCGGGCTGCCCTTTAAACTGATCTGCGCCTCCCGGCTGGGAGGCTCAGATCAGTTTAAAGGGCCCCCGCGCGCCTTCAGGGAATCCCTCTGAAGGCGCGCTGGGGCCGAATTTCCCCCGAACTCCGGATCCCCCCGAATTACCAGGGATCCGAAGCGGGAGAGTTCGGACTTCGGCACGTACCGAACCCACAAGGGTCAAATTCGGCCGAATCCGAACTGTACCGAATTTTTTTTTTTGACAGCCCTAACTCAAAGAGTTTGGAGGGGGTTGTTTTTTAATACAAGTGAACACTAAAAAATGCTCAGCCCCTGGCAATCTGGAGTAGGTGTAGTGTGAGGCTCATATAGGGTTGCCAACTCTGAGTTGGGAAATTCCTGGAGATTTTGGGATGGAGCATGGGAAGGCAGGAATTTCGGAAGGAGAGGGATCTCAGCAGGGATGTGATGCCCCAGAGTTCACCCCTCTGAAGCTGCCATTTTCTCCAGGGAAACTGATTTCTGTAGTCTGGAGATCCATTGTAAATTCTGATAACCGCCACTACTCCGAGACTGGCAACTCTAGCCTCATGGCACTGCCCTCACCAAACTTGGCTACCTCATTCTGATGATCGTGTACATAAAATCTGTATACTCTTGTTTTTCCCCCAGTGTTAGTCTTCACAAAAAGTGCATTTTCAGTCAACAATAAGCATAGTTAATTATTTTGGTTTGAGGATTTTCTCTTGGATTTGAATACGTTTGTTACTTGTAAAATGTTTGATGACTTCATGATTTTTTCCCCCAATATGTACGACATATTAGGCTTTTTCTTCCCATGTGCTTTGGGCCATGATAGCAAGCCTTACGATTCGCCCCACCTTGGCAAGCAAACTCCCACCCCTGCCTTCTCCCAGGCTCCCTCAATGGAGAAGTGGGAGAAAAATGCAGCAGGATCATGACACCATGTGACATGGTGATGTCACTTCACGGTAACCTCTCAGAAGTGTGGCCAACTCACCAAGCAACTCTCTAGGAATTCCCCCAATCTATATTGGCAACCCTACTCATACCACTAGCTGAGTGGTGGGATAGAATTTTTTAAAACGAATTACTTTAACCCAAGGAGAAACTTTCATTTTTAGAAATCATAGACATTTAACTATCTGACAGGAAAAATTCACAAGGTATGGAAAATGCCTTTACATGCTGCTAAAGCATCTGTCTGGCTTGTGTTTAGAGACAGAATGCCAATCCCAGTAGCTCATTGGTCTAACATGGCATGGAAATACTTATGTTTTGCCCTCCTTGGTGTTGTTTTTTACACTGCAGGCCTATTGACCCTGCAAATAGTTGGGAATCAAATATTCTGGCCGTCAGCTGAAGTGCAGACTTTTTCTCCCACTATTTGTGAATGTGGTAATTAAGTGGATTAAATGAGTAAAAAGTCTATCATTTCACCCCGTTCAGTGTATTGGATTAAAGCATGCTATACTGTATCGCTTCCCATTAAGCGCCTGCCTCACTGAACACAAGCTATTTCACAGAGATGGCGGCCTTAATATCCATGCCTAAAGGGAAGTTATTATTGGAAAGAAATATAAGCTGTGGCAAATGCATGGACGATATCAGGTCTGGGAATTCACATTGTCAGGTTGTGACCCATGCGGTTAGACAGTAGAGAAAAAATGCCTTACAGTGCAACTGCTTATAATCTTATTGTTTAGCTTCCACGCTATATTAGCTGCATACATCAGAACAGTTTGGGGAAAAAAACATGAACCCCAGATACAATTAACTTTTTTACTGTATTGTTGAGCACATAAGTTGCCTTATAATATGTTAAACCATTGGTCTGTCAAGATTATTATTGTCTACTCTGTTTGACAGTGGCTCCCCATAGTCTCAGGTTGAAGTCCTTCACATCACCCACCTATGTGATCCCTTTAAGTGGAGATGCTGAGAATTGAACTTGGAACCTTCTGCATACCGAACAGATGCTCTTCCACTGAGCTACAGCCCCTCCTCCAAAAACCACACAGATCCTTCCAGCCTTTTTGCTCAATCTGATTCACTTACCTAATCCTGGCTGACTTTTGTCCTTGTGGTTCCTATAGGCCATGGTAGGATCCAACTCAAGGTCTCTCAGTACTCTGGTTTTGGAGGATAAAGTTCTGTCATGGGGTTACCAAGTCTCAAGTGGTCTATTGAACTTCTGAGGCCTTTGAGCTATAATGTTGAGGTGATTTCTCTAGGGTTAGGCTATTCACAGTGCAATTGCTGGGAATTAACAGACCTGAGTAGGTTTCTGAGTAGACCTGCTTTGGATTGCTCTCATAGTTTTAAGGTAAGGACATTCTACATTCATGTGGTCAGTTTCACCTGGTTCTGTGAAGACAGAAGAATCATTTTGTTCTTTGCTACAACAATATTCCAGTGAATGTATGTAATTGTGTTGTGGTTGCTTTTCAAATCAGAATGTTCTCTTGTGGACTTTCATGTTTCTCTGTCATTTTTTCCAATACATTCTGTTGCATTATGCTTTACTTTCTTCTACCAAGCATATTTACGTGTTGTTTCCTTGAATTTAAATTCTCATGACTATGCCTGTTAGATAGTGAACTTGCAATAATTCAAGTATTAATAGCCTGTCCCTTTGAACACACCTGCTCAAATACTTACTGTAAAAAGCTAATTGAAGCAATGACGATAATGTAGTTTTGGTGATTTCAGTTGATTAAATGTTGACTTTCTTTATTGGCCTCCATCATTCTCCATTTTGTGTGTCTAAGATTCAGCACTCAGTAATTTCCCACAGGCCTACCTCATTGTGTTCTCACAACTAACATCTGTAGCGTGTGATGATAACGGGCAGAATCATCACGGTCACTAGCTCATACCATCTTAATTAGTTGAACCAGCACATCTGTGGGAAGATGGGAGGGGTGAGATCACTCTCTTCTCTGAGAATAGGGTTGCCAGGTCCCTCTTCGCCACCAACAGGAGGTTTTTGGGGCAGAGCCCGAGGAGTCATTTTAATTGGGTAGATACATAGCTTTATTTATTTATTTCAAAGCATTTATAGCCTGCATTCTCAGTATTGGTTTCCAAAGCCAAAAAGTGACTAAGAGCTAGGGTTGCTAACCTGTAGGTGGAGCCTGGAGCTCTCCCAGAATTACAGCTGATCTCCAGATGACCAATATCTGTCCCCCTGGAGAAAATGGCTCTTTTGAAGGGTAGACTCTATAGCATTATATCCCATTGAGGTTCCTCGCCAAACCATGCCCTGCCTAAACTCCACCCCGAACTCTCCAGGAATTTCCCAACCCAGAGCTGGAAACCCTCCTTAGAGCAGATAAAATACAAAACAATACCATAAATAAACCAAGAACAATCAAGCTAAAGGCACAGAACAGGAATTCAACCATCAACAGCAGATCACTCAATTAACAGAGAAAAAGAAAGCAGAAAAACCTCCCCAGTAGTGAAGCTCAAATCTCATTTGAATCTGAAAGTACTTGAAATACAATCATCTTGATCTGGTGGCTAAAGGCAAGCAGGGATGCATTAGAATGAACATCTCTGGATAGTAGAAAAGATCAGAAGTCAAGTAGCACCTTAAAGACTATCAAAATTTCTGGTAGGGTATGAGCTTTTGCGAGTCACAGCTCACTTCTTCAGATACTGAAGGGATACTGAAGAAGTGAAGAAGTGTATCTGAAAAAGTGAGCTGTGACTCACACAAGTTCAGACCCTACCAGAAATTTTGTTAGTCTTGAAGGTGCTACTGGATTCTTGCTCTTTCCTACTGCTACAGACAGACTAACATGGCTACTCATTGTGATCTATCTCTGGATAGGGAATTCCACAGCCTCAGTGCCACCACAAACAAGGCTCTGTGCTGCTGTCTAATTATCTCTTCCACCTTAATGCAGGTGAAATGTAGAGCTTGGTATCCATAGATAGATTAATATGGGAGAATGTGACATTTGAGGCCCCTTGGTCCCATGCCATATAGGACTTCAAAGGTCAAAACAGCACCTTGAAAAAGATCCAGACCATAGCACAGTGTGTTGCAGATTGCAGAAATACTTTTAATTTTTAGCTTGTTGTGTACCATGACAATGCTAGCAGGAACAATCTGCCCATGCTTGCTGCATACTAGGTTCCATTCCTTACACTTCAACTTGTTTTTTGATCTCTTTGTTCCCATACTACAAAAGTTAATTCGATAAATCCAGCTTTGAAAAATATCTGTGTCCCTGCTGGTGATAACTGTAAGGGCATCTTTTGAAATGCAAATTTAAATGCGCTGGATAATATGCTTCATAAACCTACTTGTTAAAAAAAATGTGTCTCATTTTGCCGTTGTTTCTCTCTTTTGTTGTTTACACGTAGTTGGGAATTACTGTATATTCATGAAAGGCCTTTCAATACCTAGGCCTGTTTTTCAGGGCTGGCATGATACATTGGATTTGAAGGTTGGAGACCAATTATGAGGTTGTGGCATGAAGATAAATAAGCCACAACATTACATCATCCTGTGCATGCTGAAAAAAGCTATGAAATAGAAATATGTATTTGTTATACCACAGATGGTCATATATCTGGCCATATATTTTGATTGTTCCCTTCTTAGGAATGTCAGCCTCCAAGTGGGACCTGGGGATTCCCTGGCATTACAACTCATTTCCAGACTACAGAGAAAATGGATGCTTTGGACAGTGGACTCTGTGGCATTATACCCCACTGAGATCCCTGTCCTCCCCAGGCTCCATCCCCAAATCTCCAGGAGTTTCCCAACCTGGATCTGGAAACTCTAACCTGCCTTCCACTGCCAATGGCCAAGGGGGACCTGGCAACCCTATCCCTTCTCCTTCTCTCTTTCTATCCAGCAAAAAAGACAGTTGAGGCCTTTTGGTCTTTACACACATATACACCTAGTGGCCTGCACATGTTCCTCCTTTGCATCTTTCAGTAATCCATTCTTGCAGGCATCCAAGAATACTGTGTAGAGTTGCCTTTATTACAAGAGCAGACATATTAACTGCCTTGAACATATTTTCTGATGAAGACCTCGGGTCAAAACTGGGCGTTAATCCGGACCCCTGTAATACACCTTGGACTGTGAAATTTGTATGACCCCAACTTCATATTGTAAGTGCAATCAACAGGATACAACTCCGTGAAGCACTTCAACAATAAGGCACCCAAATGTGGCAACCTTGAAAGGATTACTTATGGACAATGGCTCCAAAGACACTGGTTCTAAAAAAGAATGTTTAACTTTTGTACATAGTTCTATTTGTTTAGCTAACATCACTTTATATATTTATTCACTGTATTTGACTACTGCACATAGAATATAGCACTCTTTGCATAGTATGATTTATGTGTTTTGTTGTCTTATGCTGATGTGTTTATAAGTTTGTAACCTCCAGGTACTAGCTGGAGATCTCCTGCTGTTACAACTGATCTCCAGCCAATAGAGATCATTTCACCTGGAGATAATGGCTGCTTTGGAAGGTTGACTCTATGGCATTGAAAGGGGGAAAATTCTTAGGAAAGCAGCCTAAATAATCTTGCAAAAGGAGACGGTTGTGAGGATAAAAATAGGGAGGAGGGCCACACGCATCACTTTGACTTACACAATAAAAATCTAATGAAGAAATAAATAAATGAATAGTTGGGTAGAGAATCTCATGGCTCCAATAGCAAATACATTAAAAAGGTAAGTCCCCTGTGCAAGCACCGGGTCATTCCTGACCCATGGGGTGACATCACATCCCGACGTTTCCAAGGCAGACTTTGTTCATGGGGTGGTTTGCCAGTGCCTTCCCTGGTCATCTTCCCTTTACCCCCAGCAAGCTGGGTACTCATTTCACCGACCTCGGAAGGATGGAAGACTGAGTCAACCTTGAGCCGGCTACCTGAAACCAACTTCAGTTGGGATCGAACTCAGGTCGTGAGCAGAACTTTTGAGTGCAGTACTGCAGCTTAACACTCTGCACCACAGGGCTCCTTAGCAAATACATAATTAGCTTTAAAAGATATGCATGGCGTTGTTGTTTTTCCTGGAATACGAATGAACTTCAAAATGAACAAGCTCCTGGAAATTAAAATGAGTTGTGGAGGGAAAGCTCACAAATTCATAGCCTAATTAATTAGTCATGAGTAATTTGACCATCTAATTTTGGCAACATTTAAGGCATGTTTTGTATGCACTTGTCGTCTGCTAATGGTGCCCCTTGCTCCTATAAACCTGGCATCCAAGCAGGATTTTTAGCTGATTCTAATATTTCTGATTAGTCAAGAACAGCAACAGGCCAGTACAATACAGAAGCTGAGTTAGGAAACAAAGGTGGGGAATTCTCCATCTTGGGGAGGCCTGAAGGATAGTTTGGAATGAAAATATTCAAGATCAATCTTGCAGAAGTTTTTTATGGAACTGTTCCTAATTACAGTGTAAAGTAGAATGCTTAATAATATCTTTTTCCCAGCCAGGCTCCTTGACCTGAAGACACCAGCAGAGATGAAAATCCAGCTGGGACTTAATTTTTGTGTGTGTCAAAGCTTTAATATGATCTGTTTAGACAGATGCTCATAAACTTCGAAGTGTTTTTGAAGACCCCTATTTTCCCAGTTCTGTCAGAGTTCTCTTGATTGAATAACTTCTAATGTTCACAACTGACCCTGCCTGTTATTCTTGTGTTGATCCCTTTTCATACATGGGTTTAAAGCAGGAAGACGGCTCTCAACACTTGTGATGCAACAGTACCAAAATTATTTCCCTTCCAGGTCAATCCATTAACATGTTTCTCAGTGGCTACGTAGGAAGCTATGAGAAGGCTGAGATTCATCCAGAGATCTCGTCTGGTCACATGTTCAGTCAGTTCACACATTTAAGTTGATTGCTTGTAGCATCTAGTGATTACTTGCACGTATGAATTAGCCATCACGGATCAATCAGATCTTTCATATTACCCAGTGTCAACACAATCAGAATGCTTTCTAGTGGATATGATTCATCAGCATGGCTGATAGTTATAAAGAAAAGTTCACAGTTCAATTTGTAAGGAAAGATGTATTGAGACTTCATGGTATTTAATGTAATTTCTGTGTATTTCTGTACCATGTGCATTATGGAGACACAAAGGACCATCACAGCCATTCTGTCTCTGAAGAGATCTGTCAGGCTCCCCTTCCCATTCCTCCCAAATAATTGGCCTAAAGCATCCATATGCACAAGTTGTACAATTATGAAGCCCTTACTACTTAATTTAAGCCAGTATTAGTATGGAATCCAACCATCCATACGCAGGGTTGATTGTCTGGAGAATATTGTGTCCTGCCAAGAATACAGAATGAGGCTACTCTTGATTTAGAAAAACTCTTGGTTTGCATGATTGGTTTTGCGTGACTACCGTAGGGTATACCAGTACATTTTCATAGAGCTATAGAACTACCTTCCTATTAAGATTCTCCAGGCTGCTTTTTCTTCAAATATTTTGTAAAAATTTGAAAACTTAAAAAAAAAAGGTTTTTTAGGTCTTGATTGTCTAGACTTTTTCCCCTACTGCTGTATTCTTCTATGTTATTGCTGCTATATTGTTCTGCTTATGCATTTATATTGTTTTATTCTTTTATTATGTATACCATTTTGGAATGTTGAAACACAGTGCATAAATTCTTGTAGGTTATCCGGGCTGTGTGACCATGGTCTTGGTACAAACAGCCCGGATAACCTACAAGAACAGATGAACTCTGACCATGAAAGCCTTCGACAATATTTTTACGGTACATAAATTTTGTGAATTAAAAAAATCACTGTGAAACACCTATTGTTTGAATTTGTTTAAGCATTGTGTCCTGACAGTTTTCATAATTTGTTTTTCTTTCATTAGATTCATTTCTTTTTTAAAAAAATCTGCTGAAAGATTGAGGAAAATCTGAGTGCCACAAAGACTTTGACAAACGTTCTGCAATCAGGTAGAGGTGTCATCTTCCACAGTGTGAGATGCCCTTTATTGTTCAGCATCTTGACTGCTTAAAGAAACATACTATTTGTGATCAGGAAGGTGAATTAAAAATAAGCTGGTTATAATAAGACTGGAGGAGGAGATAAGGACCCTAGATTTCAAGCTTATGCATTTCCTGATCCGTATGAACAGAGATCAGTGAGAAGAGAAATAAGTTGTGCTCATAGCTCAGCAAATGTACAATTGATTGGCTTTGGAAATGAACAAGGAATAACTAGATGATAAGTTGAGTCCAAGAAGTTTTCCTGGTGAAGAAAAAGGGAGAGAGATTGATCACCAAAAAGGGATTCATTGGACCTACCTGTATGAAGAAAAGGCATGTGAGATGGGGCCATAGTGAACAAGAAGAATTGCCGTAGATGAGATGGAGTGAAAAAGCTGGCTGAATCCAAATAAATATATACAGGATGAAACAAACAAGCATCTGTGTAATCTGTAGTTAGAATAACTTTTTTTTTTAGTCCTTTTCAAATCCTCAGGCGGGAGATTTTTTTGCATTTGGTTCTTTTTGTATGGCTATTCTTGTTAATATTCACTTATTCACTTTTAATTAGAATAGGTGGTCTGGTACAGGCATGGCTTGCTTAAAGTGACGCTGCATCATGAGTTTTGTAGTATTAAGGCTACATTTAAAAATCATTCTTGCACATGAAATTTGATATGGTTTGGAACAAAAGGAGAAAAATATTGGGAGATACAAGTGGAACCAGCTTGTATACATGTGTCTACATATTTACATATGTATTTATTTATTTACTTTATTCATAGTCCACATTTCTCACTGACATTCCGGGTGGAGTGCAAAATATAAACCAATTCAATAGGATTAGGAGTAGAAAATGAGAAAACAATGAAAACAAAAAACAGTATAAGATGTGACATATAAACAATGGGGGGAAATGGAATTACAAAAGTAGAAGACAATGCAATAAGAGCAAGACAATACATATAATAATCAATGCAATCGTCTGCCATTCTACTCCCTTTATTAAAGCAGCTTCCTGAACCGTTCCATTAAACTACAACTCTATTTTCTTTATAAAAATGCTCTCCTGAATAGCGTCAAAATATAGATTCTATAAGAACAGCATGGACATTCTTTCTAGTAACTGTATTCTGGTTTTTTGGAGATATATTTAAGCCTATAAAAATGTGAAGACATAGTAAACCAATTGTGAAACAGTTGTGATATTTTCATTGTGGTATGAAAGAGGCTATTTACCAAAGCTCTGTTTATTTATCAATATACCTAATTCTCAGCATGATCCCATCTGAGGATAGTTAAATCCAGAGGATGGAGCTGTGAACAGACATGACAGAACTTTCTACAAACCAAAGAAACGCCCCAGGTTTGAAGAAAAATCTGAAATCTAAAATAAAATAAAATCTAAAACCTCCCAAATAATAGAAGCAGCCCCTGTACCTTTAAGAAGTATGTGAGATCTCAGTGGCTAAGACACCACAACACTATTACCAGTCTTTAGGGCTGTCAAAAAAAAAAAAATTCGGTACAGTTCGGATTCGGCCGAATTTGGCCCTTGTGGGTTCGGTACGTGCCGAAGTCCGAACTCCCCCACTTCGGATCCGTTCAATTCGGCGGGAATTCAAAGTTCGGGAAAAAAATTCGGCCGAATAAAGCCATTAAAAACACAACCGCGCCTTTCCGCGGCTCTGGGGGGGCATTTTTGGGCTTAGAGGTCCCAAACTTTCAGCAGAGCTTCAAAGGACGTATATTGAAAGACTCCCCAAGTTTTGTAAAGATTGGGTCAGGGGGGGCTGAGATATGGGCCCTGAAAGGGGTCCCCCCCACCCTTAATGTGGATCTCTCCGCAGAGCTTGCCGCCCACGCACAAAGCTCCCGGCCGACAAACAGCTGATGAGAGCAAGGGCGGGGCAGGTGCTAAGAACTTTGCAAAGCAACACAACTGCAGAGCAACCCCTTTGCAAATATGCAAAGGGCGGGGCAGGTGTGAAGAATTTTGCAAAACAATACAACTGCAAAGCAACACAAGCACGCAATGCAAAACCTTTGCAACAGTGCATAGCAACACCTGACACCTGGGAGTTTGCATACCATGGAAAGGGACAGAGGCAGCTAGCTATGCATAATGAGCAGGAGGGGGTGGAATGTCTCCTTTTGCATTGGACTTGGGACCAGGCAGATGCATTCTTTAAGTCACCATTTGAAAACCAGTTTTGAGCAAGCATCAATAACCTAACTGATCTTATGAATGAGGAAAAACCTGAAGAATAAAAATGAAGCCCCCCCTCAAACCAGGGAGAGAGAGACTGGAGGGGGAACACACACCCCAGGCAGAACCGGCAAAAGCCCCCTTTGGCTTCCCCCCCACCCACCCACAGAAACTGCTCCCTCCCCACACACACACACAGACTCTGCTTTCCCCCACACACACACACACAGAAAAGAAAAAATATAGATTAAAGCCCCCAAAGGGGTCTTACTGTGGCTGTCTTCTGTTCCAGCAGGAGGGGCTGGGAGGCTGGGTAATCCAATATGATTCCATTTGTATCCAATATAAGATCCATATGTATGCATCTCTCGAGGGTGATCCATTCATCCCAATAGGGGAAAGGGGAAAGCCCATATCTCGGGGGGCCCTGACCCAATGTTTACAAAACTTGGGTGGTCTCTTAAAAAGCCTTGACTGAAGCTCCGCCGAAAGTCTGGGATCGGCACACCCAAAAATGCGCTCCCTGCAGCCATGGAAAGAGAAAAGGGGGGGAGCCAATATTTCAGCCCCCACTGAACCCATCTTTACAAAACTTGGGTGGTCTCTTAAGAGGGATTCTCTGAAGCTATGACAAAAGTTTGGGGGCTGAACCCCCCAAAAAAGCGCCCCCTGCAGCCACGAAAATGGAAAAGGGGGGAGAGGAAAAAGGGGTGGAGCCCATATCTCAGGGGGCCCTGACCCAATGTTTACAAAACTTGGGGGTATCTTAAGAAGCCTAGTCTGATGCTCCGCTGAAAGTTTGGGGTCGGCACACCCAAAAATGCGCCCTCTGCAGCCATGGAAAGAAAAAAGGGGGGGAGCCCATATCTCGGGACCCCCTGACCCAATGTTTACAAAACTTGGGTGGTCTCTTACAAAAACCTGTCTGAATATCCCCTGAAAGTTTGGGGTCGGTACCCCAAAAAATGCGCCCCCTGCAGCCACGGAAAGGAGCGAATGTGCATAAGCACCCCCTCACACACACATGAGGATTTCCCTCTCTCTCTCTCTTTCCCCGGCCGGCCGCACATCAGCTGATTCCTCCAGCACTCAATCCTGACTGATTGGCCAGAAGAAGACCCAGCTTGGCCACCGATTGGCCGGGGGAGGAGAATGCTGCTTACTGACGGTTATGCTGCTTACTGACGGCCGAATTGGCCGAATTTATTTGCCGAACTCCCGAACTCGCTGAATTCGGCCCCCCCGGTTGCCCGCCAGTTTTGAGTTCGGATCCGTCCGAACTAAAAACCGCCGAATCAAGGGAAATTCGGCTGATTTTCAGTTCGGGCCGAACCGAATTGACAGCCCTACCAGTCTTCAAACCTTGAATTCTGTCAGTAAAAGGGAGGGGGAGGAAGGCAGGGCCCTTTCCAGGGTTGTTTTGGCCTTCTAGTCCACCCCTGCTCTCCTCTCTCCTGCCCTAGAGGGAGGACTCATTGGTAGGGTTGCCAACCTCCAGGTGGTGGCTGGAGATCTCCTGCTATTACAACTGATCTCCAGCCCATAGAGATCAGTTCACCAGGAGAAAATGGCCACTTTGGCCATTGGACTCTATGGCACTGAAGTCCCTCCCCTCCCCAAACCCCACCCTCCTCAGGCTCTGCCCCCAAAATCTCCCACCAGTGGCAAAGAGAAAGTTGTGATAGCAGGAGATCTCCAGCTATTACCTAGAGGTTGGTAACCCTACGCCTCCAGATGGTGGCTGGAAATCTCCCACTATTACTACTGATCTCCAGGCAACAATGAACAGTTCCCCCGGAGAAAATGGCCGCTTTGGCAATTGGACTCTATGGCATTGAAGTCCTTCCCCTCTCCAAACCCTGCTCTCCTCAGGTTCCACCCCCAATATCTCCAGGTATTTCCCAACCCAGAGCTGGCAATCCTATGTGGACATAGTAATGGGAGATGCAAAGCAGCTCACCACTGTGCATGGGCAGTCATCTTTCCCCACAACCAAACACACTGAAGCTGTTTGGACACAAATGAACAGTGTGTAGACCTGCTACTTGTGAAAAGGCCATGAGCTGAACCAATGGATGATTAAGCATTCCTGACTGTAATGTGGTGAAGTACCTATCATTTAAGGGAGTATAGAGCTGCTGTGGTGCAGTGGTTAGAGTACTGGGGCAGGCAAACTGGATTTAAATTCCTATTGAGAGATGGAGCTCACTGTGGAACTTTGGGCCACATTACGGTCCCACAGTCAATCTACTCATGGAGTGGTTGTGAAGATAAAATGGAAGAAATGAGAACCACCTATGACACCCAGTCCTCCTTGGGGGAAGGCTGGGATAACAAATGTAATAACTAGGGACAAAGGCAATCTATTTAAAGAATTTTGAAGATGTTTCCAGCCATACTTCTGAAATTCCTGGCTGAGCTAAGTGGGGGGAGGGGGTCAGTCAAAACGGACAGAAAAAATGTCATAATTTGGATTCATTGGAGCAAGTACAGCAGCTGGGTAACACATGCTAAGAATAGAAAATGGCACCAATTATAAACATGCTGGCTCTGCCAACTTGGATATTGATGGTATCCCATATTATATTCTTCTAGGTTTGCACATTTGTATATCTGGGAAATTTCTGTTTATTTCCCCCCTACTACACAGTTTCTCACAGCCTTCCAATTTATACATAACTATTGTATAAATTGGAAGGCTGTGAGAAACTGTGTAGTAGGGGGGAAATAAACAGAAATTTCCCAGATATACAAATGTCCCCTGCCAAGATACTAAAGAATTTGAGCGGACCAATCCTGCCCACGCACCCGCCTGCCTGCCTGCCTGCCTGCCTGCCTTCCGTCCTTCCTTCCTTCCTTCCTCCTTCCTTCCTTCCTTCCTTCCAAGCAATGCTCAACTGCCATAAAAATATTGTCCCTGCTAGAGGGCAATGAGCACAGTCCATTTTCCTTATGCCACATGTCTGTGTGAAGTTCTCTTCTCTTTTAAAATTTACAAGGAATATTTCTTTCTGCATGTCTAGAAGAGTTTTCCAGATATGTTTAAATAAAAAAGTGAATGTTTTGTGGGTTAGCTGGCATATTTATCACACACTGGACTTGTTTGAGATTGAGATAGTGTCCCCTTGTTCAAAATACGGTTTATTCCAAGTGAATGGAAAGATGGTTTTGTGTCATCTTTTCAAAAAGCTTTTGTTCTAGCAAAGCCTCTTATCGTCTAGGATAAATCATGCAAGATCTCATGAGATTTCACAGGTACAAACACAGGTTGCAATTGTATCTATTTATATAAGCATACATTTACCTGTGGGTGCAGAGGCCTCAGCTGTTGTTCAAACAATAAAAAGCATAGTTTATTGCTGACAACAACTTAAATATATTGTTTCAATAATGATAGGTTTCTGAGTTTACTGCCACCAGATCATAATGGAAATATGGCCATTCTCTTCTCATTGTTGAGTTGAATCCTTATATATAGATATTGGATTGTTTGACAGCTTTTGAAGCTGCATGGTTCCTGGATGTTCCCCACTATCCACACATAAATCTGTCCTTGTAGGGGCTTTTGTGATGATAGCACGTGGTCAGATATTACAGCATACTGAAAGAAGGTTCTAAATGTCGATTGTTCATTGGACAAGAGCAGTTAGAACCATCTGAGATGTAGCATCTTTGTATATATGCATATAGTATCATGGTTATTATAGACATGGGGGACATGCGGGGATCACTTCATTTCCCCCTGTTTCCCCTTCCCCACACTATTTCCTCTTTCTCTTCTCTTGGCAACTTCGATACGCATTCCCCTTTCCCTGCTTTCTTCTCTCATTCCCACTCACCAACCAACCTTTCTTTTATCTGTTCCCCCCCCTTGAGCTTTATTTATTATTTACTTACTTCATTTATAGAGCCCCGTGGCGCAGAGTGGTAAGCTGCAGTACTGCAGTCCAAGCTCTGCTCACAACCTGAGTTCCATCCCGACGGAAGTTGGTTTCAGGTAGCCAGCTCAAGGTTGACTCAGCCTTCCATCCTTCAGAGGTGGGTAAAATGAGTATCCAGCTTGCTGGGGGTAAAGGGAAAATGACTGGGGAAGGCACTGGCAAACCATCCCGTAAACAAAGTTTACCCCAGGAATGCCCCCTTGAGATGTGGTGGGGCTACACCACCTTTTTTGGTGACGCAACCTCACTTTGTTCAATGGGGCATTTCCCCTGTTTTTTTAATTATTATTTATTTTTAACTGCTCTTTTCCCCTCCACGGTGGCTGGGAAGCCTCAGAGGAGGCAGCACAGTGCACTGCTCCCGGCCAATGCCTAACTGCCCCTCCTTCAGGATTGGGTTGCCATCTCCTAGCAGCCTTGGCTCTGGAGAGGCTGGCCTTCCTTTTTCCAAAGGAGAGGAGAGAGAAGGAGAGAAAAGGTTGGTGGGCCTAGCAGGCAGGAGTAGGCTGGCAGTGAGGAACAGGTAGGATTGCCAACCTCCAGGTACTAGCTGGAGATCTCCTGCTATTACAACCGATCTCCAGCTGATAGAGATCGGTTCACCTGGAGAAATGGCCGTTTTGGCAATTGGACTCTATGGCATTGAAGTATCTCCCCTCCCCAAACCCCTCCCTCCTCAGGCTCCTCCCCAAAAACCTGCCACCGGTGATGAAGAGGGACCTGGCAACCCTAGAAACAGGCCGAGGAGGAGAAACAGGCTTCTGGAAAGCTGGAAAAGGACCGGAGAAGAGAACTTTAGGTTGTTGGACAGTGTCAAGCGAGCCCTGGGAAGAAGGGCCTGGAACCAGGGAACAATTATTAGTTGACCAGCAAGCACTAAAAGGCCTTGCCAGGGACTTACAGATCCTAGCTTCTATTCCCCCCCCCCCCTTTGGATTTGTTTCTACATTAAAATTCCTGTTCTGTACAATTAAGTGTTTGTGCAGTTGCTGGAACCCTCTGGGGTTGGGAAGAAGTTGCCAGCCCTGAAGTGCTTTCAGCACTTGCCTCAAGTCTGAGTTGCTCAGGCACGCTACTGACTCGCACAATTATCGCATGCCATTACCTTATGCCATCTCAGTCCCTCACATGTGCCTCCCTGACAGGCCTGCCACAGGAAAGGATATGCTTGAAGAAAAAGTGAATCCATTCTCCTCTCTGTATACTTAATAACTAGCAGTCCAAGCGAGAGTCATATTCAATATTGTGATTTTAAGCTTTGAGCTGCAGCAGTCAGACTTTATTCTGGAGTCTCGTGTTTGATCAGAAGTGCATGTTGGGAAATTCTGCCTAAATAGAAAGTTGGAAGCTGAGGAGCAGTCCCATCAGGGTGCTGTGAAAGAGGATGCTGAAATGCTTCTAATTATGTGTTTGGGGTCTAGCAGGTTTCTTTTGTAGGCTCAGTTACAGACACCACCATTCGCTTTGAAAACAGATGCCGTCTGACTTCTGGCTGGCTGCTCAAAGTAGAAGATGCTCTGTGTTTGTTTTGTATGGCACAGCAGCAATTTTAAAACAGCCGACTTCGACAATGCGCATATCAGAAGCATTAATGTTTCAAACTCTTCCTTGCTACATCTGGGGAGTTGAACAGACCTTGGAGCAAAAATCTTCACATATGCATAAAATAACACCCAAGCCATACCAGCAACTTTCCGCCTTGCTTTTTTTTTTTTAAACAAAGAAAGTTTTTAATGGATACGTTGCTTGAAAATTCATTGTCCTGGAGCTACTGGCTAGACCAGATTCTGCAATCACACAAGATCATTTGCAAACATGTTAGGTGCTTTGATTTAATGGTATGATGGTTCTCTGAGAACTTTGAGCTCCAGGCTTTGTAGCGACTTCTAAAGTGCCTTTGATGTTCAGAGCGGCCACTGGGCCCTGGAGTTGCCAAAGACTTCACAAGAAATGACGGGCAATAACACAGGTGTGTTTTTCCCGGAAAGAGAGAGACAGGCAGTACGTCTTTCCCCGCTAGTCACAGGGCAGAAAGTCTTCAAGAGGTTCCCCCCCACATTTCCACAGCAAATTCTTAAGTAGACCCTAGAGAATAAACTGTTTTTCTGAATACTATCAAAATGAAGGCAGCTGTCAAGGGTTACAGTTCAGCAATCACCGACTTCCTTCATGTTTGGCAAGAAGCTCTCAGGCATTGAATAGAAAACAGGGGAGGAGTCCATGACCCTCCTGCTGATACAAATTTAGTATTTTCCCTGGGTCTCTCATTTCTTTGAAGCATGTCTTAGGATACAGTCAAGTCACTAGTAAATTGACATCTGAACAATAAGTTATAACAAGCTCTACATCAATTGGCACATAGGACAAAGTGCTGGACCGTAGCATTGGCTCTTTTTTTATTGCATACTATCCCACAAGGCATTTTTTAAAGGAGACAGACCGTTTCTCATTCTTTTCACATATGCACCGTGTCACTCCTAAGGAATTTTTATAAGGCTATTTTGGACCATAAAGTTTTTCCCCTTCAGATGCATCGTGGATGATTTTACAAGTTCTGAGCTTCAGTTAAGAGGAGTGAGGCAAGAAAAGCTGAAGGCAAAAATGTGTGTGTGCGTTAATCTTTGATGGGGGGTGGTGGGAATTGTTCAGAGAGCAACATTACAGTTTGTCATTTGTAAAGGTTCTCAGCGTTCCTAAAACTGGATTCACACAGCAAAGAGGAAAAGAAAGAAAGAAAGAAAGAAAGAAAGAAAGAAAGAAAGAAAGAAAGAAAGAAAGAAAGAAAGAAAGAAAGAAAGAAAGAAAGAAAGAAAGAAAGAAAGAAAGAAAGAAAGAAAGAAAGAAAGATCAGGAATCTCCAACCTGCAAATTATTATGTATATTAAAATCATCATCATCATCTATATATCTAATAGCAACATGTGATCCTCATTAGCGGATACCTAAATCTGTGGATCAGGACCACACAAATGCTAAACAGAATTTTCTGTAAAATTGAGGGTTTCAGAAAAATGTGAAATGTTTAAATTACCCCAAAATTAAAATTAAAAAATTAAAAAGCACTTACTTTGCTTCCACAGAAGAGCCCTGTAGCAGCTATGGCAGAGCTCTGGCATTTGGCTGCCACCACGGCGGATGGCGGGAACTGCTCTGGGCCTGCCAGTGGCATATGCTAGGAGCCACTATGGGCAGGAGCAGACACCCAGGAGATGTTGCTCAGAGCAGCACTCAGGCACCACCGCCACCACAGCCAAGCTCCAAGGTGAGTGGTTGATCCTGGAGTCACACCACCTCAACAATGGGGTGGGGGGAGGAGATGGGATTCCCCCTCACGTTTCATGCCCCCCCCCCGGTCTATATACTAATAGTGAAGTTGGCCAAATGTGAGGATATTTACATCTGGTGACTGGAGTGGGAATGGACAAGACAGATCTTTCTACAAACCAGAAAAGGGCCCCGGATTGGCAGGAAAATGTGAAATCTAAAAAAATACATTGAGGGGTGGGGCCTCAGCAGGATATAATGCCAAAGAGACCACCCATCCAAAGCCGCCATTTTCTCCAGGGAAACTGAACTCTATAAACTGGAAATCAGTTCAACTTCTGGAAGATCTCCAGACCCACCTGAAGGTTGGCAATGCAACCCAATTCCAAGTATATATGCTTTCAGTTGTGATTGAAGAATGTGTCTCTTTGTATCCTTGTTCTAATACTGTGAATAGATTATACTGTTAGGATAACTTGGTTGATCTTAGGAATCAGGCACAGGCACGGCTGTTTTCCAGACCATTTAATACAATGCAAAGCATTTACTAATGTAAGAAATGCCACTGGATTCCATGTAACTACTCACCAAAATATAATCTTTTAAATGTGTAAATTTGTAGGAATGATGCCCAAATGATTAAAAATAGTAATTAGTGTGAGATGAATAATTAAGAAGTTGAATAATTTATTCAAAGGTATTGTGTAGGAATATATTGAACTATTTGATGAATATATTTAATTATCCGCTCAGCTCTATATCTTGAAATATATCATTTTTTAACCAAAAAAAAAGCACAAAAGTACTTTACTTGAAAAAGAAGAAGAGTTGGTTTTTATATGCCGATTTTCTCTACCACTTAAGGCAAAATCAAACCGGCTTACAATCCCCTCCCCTCCTCCTAACAGACATCTTGTGAGGTAGGTGGGGCTGAGAGAGCTGTGACTAGCCCAAGGTCACCCAGCTGGCTTCATGTGGAGGAGTGGGGAAACCAACCCGGTTCACCAGATTAGCGTTTGCTACTCATGTGGAGGAGTGAGGAATCAAACCCAGTTCTCCAGATTAGAGTCCACCGCTCCAAACAACCGCTCTTAACCACTACACTACGCTGATCGTATGAGTTGCATCAGCTAATAACTTTGAACTAATTGTCCCAAGACAGACCCCAGGCCGGTCTGTTCAGGCCCACCACCCCCATCAGGCAGGATGCCCCCCCAAACCCAGGGTAATGCAAGGAGGAGAGCCAGGGGAAAAGAGTATCGGGGAAACCACTCCCTTACCAGAAAGTCTTGTTTTCCCTCCAGGAGACGGGGCAAGGTCCGAGCCCAGAGGGGAGAACTGGGGGGCCAGGAGAGGAAGCTCGGCCAGCCCCCACCAGGACGACCCAAGAGGAAGACCCCAGGAAGCCCAGAGTGCCGGCAGCAGCCGGCGAAGGAGCCGCGGGACAAGCGGCGTGGGCGGAGTGACGCGGCTGGGCGTTTCCCTCCCCGCCGACCAGCTGAGAGGCGGGAGGGCCACGTGGGGCGTGATCGCGCGGGTCACGTGGGGTGCGGGGGAGGACGATTGGAGCCCTAATAAGGGCTCGGGGTGGGGCTAAGAGAGGGGTTGCCAGGAGCCAGGCCTATAAAAGGCCCATTGAGTGGAGGCTGAGGAGAAGGGACAGTCAGGAGGTCTCATTACTGATGCGGGTCAGGAGATGTAAAAATGTAAAATTGAGAAAATTCCAGAATTCAGAACATTGCAGCTCTAATAACTGAGCAAAACACTCATTTTAAATCACAATTTGATTGCAAATTCTGAGCAACACTATTGAGCATTGAAAACATTGTTCAAGTTCATTCAGATGCTTGAAATTGTTCTAAATAGTATTGCAGGTGTTTACATGCAAGTACTCACACTGATTTCCCTGCACCATCCACAATTATGAAAACAATAAACTTTAAAAAAGGGATGCTTTCTTTGGTTATCTTGAACCTTTTGGCATGGAAGTGGAGAAAGGTCCATGGCTTGTCTCTTTATATCCCAGCCCTGCCAATTTTGCCTGCTTGACTTCCTAAGCTGATCATGTTCATGTTAACTGAAGGTTGTTAAATGGATCAAAAATACTTTGTGCATTATTACACTGTCATCTGTGAACTGTAGATCGATTCAGTAAGTTCTGAGCATGTGCCAACAGGACGAATGACACCAACTGATTAATGCTGCTTATGGCACAGGTACAAAAGCAGCAGGCACATTCAAAACATGAGATTTTGGGGCATATATAAACTGAGCTAGCCAATAAATGGTAGGCATGCACCAATAGCAGCTACCCAGCCCGCCACCATGCTGAATATCAACACTGCTCAGACACAAAAGTACTTCAAATACTGCTTGTTTTCAATTGTGAACACATCATCAGTGCAATCACACAGTGATCATCTGGGGGAAAAGCAGGTATTGAACAATCTTCCTATCCCTTTATCTCTGAAAATTAAACCATCCCTAATGGTTCCTTAACTTCTGCATTCTGATTTGAAAACTCAAAAATCTATCATGTTGCATGACAGATCAACAAATTTAGTCATGCGTTATTCACCTGCACTTAAAGTGGAAAGTGGCACACTATCTAGAATCTGCAGAGCTGGCCACATGAATCCCAGATTCTGTACCTTCCAGATTGGACTATTGTGATGCATTCTTCATAAGAACATAAGAAAAGCCTTGCTGGATCAGACCAAGGCCCATCAAGTCCAGCAGTCTGTTCACACAGTGGCCAACCAGGTGCCTCTAGGAAGGCCACAAACAAGACGACTGCAGCAGCACCATCCTGCCTGTGTTTCACAGCACCTAATATAATGGTCATGCTCCTCTGATACTGTAGAGAATAGGTATGCACCTTGTAGTAGCCATGGATAGCCCTATCATCCATGAACATGTCTACTTCCTTCTTAAAGCCTTTCAAGTTGGCAGCCATTACCACATCCTGAGGCAGGGAGTTCTACAATTTAACTGTGTGTTGTGTGAGGAAATACTTCCTTTTATCTGTTTTGAGTCTCTCACCCTCAAACTTCAGCAGATGACCTCATATTCTGGTATTCTGGAGAGTCTACTCTTTCCATACCATGCATAATTTTATAGGCCTCTATCATATCTCCCCTTAACCGCCTTCTTTCTAAGCTAAACAGCCCTTCATGGAGCTGCCCTTGAAGGCAATCTGGTAATTTCAGTTAGTACTGAATGTAGCTGCTTATTCACTTACTGAAGCTCAGAAGGAATGACCATATCACCCCAATTTTACATTCTTTACATTGGCTGCCTATTTGCTTCTTAGTAAAATTCAAGGGGCTGCTAGTTCTTACCTATAAATCCCTTCAGGTTTGGGACCCACATACCTGAAGGACTGTCTCTTCTGGTATGAACTCATGCACCAAATTATATCTTCCTGGGTCCCTTGAGGGTCCCATCCTTGAAGTCCTTTAGCTCTGTTATGGTTCAAGCACATTCTTTGGAACATACTCCCAGAGAAGGTAAGGAGAATTGCCAATATGACAATCTTCAAGCAAAACATGTACATGCAAAATGTGCAAAATCCAAATTGTCTATGTTCTTGTGAATAGTTCATCCCTCTCATGCCAAACCATCTGCATTATCACAAGCAAAATATGTACATGCACAAGGCCAGTGAACAAAAGGTTTGGTCTACCATGGGGCAGTGTAGCTGTGAGTAAAACTCACATAAAAGCAAACTTCCAGTACTTTTTTTTTAAATTAAGTAACAATTTATTTTATTTATTGATTTAATTTTGCTCTTATATCCTGCCCTCCCCGCCAAAGCCGGGCTAAGAGTGGCTCACATCATAATCAACATATAAATACAAATAAAATACAATAAAGAGCAATAAATAACACAAAAATGATTCCAATCAGATAAAAGACCCTCAAAACAATCATAATGCCTAAATCATATTCATAATTCATAAATCAAAAGCCAAAAATTCAGATGGCATCAATTGCAGAGTTTTGCACTCCAGCAGGACCTGCAGGCAGTCAAAAACCCTGTACCAATATTAAAAGCAAGGGCGGTAGGATGGGAGGCCAGCATTCATGGTAAACTGTAGCTGCCCTCAACCATAGGCCTAGTGGAAAAGCTCTGTCTTGCAAGCCCTGTAGAATTCCTTAAGGTCCCGCAGGGCCCTGGTCTCGTTTGAGAAACTATTCCACCAGACAGGGGCTAGGGCAGAAAAAGCCCTGGCCCTGGTCGAGGACAGCTGGACATTCCTCGGGCCAGGGACCACCAGTAAATTGCTTTTAGAAGACCACAATGTTCTCTGGGGGATATACAAGGAGGGGGGTCCCACAATGAGGAAACAGCAGTGCAATCAGAACCAGCTGACATTTGAATGGGCACTCAACTTGGTCTGGAAGCTGAGATTCATTTGCAGACCTTGCTCTGGTTCACAGAAGTTGGGAAGAGTTAGCTGCTGTGAATAAATGTATCCAATCTCCAAAACATGAGCCAGATAGATGTGCCCAAAAAATATGCACTCTGACCTATTGACATGTTTGCACAAGAGAAGTGTAATGTGGTTGGCCATAAGCCGATCTTTGATACAGGAAAGACATTTATAGCTAAGGGAGATAAAGCTCCTATTAAATTTTCAGCTTCTACTTGGGCTGACCTAGCTAGCCTAGCCTTGGAGAAGAAGAATGTAGCAAAGTGCCCTTAAAGATTAAAATTGATTTTAGTTTTTATAGCCTTGCTGTAAAGCCTTGGCCTGAAGTTCAATTTGCAGTTATAATTACAGTACATTAAGCACACAGTTCCTTTCAGCCCTCGCCTTGGCTTAAGTGTTCTCTCTATAATAATCTCATTAAAAGGGGTGTCATGTATAGACAACGGGAGTGGCCCTTCCCCTCTCTCAAACATCTGAAAAGAACCATTTTTTTGTTTACACAAACCTGAATTGCAGCTGCACCTACAATTGCCAAGGATTCCTACACAGTGCTTGGACCAAAAGGAGTCTTGTGGAATCTCAAAATGCTTACAATGCAATCTTGTGCAGGGTTGCTGCAGCCTGATGCTGTTAGTTTCATTGGGCTTAGGCCGGAATAACTCTGCCTAGGATTGCACTGTAACAGATTTATTGGAGCGTAAGCTTTCAAAGACTAGACAGCCCATTTTATCACTTCATCAGATGAAGTACATCACTTGTGAGACAGGAGAGAGACAAGGCTGGAGCATTGTAATAGGTAAAAGTGTGAGCTGAATAGTCCCGAGGTCAGAGCATTCCTCAGTTTACTCCTTAAGCACTGGTTCAGCTTCAAACTCCCTATCTGCAAAACTGGGGGGATGGAAAATTTAGCATTTAGCTAGTATTTCATATTGTTCAGACCAGTTCTGATACATTACCTCAGTAGGGTTGCCAAGTGCCCAGTGGTGGCGGGCAAAATCCCGCCAACCTACCCCACTGCCCACCGACCAGCATGCACACGCGCCCGCATGCCACGCCCATGTCACTTCCAGGTTTACCTGGAAGCAACGTGGACGCTCTAGCAACCTCCGTCAAAACTTTGTGAAAACCATACAGTTTCAGCGGTAGGGCGGGTGGGTGCCTCACTAGACGGGCACTGTGGAAGGACTACTGTTACTTGCATTTATTAAATATGGTAAGAAAAAATGCTGATGCAGAAAACTGGTGGTCATTTGCAAGCCTTTTTCCATTATGCAGAGAGGATGGCAGGGTACTTGTTTGGTCACCTCTGTCAAATTGCTCTCTGCTGAACAAGCAGGGATCCCCCACCCCCCAAAAAAACAACAACCCAGGGACAAGCTTTTGTTGTTTTATTTGATTTTATTGATATATTTATTTATTTTGAACCTTTTTATGCCTCCTCTCCAGGAACCTGTCCAAGGCAGCTTAAAAACTAAAAATAATAACAGCAAAACATTAAGATATATTAATTAGAATCCAGCATGTAAAAAAAATTCCAGGTGTCAGTAGGCCATCAATAGGTCATAAACAACAAAATAGAACTAGTATTTGGTGAACCTATTTGGAAAATAAATGATAGGGACTGATAATTTGTGGATATTTGGAAGGCAGTATTAGGGGGTGTTCATTTTTAAAAAATGTATAATAATTTTGGATCCAGATTTCAGGTATGGCACTGTTTTGATAATCCTGATTTTTTTTTTTTTTAAAAAAAATGTCATTATCAGTTTGGGATTTGAGGGGAGGTCATTCGTGATTAAACTCAGGACCATTATTTTTGTCATTTCCAAGGCAGCTGGAGTGGGAAGGAAGAAAGAGAAAGAAAGCCAACCCTGGGCTTAATGAGCCAGCAACATCCCCACTGGAGAGGCTTTTCCCTGCCGCCAGCATTGGAGGCAGCATAGCCGACCACTTCAGTAAGAAATGGTTGGTGAGCTTGCAGGCTCCTGAACTCCTATGAGACTTTGTTGTCACAGCAGCCATTTCTTTCTTTGCCATTGACAAGAGAGATACTAAAAGCTGTTTCCCTGCCCAGCTTCTCTTTCCCTTCCAACTCCTGTACCTCCCTGAAACCCAAATTATTCCTGACATTCCAGAAGATACATTTTCATTATTCCCAGATTTTTGGGAGTGTTGTTGGCCAATCCAAAGCAGCTAATTTAGGGTATAATTTCAGCTGAGGTACATCCGAATGCACACCCCTAGGCAGTCTAAAGCATTTCTTTATCATTTACTCCCCTCCCACGTTCTTTTATTTGTCACCTCGGCCCCTCTCTTTCTCCTCCCATTCCTCTTTTTTTCTCCCATTCTCTGAAGTTGGGCAGAATTCTTGGAGTTGAGATGAGTTTCTCCCCGTACTCTGCAATGCGATATGTGCTCTGACAGGGCTCCATAAATGATAACTAGGACCTGCACCTAAGTGATTCCTAGAACAGCGAACAAGCGAAACCAAAATTACAGATGGGAAAATAAACTGTGCCACGGACTCAATTTCACATGCCGTATCATTGTGACAAGTCTGGAGCTGTCCAAATGCCTTTCGCTAATGGTAGGTCTGTGTGTGACACATATTGATTCCCTTTGAATGCTGTTCAAGCGCCTAAGGATACCATTAGATGGTATTCCAGGCCTTCCCCTGAATGTTCAGCTTTCATTCAAGATTTAAAAAAAAGTTGCTTGACCCTCTGTGCATGGAGATATAAGGGAAAATGTACATGCAGTTCACAGGAGGAGGAAAAGCCCAAGATAAAGCGTCTGAGAACATCCAGCCAGGGAAGGAATGGGTTACTATAAAGCTTATTTTGCCTTGCCTGTGTGGTTCTTTAGTTTATCTTATTTTCAACATGAAAATGCTCCCAGTGTGCTCTTCCCACCTGAACGGAGGAGCTGCCTCTGCAAACAATAAAGGCTAAATCATTCCAGGGAGGCTTGAATTCTTAAAAATAGAATGATTAATTCTGGCGGAAACTGGGGAATGCAACAGAATTGGGGTGTAGTAAAGCATTCGATACCACGTCTCACAAAACCGTGCTTGAAAAATGAACTCAAATTGCCTTTGGTTAGAAGCGCTGCCACTTGGGCTATAAATGGGCCAAAAGACCATTAATGAACAGTAATGATAAATGGCAGCGGGCCGAGTTCCAGAGGAGGTGGTAATATGGGATGCCAGAGCAATTGGTATTAGGTTTCATTTAATTTATTGCCTTCACTAATTGATCTGGAAAAGAAAGTAAACAGCAGGTTAATGAAATCTGCTTAGGTTACTAAACTGGGACAGTTTTCAAATATTAGCTGAACCCCCCCCCCAAAAAAAAAAACTCAAAGAAAATGGTTTGACAAAAATGGGACAAGAAATCAGTCATCTTGCCAACATCAGAAAAATAAATGCCCATTTGTCTGCTGGACGGTACCGATAATAATGCTGCAATATCCAGAGGTAGTAAAACAGTACTTTTTTATTTTAAAAAAGTAATGATAAAATCTATAGAGTCCATAATTAAAACCCTATTTAACAGAGATCATCTGCTCCCCTGTGAAAGCATTCTTGATTTTCCAGGCTCAAATCTACTTGAGGTTGTGAGCAAAATGCCAGCTGGACCCAGATTGTGAATATATATCCACATTTAAAGATAAATCCTGCCTGTTCAATACATCTTGGATGAGCATTGCAATGCAGGTGAGGATGTAGCTCCAGCACCCCAGGGCACCCATTTTGTGGTTGCAGCCATTTCCCATTCTCAAAATTCCAGAGGTGCCCACAGGTGAACTGAGACTGGGGGCTTCAGCATTAGAACAAAGGAAGAGAGAATAATGGCTCTCTCTCTCTCTCTCTCTCTCTCTCTCTCTCTTTACTTTGGCTTTGAATTTGCAGTCAGGCACATGAACAGCAGATCCATGTTTCTGTACATCACTCCGCAATGACTGAATAAAAAATAATCCTGATGACCAGCCTTAAAATGGAAGATGAAAGACTCAAGAATGCAGTTATTGATGTTTCCGGTGTCTACTAGAAAGAGCCCTTTTGTCTGATTTCAGAAACATCAGAACAATGATATTTTGTTTGCATTTTTTCTGCTTTTACAAGGGAGGTTTCTTCTTTTATACAGCCCATTCCTGAGGTTGGGGGCTGAAAGTGGAGTGGAGGCGGCATGACCCTGCCGTCAGCGTAAGTGCCCTCTTATCACGGAATAAGAGGCGCTTATGCTGGCGGCAGGGGAAGTTCTGTTGGCACCTGGGCGCCGCGGGCTGCACAATGCTCCTCTGATGCCTCAGCCTCTCCGGGACTTAAATCCCAGAAGAAAAATGCAGTGCCGGCGTAGGGGGGGCGCGTTCTCAGAGCCTTCCGAGGGGTGGAGTTGACTGTAGTCAGTTTGGAACGGTGGTCTCTGACCTGGAGAACCGGGTTTGATTCCCCACTCCTCCACATGCGTGGCAGATGCTAATCTGGTGAACTGGATTTGTTTCCCCACTCCTACACATGAAGCCAGCTAGGTGTCCTTGGGCCAGTCAGAGCTCTCTTAGAGCTCTCTCAGCCCCACCTACCTCACAGGGTGTCTGTTGTGTGGAAGGGGAAGGGAAGGTGATTGTAAACCGTTTTGATTCTTCCTTAAGTGGTAGAGAAAGTCGGCATATAAAAATCAACTCTTCTTCCAAAGCCCCACCAGCTCAGGAACGCAGTAGTGTTGCTGCGCCAGGTTTTTCTTGGCAGAGCATCGCTGTTTTCAATGGGGTTTTCCCCTGCAGTTTTTTTTTTTTGGGGGGGGGGTGTCTTTTAAAAGGCCTTTCCCAGCCTTGCAGCAGCCAGGAAACGTCTTTGGAGGCATCACGGCAGAGCCTCAGCCATGCTTTCCCCGGCCGCTGCAAGGCTCAGGAATGAGATGTAACCTCTTGTAACTGTTGGAGGAAATCAGTGGCTTGCTATGGAGAACATTGCTGATTTCCTCAGCCCCTTTAATATGATTTCAGCCTCAAATAAATATCTAATAATGCAAGTGACCTTCTTCACATTATGGCATTCACTACCTTACCTGCAATGGATGGTATCCTTCTACTTACCTCTGTTGGGGAAGTATAGTATATTTTATTCATAAATGGGTTATTCGGTTGAAACCTGAGACTATGGATGATGATGAATAATTGCACGCAATATAATCTTGAAGAACTGAGGAAGAATTGGGCTGTGTGCCTTGAAACGATCGTCTTCTCCTGCAATTAATCAACTGCTGCTAAGAAAAGAAGTACATCTTTAAAGACATTTCAATTGACTTTATTCCATACTTACCTTACATAGGAATTGTTGTGAACTTGTGCTTTGGGGAAATTTAACATGGAAAAGAAATAAATACATATGCTTGTTGGGAATATATGTCATTGGTGGGTATATTACCACGTACTGTGAATATATAGCCAGAATACTGTTGGCATTGCTCATAGCTATTCCTATACTGAATTTCTCATCTTATGATAAGTGTATAGAGGTGTCTGATTTGGTTTTCACTACCTGGAGGTTGGCAACTCTGGTCCCTAACTCTGGTCCCAAGCATTGTCATCGTTATTCCAGCACTTTCTCTGGCGCTGTATGTGACCAATAGAATGATTCCTCGGGGCCTTCATATACAAAAAGCCCCCACTCTTTTTAAGGACAATGTTAATTTCAAAAACAAATGGGTTGCCATTCTTAATAAATGTGCTTATGATTTAATGTTTTAATCATCAATCAGGCAAATGAGGAGACTGAAATCATTAAAGGAGACATTGACAAATTTAAGGAAGAATTGAAACCAGCCATGACCCCAACCAGTTTTGATAACAAAATCAAACAGTTAGAACTGGACCTAAATGCTTTCAAAGAAAATGTTAGAACGTATAAGTCTAGGAAATATGAAAGGGATACTAATGACTATAGCCAGGATGCAGTGTACCCTTGGTACAATGACACAGCAGCAGCTGCACCCTCCTCCTTTAGGAGTAGTACTAGAAACCGACAACGTGACTACGACAGTGAATCCTCTAGCTTGTCGAGTCGCACCTCTGACAGGGAATACAACCTACGTTCTAGATATGTGAGAGGACAGGGGAACTCACGCCCTTTTCAGAGACGCAGGGGCGGAAGGAACAACAGGTAGTGGTTAATTTATCCAACTACCATCCCACTGCAGATAAAATCCGTGTCTTACAATATGGCTTAGGCTTCGTCCCTACTCCGCTGTATTCACCATTACAAACAAGAATAGATATATTTAAATTAACTAGATCATTAAAACTCAAAGAAAAATTTGGCAGTGACAACAGTGATACCATCAATAAGTTCAAACCAAAATCTAAATTCATCCCTTCCTCATATGACCACCACATCGCTACTTTTAATGATGTGGTACATAGGGATATTCTTAAGATGGAACAACGCAAATTACACAGGAGACATAATTTACCAAAGTCTGACATTGACATCATTGATAAATTGGCTAATCAATCAGACATTGTGGTGAAACCGGCGGACAAGGGCGGGGCCATTGTGCTTTTGTCCACCAATGACTACAATAATGAAATTCATAAACAGCTTGACAATAACCAATTTTATAAGAAATTATCTCACAACCCTACGGATGAAATCCAACTTATCATCCGTACAGTAATCAATGAAGCCCTGGCTTGTGACCACATATCTAAAACAACAGCTGATTTTTTGTATAATGAATTTCCCAAAATTCCTAGATTTTATGTCTTACCAAAAATACATAAGCCCACACGTCCACCACCGGGCAGACCCATTGTAGCAGGGGTGGCGTCTGCTCTGGAACCACTGGCACAATACCTGGAATCCTTTTTACATACTTTTAGTGTAACAACACGCTCTTACATTAAGGACACCAGACACTTCATAACTAAGATTGAGCAAGTAAGAGTACCGCCAAATTCAGTACTATGTACCCTGGACGTCAATGCTCTCTATACAAACGTCCCTACACCATTGTTGCGACATTGCTAGACACCCTTCCTTCCTTACAACCCCCCACTCAATTTCTTCTTAATTTGCTAGACATAGTCACTGAAAAGAATTATTTTGTTTTTGATAATACATTTTATTTACAGACTCATGGCGTTGCCATGGGCAGTGCGTGCGCACCATCTATAGCCAACATATTTATGGTAGCATTTGAAAATGCATATATTTTCCACAACAATCCCTTCAGTTCTAATATCATTTTTTATGCTAGGTACATAGATGATTTATTTATTGCTATGTCTGATGAACAGAGCTTTCATGCCTTTCATCAATGGATTGGTTCTCAGGACACACACATTTCTTTTAGTGGCACCTGCAAGCATAATGCAATTCCCTTTTTGGATGTTACCGTCTATAAGAGACTTGACGGTAATTTAGGCGTTCGCCCCTATTCCAAACCCATGGCTTGCAACTCCTTGCTACACTATGATTCCTTTCATCCCCTCCACCTGAAGGACAACCTTCCCTTCAGTCAGCTTTTAAGGCTGAAAAGGAATTCATCTGAGGAGGCAGACTATAAGAAATCTATGAGACAGTTCACTCAGGCTCTAAAACATCGCGGCTACCCTGAACGGGTGATTGAACGGGCACGCGTTAGAGCTCAACATGAACCGAGAGTAGAGCTACTCAAAGACACCCACACACAAAAGGAAAAACGTCTCACATGTGTATTGCAATACACGTCGATGTCTCCTTTAATTCGCCAAATTATTCATAAACACTGGCATTTGGTTGAGCACCTTCCAGGATGCTCTCTCCCACCTCGAATGGCTTACAAACGAACTAGATCCATCAGAGATATGTTAGTGCACACATCTAAACAGGACAAGTTGCGCTCAAATCTACCAGCTGGCAATTACAAATGTGGATCTTGCCTGAGTTGCAAGTATATGTTAACTGTCAAAGAAATTACTAACCCCAGCACAGGGAAAACCTTCTCCATACGCAGTTTTAACAACTGTGACTCTCGCAATCTTATTTATTCGTGATCTGTACGTGCCAACGCTGGTACATCGGTAAAACATCTAGACCTGTTAAATACCGTATCAGCGAGCACAGATCGAGATTGAGGAATCAGGTAATTGAGGCTCCCCTGACGCCACATTTTATGGAACGTAATCACTCTGATGAAGATCTCTCTTTTTTTATCCTATGGCGTTTTGTCAGCACACAAAATCATGATAAAATAGATTTGGATCTAGTCCTTAGACGACAGGAATCTAAATACATCCAGTTCTTTGATACACTATCTCCAAAAGGTCTAAATACTGTGCTTGATTTATCTTGCTATTTATAATGCTCTATATGCTTGTTTCGTTGCTGTTATGATATTGGGACGCTGTAACTTTAAGCGGCTAGGTCTGTGTCACGCTTACCCATGTGATGTGGGAATATTTAAATGAGATGTTAACACGGCGTTTTTGCCAATGCGGAAGCAATGTAATTTACAGCTAGCGTGTAAGTATCTGATTTCTTTTTAAATGTAACAACATAATGCGATGATTATTTTATATGCCGATATATTGCATAGTGTTTGTTTTGTTTATATAGTGGCCCCCTGAGGAAGGCTGTTTGTACAAGCCGAAACAGAAAGGAAACCGGGCTTCTGTTGACTGTTCCATCACTCCTTACCTCTTGGAAAAGAAAAGGAAAGTAAGTTATGCTCCTAGTCACATTCTAGGACTTTTCCTTGTAGTGTGGCCAATTGTATTATTGTTGACATTATTTATGTCTGTACCAAAATTTGGTTGTACTCTTATATGCTTATGGTAGCATAAAGAAGTAATTTTTGTTCTTTTGCAATTGTATGCTGTTCCTTGGTTTGCTAGCTAACTACAGCACGCTAATTTTGGTTTACCACACTACCTGGAGGTTGGAAACCCTAACTCTGGTCCCAAGCATTGTCATCGTTATTCCAGCACTTTGAATTGTGGAACAAACTGGAAGCCAGTGTAGATGGGCCAAATCTGGAGTGATATAGTCCCCACGATCCACTCCAGTCAACATCCAGGCTGCAGCATTCTGTACTGACTGAAGTTTCCAAACACTTTTCAAGAGCAGCCCCATGTAGAGCGCATGGCAATAATCTAATCTAGATGTAATCGGGGCATGCACCACAGTGGTCAGCTCTTCCAACAAAGGCCGCAGCTGACTAACCAGTCAAATATGGTAAAAGGCACTTTTAGCGACAGTGGCCACCAGCTTATCCAGCAGTAGGCCTGGGCCCAAGAGCACCCCCATACTATGGATTTGTTTCTTCAAGGGGAGTGCAGCCCCACCCAGAATGGGGGACATCTTATATCCCAGGTCAGACCATCCTCCCATTAGTAGCACTGCCATCTTGTTGGTATTAAGCTTCTGATTATCAGCTTGCATCCACTCCAAAACTGTCTCCAGGTACTGGTTCAGGGCAACTACAGTCCCCTGAGATCAGCTGGAAGTGCAAGATGGCTGAGTGTCATTGACATATCCCAAATCTCCAGATGACCTCACCCAGTGGTTTTGAGTAGATGTTATAGAAAATAGACAACAAGATGGAACCTTGTGGGACCCCATAGTCCAAAGGGCTGAGCAGCAGTCCTCCACCAGCACCACCTTCTGAAACCTACCCTTCAACACCACCACAGAACTGTACTTCCCAGTCCCCACCCAGAAAGGTAGTCCAGAGGGATACTATGATCAATGGTATCAAAAGCTCTCAGAAGTCCATGAGAATCAGCAGAGATGCACTCCATCAGTTCATGTCCTGGTGCCAGTCATCCACCAAGGTGACTAAAACTATTTTAGTCCCATAACTAGGCATGAAACCAGACTGGAAAGGATCCAAAGTTAGGGTATTGGCAAGAATAATACGGATGATGTGCTTGAAGTTTAAGTAGATTGGCAAGGACTCTGAGCATGAGAGGGGGCACAAAAGGCTGTACAGATCTGGGAGCAGTTCAGTATGGAACTCCCTCTTCATCTTGGGTGTGACATTTTATTTGTAGGATCTGGACTTTCTCAGCTGGAGCAGCACAGAATTGTCGGCCAGGTAAGGGAAGGTGGAGCCTGGCCTCACCAGTTTAGAGCTGCACCAACAGTGAACAGGTTGGATTTCTTTTTTAAGCTGGAGCTTTGCCTGTGCTGCAGATTACTTTGGCATTTCTGGGACAAGCCGGGGATTCTAATTGAAATGCATTTGGTGGCCGGAGTTCTGAGACTATTAGGCAAGAGGCCATGTCATAAAGTGAACCAGTTTGCACCTGTTTCTTCCCAGCTGGCATCCACTGCTTGAGAAAGGCCTGCACAGCTGAAGTAAAATACACATTTTTTAAAAAAAATCCCTTTTCAGAGGCCAAGGACTTTTTCCTTTGTCTGTCTTTTGTCTGCCTCATTTTCCATTGCTGTGTTATTCTTTTCCATTTGTTATTATCACTTCTCATCAGGGTTTTCTCCAATTGTTCTACACAATTGCATTGGAAGGCCTGCAGGTGATAATAAGAATTTTGTGAAAAGCACTTGAGAACTTGGTAGGGAGGGCTATCAATCCACTTAAGCTTGAATGTGTACATTTAAACCAGCTAAATTGTGTGTGAACAACTGTGTGGGGAGGCAGCTCTTGGGAGCCTAATGAAAGACTCCGAGGATCACTAGAGAGCACCAGCACAAGGGCATAGTGGATCCCTAGGATGCTGTTCACTCCTGCCTTCTGATGTGGAATCAAGGATAGTGAAAGCCCCCTTACATTGCAGAACCAGACACCTTCTATCTATTTGGCTAGGGATAAACACCACAGTAGAGAGCCAGCGTGGTGTAGTGGTTGAGCAGCGGACTCTAATCTGGAGAACTGAGATCAAACCACCTCTGAACATCTCTTGCCTTGGAAACCCTATGGGGTCGCCATAAGTCAGCTGTGACTCGATGGCAAAATCTACACACAAACACCATAGTACTTACCAAAAGCTCAGCATGGACAGTTCATGACCTAGTTGTTCAGTTCACATTCTGCTCACCCAGTTGCAATCAGACAGCTGATCTTTCACTGAGCTGTTTCAATATATCCAAATAAATTCAGATATGTCCATTTGCACAATTTAACTGGTTTTTCATGGGTGCCCTCCCCGCACAACTTATCTGCCTCCAGTTGTTTAAAGGGAAAAAACCCCTGTGTTTTTAAGATGAGACTTACTATCTTTATGTGCCTTTAGTGTTTGCCCGTGGACTCAGCTCAACTTGTGATGAGTGCCTGTGCAGGCACAAACAGTAGGCAATGTATTCTCTGTGCAGTTATTTAAAGGATGCATCCATTTGCACAGGCACAAAGAAGGGAAGAATTGTGAGTGGTTCAATGCTTGACAAATAGGTCACTGTAATGATCCAACTATGACTCAAGTGATATTTGCTTTTTCCCTGGTAATATGAGACTATGTTGTTCATAGCTATAAAATATTAAGGCTGTGCATTTTGGTGGAACTCTTTGGTAACTTGATTAAAGTTTTAGTGAACTCATGGATGGGGCTAAATTGTAATCAGTGGGCCTGAGACTGAAAAGCAAATGTATTTGTTTCAGTTAGTTTTAGCTCATTTTTGCTCTTGTATGAGCATGGTTGGAATTCACATGATGAATCTGTCTTGCTGAAGCTAAGCAGGTCTGAGTCTGGTCAATGGGACAGGCTTGCGGACTATTTAGTCATCCATATGTCTGTGTATGCTACCTTCAGTTCCATTATGGGAGAAAGGGGGATAAAAATCAAATAAGTAAATAGTTCTTTGAGTTCTTTGGAGAAAGAACACAGTAGAAACAGGAAGGATGTTGAACACCTGAAGTTGCCTTATTAAGGCCTTGGGTTGATCAAAGTCAGTCTTGTCTACTCTGACAGTAGCTCTCCAGGGTCTCAGGAAGAGGTTTTTTCACCTCATCTACTACCTGACCTTGTTATTGGAGATACCAAGGACTGAACATAGGATTTTCTCCATGCAATGCAGATACACCACTTTCCCCTGATATTTAAGAGTATTTTCTTCACATCATGAATGATATTTGTTTAAGTTCTCTTTCACTTCCTCTAGCATCCTGTGTTGTGGTTTGATGTGATGCAGATTGATTTAAATTTAATCATTAATCAACCCTAATTTTAGGGTGGGGGCTGATTTTGATATGGAGTCACAGTTAAGGCAATAGGATGGGGGGTTTGGGCATTTTTTGTGTGTTTAGGATTTAGTAGAGCTTTAATGCAAGAGCGTGGCTTTACAAAATGTTCTTGTTTGGGAAGGTGTGTGCTCTATAGTCGCATAAATAAATGAAATGAAGTTCTCCCTGGTCATGCATCACCAACAATATTTTTGCTGATGTCTTGATCCTCATTTGAAGTGCTGCTGTAGAGCTCATCTTGTGACATCTGTCACTGATTGCAAATAAATCAGTTCTGTTACCAGAGGGAGAAGTATGTAAGCAATTGCAGGGGGAAAGCTTAAGCACAAACTTTAGAGTCCTCTAAGGAGAGGAGTTTCCCAACTGTGGAAAAGACTGAAATGAAGGAGGGGGGTCATTTAAAAAGGGGGAATCTAAAACAAACCACATCAAGTTATTGGTTCTTGTAGGTTATCCGGGCTGTGTAACCGTGGTCTTGGAATTTTCTTTCCTGACGTTTCGCCAGCAACTGTGGCAGGCATCTTCAGAGTAGTAACACTGAAGGACAGTGTCTCTCAGTGTCAAGGGTGTAGAAAGAGTAATATATAGTCAGAAAGGGGTTGGGTTTGAGCTGAGTATTGTCCTGCAAAAGTATTGTCCTGTAAGTATCAAGATAATGTGCTAATGAGGGTATGGTATGTTAATATGGAACCATTGTATCCTGAAGTGATCTGTTAATGTGTGTAATCCAAAACTAATCTGTATGGCTATTGTTGAATGTTGTCTTTGTCTGGAGGTGTTTCAGGGCAGGAAGCCAAGCCTTATTCATTCTTAAACTCTCCTCTTTTCTGTTAAAGTTGTGCTGATGTTTGTGAATTTCAATGGCTTCTCTGTGCAATCTGACAAAATAGTTGGTAGAATTGTCCAGTCTTTCAGTGTCTTGGAATAAGACCCTGTGTCCTGTTTGTGTCAGTCCATGTTCAGCCACTGCTGATTTCTCAGGTTGGCCAAGTCTGCAGTATCTTTCATGTTCTTTTATCCTTGTTTGTATGCTGCGTTTTGTGGTCCCGATGTAAACTTCTCCACAGCTGCAAGGTATACGATATACTCCTGCAGAGGTGAGGGGGTCTCTTTTGTCTTTTGCTGATCGTAGCATTTGTTGTATTTTCTTGGTGGGTTTAAACACTGTTTGTAGGTTATGTTTTTTCAAAAGTTTCTCCATCCTATCAGTGACTCCTTTAATAAATGGCAAGAATACCTTTCCTATGGGAGACTGTTTTTCTTGAGTTTTCTGATTTTTGTTTGGTTCAATGGCCCTTCTGATTTCATTCTTGGAGTAGCCGTTTGCTAGCAGTGCGTGATTTAGATGGTTAGTTTCTTCCTTGAGAAACTGTGGTTCACAGATCCGTCTTGCACGGTCCATTAATGTTTTGATTATTCCTCTTTTCTGTCGGGGGTGGTGGTTGGAGTTTTTGTGTAAGTAGCGATCTGTGTGAGTTGGTTTCCGGTAGACCTTGTGACCTAACTGAAGGTTTGATTTACGGATGACAAGGGTATCAAGAAATGGGAGTTTACCCTCAATTTCCTTTTCCATGGTAAACTGAATGTTTGGATGGATATTATTAAGATGGTTTAGAAAGTCCATTAATTTTTCTTCACCATGGCTCCAAATGGTAAATGTATCATCTACGAACCTGAACCAGACTGTAGGTTTGTAAGGTGCTGATTCTAATGCTGTCTTTTCAAAATATTCCATGTAAAAGTTTGCTATTACTGGACTGAGTGGACTTCCCATAGCTACTCCATCAATCTGTTCATAAAATTCTTGATCCCATAGGAAATTTTATGAACAGAATTTTATGAACAGATTGATGGAGTAGCTATGGGAAGTCCACTCAGTCCAGTAATAGCAAACTTTTACATGGAATATTTTGAAAAGACAGCATTAGAATCAGCACCTTACAAACCTACAGTCTGGTTCAGGTTCGTAGATGATACATTTACCATTTGGAGCCATGGTGAAGAAAAATTAATGGACTTTCTAAACCATCTTAATAATATCCATCCAAACATTCAGTTTACCATGGAAAAGGAAATTGAGGGTAAACTCCCATTTCTTGATACCCTTGTCATCCGTAAATCAAACCTTCAGTTAGGTCACAAGGTCTACCGGAAACCAACTCACACAGATCGCTACTTACACAAAAACTCCAACCACCACCCCCGACAGAAAAGAGGAATAATCAAAACATTAATGGACCGTGCAAGACGGATCTGTGAACCACAGTTTCTCAAGGAAGAAACTAACCATCTAAATCACGCACTGCTAGCAAACGGCTACTCCAAGAATGAAATCAGAAGGGCCATTGAACCAAACAAAAATCAGAAAACTCAAGAAAAACAGTCTCCCATAGGAAAGGTATTCTTGCCATTTATTAAAGGAGTCACTGATAGGATGGAGAAACTTTTGAAAAAACATAACCTACAAACAGTGTTTAAACCCACCAAGAAAATACAACAAATGCTACGATCAGCAAAAGACAAAAGAGACCCCCTCACCTCTGCAGGAGTATATCGTATACCTTGCAGCTGTGGAGAAGTTTACATCGGGACCACAAAACGCAGCATACAAACAAGGATAAAAGAACATGAAAGATACTGCAGACTTGGCCAACCTGAGAAATCAGCAGTGGCTGAACATGGACTGACACAAACAGGACACAGGGTCTTATTCCAAGACACTGAAAGACTGGACAATTCTACCAACTATTTTGTCAGATTGCACAGAGAAGCCATTGAAATTCACAAACATCAGCACAACTTTAACAGAAAAGAGGAGAGTTTAAGAATGAATAAGGCTTGGCTTCCTGCCCTGAAACACCTCCAGACAAAGACAACATTCAACAATAGCCATACAGATTAGTTTTGGATTACACACATTAACAGATCACTTCAGGATACAATGGTTCCATATTAACATACCATACCCTCATTAGCACATTATCTTGATACTTACAGGACAATACTTTTGCAGGACAATACTCAGCTCAAACCCAACCCCTTTCTGACTATATATTACTCTTTCTACACCCTTGACACTGAGAGACACTGTCCTTCAGTGTTACTACTCTGAAGATGCCTGCCACAGTTGCTGGCGAAACGTCAGGAAAGAAAATTCCAAGACCACGGTTACACAGCCCGGATAACCTACAAGAACCAATGAACTCTGACCGTGAAAGCCTTCGACAATATACACATCAAGTTATTTTGTCCTTTTTTTTAAGGAAAACTACTAGCCAATCTTTGGGGAAATTAGAAATCATTCCAACTCTTCCATTTTGTTTCATTTGAAATGCGTGATATGTTTTTATCACAAATTCCTAAATAATATGCAGCTACACCAGCTTAACAAAGAGTAGCTGTATACTACCGACAATTTCAGTTGAACATTTTCTAGATGGTAAATAGGAAACTGCCAGCGGAGAAAAAATCTGCCTTGGGCATTGCTGTTCCCATCTGTGGAGCATCTTACAAAAATGTTTTCTTCCGTTCCTAAAAACTGAATTATGTTCAGATATTTTCCTTTGATAATGGAAGAGTGTTGAGATACCCATAGGTGGAGTGTTTCATTTCTCAACTGCTGTTCAATAAAATCAATCCCAATAATCTCAGAAGTCCAACCTTTGATAGATGGTCTCTGATTCCTGGGTTTTCTGCGGTGGGAACCATCTTTCCAAAAGCAAACAAGATGCTTGCAGTTGACCGGCAAAGAGCCAACATGCTTCCCCAAAATTTCACCTAAAATGGTCTCCGACTGCCTAATAGGAAATGTTATCAGATAATTTGTATATGCAACTAGGGATGGCAATAAAATAAGACAAAAAAAAATACAATACTGAAGTTCCAGCACATGGAGGGAAGTATTGGAACCCTGTTTATAACCCTATTGGGTAGAAATGGAGAAACTCTGACAGAGGACAGAGAGAAAGCAGAAAGGCTCAATGCCTATTTTGCCTCAGTTTTTTTTTTTCCTGAAGAAGAGAACGGGCTCATCTAGAGATTATAGTGGGGAAGGCACGGCGTCTGGGCTGCTGGTTGACATGAATAGAGAGGTAGTTGAGAAACACTTGGCTGCACTGGATGAATACATATCCCCTGGGCCAGATGGTGTGCACCCAAGAGTGCACAAAGAATTTTCTAGAGAGCTTGCAGAACCTTTGTCCATCCTGTTCCAGACCTCTTGGAGGATGGGAGATGTACCACAAGACTGGAGGAGGGTGAACATAATCCCAATTTTCCAAAAAGGAAAAATGGATAACCCAGGAAACTACAGGCCAGTCAGTTTGACCTCTGTCCCAGGGAAGATACTGAAGCAGATATTAAAGAGATCAATTTGTGAGCATCTGAAGGACAACTTGGTGATCTGGAGAAGTCAGCATGGATTTGTCCCCAACAGCTTCTGCTGGACCAACCTCATTTCTTCTTTTGATCGAATGACAACTTTACTGGATCGAGGGAAATTGGTTGATGTTGTTTATCTGGATTTCAGTAAAGCTTTTGACAAGATTCCCCATGATGCTCTAATGAACTAGAGAACTGTGGACTGGACCCTAGGATAGTTAGGTGGATAGGAAACTGGTTGGAGAACCACACTCAAAGAGTAGTTATTAATGGTATTTCATCTGAATGGAGAGAGGTGTCTAGTGGGGTGCTATTACAACTGAGGGACTACTCATTAAATTTGCAGATGACACCAAATTGGGAGGAGCAGAAACACAGCAGAAGATAGAGATAGAATTCAACAAGGTCTGAACACACTGGAAAAGTGGGCAGATGTGAACAGGATGCAATTCAACAAGGATAAACACTGAGTTCTACGTCTGCGTAACAAAAATGAGGGACATGCATACTGGATGGGGGATACATTTCTGGGTAGCAGTGTACGTGAACAAGAGGTATGGGTGGACCATAAGTTAAATATAAACAGCCGGTGTGATGCAGCAACAAAAAAAGCAAATATAATCTTGAGGTGTATCAACAAAGACATAACTTCCAAATCGCAAGATGTCATAGTTCCACTGTACACTGCATTGGTCAGGCTGCACCTGGAGTATTGTGTGCTGTTCTGGAGGCCTCACTTTAAAAAGGATGTGGACAGAATGGAGTGGGTGCAGAGAAGAGTGGCAAGAATGGCCAGGGGCCTGGAGACCAAGCCCTATGAGGAAAAGCTGAGGGAGTTAAGAATGTTTAATGTGGAGAAGAGGAGGTTGAGGGGGAGACATTGCTCTCTCTAAGTGTCTGAAGGGCTGGTTAGTACTTGGATCGTGGTCTCCCATCCAAGTACTAACCAGGGTTAGCCCTGCTTAGCTTCCGAGATTTGATGAGATTAGGCTAGCCTGGGCCATCCTGATCAGGGTAAACTAAGTGCATACCCTATAATGTATCTCAGAATCTTCAACAATGTGCAGGGATTCCATACAGACAACTCAGTATGGAAGGTGTTCTCAGAAGACTGGAAGACTAAAAAGTGTGTGAGTTGCATGCATATCCACTATCAGTCCTGTCAGAACTGATTTCAGTGTTTGGTATGCGACAGCTGATATCAGGTACTGAAAACAAATATTACTGAATGCCCCATTTAGATATCAAGCATTCGGAGACTATTTGGAAAATATTTAACTATCCAGAGACTGTCCAGTGAAAATTCAATGTCAAAATTCAGAAAGGGGGGTCTGCAGGAGCAACTTGGGGAATGTATTCAGCTCTAGGTGACCCATTGTTGCTCGTGCAAAGTACTCTTCGTTGTGTTTTGTGAAACATCAGAAGTGCTCAATATATGACAATCATGAGATTTATGACAGCACACCAATGTTTCTGTTATGCTGAATCAAATTCTATTATGCTGATCAATTAACACACCCTCCGAATCACACAGAAGTTGCAAAAGTAGTTGCTAATCCATTCTCTAACGTACCACAGTGCCCAAAGCATGGGCTCACTCCATATGGTCTCTTCCTCCCCTTCCTGTACACGGGGAGTATCAAACTCATGTTTTGCATGTTTAATGGCAGTTTTCTACAAACCATTGAGCCTAACAAATTTGAGAAGAGCCTTTGGTGATTACATTCAACTAGCAGTGGGCCAAAACGTCTTGCAAATCTTTGACATTTTGGAAAGACATTGTATTAGTAAGTTGAGGACAACAGATTCGGAATACTCTTATCACTACCATGCCTAAATCAGAGTCTCCTTTGCATATCTACATAGCCAAACCTCTTGCCTGCTCTCCATCCCATGAGTTAAAGCACAGCAGTTTAGCATCTTAGATACACCTATGCTCTGTGAATATGACACAGCTGCTACAAGGTCTGTAGTGTACAGTGTTAAAACCAGACTCAAATTGTGTCTCCTTACTGTTCTGACCAAAGAACAACCCTAACCCAAAAACCTTTATAGGGATCAGACTTTATCACATGACCTGCGACCGGCCAATTCACCTTCAAGACTGCTCATAGCTGGCACCTATCTTATGGTTACTTCCTTTGATGCAAGGACTGATTCTCCCCCAAGAATCCTTCAGATCCCAGGTTGAAGACATAGTGTGGGCTTGAGTCCAAATGAATGATACTGATGAGCTTGGACCAGGAGAGCTCAAAGATCCAACTTCCCTTCCTTAGTGTCCTAGCCACCAGATGGGAGGCAAGTCCAAGCAACCACAGAGTCTCAAAGCAGTGGTTCTAGAGTCACAGTCAAAAGTCAGATAACATAATCCAGAGGCAGAGTCAACAGGCAGTCCAGGTCTAAGTCAAGGTAATATATTCCAAAAGCAGTCCAAGGGTCAGGTAACAAGGTTCCAACAACTGACAGCAAGCAGCTCAGACAACTGGTGGGCTAGGCAGCAAGACTGCAGACAAGTTGATCCCACACTGGCTCTTCCCTCACTATGGCCTTATACAGGGAGTTTCCTTACAGGTGATGCTGGTCCCACATTAGACTCTTCTCTACAAGGAGAAGAGTTGGTTTTTATACCTTGTTTTTCTCTACCTTTAAGGAATCTCGAAAAAGCTTACAGTCCCCTCCCCTTTCCCTCCTCACAACAGACACCCTGTGAGGTAGTTGGGGCTGAGAGAGCTCTAAGAGAACTGTGACTAGCACAAGGTCACCCAGCAGGCTTCATGTGTAGCGGAGTGGGGAATCAAACCCATTCACTCCACTATTCATGAAGAGTAGTAGGGCTTAGATCCTCCAATGACTTATCAGTTTCTTCTAGCACCCCCTCAGCAGAGGATAGGCCTAAGGCTATCATGCACATGCTCCTGCTCCTGGTCCAAACCTCTGCTCTAGCCCTCTGTCTTCTCTGCTCCTGGGTTCCTTTGGGAGACCGTGGCAGTCTGGCATCTGGAAAATCCATGCTGGGACCTCCTGGATTGAGGAAACTGCTGGTTCAGTGGGCTGGTGCTGATTCAGGGTCTCCTTGGGGAGGCCCTGAGAAACAAGGTGGGGCTGGGGACAGGTTGCCCACCTCCTCCAATGAGGACTCATCCTCCCACTTTAAATTGGGGTGGGTCCATGACGCTCAAAAAGTATACACTAATTCTGAGTTGGGCACAGATTCCTTAGAACCTGAGGGTTCATGAAATGCCCTTTCCAAAAATTAACTTTCAAAGGGGAAAGGGAGAGGAATCAGTTTCAAGGGATGGCTCTTGGAATAGAGGATTGGTCCCAACTGGGGCTCTTTGTTGCAAATTACTATTCCCCAAGTTTCCAACAATTCCTACCAGTGGTCTCAGTTTTGTGATTCCGTTTGAAAAACTCGTAATTGCAGTTTTCCCATTTGTCTTCAAAGTGGCCCCCGTGGCCAATTACTCCCTTTTTCTTCAAGTTTTTTTTTTTGTTGTTGTTAGAAAGAAGACTGGCAGGGAGGAGACAGAAACCTGTGAGTTATTCTGGCTGTTCCCCATCCAGAGACAGTCCCTACAGCAAGTTTTCTGAATGTATGCACATTAATATCTAAAAGTAAAGATGGGTGTAAGCATTCTCAAAACATTGTGGTACAGTCTTCTTGGCCCTATATCATCACAAAATGTAGGGGGCACACTATTGGTGTCATCCTAAGCAGAGTTATACCATTCTAAGTCCAATGAAATCAACAGGTGTACTTAGAAGAGTGGGGTTCTGCTTAGGATTACACTGTACATCACTGAATGCTTTCCCACATCAAAAACGGCAGACTCTGGCAGAAGCTCTCCAAAATCTCCGGCAAGTTTTATTTCCCTAACCTTGTCCTACAACTGAGCTTTGGTGCTTTTTTCTCTTTGGGCTGATGCCTTGATGCCATTTGGTTTGAAGCTCCCCTAAATCTCAAAAGCAATCTGCTGTACATCAGAGGTGGCAGGTGCTTGAAGAAAAGCCAAGCTTAAAGTCCCCTTTTTGGTCTCCCAGAAAGTTCCATGGTTCTTTGGATGCTGGCCAAGGATGGTTACCTCTAGCATTCCATCAGCTAACAGCAACTCAGCTTTTCATCTGGGCTTGTGGTGGTTTTCCACTGTGGAAATCCAGCCTGATCGATGTGGCTTCCAACAAGGGCATTCCAAGGTCATGCAATAATACCATTCGCTCACAAGGACTTCTTTTTAGTCCAAACTTCATTTTCTGTGGTGAGATGGTAATTGCACAAGCCACCAAAAGGTCAAGTTGAAAGATAGATGTAGAATGCACAGTTTGACTTGTTTAGATGGACTGGACTCAATTAGTGTTCAAGCTCTCAGAACACCCTAATAAAACCTAACAACCACCTAATAACACCTAATGACTAATAACAACAATAATTTGATTTCCCACTGCAAGATGAGAGCCAGCATTCAGTGAAGCACAAACATCTATGGCTTCTAAAGTTAAATACCGAGAGCTGGAGAGCAAACTGTCGTTTGCAAATTATGAAGAGCGTGCCTCATTAGCTCACAACCATCCCATCATGTACCTATTCCATCTGCACACACGGCCCTTCTGCCCCTGCCTACATTATAAGCTACATGAGTCAGGGACAAGCTATTATGTACAAGTATTTGTTTTCTTTAGCAGAACTGCCACCCTGCTCACAAATAAGCAGGAAGAATGACTGTCCTCTGTGCAATGTGGCCATCATCTACAAAGGACAGGACATGGAGAAAAATGCAATCTGTCTTGATTTGTCCAAATGAATGTCTTGCATAACTGCTTCTCCGAGAAGTTAGTATAATATCCCTTATGTAACTCATAAATAATCATCTTCAGCATGAGTTCCATTCTATGCGTTATGACTTCATAGAGCCAAGCATTTCAGTGTTTTGCTGTTCTCTACAAGAATGAGAGTTGAAGTCCCACGTCTATTCTTTTGACAGCATGATAAATGCAAAAAATTCATTGGAACATTGTATAGTTCTATCAACAATGGGAGAAAAGCACCTTTTCAACTCGGCCCTCCTGTAGAATGGGAGCACTTTCAAATCTCATTTTGATTGTGTGCATGTTATTCTGTGGAGCATTGCCTTCAATCTGTAACCAATTTTCACTGTTGTATAAGGTATTTGCCTAGCTTGAAAACATACCTGGATCACTCCCTTATGTCAGATATGGCATTATATATGTTGTCTACAAACTGGTTTCCGTATCCCAGTGTGGGAGTATGGTAACCTGTTCTTACAATGCATATTATTTCACTGGAAGTTTACCAAGTGGTCATAGAAAATCCAAAAGATGTGTGAAAATGTACCATTTATCCTGGTATCTTGTTAATGGTCCTGGTGGACAGTTCAGGCCCAACTAATCATACTGCATAAGGTCAGCTGACATGGCCACCCTTCCAGTGCCAACCAGGAGCCAAAATATCTCATCCTGATTACCTCATTACTTAACCAGGCCTCTCAAGAAGCAAGATGGCAAGCCACACATGCTCTTTAGGGCTTCCCAAGCTTTCACAAGATTCCCATCTCTCATGAGAGCCTGATCATCATTTTTCTTTGTCAAATGGTGACTGAACTCTCCCATATTGGAATCCCATAAGAGTTTGGGAAGCCCTACAGAGCATGTAGGCCTGGGGAAATGAGGAGGCCAAAAGCTGTTCCTATTCCCAGGTAGGAGTAATGAGAGGAGGTGAGGTAGGTGAGAGGGGTGGCAGCTGTGGAAGAGACTTGAGGACAGGGTGGAGGTTAGTGATGTTTGAGCAGGATGTTGATGCTCCACAAAGATCCATCACCTGAAGTGATTGCCTCAGTTGGCTTCATTATAGGGTTGGACCTTATGGTGGATAGTATTCCAGAAAAGTTTAATAGATGGAAAATGTCTTTATTGTCAAACAACCACAAAGGCAATAAATAATGGCTTTCAGGAATGAATAAGCAATATAAATGGAACATCACACAGGAATACTGTCCACAGTCTTTTCACAGGGAAAATTTCCCATTCAGTCTTTGCCCTTTCAGGGTTCTCACAGGGCCTGAACCCAAGAAATACCAGCATATTTCCATTTTTTTTAAATGCACAGTTCGATCCTAAGTAGAGTCAATGGGCTTAGAAATGTGTAACTCTGCTTAGGATGGCCCTGCTATTATGTCATGTGGGACGTTTCCTCTAGCTGTCTTACAATGTCATTGACTTTGTAGTATCATAGTATTTAAGAAAGCCAAAGGTCCACTTAAGCAAGCACTTTGTTGTGAGGTAGGAGAAATCCTCCACCAATTGCCCAATGGTCAACATCATCCATCTAGTCCATGAGTGCCACAAGCAGAGAAGAAAAGTACTGTAGAAAGGTGCTTAAAGAACAAATCCCATGAAAGGGCACCTGAGATGAACAACAATGGTCTCTAAACCAGTTTCAGTTTTCACAGGAAATAGGGATCCCCAAACTTCTCATCATTTTACTTTTCTGCAATAAGTCTTATAATTTCAGATCCTCTGCTATTCAAAATTATAGCATCCTTTTAAGGAACAAGAGTGAAAATGTCCCATCTACATCAGTGAATAGGAGCACACAAGAGATGGCTGCATGAACACATCAATACAGCTGTCAATGTTTACTGTGAAGGCATCAGCTCAGACTTTTAGCGTTGCCTTATTTATTGCCACAAAAAGGAATTTTGTGCAATATTTGGATTGTGCAGTAAAACATCTGATGTTATTGAAATGAGAGGTGGAAGTAAGTGCACATAAACATAAATTTGTCTTCTGTGTGCCAAACATGTCTTTCAGAATGCAATGGCTGGAGAGCTGCTTTTAAAGACAATAGCCTCACAGGGTTTTTTAAAAATATAACCTTATACTCCTGAGAGTTGTTTTCTCTTATAAATGTGTATGCATTTTATTCATTGGCTTTTTAGTACAGTTATTTAAGGCATGTGGGAAGGCCTCATATATACATATATAGATCATAGAGCCTGATCTTGTCAGATCTGGAAAGCTAAGCATGGTCGGTACTTGGATGGGAGACCATCAAGGAAGACTCTGCAAAGGCAGGCAATGGCAAACCACCTTTGAATGTCTATTGCTTTGAAAACCCTACAGGGTAACCCCAAGTTGGTTGCGATTTCACAGCATTTATGTATGTATAAAAGACATGGGAAAGGAGACAGCATATTGGAACAGTCTGATTTGGGGGTGGGGAGCGCAAAGAAAAAAAGTTAGATATGGAGTGGGGTTGTAGGGCATTTTTTTTTAAAAAATGAGTTAGATTCTTTAATTGTGGGTGTAGAGCTGTTAGATAACAAATCACAGTCTTTTCCTTTAATATCAATGGGAACAATATATCCAGATGTAACTTTCTTCCATCACCATCCAACTGTGATGAAATTCTCAGGGATTGTGCCCCTTAGCCACTGAGAATCAGCTCTAATAATCAGAAAGTCCTTCCTAATATTTAGCCAAAAACTTTTTAAATTTAATTTCAACTTGTTGGTTCTGGTCTGCCAGAAGGTCAGACAACAACAGAAAACAACTCCACACCATCCTCTCTATGACAGTCTTTCAAGTACTTGAAGATGGTTATCATATCACCTCTCAGTTATCTCCTTTCCAGGATAAACATACTGAGCTCCTTCACCTTTCCTCTTAGGACTTGGTCTCCAGACCCCTCACCATCTTCGTTGCCCTCCTCTGGATACATTGAACACATGAAGCTGCCATGTACTGAATCAGACTTTGGTCCATCAAAGTCAGTATTGTCTACTCAGACCAGCAGCGGCTCTCCAGGGTCTCAGGAACAGGTCTTTCACATCACCTACTTGCCTAGTCCCTTAAACTGGAGATGCCGGGGATTGAACCTGGGACCTTATGCATGCCAAGCAGATGCTCTATCACTGAGCCACAGCCCCTCCACGTTCCAGCTTGTCTATGTTCTTCTCAAATTGTGGTGCCCAAAACTGAACACAATACTCTAGGTGAGGTCTAACCAGAGCAAAGTGATACCATCACTTCGCGTGATCTGGACACTGTACTTCTGTTGATGCAGCCCAAGATCACATTTCCTTTTTATCTACCACATCACACAGCTGACTCATGTTCAGTGTATGGTCTAAGACCCTGAGATCCTTTTCGCACACATTACTGCCAAGACAAGTCTTCCCCATCCTATAATCATGCATTTGGGGTGTTTTTTTCTACCTAATGCAGAAGTTTACATTTATCTCTGTTGAAATTCATTTTATTAGTTTTAGCCCAGTTCTCCAGCCTGTCACGATCATCCTGTATCCTGGCTCCTGCTACCCCTCCCAATTTAGTATCATCTGCAAAACATCCCCATCAATGTCAACTCCTTTGTTGATACAGCTCAGTGCTTGGACAATAGTACTTCCTCACAGGATCCTGGCCAGAACATAGTACAGCGCTGGAGCTCCAGCACCTGCCAGCAGTGCAGCTGGGACCAGTGACTTCTCAGCCTACTTAAGCAGAGTCCTGGGAGGCCTGCCTTGCTGGATCAATCCATGATGCATCTAACCATGTCACCTTTTGTTTCCCAATTGCATGTCTAATTCTCTGTTAGGTGGAGTATGTATGTAACTGAAGCCCATGACTGCTAAGGTTTCGCTTTAAAGACCAGGTTCTTGTTAAGGTTGCTATACACTAGATATCAGTTGTCCATAGTTGCCTTTGCAGGGATACTGGGCATGGAGCTGGAGATCCAAAGCCATCAAAGTTGACACCTGTTGATCAAGATTTTGACACTGATATCCTAGCCAGGAACAAAGAAAGCTGTAAGCAGTAGCTACTAACAAATGTACTGGGCAAGAATCAATATGCCTGTCAATGGAAACAAGAATATTAAAAACAACTGAAGAAGTGTTTTATACACGAAACGGCTTTGAGCACCTCTAGAGGAGATGGTCCATCTTGTTGTGTGTTTGTACATGGACTCTCCAGATGAGACTACACCATACTATTCTTACTACTACTAATTGGAAATACTACTAATTGGACATTGAAAATAGGAGACCAGCCACTATTGGATACTCTACTTTTATGTTTGTGTTCCATTTTTGTAAGTTTTAATGTGTTAAGTTTCATAGATATAGTTGTATCTCATTTGTAGGATTCACGGGTGTGTTAGAATTCACTGTGTTTGGTTGTTAATAAAATGTTGTATTACTTCATGAGTAGCCGCTCTATGTGAGTTCAGTACTGACTGCTTAGGACATAGGTAGGTATTTTTGTCTTATTGAGACTGTTGATTGACCACTATGTTGTTAGTATTGATGACTCAATATGGTCAGCTGATGTTTCCTCAAGGTGTGCTAACTGTTGCAGAATAAGTTGATACCTGTGTTAAGTATCAAAGAAAGCTGGGGGAAGATTACCTCTACCAACTGAGGGGAGGAGGTGGGTGTGCGTGTGTGTATGCGCATGCGAAGAAGCAGCAGGTAGGTAGAAAAAAAGAGAACAAGACTGCTGTGAGTTGTGCTCTATTTGCATATTTGTAAATAAAGCAGCTATTGAGAAAACACTTTTAGGACTCCATTTTTCTCTTCTCCAAAGGGAGCCTAACCCTAGTAATGTGGCATATTTGTCCTCCACAGAAAGCAATACTCTTTGAGTCTTAAAAACAAAGCATATATTTTTAATGTAGAAACTTTAGGTCTTTTTTGAATGAGGTCACAGCTGAGATGACTCAGAAGCGTGAACAGGAAGAGTAATGGGGAAAGAACAAAAGGAGTCAAAGGGACATATCACACATCATTTGTCATCAAAAAGTAGATTAAATAAGCCTTATTGTATTTTAAATGAAAAGCAGATGCCACCCCCCTCACGTGTGCCATAAAGGCAGACATACAAACATCTGTTAATTGGTCATAAAAAATGATGTCAAGACAGAAGCAAAGAAACCATCAAAACTGGGAAAATTTTGAAATGATGCCAGATGGATTATGCGGAAGAGTAAGGCCTTTCCACATGCAAAGAAATCTAAAAGAATCCAAAATATACACATATGTATATCCCCTTTTTTCTTTCTATTCAGATATATGTCTTAAAATCTTTAACCCCAAAATACATACCAGCATGCAAACATACACACACACACACACACACACACACACACACACATATATCATACTCCTTACTATACAGTGTGGTGTAGTGGTTAAGAGCGGTGGTTTGGAGCGGTGGACTCTAATCTGGAGAACCAGGTTGGTTTCCCCACTCCTACACATGAAGGCAGCTGGGTGACCTTGGGCTAGTCACAGCTCTGAGCTCTCTCAGCCCCACCTGCCTCACAGGATGTCTGTTGTGGGGAGGGGAAGGGAAGGTGATTGTAAATCGGTTTGAGTCTTCCTTAAGTGGTAGAGAAAGTCGGCATATAAAAACCAACTCTTCTGCTGCTGCTGCGGCTGCTTCTGCTCCTTCTGCTTCTTCTTCTTATGCTGAATTCTTGCTGTCTCTAATCACACCTGCCAAGGTGCTATGTCAAAAGCCCACCCCTTTCCCTAGCTTTCAGTGTTAGCATATTTAATTAGATATCCTTTTGTTTTCTTCTGTTATAACAGACAGTGGGCCTGATGTAGTTTTTCAGAGCTATTCGTTATTTTTATGCGTCTCTTATGTCTCCTCACTAATCTAAACAGTCCTAATCTTTTCAGTCACCTCTTCCAGGACTTCCCTAATGCCCCAAATCATTTTCATTGCCTGTCTCTGACATTCCATTTCTGAGTCCTCCTTTCTTTTGGCAAGGAGAGGGATAAGAGGCCAGGTTGCCCAGCCCTGAAAGCTGTATTCCCAGTAAAGGTGTACCCACGATTTATTGTATACAATGGAACTATGTTTACAGTATTATTATTTTCTTCTCTTGTCTAACATTTGATTTGATTTTGTCTAGTGGCCCAAATGGAAATGTCCACTTGTGCAGTCCGTGGAGACATCTCATCTAGGTCTTTTCTTCCCCTCAAGTAGCTGGCAACAAGACACAATAATTCAGGTGAGCCAAGGCTAAAGAAGGTTGGGAGTAATTCCAGAAGGTTCTAAGAAAGTTAAATAATTGGGCAGCACCACGGAAGATTTAATTCACTGTTGGCTTCTGAAAGGCAATGTGCGTCCAAAGGAATTTGAATTATTCATCCACACTGCAACCCAGTACTATTCCTATCGCAATCCCCTCCTTATCTCCCTTTCCGGTACTCTGAAATCTTTTAGCATTAGTGGAGCCAAAACTAACCCCTTTGCCATTGCTTAGCAACAACTCACTGCTAAGCCTCCCGCTGCTGTTTTCTCCACATTTATGACCGGACAGGAAGACAGCAGAACATTGTTCATCTGTAGGAGCCATTTTCAGGCCTCAGCAAATATGTAAATGTAAAATGTGGGGTTGGGGGAGAGTGTTACGGGTACTGTGGACTGCCAAAAAAAACAAACCAGTGGGTTATAGATCAAATCAAGCTGGAACTGACCCTAGAAGCTAAAATGACTAAATTGAGGCTGCCGTACTTTGGTTGCATTATGAGAAGACAAGAGTCACTGGAAAGATAATCATGCTAGGAAAAGTTGAAGGCAAGAAAAGAGAAAGACCCAACAAAAGATGGATTGACTCTATAAAGGAAGCCACAGCCCTCAATTTGCAAGATCTGAACAAAGCTGTCAAAGATATGACGTTTTGGAGGACATTCATAGGGTTGCCACGAGTCAGCACTTAATACACACACACAATGTGTAGGGCTAGTCAGAGGGAAAAAGGGGAAATAAGGCTATATGTAAACCTCCCACTATACCAAATATATTAATAGGATGCTCTGCTCAGTACCTACTGAAAGTGATGGTGACATCCCTCTGAGGAACTCACCATACAAATGCTATCAGAGTAATACCACCTATGGCTTTGCAAATCTATTATCTGAATCCTCCAGTTTAAGGGTTGGATCGAGCAGTAGATTTTCACTAATACATTTTTGCTAAATCCCTCCTTCCACTGCAGATTCACCCTCATGATGTTCCTGAGCATTCCCTGTCACCCAAGATAAACTTTTTGGGGAGTCCACTGGATTGCAATGTAATGGAGGAGGTAAGAAAGACTCATTCTACTGATGGGAGTCCGTTTCACTGGATTCAACTCTAATTCTACACCAAGATGCAACCAATGATAATCTCCATGGCAATATATTCATAGTATTTGGCATCATATTAGGAATGCTTAAGCACTCAACAGTTCAGCTCATATTCTGCTCACCTACTGTGAACAGAGAGCTGATTTTTCTTGGGCAGTTTAGAGGTTCATGAGCTGCTTTGATATATATTACTCTTCCTACACACTTGACACTGAGAGACACTGTCCTTCAGTGTTACTCCTCTGAAGATGCCTGCCACAGCTGCTGGCGAAACGTCAGGAAAGAAAATACCAAGACCACGGTCACACATCCCGGATAACCTACAAGAACCAATGAACTCTGACCGTGAAAGCCTTCGACAATATTTTGCTTTGAGTCTGTTTGGCAGATTACTGTCTGTGTATTCAAACAGAGCTGCACAATTTATTTCAGAATATCATCCCTCTCTTGGGTCTTAGATTTGATGTCTATATCCCCCCTTTCTGTCAAAACATTCTCAGTGCCACCTCTTTCAAACCATTTTTACAACTGCCTTTGGTTCACTTGCAATGCAAACCTAAGTAGAATTATTCCTTCTCAGCCCATGGATTTACAATGTCAGCCATTTACAATGCCATTCTACACAGAGGTACACCATCAAAGGCTGTTGACATCAAGGGTATTCTGTTTATATTCTTGTGGGATGTGTTCCCGGGAATGTATTAGAAAAGTAGGAGCTGAAGCAGGCCTAACCTGCTTATGCCTCACAAACTGTGTGTCCTAACCCTGTATTTACAGGACCTTAATAATCCTATTTTTGCTGCTTCCTTGTGTGTGTATGTGCCATCAAGTCACACCTGACTTATGGTGACCACATAGGGTTTTCAAGGCAAAAGACATTCTGGTTTGCCATTGCCTGCCTCCATGTGGGCTGAGAGAGTTCTGAGGGAACTGTGGCTGGCCAGAGGTCACCAGCAGGCTTCGTGTGGAGGAGTGGGGGATCAAACCCGGTTCTCCAGATTAGAGTCCTGCTACTCTTAACCACTACATCATGCTGGCTTCCTTAGGAGAGAAGAAACAAAGGGCTTATCGAACATTTTGTGGACCATAGAATATGGCAGGCGGGCTGTGTTCAGGTGAACCACAAGGCCTGCTCCCAAGGTACACAGAAATGTGGTGGCTATCTGCCAAACCAAGTTCATAAGGTTACTACAATGGGAATTTTGCTAACTTTCTAAAAAAATATCAGCTCTTTTTAAAACTTGAGACTGATGTGCTAGAAACTATTCTGCACAAAGCTAATACTTTCAAACTGAGCCTGTGCAATGAAATATGTTGGGGCTTTTATTCACATTTTGCTAGGATAACAAACAAGTGTGTGTTTTTTTAAAGCAGTGGTTGTTTCTAGCAGATTTCAAGAGAGGAACACAGAGCCAGGAGGTCAAAAGCAAGTCCATTTATGGGGGAAATCAACACAATGGTTAGCCATCACAGTTAAAAGTGAGGTATGCTGAAGTGAGTTATCTAACAGATTGTATCCTGAGGGATGGAGGACTGATATCAGAATTTGAACATGAAATATACACAAAGGAACAAGACAGACTTTGGAAAGAGTGAAATATGGGGCAAGCTGATAGGGCATAGGCAGGGACATCCATAGTTTTACGGCAGTTCAGGGCAAACGTAAAATGCTTGACCTGACATAAGCAATGAGAACAACTCAAAGCATGTTTACACTTGAACAGTATGAACCTGGGTAATTCCTAAGCCTGTTGCCTACAAAGGGACCACCTCTTTGAGCTTGGGAGAGCTGTCAAAGCACCAGAATTTTTCAGTTGAATTAGACAAGTGGTCTATCCAGATCAGCATCCTTTCCACCAACTCTGTCTACCTGGTTTTATACATTTTATACTTGCGGAAGCTCCTGAATTATTCTCACCCCCATGCACTGTCCTGCCAAGAGTTTATGGTTGTCTGGATTAACATGGCCAGACCAGCTTCTGTGAATAATAAAATATCCCTTTCTAATATTTCTAAGGCATTATTTGGCTTGTGTTCTTGTTTTTGGATATTACAGGAATCAAACTTATCAGAAGTAACCATGGACGATAAAAATTTTATGAATGAAAAACAGATTTCAAGAGAATATGTCTGACTTACCTCCCCCACCCCACACCCAGGCATGTTTCTTTATTGAGGTTCAAGGCATCTTTGGAAGGCAGGAAAATATCCATGAAATTATGTAGTTTGCCTTGAAGACTTTCTAACATTTTTGAAGCATCTGCAAAATTGTGACTACCAGCCTAGAGCCATTTTGGTTCTGGAGGAATTACCTAAAGGATGTATACGTCTTAGCATCTGATATATTCCGAGAGGTACATTGTAAGACCTCCAACTGTGCATAGATTTATAGCCATATTTAACTTTGACTACACTGGCATGATCATGGTACACAGCGAGACTATTTATGATATGCTAAGTGAAACATCCTCCTCCCCCCCCCAAAAAAAAGGAAGGAAGGAAATTAAAGAGTGAAACATTTGGCCGTGCCTGTTGAGATCATTTTAACCTTCAAAGCTCAATGCACAGAATAGAAGTAGTTGATTTAGATCCTGCTTTACAGCCATAAAGGCCAAAGTAGCATACAACATTTTAAAAATACAGTATCTAATGCCTTCTTTCCCTGCTCACCCCATTCCCAATATAGTAGCCTCCTGCTACTCTGCCTCCAATGGTATTCCATCCCTCAGGATACAATCTGTTAGATACTCTGCCTCTGCTAGTATACCATTAATAGCTTTGGAACAGCAATTGCTGGGTGATCCAAACACTAGCCCCTTCCCAAGAATAGAAATCTCATAATATTCTGGGTGCCAAGCAGGGAAAAGCCAGCTGCTCCTCTCCCTCGGATGTTGTAATAATAAATGTCTTCCAGAATAAGTCAGCACTTCAGTTAATTTACACTTCAATATTAAAGATACTCAATACTTGTATTCCGTATTAAAGATCAATGAATCCCATTAATTTCAACTGTCAAATAAGCAAGACAGCCCAGGAAAACACAGCTTTTGTAAGCTGATACTTTTGTTGTGGTGGTTGTTGGATGGATTGGGAAGATGGGGTGGGGAGGCAGCAGAACGTTTTGGTGGCAGTATTCATCATTACTGAGTACCGGCACCTTTGGGGGTGGCTCGCCCAAGTCCTGAGTGGGGGGGGGGGGAAATGGGTGGAAATCAGAGCAACCTTATATATCAATACTGACGTGTTAAAAAAAACAAAACAAAAGAGCACTGGGGGCTGAATCAATAAAACAGTTCAAGAAGGCATACGTGCAAAACATTTACAATACTATTTAGAAAACAGAGGGTCAGAGGGCTCTCAGTCCTCCCACTTTGACTGAGATCATGCTATATGCCAGGACTGTAAATAATCAGGTATCTCTGTTACATGATTTGATCAGAGATGAAGGTGCTCACCTAACATGCGTGTGACTGAAACCAGCCCTTGGTGGAGGATTCAGAAGGCTCAAACATTATTTGAACTATCCCCAGCTGGGGATATGGTTCTTCCTCAACCGTAAATTGGGGGACTGCAGGCAGGGTCGTCTTAACAGCATTCTAGGCCCCCGGGCAAAGCAGTGCGCTGGGGCCCTTACCTACACAACCACTCACAGGGATAAAAATGTAAATGGATGATAAACAGTCCTTATATTCCTCAAACATTAGATTTATGGTGCTCAAGATCAATGGATCAAGGAGCTTCTAAGGGATAAAGGAAAGGAATGGTTGATAAAATTAAAGATATATTTATTGGTACTTCCAATAAAGTCAGTGTTTAAACATTAAAAAAACATGCTGTACAGCAAAGACTAATCAACACAAATGTTTGAACAATATAACATGATATTTATAGTTTATAATATTTATAGTTTAGTATAGTGTTTATTGATTCATTGACAGCAAGTCACAACATGCATAGATTAGCATAGGGACCCTATGCTCGTGGGGGCCCCGGGCAACTGTCCAGCGTGCCCATGCGTTAAGATGGCCCTGATTGTGGGGCTTGGCTATCATCCTTCAAGAATACCTTGTGTATCGTTCCAAGAAGTTAGGGATACTGCTGGCATCCCTTTTCTGTGTAGTAGTCATGGATGAGTTTATGAAGTTGGTCTCAGAAGTGATGTTGCAGACCCCACAGTTGGGATGGACTTCAGCATTGGACTTCAGCATTTACACTGATGGACTTCAGCATTTATACTGAGGCCTCCTCAACTGATCTGGTTCAGGACTTCTTGGCAACTGTGGGACAGTCCCAGGTTGTGTTGGGCTCGATGTATGAGAAGGGTCGTATGTTGGATCTTCTTTTCTGCACTGGGAATGATCTGACAGAGAGGCTGATTTCACAGCCTGTGCGGTGATCCGATCATTACTTGATGAAGGTGAAATTGGTGATGCCTTCCCCTCTCTGCCAGGGTGAGGGAGTAGTTAGGGTGGTCTGACTTCAGAAACTGTGGAAGATCCTTTCGGTTTCCAAATGGCTATGGGGAGTTTTGAGAGCCTGGATGATCACCCTGTGGAGGTCCTTGTATCAGCATTGAATGCTGTTTTGCAGGGTGCCATTCACAGAGTTGCTCCTTGGCACCCTCCCCCCACCAAGGGGGGCTCTAGTCTGTTTGTTTACTGAGGAGCTGGAATCTGGGAAGAGATTTGGAAAATGGCTAGAGCAATGTTGGTGGAAAACTCGTGCCAAATCAGAGACAGTATGCTGTATAGCCCACTTAATGGCCAATCAGATGGCATTGGTGGCAGGAAAGAAGGCTTTCTTTTTAGGGTTGCCAGGTCCCTCTTGCCCCCTTAAGAAGTCATCATTGTTTCAGAGGGATGTGGGCGATTATCAGCCAGTGTCCAAGCTCTTCTTCTTGGCCAAAATAAATTAGCACATTGCGGCAGAGCAAGTGCAGGCATTTGTAGATGAAACATCTGCCCTTGACCCATTTCAGTCTGGCTTCAGCCCTGGATTTAGGACTTAAACACATTTGCAGTACAATTTAGAAAAATTTTGAGTGCTCAGGTTTTTTAAAAAAGACCTTTTTTTAGTGTTCCAGGTAAGATTGCCTACCTCCAGGTACTAGCTGGAGATCTCCTGCTATTACAACTGATCTCCAGTCGATAGAGATCAGTCCCCCTGGAGAAAATGGCTGCTTTGACAATTGGACTCTATGGCATCAAAGTCCCTTCCCTTCCCAAACCCTGCCCTCCTCAGGCTCCACCCCAAAAACCTCCCGCCGGTGGCGAAGAGGGACCTGGAAACCCTAGTTCCAGGCTGCTTGCAATTTGTGATCAAATGGGGATTTAAACAGAAGAGTGTTTTCCCAGCACTGATCATGAGTATATTTGTAACTGTGCAGTTGGCACATTCATCCTCACATGGGCAATGCCAGTTAGGGTTGCCAGGCAGCCTCTTTACTCCAGCAGGAGCAAAAATAGAGGGCCAAGCCATGTTGAGCAATGTTGTAATACTACTTTCGGTTGAAACTGGAAGTAACATCACAATGCTCTAGGAATTCCCTGATTTGGGGAATTCCTACATCATTGTGGCATCACTTCTGGGTACAACTGGAAGTGATGTTGCCACACTGCTCAACATTGTTTCCCACCCCCTATTTTTGCTCCCACTGGAGCAAAGACTGGTGGCTGGGGCCAGGAGCCCAGGATTACATGCCATGGTGAGCTATCTGGTAAACCACATGCCAGTAGGTGCCATTGGCTCCTGCTCAGAATTTAGTAGATTGCTGGGATTGCTGGAAATTGTTGTTTTCCAGCCTTCTGATCCTGTTCCCGACTCCAGTTCCCATCTGCATTGGCAGAAAAGTCTTGCTGGGGAAAAACAGTAAAAGTCAACATTTTGACAAGAGTCATGGCTCAACATTCCAAAAGTGTACATGTACTAGCCCATAGGTACCTCCTTCTCACCAGTTTCCACAAAACTTTCCAAAGGCAAGGCGAGTAACTTGCTATAGGGGATGACAAGAGGACAGTTCCTACTTTTCCAATGATTAAAATATTTATATCCTGCCTTTCCTCGACACTCAAGACAGCTTGCAAAACACAACTTTAGAACATCACAACTTAAACATACAAAATACAACCCCAAATAACCCCCCAAGATGCTTTCAGTCTCTAGACCCTAAGGCCTTGACAAATGATTGGCCTTGCAGTGCCTCCTGATAATTTCTAAAGACATTACCCCCTCTCCCCAGCATATTGTAGTGGTTTGGAGTAGTGGACTCTGATCTGGAGAACCAAGTTTGATTCCCCACTCCTCCACATGAGTGGCGGAGGCTAATCTGGTGAACTGGATTGGTTTCCCTGCTCCTACACATGAAGCCAGCTGGGTGACCTTGGGCAAGTCACAGTTCTCTCAGCCCCACCTACCTCACAGGGGGTCTGTTGTGGGGAGGGGAAGGGAAGGTGATTGTAAGCCAATTTGATTTTTGCTTAAGTGGTAGAGAAACTTGGCATATAAAAACCAACTCTCCTTCTTCTTCCCCCACCTCTTTCCACAAAGTTGAATCTACAGGGGAGGGCCTGTGGCTCAGGGGTAGAGCATCTGCTTGGCATGCAGAAGGTCCCAGGTTCAATCCTCGACATCTCCAGTTAAAGGGACTAGGCAAGGAGGTGATGTGAAAGATCTCTGCCTGAGACCTGGAGAGCCGCTGCCAGTCTGAGTAGACAATACTGACTTTGATGGACCAAGGGTCTGATTCAGTATAAGGCAGCTTCTTGTGTGTTCATGTGTACAATTGAAAAGGCACCGTCTCTGAATGATGCCAGGCTGGCTACCTTATATGGGAAGACAGCCAGTAGGTTGAATTCTGAGGACCATGCTTGGCACACAGGGTAATATGTGGGTATGTCTCACATTCACTGTGAAACAAACATTTCAATTGCTGGCTTTCTTGGCCATAGGTACTGAAGCAATGACTGGAAATGGAGAGCTTCCACACACAACCTTCCATATGTTTTGATGAGAAAGTGGGCTGGAAGTCAAATCCACCCACATTTCAATACATTGAAAAGGTTGTGTGTATTGGCCCCTGCACCATGCTCAATAAATGTGAATGGGCTGCAGTACAGAAGAGCTTTGAATGGATTTTAGTGGAGACCTTTTATGATTTTCCTGTGCAGGCATGATAACAAATAGGCCTGTGCTGATGGCTGCTGCTACAATGCACAAGAGCATTTAAATAAGGGAGTGAATGGTGATTCATTTTGGCATGTGGTACACCAAAAACTCTGAGTTCTCAAGGCGAAGAAGTGGTACAAACCTTCTGGTGAATGTTGTCTTCCTGTGGGTAGAAGATGCTGTTTTGTATGTGTGGTTTTTTTTAATCCTAAGAAGGGAGCGAAAGCAAAAGTGCTAAGAATAGTTCCAAATAAACATTCAGCATTCCAAACCTGCTCATGGGATGTGTTGATTAAGCTAATTTGCATATTAATTCAGGAAAGAAAATATCAGCTGTTTTTTTGCTGGATAAATACACACAGCTGAAGTACCAAGGCGCTAACTGCTTTTGTTTGGTTTGGATTCCCCCCCACCTCTCAATAGCAACAAAGTTTATCCTTATAGCAGAAACATGGAACCTTTTGCTTTTCCTAATGAGGGCCAAGTTCAAACTACTGGTAAAATACAGATACTTGGTGGAATGACTTCAAGGGATACATAGTTACTATAGGGGAAACCAATAATCCATTTGGCATAATATTCCAGGTATATGTTTTAGATTACACGTGGGTACCATTTTTCATGCTACAGAGAACAAGTTGCTTCCCTGGCTGTTGAGGGAACACACTTAGTTGTGGATTAATAAATTGGGAACATAGAGATATTATGGCTTAGATCAAGGATCCCCAACCTTTTTGAATCTGTAGGCAGCTTTGGAAGTCGGACACAGGACGATGGGCACAGACATGAAATGACCACTGCAGTTTACCTTCAGTCACACAGTGAAGATCCTTCTGTTGAGTTGGTAGCTGCTGCCAAAGCAACATTTTTAAAAATCTGCACAGCCAATCAGGAGACTTGCTGCGAAAAAGCCCCACGTGGCCCTGCTCACTTTCTAAAAACACTTGGCAGACACCATGTTTACGACCTCTGGCTTAGATCCTAAGAGGAAGACACTTCTGTCCACAGAAGGAGGGATGATTTTTGGTGATCATCCCCCTCCATCACACTGCAGACTCACAGTTCACTCCTTAGACTTCTGGAGAGTTTCTGGAGAGTAATTTGTGGTACAATATGGGTGAGGTGGGGGATCAGTGGTTCAATAACAAAAAAATGTTAGTGCAACTGGCATTGTTCTTCACATTATGGTAACACAGCAGCACCTGCTCTCCTTACACACCATACAGATGACCTTACATTATTATGTAGGGGTGCAGTACATCCAATTCTTCCACTTTACAAAAAGGTGGAATATCCAACATCAACATGAAGAGCTCACTTCACACACAAGGTCATCTGCATGGTAGAGAGGAAGAGATGTACTAGGCTTGTGCATGGGAGTTGGTTTTGTTTTTGTTTTTAACAGTAATTCCAAAAAGAATGGTTTTGTTACTGGGTTATTTTGTACGGTTTGGTTTTATTGTGGTTTCTTTTGCTATTCTTGATTCGTTTTCATAATTCTATTTCATTATTATTTCTAGTGGCTTCAGAAACTCTCCTTTTCTCAGGTCTGCCCCTTCATGGCTTTTGATCGAACCTGGACAAACTCAAGGGGCTTGAATCTGGCTTGGCTGGGGAGGGCAGGATAGAAATTTGAATAATAAACAAACAAAAATTGTATTGATTTTTTCCAAAATGATAAAAATCACAGAAAGCAACAATGCACAAAATCTAGGACAAAAATAAGATTTTTAAAATTTACCATTAATAAAGCAAGGAAATAAAAATATCATTAACTACATATTGCATCTTGCCCTTCCTTCAAGGAGATTAGGGCAGCATACACACACACACACATACACACACAAACACTTTTTCCTTACAACAATCCTGTGAGAGAGTTAAAGTAAAGGTAAAGGTCTCCTGTGCAAGCACTGGGTCATTCCTGACCCATGGGGTGACATCACATCCCGACGTTTCCAAGGCAGACTTGGTTTACTGGGTGGTTTTCCAGTGCCTTCCCCAGTCATCTTCCCTTTACCCCCAGCAAGCTGGGTATTCATTTCACCAACCTCAGAAGGATGGAAGGCTGAGTCAACCTTGAGCCGGCTACCTGAAACCGACTTCCGTCGGGATCGAACTCAGGTCGTGAGCAGAGCTTTTGACTGCAGCACTGCAGCTTAACACTCTGCGCCATGGGGCTCCTGTGAGAGAGTTAAGGATGAAATAATATGACTTATCCAGCATCTCCCAGCAGGCTTTGTAAATAGCTGCATAAAGAAGCTTTTCTCATACTTCTGAAACTGGAGTGTCTCGTTCATTTATTATCGGTAGGAAAGGGAATATTTTGGGTAAAGAGTTACAACTATCCTGGGAAACTTATCACCAGTGGCTGGTTCCTGTAAGCTTAGGAATGGAAATTGTACCCTAGAGTATTTTTGAAAAAAGAAGAAGAATGGAACCTGCTCTTCAAAATGGATTCCTGTGAAATGGGGGGGGAGGGACATCCTAGCACATTGTCATGACAGAGATTGGCTTCTGGAACAATGCAAAGTGCCAAATACAAACAATACAAAGAGAAAATATAAATGCACAGATGCACACAGGGAATGGAGATAAAGAAGAATGAAAATTATAAGGTAACATTTATGATTTATGGGGAATACTTCATTTTACTGCTAATCCTAATGGACTCCTGCTGCTTATGACCTTATTGTAATCAAAGGGGTCTATTCATTTCTCGCACAGTTATGTGCACATAACTCTTATTAGCTGCCATGGGAGCTGTGCTGTTACTGCGAGGGGCAGAGAGGTCCCGTACAATTAAACCATTTGGTGTAGCTGCATTGCAAATGATTAGAGTGGCTTATAGCATTATAATTATAGATAACAATATACATTTTAAATTTAAATAAGATTTGCAGCAGTGGCTAAGAGGGGAAAGGGACAGCATCAATGAGGGGTTACATCTGAGACCTGGACGTGAGCTAGTGTCCAATCTATTTTCTTTACAAGAACATATTTCTGTAGTACACCCAATCTCTGCTTATCGCTGTATCTGCTCCATTTTTTCAAGCTGCATATGAACAACATATTGGCTCATCTAGCCCACCGAGTGGCAGTGGCTCTACAAGATCTCAGACAGATGTTTTCCCTCCTGCTCCCTGAAATCCTTTTATCCAGCAATGCCAGAATTTGAACCTGTGACTCTTTATGCAAGCTTAGATCTACTATGAGCTATGGCCTTTCCCTGTCTTTCAGAGGCATATGGCTAGCAAAGGGGGTTTATTGGCTGATCCTGTCTTGTTGCAGGGAGTTGGACGACAGATTCCAGCTTTTGATTTTGGGATCCACATATTGTTCAACAACTGACCTTGAAAGAGTAATTTACCACTTCTTCATTTTTGCTTTAGGGCTCTGTGATGGGTCTTGTTGGAGAAACCTGGCAGGAGATAAAGCCTGACGTTTTTTACAGTCCCCATTTTTGCTTCTACGCAGTCCGCTGAGCTCCTTTGGGAAGGGCAGGATGTTTAAAAAGTTACAAGAAAGGGATGCACAATGAATGTTTAAAAGATGAGGCTTGTTGAGAGTTGTCATGGGCAATGAGACTATCTTTATCAGTAAGGGAATCAAAGGGTGTTTGCTAAAGGTGCGCCATGGAGTGTTGGTGCTAAAAAATGCAGTTGGTGCGACTGAAGCATGTACCCCCAAGCAATGTACTTTATACACCCCCCACTGATTGTGGCCAAAAGACATTTACTTAGAGAGAGTTCTGTGAAGACAAGGATAGCTCACTGCAAGAAAGTGTTGCAATGCCATGTCATAAATAAAAGAGCCATGGATATTTCAGCACCTTGGACAGCAGATGTTATGGCAGGAACACATGAACACATGAAGCTGCCTTTTACTGAATCACACCCTCGGTCCATCAAGGTCAGTATTGTCTACTCAGACCAGCAGCAGCTCTCCAGGGTCTCAGGCAGGGAGCTTTCACATCACCTACTTGCCTAGTCCCTTTAACTGGAGATGCTGGGGATTGAACCTGGGACCTTCTGCATGCCAAGCAGAGGCTCTACCATTGAGCCACAGCCCCTGAGGAGGCTGATGTAGACAAGACATTGGAGACACAAAGTAACTTCCCAGTGTGATGCTGCATGTGCTCAGAATCTTGTTTAAACTCTACTGCTGTCTGTGCAAAGCAACAATGCTTGTCTAGTGAACACACCAGCACAATAGTTGCAAGGGCTATAGATCTACGGCTTGCATACTAAGCGTGTACAGCTGCTTTGCATGGGTAGCAGCCTTATTTAGTCAAGATATTGTCTGTTGGAAGAGTCCCATGGGAGAGTGCTTTTGCTTCACCAATATCACATTTCAGTCACGCCTAAATTCCTAAGTTGCAGGCACATAAGTATGAATGCACTTTGTTGGCATAAAACAGACCCCTCCCAAAAAGTTGACCAAAAGGGGATTGACTGAAACTCTGTGTTGCCATCCTTTTCTACTGATGGGGACTTTGCCCCTGTTCCTGGCCATGCAATTCTACCTCACTGGGGTGCAAATGGGCAGAGGAGCAGGGTGGACTGAAGAGGGGCACTGAAAGAATCATGAGGTCCCTAAAACATGCCTCATGTTTATATGGCTGCTTTGGCATTGCCTCGTGCCCAAGCTTTGCAAACAAGTCCCCAAAACGTTAGTACCTGTCTTGCTTAACTATTACCTTTGTGATTCATTTGTGGCACTTGGACAGCAAGAAGAAGAAGAAGAAGAGGAAGAGGAGGAGGAGGAGGAGGAGGAGGAGTTGGTATTTATATGCCGACTTTCTCTACCATTTAAGGCAGAATCAAACCGGCTTCCCTTCCCCACAACAGACACCCTGTGAGGTAGGTGAGGCTGAGAGAGCGTGACTTGCCCAAGGTCACCCAGCTGGCTTCGTGTGTAGGAGAGGGAAAACGAATCCCGTTCGCCAGATTAGCCTCTGCCGCTCATGTGAAGGAGTGGGGAATCAAACCCGGTTCTCCAGATCAGACTCCACCGCTCCAAACTACCGCTCTTAACCACTACACCACCCTGGCTCTAAAAAAAACCCTCTGTTCTAGTTTACTAAAGCTTCCTTGGCTGGTTACTTGCTGGTGATTTAAGCTTCTAAGACATTTTGCTAGTCTGTTTCAGTTGAACCCTATTTTTTTTTCTTGTTCCCATCCTTTACCTCTTTCAGCACAAGTATTTGTAACAAATGAAGATAAAATGCATAGAGGGATAGTTACCTGCCACTCAGGCCCTGAGTGATTATAGGATTAGGCTCTGGTTGTTATACCTACAGTTGTCATCTGCAGCAACTGTTACATGGAACACCCCCCAGAGGGCAGATTAGCTGTAAAGAAAGCCACCATCTGCATTATTGTCAAAACCAGCATGACTAGGGCCGTCTCAAGGGCTTGCATCCCTTTGGAGTGAAACACCAGGTGGTTCTTTAAGCTACTCTGATAAAAATTATGTTCTCTAGCTGAGATGTGCTGATACTGGCAGGTAATTATGTTAATGTCCTTTAAGCAGGTGGGCAAAATATTAGCAAACAAAAAGGATACTTTCTTTTCTCCGAATTATTCCAATTGCTCTTCAAGTCAATATATCTTTTAATGCAGCATATATATTTTTTGTTCTTGGTTTCCAAATCATACCAGAAATCATACCAGAAAACAAATCATACCAGAAAACATGAGGATCTTAACCCTCTGGTTTACCAGTTCTCTGGGCTCACTGGAGCCAACATGGTGTAGTGGTTAAGAGCGGTGGTTTGGAGTGGTGGACTCTGATCTGGAGAACCAGGTTTATTCTCCACTCCTTCACATGAGCGGGGGAGTCTAATCTGGTGAACCGGGTTTGATTCCCGACTCCTACACACGAAGCCAGCTGGGTGACCTTGGGCAAGTTACAGCTCTGTTAGAGCTCTCTCAGCCCCACCCACCTCACAGGGTATCTGTTGTGGGGAGGGAAAGGGAAGGTGATTGTAAGCCGGTTTGAGTCTCCGTTAAGTGGTAGAGAAAGTCGGCATATAAAAACCAACTCTTCTTATCACATAGTGAGAAAGGCTCCTTCTTATATGCAGGCTTTAAAGATAAGAACTTGCACCTTAAACCGAGCTTGGAAATGAATGGGTAGCTAATGAAGTTGCTCCATTACAGGTGTAACAGGTGCTTGCTAGCTAACCCCATAATCTTTTTTTTATAATTTTTTATTGTTTTTATAATAAAACGTAAACACACAAAAAAAGAAAAGAAAAATAATAATACATATAAAAAGAAAAAAGAAATACATGTTCAGCGCACTACTTATCCATTAATACAGTATACAATTCACTAAATTCCATCGTGCCCTGAATCCAAATCCCACCCCCCCCCACCACGGTGCCCTTCACCATTGGACTTCCGATGGAGTGTTATGACATTACAAAATAAAATATCTATAATTATATCATGTTTAAAATCATATTGTACTATAATTCGTTAACTATACTTTTAAAATCCGTTTTTGCCACCTTATCCCAATATGCGGTAGCCTTTAACTATGTTGATTTAAATTCCTCCATATCTTTACAATGTAAAGAAGCAGTAATTTTGGCCATCCGCATATACATCCATAATTTTTCTCTCCACTCTTTAATTGAAGGTTTATTTGTTTGCTTCCATTTTTTTGCTATTACAATTCTTGCTGCTGCAAAACTATATTGACATATGACTCTATCACCTTTATCTAAATCTTTTTTTGAAATAGACAAAAGGCGGGGTCTCTCTTAATTATTGATTTAATCAGATTATTAGATTCATTCAAAACTAATCTCCAAAACCTCCTTATTTTTTTACAAAACCACCAAACATGCATAAATGTACCTATTTCTATACCACATTTCCAACATAAAGCTTCATCTTCTTTCTTCATTTTACTTAACAATACTGGGGTTATGTGCCATCTATAAAACATTTTATATAAATTCTCTCTTATTTCATTTGAAATGGTAAACTTAAATTCCTTTTTCCATAAATTTTCCAGTATTTCCAAATCTATATTATAACCTAAATCTCTCATCCATTTCAACATCACCGGTTTAATCCTTTCTTGTTCTAAGTTTATTTCTATAAGTAATTTATATACCCTCCCTATCAATCCTTTATTGCCCTTTAATAGTATAATCTCAAATTTCGATTTGGTTTGATTAAAACCCAACTTCTTATCTTTATTAAAAACATCTCTTAATTTATAATACATAAACCAGTCTTTAATCTGAAGTTCTTCTTTTGATTTCAATACCCATGTACCATCTTTGTATTCTATCAGTTCTCTATAATTATTACCATCCAAGTTTAAATGTATACCCCTTCTCAAAAATGCTTCTACAGGATTAATCCAGCCGGGAGTTTTACTTTCAAAAACATCCTTATATTTCTCCCATACTTTTAATAAATTTTTCCTAATAATGTGAGAATTAAATTCTTTATTTACTTTCTCCTTTTCGTACCACAAATAAGCATGCCACCCAAATCTCAATTTAAATCCTTCTAATTCTAATAGTTTCGGGTTCTCTAAGAGAATCCAATGTTTGATCCAGGTGAAACATGCTGCTTGATAATACATTTTTAAATCTGGTAAACCAAATCCTCCCGTATCCTTCAATTCAATTCAATTATTATATGCAATCCTATGTCTTTCTTTACCCCAGAGAAATCTCATAATATCTTTTTTCCAAGCATCAAATATCTGTACAACCTTAACTATTGGGAGGTTTTGAAACAAGCATTTTAGGTAATATCATCATTTTAACTACCGAAATTCTTCCCCACAATGATAATGGTAGTTTTTCCCAACTTGTCAAATCCTTTTTTATCTGTTGCCATTGATTCACATAGTTATCTTGAAATAAATTAAGATTATTATTTGATATCCATATGCCTAAATATTTAACTTTATTTTCAATAATAAACCCCGTCTTTTTTGTTAATATTTGTTGTTATGAAATAGTCATATTCTTAGTTAATATCTTGGTTTTAGCTTTATTAATTTTGAAACCTGAAAGCTTTCCATAAACCTCCAAAATTTTGTTCCATCTGTCAATTTGTTCAATCGGATCCTTCAAAAAACAAACTAAATCATCCGCATATGCTTTACATTTATAATGATTTTTACCTATTCGTACACCAACTACATCATCATTTGTTCTGAAATTATACAGTAAAAGTTCTAATACTAAAATAAACAATAAAGGGGAAAGAGGACATCCCTGTCTCGTTCCCCTTTGTATTTCAATATTTGGTGATAATGACCCATTTATAATCAGATTGGCAGTTTGTTGTGTATATATTCCTTCTATAGCTGTTTTAAAATCCATGAAATCTAATATCTTAAACATAAACTGCCAATTGACATTGTCAAAAGCTTTTTCAGCATCTAAAAATATCAACGCTATTGGTGTTGTATCTTGTTCTGCGTATTCTAAAAGATCAATTACCACCCTCACATTCTGACTCATCAACCTTCCAGGTAAAAAACCAGCTTGGTCTTCATGTATTACTTGTTTTAATACTCTTTTTAATCTATTAGCTAATATTGCTACAAATAATTTATAATCAGCATTTAACAATGAAATTGGCCTAAAATTTTTAACTTCCAGTAAATCAGAATTTACCTTTGGTATTAATGTTATATTTGCTTGTTTCCAAGTTTGAGGGATAATGCCTTCTTTCAATGCTGTTCATTACTTCCAATAAATAAGAAATTAACTGATCTTTAAATGTTTTATAATAAAATGCATTAAATCCATCTGGGCCGGGGGATTTATTTAATTTACTTTTTTTTATTACTTCTTCTAACTCCTCTTTAGTTATTAAAGAGTCCAAAAAATCTTTATTTTCCTGTGTTATTTTTCCCCAATCCCCTTTAATAAAATACTTATCCATTTCTACCTCTGAAACTACATTTTTTTATACAACTTTGTATAAAATTCTACAAATGTTTCTAATATCTCCTCTTTTTTTCTTATAATCTTACCATTCTTTTTAATTTGAGTTATTGGCATTTTTTTCTCTTTCTGTTTGAGTTGCCAAGCTAACATTTTACCCGGCTTATTTGCATGTTCAAAAAATCTTTGTTTATTATACATAAGTTTACTTTCAATTTCTTCAGCTATTAAGAATTCATATTGTTGTTGCCAATTTCTAATCTTAACCTGCTGTTCCTGCTTAGCTACTTTATCTTGCAATCTACTTAAATATCTTTCACCTTGTCTTATTTCATCTAATATATGTTTTCTCTTTTTCTCCCTGTCCCTATACCACCTTGTGTTTTGTTGGATTAACAATCCTCTAATTACTGCCTTACCAGCATCCCAAACTATATCTTCCCGGGTACCCTTATCTGTATTTTCTTTAAAATAATTCTGTATATCCTTCTTCAATTTGGTAACTATTTTAATATTTTTTAAGAGGAAATCATTAATTCTCCAGGGTTTGTATCTTCTATCTCCCAATTGAATTTTAACTGAAACCGCATTATGATCAGATAGAACCCTAGGTAAAATCTCTGAATCTTCTGATTTCTCTATTAAACCCTTCGATAGCCATAATATATCTATCCTGGAATATGTAAGATGTCTTTGAGAAAAAAAAGTATATCCTTTCTTATTGCCATGTGCCAATCTCCAGACATCAAACATATTCCATTGATCAGTAAGAGCATCAAAAAACCCTGGTAGTTTTCCTTCATTAGTTGCTTTCTTCTTTTTTCCAGATCTGTCTATCTTAGGTACATTCACACCATTAAAATCCCCCATCCATATCATTTTTTCTGTGGCATATTCAGCTAGTAATATTGCTAATTTATCATAAAAAACTTTTTGATTTATATTAGGCGCATATATTCCCACAAGCATTATCTTCTGAAAGCCACATGTTATTTCAACTAACAAAACTCTTCCCTCCATATCTTGGAAGACAACTTTTGGTTCTAATGAAATAGGTATATACATAGCTATTCCATTAATTTTTCTATCATTATTACATGCCGTAAAAAGTGTACCCAACCTAGAATGTTCCAATCTAAATATGTCCTTTGGGAGTATATGAGTTTCCTGTAAGCAAATAATATTAGCATTACTTTTATGTAGCTGGTGAAATATTTTCCTCCTTTTGTTAGGAGAGTTCAAACCGTTGATGTTCCAAGATAATACCTGTAACATATCAAAAATCAGTTAGATCGCATACTTTTCCATACACAACTTAAACAACCATATATCTTGTTGCCCCCCTTCCCTCCATTCTTTAGTCTTCAGCTTCATCAATTGGAGAGTCCTCTGGAGAATCTGCTGGCAAGTCTCCCCCTCCAGATGCCTCTGATGCCTTTTCTTCTTCCGTGGGTTCTCTGATTGGAACTTGCTTAGTTGATTTAGTAGGTTTCACCAGTTCTGCATCATATCTTCTTAAGAATTGCTCGGCCTTATCCACTTCTGTATACTTAAACCTTTTTGTTTTAAAAGTGAAGGAGATGCCTTGAGGGTATTCCCATCTATATTGGATTCCATTGAGCCTTAAACATTGAACAATCTCCATGAAGTCTTTCCTTTTCCTCAGCAATCTTGTCGGTATTTCCTTCATCAATCTCAAAGGTTCATCTTCAACTTTTAGTGGTGTCTTGTAATGAGTGTTGAGTATCAAATCCCGATGACTCCTCGAAAATAATTGAAGCAGGCAATCCCTAGGTACTTTGTTTCTGGTTGCATATGCAGAATTCATTCTGTAGGCTGTCACAATCATTCCTGTAGTAACTTCTTCAGATTCTTGTAGAAAGTCTGCCAAAAGAGCTGCCAAATATCCAGATAGATCCCAATTTTCAACTTTTTCTTTCAGTCCACGTATACGAAGAGAAGATTCCTTTATCTTAAGCTCTATCATCGCCATCTGGTCTTGTTGTTTCTCGTCTCTGTCAGATGAGGATGCAATTGCCATCTCGAGGGTGTCCACCTTCTTCTTAGTTTCTTTAATTTCCTGTGTATTTTTCTTTAACTTGGTTTCAACCCTATCTTGCCTAATAGTCAGAGGTGAGATTGTATCTTGCAGAGTAGCTATTGCAGCAGAATTTTGGGATGTAGTAACTGTATTCTGGGATAACTCCTGCTTCATTTCAGTAACATCTTGATGAGTCTTAGTTAAAAGTTCAAATACAGCAGTCAGTGTTACTTCAGGCTTTGCTTTTGGAGTCATCTTGGCTGTAACAGATGTTTGTGCACCTGGAGAGGTTGTCTGTTTAGTTGCAATTTGAGTCACAGAGGGCCTTCTCTGAGGAAGTGGTACCACTAACTTTGTATCCTTAAGAATATCCTTGGTATGTTTCTCTTTTTCTCCCATTTGTAAGCTGTACAAACTGAAGACAAAACAGCTGGCAATTGTAATCCAAAAAGGGAGAGTGGACTAACCCCATAATCAAGCAGTTGCATTTTTCAAAAATTGATGCTTCTGGGTTGTCTGTAAAGGTAGCCCCACATGGAGCACACAACGGTATCTAACTGCACGGTTACAGAAGCACAGATCAGCACAGCCAGGTAAGCTGACACAGACCAAGGGATTTTAAGCGTCTCCACTCCAGAGTGTGTCTACCACAAGAGAGACTTTGGCAGAACCCTCATTATGTAGTTCAACTCCTGACTCCCAGAGACGAGCATAGGAGGCACAAATGAGGGTGGGCCGCTGAGATGTATGAAAGGAGGTATCTGACAGAACCTCGGCTCCTTTGAACACAGGAAGATTTAAAAGCTTCCGGAGTGATGCCACCAAATTTTGCATTTCCATTGTTCTGCCTCAGAAGTCTCCAGTTCATTTTTGCTTTTCCCTTGTGTGAACCACTTATGTTCGGGCTCTTTCCCATTTCTCTGTGCTGAATTTCCCCTATTATAAGTATGCCATTTTCAGTATACTTTTTGTGCCAGTCATGTATAAATGGCTTATAAATGGCATATAGCATCTGCATTGTGTAAATCTGCTCTTAAACCCCCATAAAACAAACAACTAAAGCAGGAACACACGGCAAGGGAAATGAGTGATGTAAAAAAGGCTCACCATGGTAAACGAAACCCAAAAGACTAGGATGTTCGTCCCTGCTTTGCCTGTGCCATTACATCTCCTTTACATGTATTATAGCTTGCAAAAATAATCCTGGGAGGTGATAGGTAGAGTAAGTAATGGTCATGTTTCCTCGTCTGCCTTACCTATATGCAAGCTGCTGAGACACAGAGTTTCAACAACGAAAAATCTATATATGCTTGGCTTTTTGTACTGCCATTCTTTGTACTAAATGCAGAACACTTGCCCAAGCCCTGCATTTCAAGAATTGTTTTGGCTAAAATAGCTGGATAATAGGAGTTAATGCAGCTCACTTGACAGCTGGGTCAAATTATAGGTTTGTCCCCGCAAGTGACTTACTGCAAAATAATGTCTGCTTAATAGACACCTTGCTTGTGGAAAACATACACTTATAGGGGCATATCTATACCACAGACCTAAACAGGGTGAATAGTTATTCCCTGGAAACTGTAGCTCTACGGTCTTTCTATGGAGAGAGGGAATTCTAACAAAGAACTTTTAGCATTCTTATGAAACTACAATTCACAGAACTTGTCGGGCAAGCCATGACAGTTAAAGGGGCATGAAACTGATAGCTTTCTGGTATTGGGATGCTCGTGGAGTTGAGCGGGTCTAAGAACATATGGAAATGCATCTGTGTGAAAGTGGGTATTATGCCTACTGTTGTGATTGCATGCATGGGTCCCATCACTGAATCAAGACTTGCGATGAGGCCCTGAGCAGATCAGCGTTAACAACTGGGATATTTGATCACCCTTTAGCTCAAGTTGTGATCCATCCACAAGTCACTGTCAGCACATTCACCTCTTCATTTTAGTTGATTGCACATCTGCACTATCTGTCTGCTTTCCCACGGTTCTTCCTCCCCGTCTGTCACTGCAATCCCCCTCCCGATATTCTGTTCACTATATTCTGTAAACATGTACATTCATAGCTAGTGACCTACAGATGTGAGGTGTCTCCCTCTGCCCGCTAACTTGGTGTTCATTAATGACTTAGGCAAGTTAACTCTCCTGATCTTGTACAGTTCATACATGCACAGTCCCACAGTACCTCATGGGTAGGGTTGCCAGGTCCCTCTTCACCATCGGTGGGAGGTTTTTGGGGCGGAGCCTGAGGAGGGTGGGGTTTGGGGAGGGGAGGGACTTCAATGACATAGTGTCCAATTGCCACAGCGCCCATTTTCTCCAGGCGAACTGGTCTCTGTTGGCTGGAGATCAGTTATAATAGCAGGAGATCTTCTGCTATTACCTGGAGGTTGGCAACCCTACTCATGGGAACTGTAGTTCCCTCCAGATACTATAGTTGTAACCCTGTATGACTACCAAAAGAAGTGTATCAGAGCTGTGTGGCTTGAGTTATGTCTGTATTCTTTACCCAGCATATCTACATGGTGGAAAGTGCTGTTAAGTTGCAGCCAACCTATGACAACCCCAGAGGCTTTTCAAGGCAGGAAATGAACAGAGGCGGTTTGCCATTGCCTGCCTCCACAAAGCAACCCTGGGCACCCTTGGTGGTTTCCATCCAGGTACTAACCAGGGCCAACTCTGCTTAGCTTCCAAGATCTGATGAGATTGGGCTAGCCTGGGCCATCCACATCAGGTTATGGCTGCTTGACTCAAACATGACCCTATGGTCTACATGCCTTCACCAGAAATCCAAAAGTTCTCTCCCCCAACTGTGCATGCATAAAATATACCACAAGCTGAAACACACATGGTATACATTTTTTATTTATTCGCAAAACTTATATGCTGCCTTTCTGCCCTACAAAAGCCACCAAGGCAGTTAACAATTTAAAACATACATAATAAAACCACATTTTAAACCATAATAAACATCACCCCCCAAACATACATTAAAACAAATAAAAAAGAATTAAATACATACAAAACATAAAAACAGCATTTAAAATATTGGCTAGGAGAAAGTAACATGTAGACTCTTTATTCCCAGGGTGCAACCCCCCCCCCCCTGCCTGCATGACCCTGTAGCATATGTAGCTGCAGGAAGGCCTCTAAAAGCTACCTGGCAGAATGCCACAAACTATAAAGATAAAAAGTGTTTCAACATGTCAACCTTCAGGTACTAGCTGGAGATCTCCTGCTAGTACAACTGAGCGTCTCTCCTGGAGAAAATGGCCGCTTTGGCAGCAGATGGCAAACTGGGATGGCAGGAGGAAGTAGAAGTGAGGGTCTTTCACCTGAGGCCAGTTTGTCTTTCTGCATCGTAAGATGGAAGCAGAAGCTCCCTTGGGATCGGTGAGGTTCACCGTCTGTCAGCTGCAACTCATTTCAGCACCCCTCCCTCCACTTTCCACTGACTCTGCCCCCCAAATCTCCAGGTATTTCTCAACCTGGAGGTGGCAACCTTAGGCTGTCCTCGACTAGAGCCAGGGCCTTTTTAGCCCTGGCACCGGCCTGGTGGAACTCTCTCTCAAGTGAGACAAGGGGCCTGCGGGGCTTAGTGCAGTTCTGCAGGGCCTGTAAGACCGAGATGTTCCACCAGGCCTACAGTTGGGGCAGCAACGGTGCATATTCTATAGCTGGCCTCCCTGCCCACCATTTTTTTTAATCGTATTGTTTGTTGATGGGGTCCCATCTGCCTTTTCCCCTTTGATGCTCTGTGATCCAGTGGGCTATCGATATGCATCAATTGGCTTTATGGGTTTTACCAATTATTATCATTGTTAAATGTTTTATGTTTTAATTATGTAATGTTGTATTGATTTGTATATGGCATTTGCTGGATTATTCTGACGTTTGTTAGATGCTCTGAGCCCAGCCTGGCAGGGAAAGAGGGCAGGGTACAAATAGAATAACAACAACAACAACAACAACAATAATAATAATAATAATAATAATAATAATCTGCAAAATTAGACTGGACTAGGGTTGCCAGGTCCCCGCTGACCACCAGCAGGGGATGGGGGTGTAGGGTTGCCAGATCTAGGTTAGGAAATTCCTGGAGATTTGGGGATGGAGCCTGGGAAGTCAGGGATCTCAGTGGGGCATAATGCCATGGAGTCCACCCTCCAAAGTATCCATTTTCTCCAATGGAACTGATCTCTGTAGTCAGGAGATGAGGTGTGATTCTGGGGGATCCCCAACTCCCATCTGGAGGCTGCCATCCCTAGACGGCACACAATGAGTCCATGAGGCCAAGAAGCACGGGGAAATAACTATCAGGATGATATCTCATGAAACAGCCCCCGAATCAACACCACAGACCCTTGGGATACCTTCCCAATAAGTCCAGAACAGGACTGGAATGCAGATCTTTCAGACGGAAGCTTTCCTTGCGCTGTGCAAACCCGTCTTAAATCCACTAGGTGTGTGTGTGTGTGTTAAGTGCCATGAAGTCGCTTCCGACCCATGGCGACCCTATGAATTAATGGATTTATGGACTTGTGTTTATTTTTAAATTGCATATTGTGCTTTTCTGGCCAACACAAAAACTAGCCAGTGATAATTTACTCACTTCTAATTGAAGCTCCTTAGAGGCATAAATACACACACACACACACATACAAGTAATTTGGACTTTGTGCTTTCCTGCAGCTTCTAGCAGCAGTCCTTTGGTTTGGCGCGCTGGAGACCATGCTCACAGCCCCCCCTGGCGGCTGCTTGTGGCTTTAGAGGCAGCACACATCTGACCATAACTCTCTCCTCCATGGCTGAATGAGAGAGGATAGATTAAATGAATAAGCATCAGCATATTTATTTAAATTCTGAAAGAAAGAAACAGTGCCTTCCAGTGCCTTTTCTCTCTGGAGAGTGAAAGAAAGCCAGCTCATAAAAAGGCCCCCACTCCATTTTCTTAAATAACCTGACTGCCTGTGTGTCTCCCATATTCCCTGTTTAGCCTGGTCAAGTGGCCATCCTCAATACCTGACAAGTTACAGTTGCATAATGGGAGACTCTAACACACACACGGTGTATTAATTTGAGCATGTCACACCCTTTAGGGCTCAGCACTGCTATGTGTCACAGCAGTTTAATGTGGATATTTGCAAACGGCTTTTCCTGGAATGTCTTGTGTAAAATGCACAGAACGTCCTCGGGAGAAGCACAGTCGGGGACATAAACAAAGCCCTGTTGCTTTTTGTTCTGTCAGGCTGTGGGAAAAAATATTGTTTTAGCCTAAGTAGCTCCAGATCTGTGACAGGAGACTCATCAGATGCTGAGGCGGCTGCTGTGTTTAGTGGGAACTAATTTCAATCATTACATCTCTTTTTTTCAAAAACTGGGCATAGCGAGGTGTGCCCCTGCTTGGAATTGACTTGGCTGTTGAGAAAGGCAATTACTAAAACTGTAAGCCGCATGTTCCACTGTGCAAGTATTTACATGCAGCTGTTGTAAACCTAATCAAAGTTGTCTTATGTTGCAGTTCCTATTAAATGTGGTTCCAACTGACCCATGCTGCTTGCCGTATCTTCAAATTATACATGGCTCTTATAGTATGTCAGTGTGTTGTTCTCCGTTATTGTGATCTGGATCCATCTCTAGCTAATTGAGGTGGCCCTCCGTATATTTTTCAGTTCTGTGATGGTGTGGTAAGACCCAATCCTGCTATACCAACCAGGAGCAAAGATAGCTTTGCCATTTTGTTTGTGGCCATAGATAAAAGGTTGAAGACAGTCTTCAAGGATACTTGGAGAGAGGGTAAAAATGGTGGATTCTTTTTAACTCCTTTGGCCAAATCCAAAGCAGTGAAGAGAGACTGGACCACAATCAGGACAATTAAATAGGGGAAATATGATCATCCTTATCACATGCCAAATCAGACCACCAGACAAATGCGGGGTCCAATGAAACAAGAAAAGGCTACCATTCGGGGGGAAAACACATGATAAAGATTTTTTAAAACCCCAATTCACTTTTCACGGTCATCAACTGAAGGCTTTTTAGGATTGGCAGAAACAAGGAAAAGTTGTGCCCGAGACTTTGGGGAGACACGCCTGATAGCAGTTGATAAACTTGAGCCAATTCACAAAACGGTGGCCTATGTTTTATGCAAGGCTATGTTTCTCAGCAGGATGCAGCAAAAACAATTCATAGCAAATCTTCAGCATGTTTCTTCCAGCTGAGGTGTCTTTGTTTATCTCTGTCCCTTGGAATGGGGTCTCAGCATTTACCTTCAGCATCCTTAAGACTCCCTGAACTGCAGTGGTCCCTGTTCTTCTGCTGAATTTCAGTTTCAGCATTCAGGCAATCTTTGGAGAGCAAAGGCAAGGAAGTTGCTTAATAGGCCCCAGAGGGATAACAGGAATGAGGAAATAGTCGGACAAATAATTCATGACCTGCCTCCGCCAGAAGGAAGCATTAAAAAGGGACTTCCTCGAGGGTGGATTAATCAGAAGGTCCAGCTGCACCCCATTAGAAAACAAAACCAAACACTGAGAGTCCGGGAATATTTCCTTCTTCATCAAGTACCTTGAGATTTCCACAGAGAGTTCCACAAAACTCAAATACAGCAGGGAAGAGGTGGGGGTGCAGCTTCAAAAGAGAAGAAAATGTACTGTATTCCTCACAACAGGGGGCATATGAGAGACAAACTTGAATGTGACAAGAGTTTCTTCTTCCTTCTTTGTGGCCTGTCTTTCTGATAAGTTGTCTTTATTTGATTCAAGCCTGGAGACACAAAATTCTCATGCAGGTTTGGCCAAATGTCAACGTATTGCTTTCTTGTTCTGTCAGCTTGACACAACATTGCCTGGTGTAGACTGGAAATATTGACGCATTGTCTAGGTTTGGAAATGAGGTTTTTTTATTATCCCTGCTTCCATAAGGACAACTAATGAAATTGCTCAAAGTGGGCTGTTGTTTGTTCTTTCTTCTTAGACTGTTTATGCATGAGAAGAAATTACAGCCCGTGGACACATCGAGTGGGAATGTAAGGCCTGTTTAAGTTGTCAATGTATGCCAACTTGGCCAGTCCAGCCCTAAGGGGGGGGGGAGAGTTACTTGATGGCCGGGGACAGCACAGTCGCGCTGCCTCCTGAGAGGCTACTTGGGCCATAAATAAAATAAAAAACTCCACTTTTTAAAAATCCCCGTGAAACTCCCCTACTGAGTTTCATGGGGCTATGCCACCTATTTTGCAGACATAACTTGACGCCTTCAAAATGGCACAAATCCCGGGGTGAAGGGGCTTTGGAGGCTGCCTAAAAACAGCTCTGCCCTGGCGTCCATGCCACTTTGGATGGCGCAATTGGCATGAGCACCGGCGCAGGGGTCAGGCTGGCTCCTATGCAGCTGCATCCCCCCTTCAGTTTTGCACAATTCGAGTCCAATCCTTACAGCAATCAATTATTCCAGTCTTCAAGCCAGAATTTACAACACCTGAGATTGGCCTTGATGGCTCCATGTCACTGGCACTAAACCTGAACCTGAAATAGGGCTGATGCAGCAAGAGAGCCCTATTTTCCTCATATACCATCCACTATATATATGGAGGTAAGGGAGGGAAAGCTATTGACATCTGGTACAGAGAAACTGAATTGTGGGGCTGCTTCCAGATCTTGCAGTCTATGGCTAATTCAATCCAGCAGTTGTAATTTCTATGGTTACACTAGTGCATGGAATACCGTAGGGCACATGTAATAGACCCTCATTGAGAAGCCACAATTGGCTGTGGTTCCTGGGTGTGCTCCCCTTACAGTTTCAATAAAATCAGCATGGTGTAGTGATTAGAGTGTTTAGGTTGGGCACTCTGGATCAAATTTGTCCCCCCAGTCATGTTTACTAGATAGCTTTGATGAAGCTCTTATCCATCAACTTAACTCTTCTCATAAGGTTCTTAGCAGAATAAAATAAGGAAGTAGATTATGTAACCAGCCCAGTGGGAAATGCACAGATCATTTTTCTGTGAGAGTTTAATTGTAATCTGTTTGGGTTTGTCCAAGGACTTACACTTAGGATACATAACCCACATGTCAGAGATGTAATGTACTGTAGTTATCAGGTACCAATAGGGTTGCCAGGTCCCTTACCTCTACTGGCAGGAGCTTTTCAGGGGCATGGCTGGGGCATGCGATGCACGCAAGCACCTGGCACAATGGGCACACACGCCCCACATGCCACACCAATGTAACTTCTGGGTTTACCCAAAAGTGACGCGGATGCTCCAGCAATCTCCGCCAAAACTCTATGGTTTGATAAGAGAGCAAATTTTACACAACCCTTCTCAATGTAAATTGTCACTCAGAAGGTATGGACAATCCATATTCTGGAAATGAATCCATCCAAAGGTCTTTAATGTCTTATGTGCACATGCCAATGCAGAACACATTCAAGAGTGTATTTATCCCTGTAACTCAGATGCCTTCTTTTTCAGGCAAATATTTCCTGAAGTCTGATGTGGTCACACATTAACATGCATAATGTGAGCCGAACAAATACATATTACCAAAGAACAACCCTCATTAAGATGAGAGGAGGCCTTTAGAAAGAGGACGTAGCTTGAATAGCAGGAGTCAAGCGAAACCCCCAAATCAAATTAATTAGCCTTTCTGTTTGCCAGCCCTTTTAAAACAATAAACTCTGGGAGCAAAAACCTCACCAATTGTGAGCATTTCAATCAAAATGCTACCTTATCAACAACTGAAGCTGCTAAACCCCATTGCCAATATTGTTTAATCAATGACCAAGATTCAAACGGTTTACCTTTTTCTCCTTCCCACTCTTTCTCGCTTCCTAACCCATGGTAATTATTATTGTTTTTATTTTATCTTGAAGTAATAGCTTTCCGAGGCCATTTCACCTTGATGGATTACAAGACTGGCTTAAATGTCAATTGATAATAATTATGCCATAAAAAGCACAATAAATGTTATTGGTTTAAACCCACAGTGCCATTTTATTAATATTTCTAATTTACAGGCTCATTGTGAAGAGACAACTAAGGTAATAAATCCCAAAGGAAGGCTGAATGAGCTGTCTGGGAGATTGTTACTGGCTGTTCAACTTGGGAAAGGTCAACAGAGCTAGCCCTGGGTGCAGCATACAGTTAGGACACAAGAGGACCATGGTTGTCAAGATGTGGTGGACACATGCTAAGGACACTGAAGCACAGGCACTGGCTACAGGGGCCACTTTCCTCCTTCTATTGGGGTGGATCTTACCATTCCACTAAGCAAAGTTTAAAGCCTTCCTCTTGCCTAAGGAGACCTCCTCTAACTTGAATGGCTCTTCCTCCATCAGAAGGAGGAAACTGTCCTTGGAGGATGGTTTGGATCCCCTGTCATCTTTGACTAGAAAGGAAGGCAGAAAGTTTCTATCACTTCTCCAGGGTGAGCATTTCAACCTTCCAAATCTCAATCTTTCTGAGGCAATTGCTCACCAATGAATGGGCCTGCCTGCCAACCCTCAGCTGGCCAGTGTGGGGAACCAGGCCAGCTGAAGGGGGGGGCTAATCCACCTGCGCACACGGCAGCGCATGGCAAAATAATGCCCGTTTTGGGTTTATACCAGAAGTGATGGGGTGCTCTTGCACGCCCCTCAAAAAACTCTATGGTTTTCATAGAGGTTTTTTGAAGGGTATGCTAGAGCATCCCCATCACTTCTGGGGTAAACCCAGAAGGGACAGCAAATCACACACACCCCACACTACAAAAAAGCTCCCACTGGTGGTAAGTGGGGACTTGGCAACCCTAGCCTAGGATCAGATCTCCACCCAAGCAGCCAACGCAGTGGCAGCACAGCTGGGGAGAAGGAAATAGACGTGTTTTATGCCCGTAATTACAAGTGTGTCTGGCTGAGTACAACCCTTGCCTCTGTACTCCATTTTGTTTGTTGATATACCAAGAGGGTGCATCTTTTTTGGCGCTAGGTCCAAAACGAGTCCTGTTCCCTCGGTCTGAAGAGAGCTCTGAGGCCAAGGAACACCCAACTGCAAGTAATTGACTGGGTTAAGGCCTGATTTAAACATGACACTGCAGAGGCAAAAGGCGGCTCTGCCCTTGTCCAGAGCCTTGTCCAAATACCTGTCACCTGTACAAAGCACCTGACCATGTTTGGCAAGCAAACCAGAGACTAGTGGTTTCCGGCACTGTGAACTCCAACACGGACATGATCGCCAGATGAACTTACCTTGCTCCGTGCTCTCAGTCAGATGTCAAGCAAGTTTCAGATTGGATCTCCTCTCTAGTAACTGTTAAAGTTCGTTTCAAGCAGCTTTGTGTCTGTCTGTCTGTTTGTGCTGCCGGGTCAGGGCCTACTTGCAATTCCATTTGTCAGCCTGGGAACTGCTGGCTGCAGTGGCCATTTTTTAAAATGACTGAAATTGGTAATTTTAGACCATTACTCTATTTTATATTATTAGGCGATATGTCTGGTGTCCTTGCATAGTAGTTCTAATTGGCTCAAATTGTGTGTGTGTGTGGGGGGGGGCGTTATGGAGGTACACTTCTGCCTGCAACAGTAAACAGAGAGGTGGGCACATTCATGATCATAATGAGAAGACACTTAAATATTGTTGTTATCGTTGTTTATGTTCTGCTGTTCTTACTGAGACTCAAGGCAGATCATAAAATATGATAAAAACAATCCAATCAACACCAAACAGCAAAGATTTCTGATAAAACACAACAACGCAGAGGGGTTTGGACTGAAGAACTGGAAAACAATCCAAGCAAGCAAAAACTGTCTAAAGCAACCAGTCAATGTTGTCAAAGGACAGTCGAAAGCAGGGTTCCCCAGCATGGTGCCCATGATTGCCATGGTGCCCACCATGACTTCCCTTGGAGCCCAGCAAACCTTTTAGAAAGTGGGTGGGGCCATTTTAAGGCAGGGCTTGTTATTGGTTGCCCTCATTCAAATGAAAGGATTTTCCACTGGAGGACTGGTAAGCAACTGGGTCTTTCCTTATTGGAGAGAGAGTCCTGAAAGCAGGCAAATCCAAAGGAAAAGCAGCTTAAAATGCAGGAAGGTTCCTTAGGCTGGAGGACGGCTTCAGCTTTGGCTGACTGGAAGGATACAGACCACTATGGGATATGTTTTAAAATGGAAATGTCAACTATAAATTCCCTTTTCCTCACTTTTCTCCCATGGATTATTCCCTTACTATAATCCATTAAGGGTAAAATTCCATTTGGATTGCCAGACCAACAAAACAGAGGTGTATGATGCCATGACATCACTTCTGGCTAGGAACCTGGAAGTGACATCACTGCATTGCCCCATGCTCTAGGATTTTTCCTTTGCTCTAGGATTTTTCCTTATCTCTATGGTAACAACTGTAGTGATCAGAAACATTCTAGAGTGTTGTGCAACATGGTGATGTCACTTCTGAGTTCCTAGCTGGAAGTGACGTTGCAGCGTAGCACAATTCCATTCAGCATCGGGGGCGGTTTGCCAGTTTCATATGGCAATCCTGTATTCCATGAACTCTTATTTGGAAGTAAATCCCATTGGGAATGAGGGAGTGGGACTTACTCTTGAGCAAACATGCAAAGAATTAAGGTGCAGGGCTTCTACTCCTGCTTGAAGTATTGTAGATGCTGTGTCTCCTGATTCCTCTCATATGGTTACCACAAGAAAATACTCCATCCTTGCTAGAGACTTATTTGCTTGACAATGTATTAACGTATTTATGGCCTACCTTTGCAACACTCAGATCCTCAAGGTGGCTTACAGCAGTATAAAAAGCATAGCATAGAAAGCTCACCCCTGAGAAATGTCACAGGTATTAAAGTATACTTGACGGTCAAGTATCAATCACACAAAGTGCACAATGGAGGTGCCCACAGACAAGGCAGGGGTTTCTACATAGCAGATTTCTCAGCTATGCAAAAAAAAAGAAAAGACTTTGCAAATTCATCAAAAGGAACGGGGGGGGGGGATGGTTCGTGTGGAATGGATTTGCTCCATGAGGCATCGTTGAGAGCAGCTGAGATTCAGATAAGAGGAAAGGGGGAATTTGCCTGCTCTTAATGGAATCCTGAAGGGGGCAAGGGAAACAGATGTTGAAATTGTTCTATCCCTAAGTTCCTCACAGGTTTCCAGCCTGTCTTATCAAAAATAATTATATTTTGATCCCACTTTTCTAGGGGAAAATTGTCTCCCAAGGTGAGTTAACATTCAGTGCCTGGTGCTGTTGACAGATTCTGTATCCAAATGAAAAGAAGATGCTGGGGATCGACCTTACATTTGCAAACCAAAATACAAGGTACAGAACAGAAGCCGAGGGGGGTGGAAATGTAGAGGGAGAGTTTATTTTGACAAGGATGGAATGGCGAGTCGTTTACCACACATTTACATCCAGCTGGTGCCAGGCTGACCATGCCTTGCCAATGTTATAATAAGGATGGATGTGGAGCAACTTACCCAGCCCCGCGTGGTCCACTCTAGTCAACAACAGAAGATAGAGCGGCCTTCTCTTCACTGCTGGAATCACAAGGCAGGGCTTTTAAAAAAAATGGTTAGCCAGGAAATTCTTTAGATCCTTCTCCCTTAAGTTGCTTCATATTCCAATTTAGAATTCAGTAGAAACCAGCATGGTGTAGTTAGGGTTGCCAACCTCCAGGTACTAGCTGGAGATCTCCTGCTATGATCTCCAGCCGATAGAGATCAGTTCACCTGGAGAAAATGGCCACTTTGGCAATTTAAATCTATGGCATTGAAGTCCCTCCCCTCCGCAACCCCACCCTCCTCAAGCTCCACCCCCAAACCTCCTGCCAGTGGCAAAGAGGGACCAGGCAACCCTAGGTGTAGTGGTTAAGAGCGGCAGACTCTAATCTGGAGAACAGGGTTTGATTCCCCACTCCTCCACATGCAGCCTGATTGGTGACCTTTTTTTTTTATTTAATTTTTATTGAATTTTTAACAAACCATACAATGTACAAAAGAAAAAAAGAAAAAGAAAGAAAAGAAAATACAATACTATCAAAAAAGGAAAAAAAAAGGAAAAAGTGCAGAAGGGTATTTATACAACATCAATATTCAATACAGTCATCAATTTAAGTAATCAAAAAATACCCTTTCCCCCACCCACCAAAAAGCCAGCCACAGTTCTCTCAGAACCCTCTCAGTAATGGCAAACCACCTCCAAATGTCTCTTGCCTTGAAAACCCTACAGGGTCGCCATAAGTCAGCTGTGGTTTAATGGCAAAATCACACACAGACAGAAGCCCTACCCTATGCTGAGTCTCCATCTCTAGCAGCCACAGCACACTGATGGAGTCACATGATTGCATGCACAAATTCCTTTCTAGCCATTTTCAGCTTTCTCAGTATTAGTTTGTCTCCCCGAAGAACTGTGATAAAGATGGCCCAGGAGACATCAAATGAGACACTGATAGGGATCAACAAAGGAGCTTAGGAGACAGGATAGTTTCCCTTGGCCTTTTGAAACGGGTCCAGAATCATAAAAGGAAAGAGCAAATATATTCTTTAAGGGATAGAGCATGCTTCTGTGTGTATAAAGGGCGTGGAGGTTATCTCTTCCCAATCCTATATTTCTAGATTCTTCTCAATGAAAATGCAGCTATGCTGAATTGAGGGAGGGGAAGTATTTGACAGTGCCTCAATTGAATCAAGAGCTCATTAAATCAAAAACCTTGGTCAGGGACAGAATTATCTGCTTCTCAAAAAAAAGATTTTGGAAGAAGAAGAAGAAGAAGAAGAGTTGGTATTTATATGCCGACTTTCTCTACCACTTAAGGCAGAATCAAACAGGCTTACAATCACCTTCCCTTTCCTTTCCCACAACAGACACCCTGCGAGGTAGGTGGGACTGAGAGAGCTCTAAGAGCTTTGACTAGCCCAAGGTAACCCTGCTAGCTTCATGTGGAGGAGTGGGGAAACCAACCTGGTTCACCAGATTCGCCTCCACCGCTATTGCCACTGAGCATCACTGAAATGGAAAGGGGATGTGATGCCCTTACAAGTTAGACTGTGAAAGTCAACACAACTGTTGCTATTACAACTGATCTCCAGCTGATAGAGATCAGTTCACCTGGAGAAAATGGCCACTTTGACAATTGGACTCTATGGCATTGGAGTCCCTTCCCTCCCCAAACCCCACCCTCCTCAGATCTGCCCCAACCCTATCTATAGTTCTCTAAAAACTCAGCCCTGTAGAAGTTCAATGGCAAAGTAATACTTACAGATTTGGATTCAGGATACAATGACCTGCTTTTAATCCTGGGAATACCCCTGGAACCAGCCTAGTGCTGGCATCCAATGGGAGACTGGGGGTGGGCATAGGAAAATGAAGTCATACCAATGCCCCAACATCACTTCTGGTGCAAACCAGCTGATAGAGATCAGTTCACCTGGAGAAAATGGCCACTTTGGCAATTGGACTCTATGGCATTGAAATCCCTCCCTTCCCCAAACCCCACCCTCCTCAGGCTCCACTGCCAAAATCTCCAGGAATTTCCCAACCTGGAGCTGGCAACCCTATCCACAAGGTGAGCCCTGAGAATGCACATGAACAGGCAGCTGCCAATCTTACCCGTTTGCAGGGTGGTGCCTGTAGAAGGCGTAGCTTCACTTTGGTTATCAGTGTAATAGATGGCTGTAAACCACTTTGCGGTTATTATATTCAGTTAATTAAACACACACACACACTATTGCGATTGGCTCTACTATTTTGAAACTCTACCTTTCCCTGTCCAGACACTTCTCCAGTCCTTGGAAAAAGCCAAAAGTCTTTCATCTTATCAGGCGTGCTTTATTGCCATCTGGTTACACAGTAATTTGAAGCTCAGCTTTACAAAGGGTCATATGATGGGATATCAGCTCAACAGTTGTCAGGTAATTGGACAAACAAGGAACAGGCTGCCAGTACAATTACAGGAGAAAGATAGTAAAAGACTCCCAAGGGCAACAAGCCAAAAAAAGGGGGGAGGGGGAGTCACAAAGATAACATTCAAAGGTGAGGGAGAAATCTTCAGAGAATTTCCCAAGGTGTGCTTCAAAAGGTAATTTTACAGGACGAACTCCATTAAATAAGAAGTAACAAGAGGAACCAGATGCAGTGGGGGAAAGAGACAAATCTCCGAAGACCTTCCCTGTGGGTTTTGCTGTACAGTTAATATGGTGCGGAGGACCTAACCCTCAAGATATTTTTCAACAAGATCTGCTGAAGTATTAAGGAAAAGAAATATTTTTTTTCTCCCCCCCACCTGGAATTCCAAAAAAGCTGTTTTGTTCACTGCTGCCTTTTTTGTCAAAATCTATTGGCCAATGATTTTGGAACATTCACCCGAAACCCCCAAATCACTGCAAAAAGGATATCTATGACGATTGTGGGAAGCTTCTTTATTTGTGCTCAAGACTTCCAAGCATTCTGCAAATCGCCACGAAATATATTATAAAGCTTGGCCACTTCAAGGAGAAAATGCCAATGACAGCATTCAGATCTCGTTGGAAATTCTGTAAAAGATAGTCAGCACTTGGTCACCATTACATACCCGTATCATTCTGTGATCAGCTAAGAACTTTCCGGCTGGGATTACAATGAAAACACAAATATCTTTAACGCTTTAGATAGTAAGGAGGACACTGTTTTACCTCGACTGGACATACTGTTTCTATTTGGTAGTCACTCTAAACATTTCTTCTAAATTTATTACTGGTTTCAAGGGTTCAACAGAAATTCTCCTTCGGTCTTTGAATTATTCTGACTTGATTTCAGCAAGGTAAGGACATTAACAGCTACCGGCATAAACAAATAGCAGGAAAAAGCCTGAAGAATAGTATATGGCTAAAGATAAACTGGAGGCAGAGTTTCTAACCTCATAATGTTGAGCAACTCAAAAGACTGTGACAGCCAGGGAAAGCCCATTTTGTCTTTTTCTATTGAGGAGATCTTAAAGAAACCCTCCACTAAGGCCTGTCTTCACAGAACAGCGATCTGCGGTAACCATGATGAAGCTGCTCCAATCGTGGGATCAGAACCCCTTTTAGAAATGTCAAAGGGTAAGCACTGTTTTTTCTTGTTCTCAACACTTTCACAAACCTGGATCTTCTTATGCCCTTGCAAGAACCTGGAGCATGACTGCTTTTTGACAGCCATCCGTCACACTTTATTTCTTTGATATTTCCACCTGGTTCTTAAAATTTGAGCATTCAAAGTTATGAATATCCCCAATAATACAATGCTTGGGGAACATTAAAGTGTATCTAAAGCTCCTGCTTTTTAATATAGATACAGTACATTAACAATAGCATGATTGGCAGAAATTCAATTGGTGCTGCTTTTCCCAGCATGGAAATGCACAGATGGCAAAAGGTTGCATCCTTGCTATTGATCCTTCTTGAAATTAGTTATGAACTGGATGACCTTTCATTTCAGAATCCTATTTTAAAAGAGAAACCCTATCCTTTACTATGATGCATTCATCCCTTATTGAAGGCCAGCTTGTAATGTATCCTGCACATTCCAGCATGCCCTTTTTCGACTCCAGCAAACTTGTACACAATAGAAATTTAGTTAAATTAAGTGTATGATGTTCCTTAATGCTTAAGAGACATATACTGTCCTCAAGGACTGACTTCATAACTCTGTACAGCATAATGGTTATATTTTATTTTAGAACACCATAAATTCCCAGCACTTCATATCCCCACAGTTTAGCAGAGCTATCCAGATCTGGCAGCCTTGAAATGTGTGTGTGTAAAATGCCCTCAAGCCGCAGCCGACTTATGGCAACCCCTTTTGGGGTTTTCATGGCAAGAGACTAACAGAGGTGGTTTGCCAGTGCCTTCCTCTGCACAGCAACCCTGGTATTCCTTGGTGGTCTCCCATCCAAATACTAACCAGGGCTGACCCTGCTTAGCTTCTGAGATCTGACGAGATCAGGCTAGCCTGGGCCATCCAGGTCAGGGCAGCCTTGAAATACTACTATACCAGATGAAATGGGAAGTCCACCAGCATATCCACACACCACAAAAAAATTGCAAGTTTTAAATTCAAGCCACTTTGTAGGATACAGAAATTGCAGACCAAAACATCTTTGGGTCAAGGAGAGTAGCTGCACAATCTTGATCAGCAACCATTATAAACATTAGAGTGGCCACTAATCCTAGAAGATGTGGGACAGAGTTGTATAATAGTTAGTATGTCAAGTTAAGAATGGGGGAGACCTGCTTTCAAATCCCCCTTCAGCCCTGAAGCTCATTAGGTGACCTTGGTCCAGTCATTCTTTCTCAGTCTCTACTCAGCTGCACAAAGATATTGTGAGAATAAGATAGGAAAAACATGTATAAGCTGTCTGAAGAAGGGTGGAGTAAATACACAGATGGTTAGATATCCAGTAGGGTTGCCAACCTCCGGGTAATAGCTGGAGATCTCCTGCTATTACAACTGATCTCCAGCCGATAGATATCAGTTCACCTGGAGAAAATGGCTGCTTTGACAATTGGACTCTATGGCACTGAAGTCCCTCCCCTCCACAAACCCTTCCCTCCTCAGGCTCCACACCAAAAACCTCCCACTGGTGGCGAAGAGGGACCTGGCAAGTTGGCAACCCTAATATCCAGGCTAGGGATAATTTCTCTCTGTGGAATCCTATGCAGAGTTACTCCAGTCTAAATCAATGTGCTTAGACTGAAGTCTCTCTCTCTAGGATTGCACTGTGTATTTCCTTTCTACATACAACTCCTCTAGTATTAGAGAGGAAATTAGCCAATAGTTGCTATACAGACAAGAGGAAGAGGTAGAGTAGAATTCATACAATATTCTTGCACACTCCCATTCGTTTCAGCGGGACTTGCTCAGGAGAAAGTCCTGGCAAATTTTTCCAGGTCTTTATGATTTGGGGATGAATTGATTTAGGCTGATTCTTACTATACTATAGGGAACATATGTGTACATATTATATTACAGATTATATATGTGCTTCCAAGGATTGGTGTGTATATGGCAGCCCCTATCACCAATTGTACAGTGCTGTCTTAAGCAGAGTTTTTTGCTGTAGGGAAGTGATATTAATGTAGCCTTAGAGATCCTTTCCTTCCAATGCATTTTGGTTATTCGCTACAGTCATAGCGGATACAAATTTTCATTATGGGGGTTTATTCATAATGTATGGGTAATGGCTTTAGAATTCCTTCTCTGATCCATGAGAACTGTGCCGTGTTGACATACTGAAAGCAATAGCAATGGCATTTCTCTTACAGTCCTTCTGCCTGGTGCAGTCACCCTGTATTGACTTATATTAGAGGTTTGAGCCATTTCTCATTTTAATATTCCCTTACTATGGGAGATGAACTTTAAGATCAGCATTTTGGAGGACGTTCAACTCCAGTGGCAAAAAAAATGTGTATTTATTTCCTTAGCACACAGAATACACTACTTTTTTTTAAAGAATTGATAGGTGCCTGGAGCAAAACAACTTTTGATCATTGTGGGTATAATATGTGAGTGTAACTGAACTTGGTGGTGGTGGAAAGTGCCATCAAGTTATAGCAATCTTAAAGCAACCCCACAGGGTTTTCAAGGCAAGAGATGTATTGTACAGAGGTTGTTTGCCATTGCCTGCATCTGCATAGCAACCCTGGTATTCCTTGGTGGTCTCCTGTCCAAGTACTAACCAGGGCCAACCCTGCTTAGCTTCCAAAATCTGACAAGGTTGGGGTATAGGGTTGCCAGATCCCTCTTCGCAACCGGCAGGAAGTTTTGGGGCAGAGTCTGAGGAGGGCAGGGTTTGGGGAGGGGAGGAACTTCAATGCCATAGATAGGGTTGCCAACCTCCAGGTAATAGCAGAAGATCTCCTGCTTTTACAACTGATCTCCAGCTGATAGAGATCAGTTCACCTGGAGAAAATGGCCACGTTGGCAATTGGACTTTATGGCGTTGACGTCCCTCCCCTCCCCAAACCCCACCCTCCTCAGGCTCCACCCAAAAAACCTCGCACTGATAGCAAAGAGGGACCTGGCAACCCTAGCCATAGAGTCCAATTGCCAAAGCAGCCATTTTCTCCAGGTGAACTGATCTCTATCAGCTGGAGATCAGTTGTAATAGCATATCTCTAGTACCTGGAGGTTGGCAACCCTAGCAGCCTGGCCCATCTAACTGAACTTAGACAAACAAAAGAGGAGGAAGAGGTCCAAAAGACAAGGAAGCTATGGGGAGGACATTACACGATAGGGTTGCCAACTCCGGGCTGGGGAATTCCTGGATATCTGGGGGCAGGGCTTGGAAATGGTAGCAATTGAGGAGGTGAGGAAGCTCAGCAGGAATGTTATGCCATAGAGTCCACCATCCAATGCTGCCATTTCCCCCTGGGGAATTGATCTCTAGTCGGGAAGTTGGCGGCCCTATAACATGACAAGGGTACAGTGACTAAAAGAGCCCTGCTTCTTGGTTTACTTTTACTACGCAAGGCAAGCAAAGCAGGGCCCATGGCAACACCCTTATCTGAATAGTGAGGAATATATGGAAGGAGGAAGTCCTTCCAAAGTGCTGGTCCCAGGCCTCCTAGAGTTTTAATGTCAGACTTTGAATTGAGTCTGTAAGCAGACTAGCAATCAGTGCAAGTGTCTCAAGACAGGTGTGATAATGTTATCTGCAAGAAACACCTGTCAGGAATTTGGCTGCTACACTCTGCACCTATTGCTGCTGCTGAATTGTCTTCAAAGGCTGCCCCCTTCAAGAGGAAGCAAACCCAGATGTGCTCAGTGGAGGATGACAGCAGTCAAATGTTGTTGCTCAAGGAAAGGCTGCAACTGGAACATCAGCTGAAGCTTTTGTGCTGTAGAGGAGATCAGGGTCTCAAAGGAGTAGATCTGGACTGAATAGCAATACCCCCTCCCCAGCTGTGGACCTGTTTCTTCAGGGGAAGCAGAACCCCATTCAGAACAGATTGAGTCCTCAGCTCCTGATTGGCTCTGTTACTGACCAAGAGGAACTCCAACTTATCTGAACTAACTTCCACTTATTTACAACATTTGTATATCACTTTTTAGCAAAAAAGTTTTCAGAGCAGTTTAGAGTGGAGAAATTGTGGAATATATTTGTTTGCTTAATTCTTTCCCTCGCTGCTGCTTTTCCGCTTAAAATATCCCCCAGATTGCTTTCCCCACTATAAGGTTTGAAATACATAATTACATAAAGGTATATTTGGAACCCTAGAAAAGTAGTGAGGGAGGGGCTTTCTGGAGCAGAGAACCATCATAGTGGTTACAATGTTGGATTAGGATCTGGAAGAAGAAGAAGAAGAAGAAGAGTTGGCTTTTATATGCTGACTTTCTCTACCACTTAAGGGAGAATCAAACCAGCTTACAATCCCCTTTCCCTCCCCACAACAGACACCCTGTGAGGTAGGTGGGGCTGAGAGAGCTCTAACAGAGCTGTAACTTGCCCAAAGTCACACAGCTGGCTTCATGTGGAGGAGTGGGGAAACAAATCCAATTCACCAGATTAGCCTCCCCCCTCATGTGGAGGACTGGGGAATCAAACCCGGTTCTCCAGATCAGAGTTCACTGCTCCAAACCACCACTCTTAACCACTGCACCAAGCTGCACTCTGCCATGGAATCTCATTTGTTGGCCTCGAGGCACTGGCTTTTTCTCATAGGGTGGTCATAGTTAGGGTTGTCAACCTCCAGGTACTAGATGGCGATCTCCTGATATTACAGCTGATCTTCAGCTGGTAGAGATCAGATCACCTGGAGAAAATGGCTGCTATGGCATCCCTCCCCTCCCCAAACCCCACCCTCCTCAGGCTCCACCCCAAAAACCTCCCGCCGATGGCAAAGAGGGACCTGGCAACCCTAGTCATAGTGAGGACAAAATGTAGGAGAAAATAACATCATAAGCCTCCATTTGGGGTTGTCAAGGGCCTTCTCCCAAGCATCAGGCAGGATATCACATGACACCGCAGCGGAGAGAAGAGACAGCAGGAGTTGGAGAGACCATAAGGGCTGTAATGGGGGAAGCAGAACCAGGAGGAGGGGCAGAGAGAGAAAAGCAGGAGCTGGTAATCGGCGAAGGGAGAAGGGGGGAAGAAAGTGGAAGAGGGAGGGGGAAGAAAGAAGCAGAGGCACATAGCAAGTGACCTGAAGGCGAGGAGTGGTGGTCGGGGCTGGCAAGGATATGGGAGGAAGCAGCAGCTGGAGATGTCAGGGAAGCAATGAGGATAAGGGCAAAGTAGGATATGCCAAGAAGAGGGAAAAGTAGTCAACATGAGATGGAAGGCATACATGGGGGGAAAGAATGGTGCTTTCCTTCCCTCACAAGTCCCCCATGGGCCCCCAGCTTGTAATGTATAAAGCTGATATACTGATACACAAATAATGTCTAAACACATTTACCCTTTATGAGGGGGGGATTCAGTGCAATATATAATGGTTTTAAATTAGATGTTTTAATTTTATACCGTACATTTATTGTTGTTGGAAACCGCTCTGAGCCCAACCTGGCCGGAAAAGGTGCAGGGTAAAAGTCAAATATAAATATAGTTCAGTCAGCACAAACAAGAAGTGAAACTGAAACACTGACTTTTAGATAAAAGCTGCAGGGATGAGAAATTATCAAAATCATCCCGAAAGCCAACCTTCACCCCAGCATTAGGGGAAAAAATTCAGTAAAATTCGGATTCGGCAAAATTCGGCCCGTTGTTATTCGGGAAATGCCGAAGTCCGAACTCCCTCGCTTTGGGTCCGTGCAATTCGGCATGAATAAAGCCATTAAAAACACAATCGCGTCTTTCTGCGGCTCCGGGGGGGGCATTTTTGGGCGTAGAGGTCCCAAACTTTCAGAATAGCTTGAGGGGACCCTTCTTGCAAGAACCCCCAAGTTTTGTGAAGATTGGGTCAGGGGGGGCTGAGATATGGGCCCCGAAAGGGGTTCCCCCTCCTTAATGTGCATCTCTGACAATGGGGGTTTGCAATTAGCAGAGCTTGCAGCCCACTCCCTAAGGTCCCAGCCCCAGCAAACAGCTGAGCTGGGGGGAGCAAGGGCGGGGCAGGTGCGAAGAAGTTTGCAAACCATGCAAAGCAACACGTTTGCAACCATGCAAAGCAACACGTGACGCCTGGGAATTTGCAAACCATGGAAAGGGACAGAGGCACGCTAGCTATGCATAAGGAGCAGGAGGGGTGGAATTTCCCCTTTTGCATCGGACTCGGGACCAGGCAAATGCATTCTTTAAGTCACAATTTGAAAACCAGTTTTGAGCAAGCATCAAAATAGACCTAACTGATCTTATGAATGAGGGAAAACCTGAGGACACACAACTGAAGCCCCCCCCCTCAAACCAGGGAGAGAGAGACTCGAGGGGGCACCCCCCCCCAGGCAGCACGGGCGAAAGTCCCCTTTGGCTCCCCCCCACCCACAGAAACTGCTCCCTCCCCACACACACACAGACTCTGCTTCCCCCCACACGCACACACACACACACAGGAGAAACATTATAGAGAAAAGCCCCAAAATGGGTCATACTGTGGATGTCTTCTGTTCCATCTTCTTCGCACCTGCCCCGCCCTTGCTCCCCACAGCTCAGCTGTTTGTCGGGGCTGGGAGCTTTGGGCGTGGGAGGCAAGCTCTGCTAATTGCAAACCCCCATTGTCAGAGATGCACATTAAGGGTGGGGGGGGACCCCTTCCCGGCCCCATATTTCGGCCCCCCGATCCAATCTTTACAAAACTTGGGGGTTCTTGCAAGAAGGGTCCTCTGAAGCTATGCTGAAAGTTTGGGGGCTCTACCCCAAAAAATGCACCCCCTGCAGCCACGGAATGGTGCGAATGTGTGCTGTAAATGAAATAAAAATGCATATTAAGGGGGGACCCCTTCTGGGGCCCATATTTCTGCCCCCCCGATCCAATCTTTACAAAACTTGGGGGTTCTTGCAAGAAGGGTCCTCTGAAGCTATGCTAAAAGTTTGGGGGCTCTTGCCCCAAAAATGCACCCCCTGCAGCCACGGAATGGCTTGAATGTGCACACGCACCCCCCACCCAAGGGGGATCTCTCTCACACACAAACAGATACTCTCTCTTTCTCTCCCCGGGCTGCACAGCAGCTGGGCTCATGCACTCAATCGCGACTGATTGGCCAGAAGAAGACCCAGCTTGGCCACCAATTGGCCGCGGGAGAATACTGCTTACTAACTGACGGTTATGCTGCTGCGCCGAACCCTGAATTTGCCGAATTTATTCGCCGAACACCCCGAACTCGCTGAATTTGGCTCCCCGTTTTCCCGCCTTTTTGAGTTCGGTTCCATCCAAACTAAAAATTGCCGAATCAGGGGAAATTTGGCTGTTTTTCGGTTCAGGACGAACCGAATCGACAGCCCTATAGAACACAGGCATTTTTTCTCTGCCTTTTTAAGCCAAGTCTAGGCGCATCCTTTCAACTAAACAGCCTATATATGCTACTTTTCTGTTGCTTAAAGACAACAAACAGGAGCCAAGGGAATATCATCAGCTATGTAAAAGCTTAGGCTGTTAAGGAGCAGTGTGAAGCATCTTTTAGCTCCTGGAAGAAAACAATTGATTTTCTGCTTTTGTCATGTGCAAACTGATATTATTGCCAGCGCAGCTGAGGACAATATCAGGTACTCTTTATACGAGAATAATACTTTGTATTCAAGCTGATCATTAAAAAAATGCAATGCGACCGATATTTCTTTCCATACCAATTTCAAAATCATTTGCAACATTGTGAAACCAATGAAGAACAGTTGGAATTTATTTTATTGGGAGCTCATAACAAACATGCTTTTCAGTATCTTGACAATGAAAAGATTTTCAAGAGAATCTGTTTTTTAAAAAATCCTAGAAATGTGAAATCACAGGAAATTTTGGAAATGGAAATGTAGGATTGACTCCTGCTAAAAAAAATGTTTAATAAATATTCACCCTCCATAGAAAAGAGTAGGAAACCAGTAGCACTTTGAAGACTAACAAAATTTCTGCCACAGGTCACTTCTTCAGATTCAGCTAGAATGTGATTCCATTGATCCTTAAGTAGAGACAAGTGAATTAGACACACAATGGCAATGTAAATGTTAAAAACAAGTAAATGACATTAGCAGGTGTGATTGGATTAGGTGTGATAGGCAGAGGGGTAGCAGGCGTGGAGAAATCAGCACTAGTAATGAGACAGGAATCCCAGATCTCTATTAAGTCCCAGAGAATGCATAGTCTTGAGGTTCATTATTAGAGAGCAGTCTCTCTTTCTAATCTCCCTTTAATTTCATGAAATATTCACCCTTTTTCTTCCTCTCTGTTCACTCTGTCTTTCACTTTCTGTTCAACAAGCTTTTTAAAAAAGAAAGTGGTAATTCTGTCAGTGCTGTGACCCAACATAGGTCAGGATGCAATGAGTCAAAAGTTAACCTTCCTGTTACAAAAGCCATGTAATGCCTTTTATTAAGTCCAACCAAAATTACACAAAATGACGTGCAACCTTTTGTGTTCTCTAGGACATTTCATCAGGCTGGATGTTTTTTTTAAAGGTGTAGGGAGAAAATTGTTGTTTCAGGGCATCGTGTTAAGGCTTGTTGTATGCCTCCTGGGTCGAATAAACAACCCCTGGCACAGGTCCCAACCATAGCATATCAGACTATTTTGCTTGACTCCCAGGGCCAGATCTTTGTCCAAGCAACCAGGGCACTGGCAGCTCTATTGGGGCCAGCGGTGCAAGAGAAAGCAATGGAAATGGCTTGTGCTTATCATTACCTCCCGGACCTGCACAAGGCAAATCTCTGAACTGCTGACAGCTACTCTGGGGCTTTGCTCTTTCCAATAGGGTTGCCAATTGCTGAAGCGGCCCTTTTCTCCAGGTGAACTGATGTCTGTCGGCTGGAGATCAGTTGTAATAGCAGGAGATCTCCAGCTAGTACCTGGAGGTTGGCAACCCTAGGTGTACACATAAACCATTTTTTTTTGTATGTACTTAAAACAGGACCAAGGGAAAAGCCTCACTTCACATGATATAGCACCTTGCTGCAGCTAAGCAGGTCTGGGCCTAGACAATCTTCAAATGAAAAACCTGGGAACCCTATGTAGCTTACCCTGAGTTCCATGATGACATACGTGAATTGGAGGGTATTCTAATTCTCCAAATGGAATTCCAATTACAACAGTTCTATGGGCTTTCTGTGTTAAGGAGTTATGATGGCAAAATGTACATAAACTCTCCATCCCCACCTCTTTGGTGGTGGAAATTGACTTCAAGTCACAGCAGACTTATGGCAGGACTATAGAGTTTTTCAAGGCAAGAGACACGCAGAGGTGGTTTGCCATTGCCTGCCTCTATGAAGCAACTCTGGACTTCCATGGTGGTCTCCTATCCAAGTATTAAACAGGGCCCACTTTGCCCTGCTTCACTTTCAAGATGTGATGAGACTGGGCTAACCTGCCCCATCTAGGTCAGGGCCCCTGCCTCTTTACTTTCAACCACTGTTTCAACCTGCCATCCTATCTACATTTCCCCCCTCCCCCTGGTTTGCAAGTGCAATTTGAAGCAGACCTGAAACCCATTTCTTAGCAGATTAGTGGCATTTCCCTCAGTCTAAAATGTCACCATTTCTGGAAGTCAAACTGTACATTTACCAAGGAAAATGTCATGCTGGCTCAAATGGCCCCTTTTCTACGTGTAACATTTTGAGTTTCTCTTTCCCCTCTTTCCTCTGTCACACAGATAGCATATTCTAAGGGCTGCAAAAGAAGTTAACATTTCTGCATTCATGTTTTAAACATCATGCAGGCAAATGGCCAGAAAATGAAGGAAGAACCTTGTATCTTTGTAAAGTCAGAAAGGCCAATTGTGAATATGGGACATGTCCTGGGAGCTTTACATGGTGGCAGTTTCATAGTGGCAGCAAATCTTTTGTTCAAACAAGATAGGCATAAATTTAAGCCTCAAAGGTTCTCCCAGAATAAAGCAATGGAGACAGCTCACCCTGTTGAGTTTCTGCCTGTCATGCAAGTGTTAAAATCACAGGAGATGAAAAAAATAAGATAGAAATTAAATACCATAGAGCCAGCGTGGTGTGGTGGTTAAGAACGGTGGTTTGGAACGATGGACTCTAATCTGGAGAACCGGGTTTGATTCCCCACTCCCCCACATGAGCAGCAGACGCTAATCTAGTGAACTGGATTTGTTTCCCCACTCCTACACACGAAGCCAGCTGGGTGACCTTGGGCTAGTCACACTCTCTCAGCCCCACCTTCCTCACAGAGTGTGTGTTGTGGGAAGGGGAAGGGAAGGTGATTGTATGCCGGTTTGATTCCTCCTTAAATGGTAGAGAAAGTCGGCATATAAAAACCAACTCTTATTATTATTATATGAACTTGGTAGTCACACTAGAGGCACAATACAATGCAAGACTTCACAAATCATACATAGTAATTTACTTTCAGCATTAAAAGCACTATATATAGTTTATTATAAAATAGCTCTGTAAAGTAGGCCAATATTGTTATCCCCATAATGCAGGATAAGAGTGAGAGGGCAACTTACTTGAGGATACAAATTGGTGCACTTTTCTAGTTTTGTTTTAAGAAAAGCAGTTTTCAAGTCCTCGTTCCTAGTGAAGTGTTAATGCTAGCCTTCACTTCCATATTGTGGGCAATGTCTGCTTAAATTCTTAGCCAGTGTCATGTAGTAATGGTTATAGTGTTGGATTAAGATCTGGGAGACCAAGGTTCAAATCCCTGATCTACCAATGGAAGATTGTTATCTGAGCTTGGGCCATTCAAGCACTCTGGGCTTCACCTGGGCTTCACAGTTGTTGTGAAGATAAAATTGAGGAGAGGAAGCAATGGTCATTTACGCATGGTTGCCGTAGCCTCCTTTATTTCCTGTTTCAGCCAGGATCAAATTTTTCTGAACACACGCTATCTCATTCCTTGTTGGCTCAACCCTGTTTCGACGCAAAATGAACACAGCTTTTCCCATTCCTCTTGTGGCCCGAATTAAACCATTCATCCTGGCTCATTCCAGAATCACTGAGCGAGTGTACAAGTTTCTCGGGTTTGTTCCTCTTTCCTCCGCACCCCATCCCATCTCCTAAGATTTTAGAGACACTGGTCACATTTTATAAGGCAGTTGGGTAAAGTTATAAGTCCTGTAGAGCTCCTGAAAACAGACCTTGTCTTATGGCGCTGTTTATAAATTAATAATATCATTATCATTTCCTCTTTAACATCATTTTGTAGTTTTATTAGCTTTTCCCAAACTTGTTATTACAGACTAAGGATCTGATCTCTCTTTTTTTATTATTATTTTGGAAAATTGGGGCCATGCCTTTTATCTATTGTTTTAACAAGACTTTTATCCTAGATCAGGAGGGAGCAGAGGCCATGTGTGCTGAGATAATGACAAAATTACGTTGTAGGAACGGAAAATGGGACAGGAAGCTTGACTGAGACAGAGATGTAAAAGCAAGAGCGCCTGATTGAAAAGCAAAGTTTTGTAGGTTCAAGTCATATCAGATAGCTATAGGCAGCTTATAAACAGTCTGCTGGAAAACTTACAAGAAGCTTAATTACTTTCTATAGTTCTCTAAAAATCCAGCCCTGTAGAATCCAGCCCTGTAGAAGCTCAATGGCAAAATAATACTTACATATTTGGTTGTAAACATCTACTCTGTATGGTCAGTTTCTGTTTTACCTGTTTTATCTGGCATACTAGCTGCAAATAAAATTTATTTAAACACTGGGGAAAATCAATTAAAAGGCTATAATCAATTTCAAAACATCAGCTGCACTAAGCTATATTTTTTATCAAGTATTGTGTATGCCTGTTGTACAGTTTCTCTTTTCAATTTATGTCGCATTTATAGAATAGAATCATAGAATCATAGAGTTGGAAGGGGCCATACGGGCCATCTAGTCCAACTATGGTTGCCAACCTCCAGGTATTAGCTGGAGATCTCCCGCTGTTACAACTGATCTCCAACTGATAGAGATCAGTTCACCTGGAGAAAAGGGCCGTGTTGGCAATTGGACTCTATGGTATTAAAGTCCCTCCCCTCCCCAAACCATGCCCTCCTCAGGCTCCACTCCAAAAATCTCCAGGTGTTTCCCAACCTGGAGCTGGCAACCCTTAATCCAACCCTCTGCTGCCCACATCCTTTTTGAAGTGAGGCCTCCAGAACTGCACATTATACTCCTCTTTCCATTCAGATGAAATTGAGATGCACAATGTACTTCACTGATGTACTTCAATTGATTTAGAAGGATGTAACTCAGTTCAGGATTACACTCATTTTAAGATTACATTCATAGTAAACTGGCTGGCCTCTGTGTTGATGATGAAAGCCATACAGGCATGTTACTAATTCAGCCTTCTCTTTAGACTCCCCAACTTTGCAGGGGGGGGGGGGAATGATAGAATATAAAGAAAATAATACGGGGGGAAAACTTTTAAAACACCTTGATGGGGAAGGAAAACACTCAGAAAGGACAGAATGCTACCTGTTATAAAATTTCTTGGGCCTACAATGTAGGGAAAGGTGATCAATAAATATTTTAATAAATAACTAAAAAGAACAGTTGAGGATTAGTTCAAAGCAAAAAGGTACAAGGTGAAATTAACTGGATCAAACCTCTGGGAGTTCAGAAAATCCTGGAGGGAAGACTGTATCATAGTGGGGTGGGATTTTCAAAGTATTTTTCCTCCTATGAGGATGGCCTGGGCTAGCCTGATCTTGTTGATCTCAGAAGCTAAGCAGGGCTGGCCCTAGTTAGTACTTGAATGGGAGACCACCAAGAAATACCAGGGTCGCTATGCAGAGGAAGGCATGGCAAATCACCTCGGTTAGTCTCTTGCCTTGAAAACCCTGCCTCTGAGGTTCAGAGTCTTCTCTGAGTTCTTTCTTAATTAAAGGAGTCCAGCCTAGACACCCACTACAATGGAACTATACACATGCACATGAGGAGGTACCCGGTGTGGGGTGGCAGCTCTTGGTGCAGTAATACCTGGAGATATTGGGAGTGGAGCCTTGGGAAGGCATTGTTTGGGGAGTGGAGGACCTTCAGCAGAGTACAGTGCCATAGAGTCCACCATTGAAAGCAGCCATTTTCAGACTGATCTGTCTCCTGGAGAGCAACTGTAATAGAGGGAGATCTCCAGGCCCCACCTGGAGGTTGGCAACCCTAACCCAGCATGTAATGTATCATGTTGATTTACTGACGCACAGGTAATGTTGGAAAATGTATATTTTACGAGGGGGGAATCAGAGTCAGGAAAAAGAAAATAATAATTCCAGAGAGTAAACGTATTTGTCTGATGCAGCAAAAATAAGCAGGAATACTGCGGCATCTTGTAGACCGACACAATTTATTCCCACTTAAATTTTCATGGACTAGTGCCCAATTCTTCAGACACCGACTTCTGCTGGAATAACATTTTTTAAAAAATCTTTAAGTTACTACAGGACTCTAGAAAATATTAAAGAACCACAGGGTGGATTTGCCCAATGCTATAGTGAAATTGAAAGGGATTTTGAGTCCAAAACAGTAAGGATGAGAAATTTCAAATCAACCAACAGGCAGTGAATTTCTTCCTTGTCTGCACAGGACTCATAATACTTTAATGTACTGAATCAGACTCACAGCTATAACTGTTTCTAAGTTGGGGACTTTGGGGGTGGGAGGAGGGAAGAACATACTAGATATCTCCACTGAAGCATAAGATTTTATTGAAACATAATATTTTTCGATGAGGGGTTTATATGATTTGTGAATGATTTAATTGTCTATCTAAACAATTGCCTGCTGAGAGGAGTATTTACACAGAAGGGATGGGTGGCAGTAGAAATCAATCTGGCTGTGTGATTGGATTGGACATGCCCAAAAAGCCAATTGCACTCCATTGCAGGGTTAGTAAGGAATACAATGAAACAACCTGCCAACACCCACAAACAGACTGACAAACTACCACACCGATTGCTGAAAAATCAGGTCTCTGTTCACAACCAGTGAACAGGACATAAGCTGAACTGGTGGGTGTTAGAGCATCCCTAATACATATAAGATTTCGGTTGAATCATGCATGAGGGGGATATGACAGTGATGGATGTTTCAGAAGAACGGTGTCAGGAATCAAGCCTGCATAAAAGCCACATCCTTTGGCTCAGAAGTGTTGCCCCCAATACTTGGGGGCCAACATCTTGCTTAAGTAGGGTTGCCAACCTCCAGGTACTAGCTGGAGATCTCCTTCTATTACCACTGATCTCCAGCTGATAGAGATCAGTTCCCCTGGAGAAAAGGGCCGCTTTGGCAATTGGACTCTATGGCATTGGAGTTGCTCCCGTCCCCAAACCCCACCCTTCTCAGGCTCGACCCCAAAAACCTCCCGCCAGTGGTGAAGAGGGACCCCGCAACTCGATCCTTAAGTACTGTTCCATAGTTTCTAGGTTGGGATACTGGCATTTATAAAGAATTCCTATCTCAAATTAAAGCCTAGATCACAACTGCCATATGGGCCCCTCTGGCCAGTCTTAGGATAGAAAGATGAGAATTCAGAACGAGCCGGGAGGCGAGCGAGGGCCCAATGAATGCGTGGCCGGTGGACCCAAGTGAAACTGAGAGGATTGTGGTCAGCCGACCAGGCCCCACCCACCCCCGCCCTTCTGAGGCTGCGCCTGAATTCTGGGGCTGCGCCTGAATTGGCCTGTTCATGGAGGGTCTAGGCCAGGGAGGGAAATGGCTGGGCAGAAAAAGTTCCCGCTGAGGAGACCTGCACAGCCACAGCAGGCTCCCCTGGCAGGGTTGCCAACCTCCAGGTACTTAAACAAACACAATAGAACTACTGGCAAAAAACACACAAAGCATTTGCCAAGTGAATATATTCCAATACTGAGGATTCCACTAGTTGTCACACATGTGCAAAATACAGATAGACCACAACCATAAGTTGTCAATCAAATGCTAATTCCTATGTATGAGGTGACTCAGCAAGCCATCCATTGATATAGGAGGTTATACACCTATGTGTGGAACAAATGTTCCATGAAATATTGTCATAGAATTGCCTATATTGAAGAAGCTGCTGCGAAATGGGACAACTTACCGGAAGCCCATAATATTGGCAACTATGAACTTTGCACTTTATTGCTATCAATTGATACATAGGAATTAGCATTTGATTGACAACTTATGGTTGTGATATATCTGTATTTTGCACATGTGTGACAACTAGTGGAATGCTCTTGCTGTTACCAGTATTGGAATATATTCACTTGGCATATGCTTTGTGTGTTTTTTGCCAGTAGTGCTATTGTGTTTGTTTAACTATATATTTAGCACTCGATAACTTGTTTGATTGCTAAACCTCCAGGTACATACTAGCTAGAGATCTCTTGCTATTAAAGCTGATCCCAGGCAATAGAGATCAGTTCCCCTTGAGAAAAGGGCCACTTTGGCAATTGGACTCGATGGCATTGAAGTCCCTCCCCTCCCCAAACCCTGCCCTCCTCAGGCTCCACCCCAAAAATCTCAATGTATTTCCCAACTTGGAGCTGGCACCTCTATCTCCCGGGCACCATTGGAATGCTGCTGCCGCCCAGATCTGGCTGAGCCTGCATCACCCCTGCGCCGTCTGGGATGGCCGAAGTTGCCTCGCCTCCCTGGCTCCTTCCAGCCCACCCACCCCCAGCAAAGGCAGGACTGCCAACCTCCAGGTACTAGCTGGAGATCTCCTGCTATTACAACTGATGTCTAGCTAACAGAGATCAGTTCACCAGGGAAAATGGTTGATTTGGCAATTGGACTCTATGGCATTGAAGTCCCTCCCCTCCCCAAACCCCACCCTTCTCAGGTTCCACCCCAAAAACCTCCCACCAGTGTCAAAGAGGGACCTGGTATCCTCAAGCATGGGCCAGCAAACAAGGCTTGAGGTGAGTCCTGAGCCCACAGTTCTTTTGGCTTTCTAAGGTGGTTTCTTTTGCATAGCAACGGGCTTGACTACATTGGCGGCATTGCAGAGAACTTCCCCAAACCCAGTCAGCATGGATGGAACAATCTCTCCTTGGGTGGTGGTTGGGGGAGGCAAAATCCGAGTCCTTGTGATTATGCATATTGAGAGATACCATCCGTCTGCCATTTGAAAGGGGGGGGGGAAACACCCTTGCGAATGCCTGGGGACTTCCACTTCTTTCCCTCCAACCCCTCCAATAATTAAGTAATTGTGATTGGTATCTGGGGGAAGGCGACTTTTGTCTGAAAGGTTTGGTCTGCGAGGAAGGAAATGGAGCCTTTCAACAGCCCAGCATCCTGCTGTTCTGCTTCTGCAGGGCCTCAACAGATAGCAGCAGGATGCTAAATGCGAAGGTTCGCTAGCGGAAGGCTCTACCCTGAGCAAATTGTATGCATCCAATTAGAACCATTCTCCCTGACTAGGCTAGTCCCTTTTAATAAGGGGCGAGGAGAACCTTTAATAAAAAATTAACCACAGTGCCAGACTCCCAACTCAAAGTCTCTCCTCCTGCCCTTTCAAATTGGCAAGTGGGTTCTTTAGCTTCGGGGAGAAGCCCATTGGGGCAGAACTTGCCAACATGCAGTTTGGGGGTGTTTGTTTCAATAAACAAGCTGACCTATGCCTTGATGCTGGGGCCGGCACGTTAAGAAGCCTCACTGCTCCATTCAGACACCATTCAGACCATGACTTAAATGACCCAGCCTAATAACAATTGTTTCTAGAAATCCTGAGAAAATAAGTGACTGTTCAGTGCGGCATTAGTATTATTATGAAGAAGAAGAGTTGGTTCTGATATGCCGACTTTTTCTTCCACTTAAGGAAGAATCAAACCGGCTTACAATCACCTTCCCTTCCCCTCCACGCAACAGACACCTTGTGAGGTAGGTGAGGCTGAGAGAGCTCTAAGAGAACTGTGACTAGCCCAAGGTCACCCAGCTGGCTTCGTGTGCAAGAGTGGGGAAACAAATCCAGTTCACCAGATTAGCCTCCGCCGCTCATGTGGAGGAGTGGGGAATCAAACCCGGTTCTCCAGATCAGAGTCCACAGCTCCAAACCACTGCTCTTTACCACTACACCACGTTGTAGACATCCTTCATTTAAAAAGACTCCAACTCTTGCAACAGAAAGCAAAACAGAACTTCATTAAACAGTCGGGTTTAACTAACTGTACACTCTAGGCTCTCCCTTCTTGTCTTCCCTGGGAGTCTCCCAAGTCTAGGCTTCCCTTTGACCCCTGAACCAGGACCATCTCTGTGCTTTATCCACTTGCAAGAAGGATTTTTTTAATGCCAAGGGGCATTAAAAATGTCACAGACAGACGTTTGTTGTCTGAAGTCATACAGGCCATTCGACCATCTGCAGCATTTACACACCAGATCTAAAGCTGTGTTATTATATATTCTTAATTGAAAGAAAGTTGTATTGAATAATGTGAAATTTACTTCTAAATAAACGTGTACTGACTGGGCTGCATAGCTACAGTCTTGCATACAGGTAGGCTGTGCATGTCATGATGTGTAAAGAGATGTGAATAGCATCAACCCCTGTGCCTGTGGGGTTAAAAGCTTCAGGGAATGAAGACATTCTGAGGCAGCTATTTTACGCAGGATGCAGCCAGTTTGATTTTCTGCCTCTTCTTTTCAGGCAACTACCGAGAAGAGCAGTAAAAGTTATGGGGGGGGGGATTGCCACCATTTAGAGAGTGAGGGGAGCTTCGCTGCTTGCATTTCTGACTGTGTATGATTATTCCTCTCCAGGAACTCCAATATTTCTGAAGCCCTGGTTCTAGGGTTGCCAGGTCCCTCTTTGCCACCTGTGGGAGTTTTTTGGGGCAGAGCCTGAGGAGGGCAGGGTTTGGGGAGGGGAGGGACTTCAATGCCATAGAGTCCAATTGCCAAAGCGGCCATTTTCTCCAGGTGAACTGATCTCTATCGGCTGGAGATCAGTTGGAATAGCAGGAGATCTCCAGCTAGTACCTGGAAGATGGCAACCGTAGCTTTAGCCCTTTAGCCCGGATCTAAATCCCCCACCAGTTGATATTTGGCTAGCTGAGAAATATAAACAAGTTAAAGTTGCCAGGTTCCTCTTTGCCACCAGTAGGAGGTTTGGGGGCCAAATGCCAAAGCAGCCATTTTCTCCTGATCGCCAGCTACTACCTGGAGATTGGCAACCCTAATACAAGTGGTGGTAGAAAATGCCGTCAAGTCACAGCTGATTCATGATGACCACATAGGGTTTTCAAGGTAAGAGATGTTCAGAGGTGGTTTGCCATTGCCTGCCTCTGCATGTGCTGAGAGAGTTCTGAGAGAACTGTGACTGGCCCAAGGTCACCCAGCAGGCTTCATGTGGAGGAGTGGGAAATTGAACCCTGTTCTCCAGATTAGAGTCCACCACTCTTTAACCACTATACCACACTGGCTCTCAAATACCCATGTTTTCCCAGTGCAGCTAACAGCAGCGTGTGTGTGTGTGGGGGGGGGGTAAAATTAGCTAAGAAAAATGCATGTGATGACCCCAATCCATTGTTTTCATCTAATAGCATTTTGAGTAAATATGGTTATAAATAATTAAATGGGCTCATTCATGTTGAAGGCATAAATACCTTTTTTTTTTTAAGTGAAGGCATAAATAACTTGTCCTTGGTTCCTATTTGCTATAAGGATTAAGATGTGTTAAAAGTGCCACAACAACTGCTCTGAAAATGCACTCTCTTTTTTTTCCTTTTTTTGTAATCTCAGCTTCACCATTTCCAAGTGTGGGCTTGGTCTGAAAATTGCCCTTTCCTACGGCAGAAAGCTCCCTTCTTAAATGAAGAGAATGTGGTGGTTTTCACCAGATTTTGGAGGACCACTTATAAAAAACACCCTGCATTCCTAAATCACTTTGAGCCCATTCCTGAAGGGGGAGCAAAGCTCCTTAGGAGTTGGCATGACCCACATGGAATAAGGTGGCACCTATGCCAGATGCTGCTGGCCCCTGTAGGGTTGCCAACCTCCAAGTGGTGGCTGAAGATCTCTCGCTATTACAACTGATCTCCAACCAATAGAGATCAGCTCACCTGGAGAAAATGGCCGCTTTGGCAAATGGACTCTATGGCATTGAAGTCCCTCCTCTCTGCAGACCCTGCCCTCCCCTGGCTCTGCCTCCAAAATCTCCAGGTATTTCCCAACCCACACCTGATAAACCTAGGCCCCTGCCACCAGCGCATCCATGCTGGCAGAGCTTTCCCAGAAGGGAAAACCTGCACTGGAATGGGGAGAGGCTGTTCTTCGGGGCGACCTTGGGCTAGTCACAGCTCTCTTAGATCTCTCTCATCCCCACAAACTTCACAGGGTATCTGTTGTGGGGAGGGGAGGGGAGGGGAGGGTGATTGTAAGCTGGTTTGATTCTTCCTTAAGTGGTAAAGAAAGTCGGCATACAAAAACCAACTCTTCTTCTTCTTTTGCCCTGGGAACACTCCGTTGAGCGGCAGCAGGGCTGTGCCACCTTTTTCGGTGGTGCATCCTCACTGCTCTCTATGGGACATTTTACCCTTTTTTAAATTTTAAAAAGTTTTTAAAAGGGGGGAGCCGGGAAGCCTCGGGAAGCCTCCACCTTCAGGAATGGGCTGCCCAGCTTTTATTCTGAACATTTTCCTCACAGGTGTTAAAAAAATGCATTTGAACATCCCAAACTTTTGCATATCGGAACATCTCAAGAAAGCAACGTCGTTATATTTCCCCAGAGACCCTGGAGCCAAATTTGTAAATCTGGCATTATGCTTAACATTTTCCAGCCTCATATCTTCCTCCCACGTTCTTTATTAGATTGTAATTTTGAATGCTATTGCTTGCTGTGGGATCTCTTAAGTTGAACTCCCAAAGGCATTTACAAATATTCGAAGCCGCAGTCAAAGAAACATTCACCTTGCGGGGGTGAATGCTAACACAGACTTGTCATCTTTCTTTAAAAAAAAAAAAAAGTCTCTCTTATTTGGAACATAAACAGAATAACTGATTAAGTTTAATCAAAAATGTACTATCCTGTTTTCCTACTGGCAAGTTCTTGATTAGCTCTCTGTTGCAATTTCATTTGAAGTTGAAATCAGAGCTGGTCCACTCAGTCTTTATTGGCCCTGCAACCGACTTTGGGTTATTTTTCTCTTTTAATTTGAGGCATCCCAGTTTTGGGAAAGAGCACTCAGCAGGGCAAGCATGCAAAAGCTTTGCATGCCATTGCGGTCCCCATGCAACAGACAGGATGAAAAACAGAACTGAATAAAGGGGGAGCAAGATCATAAGAACATAAGAAAGGCCCTGCTGGATCAGACCAAGGCCCATCAAGTCCAGCAGTCTGTTCACACAGAGGCCAACCAGGTGCCTCTAGGAAGCCACTAACAAGACGAGTGCAGCAGCACCATCATACCACCAACAGCTTTATATTAGATCAGGGGTAGGCAATCCCCAGCTAGAGTTGCCAGCCTCCAGTTACTAGCTCCAGCCGATAGAGATCAGTTCACCTGGAGAAAATGGCTGCTTTGGCAATTGGACTCAGGCTCTCCCACCCCCGCCCCCCAAAAAAACTCCTGTTACCAACCTGAAGCTGACTTGGGAACAATAGGCCATTCGGCTTGGCACTCAAGGCCAGATATCCTCCCAAGCAATTGAGGCTGGAGCCAGTAGTATGGGAGAAGGCAACAGGAGCGGCTTATGCTCTCATCACTTCCCAGATCAGCGCAGCCACCGGCTGGGTCCAAGATGAATCCCTGCGATGCTGGCAGTGCCACTGGGGCTTGGCTCACTCTAACCACAACCCTCGTCTGTGCCTCCTCCTTTTGTTTTCAGGCACACCAGCTTCACAGGGAGATGTTGCATTTTATTCAGGACTTGGGCCGAAAAGGTAGTCTTCCTCTGTTTTGAGAGCCAGCGCGGTGTGGTGGTGAAGAGCGGCGGACTCTAATCTGGAAAAAAAAAGGTTCAGTTCCCCACTCCTCCACATGAAGCCTGCTGGGTGACCTTGGGCCAGTCACAGTTCTCTCAGAACTCTCTCAGCCCACATGGAGGCAGGCAATGGCAAACCACCTCCAAACATCTCTTGCCTTGAAAACCCTATGGGGTCGCCGTAAGTCGGCTGTAACTTGATGGTGCATGCACACACATCTGTTGTACACTCTTAGCTTCTGTATTCTCAGAGGCCACTCAGTTCTTCAGACAAGAGGGGCAGAACAATCCAACGCCTTTATGGCGAAATCAAAACACTGTCCCCACCCAACTCTAAGGACTTCCACAAATTCAGAACAGATTTGTTTGTTAAACTCATATCTTACCTTTCCGTTAGCCCACCCAAGGCAACCCGCAAAATCAGAAGTGGCATATAGTAATGACATCACAACAGTACAAAATGGAAAAGGGAGGGCTGGCCTCCATGTAGGATGTTCTCAACAGCAATGCATGTGGACCTGATTCTTGGCCTCTCCCTCTGTTCTGGCACTTGAAGTTCTCTGTGCCAGCACGGCTGGTATGAATTCGCCATTGTGGATGGAATAAAATCATCAATTAAGGAAGGGAACAAGAAGGAAGGTCTTCCTGCAAGAGGCCCTTGAGAGGCCAGCTGGTGGCTTTTCCACAGTGCACAACAAATAGCAACACAATATCGTTTATATGAAATATGCGTCGAAAACCATTGCTTCTCTTCCTGACAAGTGAAATTATGATCAGCTCGTTTTTGTTTTTTTTTAAACACCTTCTGTCAGTGAAGGGCGGATAAAGCCGTTTCAGGAGTCAAGAGTCGCAGGCTGCCAATTTGCCATCCCTGCCATAGACTCCCAAGCTCCAGATACACTGATAAGAAAAGCATGGCATATTTACAAAGGGATGAGGAACTGACTGGTTAGTTTCGCAAGGCCTCCCTGTAACCCATTAACCAGAATATTGCTCAAAACCCAGTTATAGCAATACCCAGTGTACCTCAGTCTTGTTCAGTGATCTGTAATGTATTTTCAAGAAGGCTGTTGGGGCACATTTAGGGTTGCCAGGTCCATCTTTGCCACCAGTGGAAGGTTTTTGGGGTGAAGCCTGAGGAGGGCGGGGTTTAGGGAGGGGTGGACTTTAATACCATAGACTCCAATTGCCAAAATGGCCATTTTTGTCAGGCCTTTGCCTTTTAGCTGGAGTAAAGGCTCTTGACATGAGATAGGCCAGGTTCTGGCTACACGTCAAGTCCTTGGTTCCCATGCCTGTGAACCTCTGTGTACAGTTTCGCTCATCCTGTTTTCTGCAGCTGCTGTAATGTTTAGTCTGTCTTCCTGGGAACCTCTTATCTCGGGGTTGCCTAGCAATGTTTACCTTTTCCGTCCGTAGTCTCTTAAGCATGTAACCTGCCTGTGTTCAGACATTACCAGCCTTACCTACCTGAGGGTAGTCAGTTCTTTAATCTGTCTTTTGGCTCCTAATAAAGGCTTACTGCTTCAGATCTACCTGTCTGGATGAGTTTGCTTATGGGATGCTAGGGACAGACACCTGATCCTGACATTTGTCTCCAGGTGAACTGATCTCTATTGGCTGGAGATTAGCTGTAATAGCAGGAGATCGCCAGCTAGAACCTGGAGGTGGGCGACCCTAGGCACGTTAATGGTTCTGAAGCAGCAACGAATGCTTCTTCAAAGTCTTACATGCTGCTACAGAAGCAGAGCAGTGCAGTAGCATAGCGTCAGGATGAAACAGAAGTTGGTTTCTTATGTTTATTTGTTCAGCCAGGAGGGGCTCATTATACCCTGCAGGGCGCCTAAAATTATTGTAGCCAGTGGCCTTCACCGATATTAATCTGGCCGTGAATATATTAAGAACTTTCTTCTACTCACTGCTTGTTATTATTCAGAATGCCGAAACATTCCACTTCATTTAATTACACCCTTAAGACTCCAGGCAAGTAACGATATTTATTTATCTCCTTAATTGTTACAAAAGCAGAAGGTCTGGTCGACATATATTCTACATTGCTTCCATTTTGAAGATGAGCATCGGATCTGAAAGTGAATAATGAGGCTCATAAATTTGGAACCAACATCCATGTTCACTTTGAAGGCCATTTTACCCACATTCTACCTATATCACCACATCTGTGTGCCACACGTGGGGTTAACCTTCCTACCGCTTGGCAAGGTAATACAAATGGCCGAAACCTTCTTAGGAGGCAGGGCTACTGCGTTGCCTCCTAAGCCCGGCGCAGGCATTCCCTTCAGGAATGCACGGATACATCCTCACTAATGTTTGAAGGGGGGGTGTCCCAAACTTCTGTGGGTTTGCATAATCCTATATTGTCACTGTGTCTGGCCCCATTATGCAGATTTTTTGGTCTGCATGGTAGCCAGCCACTGACTATTATATATAAAGATATACAAAGAAACCAAATAGGGAAAATACGCCCATTGCTTTTGGGTACAAGGCTGTGTATATTTTTTGTTCAACTGGGCTCTTATATAGAAATGAAAATTATTTTACCTCAGTACATCTTTTATACATTTCAATTATAAATAGGATACAGACAAGGAGGACAATCTTCCTGACATATGTTAGTAGCCTAGTACTCTGGGATCCTTGTGCATGGTGGAAACTCTTAAGCACTTCAGATTTTTAAGGCCATTTTGAAAGAATTTGTTTCTATAGTATCACAGTTTCCAAGACTTGTCATTAACATACACGTGAAGAAATTGTGCTCGTTTCTGACTGCTGGCCTAATAGTGTCAGCATGACTCAGTATGACTGACACTTGCTCCTTGAGGCTACTGCCAGAAATACATCTAATGAGGTTTACTTTGATTTGTTAGTTGAAGGTTTAAGGGTTCAAGATGGAACTTCCTGGTACATAAGTTTCATTTATTCATTCAATCTGACCCTTGGTTCTGAGATGAACTTCTGATGACAGCATTCATCATAACTAATGCTCATATTCCTGCCTTACCAGATCCACTTTGAAAGTCCTTTCTGAACAGTGCCAGGCAGATTGTTTGTACAGTGTTCCCCATTTGCCTCCACACCATGTGTAGCCTGATACCTTTGAAGTTCTACTTCCAGTGGAGCAGATTCACACATTCTAGTATGTCAGTCAAGGACTCACAATTAGAATCATAGAATCATAGAATTGGAAGGGACCACCAGGGTCATCTTGTACAATTCCCTGCACAATGCAGGAAATTCACAGCTACCTTTCCCAAACACACCCCCAGTGACCAGAAGATGGCCAAGATGCCCTCCCTCTCATCCTCTGCCTAAGGTCACAGAATCAGCATTGTTGACAGATGGCCACATAACCTCTTCTTAAAAACCTCCATGGAAGGAGAGCTTACCACCTTCCAGTTGTAAGTATGGAGTATTTTTCCATTGGAAAAATACCATCCCACGGGTAATATGAAAGTTGTTTATAGGGTGCTCTATCTGAGATGACCATTTCATATCGGTCATCTGTTCGCTGCAGCAGCTGCCAAAGGATGAACATAACTGTGTAGTCTGACATGGGAAGCCCCTGCCTGCAGACCCCATTTTGGATGGTCCTGTCTATATTATACAAAGATATCCCGGAAGTATCCAGTATTCTGGAAGTACAGTATCCCAGAAGTACAGCAGAAGAGATGAGCTCGGTGGCTCTCAAGCTTTAGAAGACCAGTAGCTATCTAGTGTTCTGGGACAACACCCAATTTCTTCGATGAGGCCTATGCAGAAGAAGTTGCCAGTTGTTTGTACCCATAGTGGCTAAAGATTCAGACTTGGAGTATGCAAGTGATTAAAGGTACCAGGAGGCTAGGGATCAAGCACTTTACTCTCTGAACTTCTGTGATTCAGAGGAGGGAGCTGCTGTCTGCTGCACAACAGCATCACCACTGCCTGTGGCCGGAGGTCATTATTGCAGCTACCAAGGATCTGATACTTCCTGTTAATCTGCTGACAAGCTTGATAAAACAGGAGTCCAGTGGCACCTTCAAGACTAATGAAAGTTATCCCAGCATAGGTTTTTATGACCAGCTTGATGGCTCAACTGTTTAGCAACTAAATTTCCTGCCAGAATGGTACCTGCTCTCCTCCAGCTTCCCTGCCCTGACAACTTGCGTTCAAATCCTGATCAGCTGTGAACTGGGTGGTCGGCTGCAGATTGCTGTTTCTCAGTTTAATTATTTAATCACTCTGAGCGCCTTGGATGCAAGCCAGGCGCAATAGGTCAGACATTGCTGAGACATTCTTGATCCTTTATATGTGCTGATGATCATTTAGAACTTTTGCCCCTCGACTGTTAGGATGTTTTCCTACTATACACCCCCCTCCTGTTTTGTTCAGATGAGAAGAAAGGGAAGCGCAGGATCAGGACGACATTCACTGCAGAGCAACTCCAAGAACTAGAAAGGATCTTTCAAGTTACTCACTACCCAGATGTCCACATCCGCAACCAACTAGCAGCAAAGATCAACCTCCCAGAAGCCAGGATCCAGGTAAATTCTTTAATTCTCTCCTGCTAATGAATGGCTATGCTAGTTGCTAAGCTAGTGTTACTTACAAGGTGGCAAAAATTAGAAACCTGAGGATCCCTTGATCACAATGTACTTTATAGGAACAATATATTTCCTTTATTTATTACCCCTAGAGCATTCTGAAAAGATTATAATGGCAGCTGTACATTGTGTTGACAAACTAGGTACAACCCTATCATAATATATCACAGAAAAAACCCTATTTTTCTTGGTTCCTCAGCTGAATTGAAAAATAACTTCATTATGCCAAACATTGATTTCCCCAATTGCTAGTCGTATATTTGAATTCAATTTATTTTCTTGGAATGAGAGGATTGTGTTTAATTGCCAAACTCTTTATATAAAAAGATAGGTTGTAGTGTCTGGAAGAGGTTACCTCAACCTTTCTTCTCCCAGGAGCCCATATTGCTATTGTATACTATATACTTAAATAAGATGAAAAGATGTATCTCTCTATCTTACTTAAGAAGTCAAACCACACGAGAACTAATTCACAGGTGAGGTTTTCCCTACACACATATATTATTTGTACAGGAAAAAATGTACACTAGTATATGCTATCAAGTGTGAAGCTCATGCATGTGTATATTGTACCAGAAACACTCCCTAAGAGTTAATGTCCATTGTGTGGGAATAGAAACATGCTCATATGAAATGTTCAAGGGCCAGGGTGTCTGAAGGACCACTGACTACCACATGACCCCACCCATCAGGTCAGATTATCTACAGAGGCCCTGCTTCATTATGTCCCTACCTTTGGAGACGGGTGCCCACTCAGGATAGGGCCTTTTTAGTGATGGTGCCTCAACTTTAGAACTCTCTCCACATAACTAATCACCATTAACCAACCTTGTCTAGCTTGAGGCAACAGATGACAACTTGCTTCACCCCACCCAGGCGTTCAGTTAATTGTTCTTCGCTTATCATTTGCTTTCAGTGAATATAATTCTGTACTTTGTTGTACTGCCTCACTGGCTTTTGGGGATTTTACATCTAGGAGCACATTAGCCCAGACTCATTGCATGATCCATCAGTTAATGGGAGAAAAAAAAGAGGGGAATAAAACCCAACCTAAAAACAAAAGCTGCTTTACTAGGTTGATACCTGCACACATAGTATATGAGATACTTATACTAACCAGTATTACAACAAGAACCTATTGTACCAGATGTTTGAGTAATTGGGAATAGAATTTACAACATATACACATGCCTGGTTGGGTCTGAACTGTTTGTATTTGTATTAATTAATGTATTTCTGTAAATGTGTGCAGGCTTAAGAAAGGGTTTTAATTAACCACTGATGAAGGCCCCATAGGCCGAAATGTGTTTGGTATGTGGTTACAGTTATCAACCTCAAGATATGCCATTGTGCTATTTTAATGCTTTTAAATAATTTTAAATTTTACATAGCGCTTCTAATAAATTATACTTTCAGTATTTATACATAGACTTATATATATTTTCTTTTCACCCAACCTTGGGTACCCAACCATCAGTTAATGGGGACAGCATGAAAGAAAAATCATTTTGATAGGATTCGGTTCCTGTCTTTTCAGCAATATCCATTCTTTTTGCTCAAATAAGTGATCAGATGAGATTCTGAACATGTATATCCCGTGCTCAGCATTCTGTAATATCTGTCTTCAAACAGGGTGAACATTACACCCCCCAAGTCCTTCTCTGTCAGGATTTCTCCCTCCTTCCCTCACAACTATATTTACTATATTTCTGCTGAAGCTGCTGGGTGGGGTGGGAGGCAAGAAAGAATCACTGTCTCTATCGTTCCCGGCCTTCTCTGGTGCCACAGCAGTATCTGTGGAATTGAGATTCTCTCTTCCCACTAGCCCACTGGTTCCCAACCAGGAATCCATGGACCCCTAGGGGTCCACAAGAACTAAATTAAGGTCCGCGAAACAAAGTTATAAACCCATAATAAATTAATATTTTCAATTAAAAGTTCTCTATTATAAAATATATTCACATATTATTCTAAGTTTAATGTTTAACTAACAGTTATGATTAAAGTTTATTTTCAAATTCTCGGAATTTTTATTTTGAACCTTGGGGTCCCTGCACCGAACAAAAAAGTGGTCCCTGGTCAAAAAAAGGTTGGGAACCACTGCACTAGCCCATCTGCTGGCTATATGGCTGGCTGGCAGGCCAGGCAACACTGTGGCCACCAACCGGGGAAAGGGAATAGATGGAGAGAAAGATAGAAACAGGGCAGGGGCAACATAGGGGAGGCATCCCAAGCATTCTGAACTCAAAATTCATCTTGGCCAAAAGTAATTTACTACTTTCTGGCAAACTCGATTTTCCTGAGTCCCATTCCTAGTTAAGCTCAGGGGAGTTCTCTCATTGCAAATTCTAATCCAGTTTGCTCTCACATAGCCTCTTGTGGATGTAAACATCTCTCCAAATAACTTTTGTTCAATTTAATATTACATTTCCCTTCCTCTCTTGCGCATAGATCTGGTTCCAGAACCAGCGGGCAAAGTGGAGGAAACATGAAAAATTTGGCAATTTTGGTGGCCTTCAGCATGTTGCTGAGGTTGATTTTATTCCAGCCCCGAAATCAGACATAAGAGTGAGTATCAATGACCACCTACACAAACAGAAATAGCCTTTTTAAAAACAAACATGCTGGCAAAAATACAAATAAAAACTTTTTTAAAAAAGCAGTTGCCTCTAGAGCCAACACTTCACCTCAAAATGTGTTTGAGCAATGTGCCACCGTTTATCTGTAAGGTTGCCAGGCAGGAGGTTTTTGGGATGAAGCCTGAGGAGGGCAGGGTTTGGGGAGGGGAGGGACTTCAATGCCATAGTGTCCAATTGCCAAGGCCGCCATTTTCTCCAGCTGCACTATCGGCTGGAGGTCAGTTGTAATAGCAGGAGATCTGCAACTAGTACCTGGAGGTTGGCAACCCTGTTTGTCTTTGGGCTTCTCATGGTGTTTTGTAAAAACATGTAGGGCTTACAGATGGACGCCAAGATCAGGTGCCTAGTATAGGCCTTGCTCAGAGACTTATTCAGGAATCCATCACAAGTTCGAGCCAGAAAATACAGCATGCTAAATTTAACAACCTCCCCCTCTGTACAATCACCAAGTCATCTGTACTGAGAGAATGCACAGAAGAAAAGTCCACATATAAGCTCCCTCCCTGTAATTAGCATTGTTTGGAAAACGTTGTTGAACTCATGGAGGGATAGATTTGCCCACTCCGGGTTGGGAAATTCCTGAAGATTTGGGGTGGAGTCTGGGGAGGGCAGGATTTGGGGAGGGGAGGGACTTCAGCATGGTATAATGCCTCCAAAGCAGCCATTCCCCCCATGGGAATTCATCTCTGTCATCTAGGGTTGCCAGCCTCAAGGTGGTGGCTGGAGATCTCCCCCTATTACAACTGATCTCCAAGTGACAGAGATCTGTTCACCTGGAGCAGATAGCTGCTTTGGAAGTTAGACTGTATGGCATTATACCCCATGGAAGTCCCTCCCCTCCCCAAGCCCCACCCTTCCTCAGGCTCCACCCCCAAAATCTCCAGGTATTTCCTAACCTGGAGCTGGCAACCCTCTTGTCATCTGGAGATCAGATGTAATTCTGGGAGATTTCCAGGCCCAGCTGGAAGTTGGCAATCCTAGGAAGGGAAGCATATGCACAGACACTTTCTCCATGCATTCATTCCATGCAGGCAGGTCGACAATCATACAGAGGTGGAATTTGTGGCCAACATGCTCATGCCTGCTCTTCCTGTGCAGTCGGTCAATGAGTGGACTTACATGGTTGATGCAAACTAGATATTGAAGCCATGGTTTGAAATGTCCATGGTTATGCAGAAACCTGTTGTTGTTTTCATATTCATGAAACTTCATCTGTACATAATTGTTTTCTCTGCTCCACTCTAATCTCAACCATATTTTAATTCTGATGTTGCAAAACTAGAACTAGAAGAGTGGTTTGATTGGGAAATGAGAATTCTGTCTGCCTTGCAGTCACCAGGAGAAAAGGATTTCTTTTCTCCCTTACTGATTGCCTGTCACTGTGTTTTAGGGACTCCATTTAGAAATAGTATCTGAATCTTTGTTGGTTTTTATTGCTAAACACTGGAGGAAATTGATAAGGCACATCCTGTGTGGCTCATAAATTGCTGCCTACAGTGGAGTTTCTCAGATTGTTTTTTTTTCTCTCTCTCTCATTTCCCCCCTTGTTACAGAATCCCTGCCTGATGCCCAGCAACCTGTTTGATACAAGTTTCACTGTGGGGTATTATACATCAAGCCAAGGGCATTCTACATCTACCTGGCTGCCAAACATGGTACCTTTGCACATGGACCCGGTAGCGTCCTCAAAGCCTTATCAGTTCTTTGACTACCTCCCGCCATACATCCTCCCTTCTCTGCCCCTGAAGGAAGCCTGGAGCCACATCTGTGCCAATTACACATAGAAAAGGATGAAGTGCTTGGAGGCAACGCTGTGATTTTCTAAACAGACACATCACTGAGAAAATGTGGCACAGTGGCTAAAATTCTGGATGTAGATGACAGTGGTCCCCCAACTGGCCATGACGTTCTGTGGTTGACCTTGGGGCAGTTATTATTTATGCACCTAACTATAAGGCTAGGGGAAGTAGGCAGTAGGAAAAGAGGAAGACTCAACATGAGATGGATTGACTCGATAAAAAAGCTGCAGCCTCCAGTTTGCAAGATCCGAGCAAGGCAGTCAATGACAGGACATTTTGGAGGTCATTAATTCATAGGGTCACCATATGTTGGAAGTTACTTACGCACACAACTTACATTACTGGATTGCTGTTAATAAATGAGGGGAGAGCATCTATATGACTTTGAGCTCCTTGAGGGAAAGGGATGGTAAAAGTAATAATAATTGGGGGGGGGATATTCTCTTAAAATCAGGACTACCAAGCCACTCACTGTCCCTGAAGGATGACTGCAGCTTGACATAATGAGAAATAATCATTCACAAATTTCAAAACCTTGCTTTCCCTGAAGGACACTACCAGTTCTGTAATAGAATGGTGTGCTCCACTTGAAACAATATAACCTTCTAGGGGATAATATACCTAATGGATATTGCATTGCACTGTCAGTTGAAGAACTGAGGCTTTACACAGCCCTAAAACTGATGGATGCCATTGTTGCAAAGATGGCTTAAGGTGATGAGATTTTATCGGTCAGAATGCTGGTGTTGTGGGGACCACACGTGCTACTGCTAGAGTCTATAGGAAATGTGCTGCTATTCCACAGATCCAAATGGTTTAACTGAACTAGGTTGGATTTTTCTCCTTGAGTTATTCTCACAGTCGTTTTGTTTTGTAGGGTGCAAAAAAAAAACACATTTAAGGGAAGAAAAATATAATTGAATATAACCTTTGAGTAACCTTATTTCTGTGTAGCAAGAGTTTTTGTTTTAGTTATCACATAATTCAAAGTAATAGCTTCTGGATTATTGTAATAGAGAGAGGGGGAGAAAATGGTACTGGATGAAAGATTTCCTGTTCAGGACTGGAATGTTGTGAAATTTCTTTAAACAATTAAAATATTTATGAGGCGGAAAAACACTTTTTGTTAGTTAGTTGTTTTTTTAACACTGAAGAACAGAAGAAGTAAATCACAAAAAACGAGTCACTCAAGAAGGAAAGCACAGGAAAAGCTATCTGAATTCACCCATTGCTCAATTTGTGCACTTCAAATACATTCCTAGGTTGCAGCACATTAAACTAAGGAAATGTGGCTTAGATATGATTATTTCAGAAACAGGAGTCTTCAAAAATTCTCCTCCAAATTTCTCCCCGGGCTAAGTAACATATTATGAAGTACATACTAAGAAATATTGTCGAAGGCTTTCACGGTCAGAGTTCATTGGCTCTTGTAGGTTATCCGAGCTGTGTAACCGTGGTCTTGGAATTTTATTTCCTGACGTTTCGCCAGCAACTGTGGCAGACATCTTCAGAGGAGTAACACTGAAGGACAGTCACTGTCCTTCAGTGTTACTCCTCTGAAGATACCTGCCACAGTTGCTGGCGAAACGTCAGGAAATAAAATTCCAAGACCACGGTTACACAGCCCGGATTACATACTAAGAAGTCTGGGGTCCCAATCCTGGGTCAGATGTAACAATTAGATATGAGTAGCAACAGGTTTTCTTCATTTCCCATACTTGCGGCACCCCGTTCGGATCAAGTTTCCCCAAATAACCAGGATGATATTTGCCAAAATTAATTCTGTGGTGATGCTTGCCTCCAGCGTTTCCATGTTCTCCAGGATGCATTGTGTGCTTGCCAATATGACCATGGCCATGGCTTTCATGACCCCCTCAGTTTCCTGGTCTTCCTCAGTCTGGAAGGTTTCTTGTCAGGGCAGAAAAGAAGGATTCTCTTTCTTTTCCTCCCCATTCGGATCATGTGTGGAGAAGGAGTTTCAGCCTCCCCCCACCTGATCATTTTTTTCCTAAGCTGCAGTGTTCCTGAGGATGTGCTGTTTGGACTGTTTGGGGAAATCCATGAGTACTCCAGGGAACAGATGAGGTTTCCTCAAATACTGTTTTCTCTGGACTGCTTCACATTGGGAAAAGGTATCAGGGGAAAAGTTGGGGATAGAAAAATCATAGGGGTGATGATACTTTTTCTCCATATGCTGTGTTAATTCTTCTGTAGAGGAGATAACACAGAGGCGATGAGGTTTTTTCCCCTAAATAAAGATCTTTTTGCTAGAAGTATGGGCTTCATTGGAGGGCTCAGTTTATTATTTTGACCTTGACATACTCTAGAAATGCGTTACTAATAACACGTTCCTGGGAGTAAGCCTCATTAAACCGTAGGGTTGCCAACCTTCAGGTACTAGCTGGAGATCTCCTACTATTACAACTGATCTCCAGCCTATAGAGATCAGTTCACCTGGAGAAAATGGCCACTTTGGCAATTGGACTCTATGGCATTGAAGTCCCTCCCCTCCCCAAACCCCACCCTCTTCAGGCTCCACCCAAAAAACCTCCCGCTGGTGGTGAAGAGGGACCTGGCAACCCTATTAAACAGACCTGAGTAGGATTCTGAGTAGTCCTGTTTAGGATGGCAATGTAAATTGCTTGATGTAGATCCATCTGAGATGCTCAGGAGAAAAGCAGGTGTATACATATTTTAAATAAATCACTAAAGGTAAACTAATCTGGGCCTGACCAGGAACCAGATGAACCATCCAGGGACCCTGTATATACCAGTCTCAGTTTCTTCAACAGCGTAGAGTACAAATATAGCAAATGATGAACATGTTTTGTGAAACAGGAACTAGCCAAGCCTCATGCTGTGCTGAAGAGTTTTGCCTTGTGCTGAATTGACCACACAACATATTAATCTTGAGGTTGCCTCTTGGGAAGCTGCTTCAGAATAATGAGCTGTATAAAGCAGACTGATGCCGAGAAGGCACTGGAGATGACTCAACATGATGCAACTGTGTTTGCCTCACTTACTGCATAATTGGCAGGGACACCTCTCCTGAAACAATAATAGATTGTGTTTATCTAGGTGACATTCACCCGAGGATTAAAGATGAAAGGATAGGAGAGGCTGAATACATTCTGGATCTGCAGCTTGGTACAGAAGACCTGAGCTTGTACAGAAATGACATTGAGCACTCATACAATCAGTGCAGCGTACATGTATTTATTGGCAGAAACACTGGGTGTTTCTCACTGTTCTGTGAATGCGCATTCACCTTCTTTCTTTATCAGTTCTGACCATTTAATTGGCATGTTAATGCAACCAGTCTCCCAGATGGTATTCCCGTTAGCATCATAGCAGGAACAGAGTAGGAAACGGGCATGCGAGAATGACTACACAATGCTAATGATCAGCAGTGGATGCTGCATATACAACACTCTGTGTTGCTATTGCTGCCACTTGGAGGAAACTCTTGTACATGGATATGTAGTTATCATTGGTACAGCCCCATGTGTGTCCAAGTGAACACTTCAGCTTTACTTGAGTCCTCCCATGCATCTACATATAAACATAAATTAATTAATTACATGCTTGTATGTATATAAACGCCCTGACCTGGATGGCCCAGGCTAGCCTGATCTCGTCAGATCTCAGAAGCTAAGCAGGGTCAGCCCTGGTTAGTATTTGGATGGGATACCACCAAGGAATACCAGGGTTGCTGTGCAGAGGAAGGCACTGGCAAACCACCTCTGTTCGTCTCTTGCCATGAAAACCCCCAAAAGGGGTCACCATAAATCGACTGCAACTTGAAGGCACTTTACACACATGTATATAAACACAGCATGAGTTGAGCAAAATTTGCACATGGCTGTGGTCTCTTGCTGTTCCTATGCAATTTGATGATAAACCAGAATATCTGAGCACTCTATGGCACAATCTTAAGTACAGTTATACCTTTCTAAATCCATTGAAGTCAATGGGTTTAGAACTTTTCTTAAAATTGTACTGTAAAACTGCCATGTTTAATGCCGCAAAAGTTTTTTTTGTGGGGGGGGGGGTTGGCTTAAGCTCATTAATGTCTATGTTAGTTTGTGGCCAATGAGTTTCAATGAGATATTACAAGAGCAATTGGGCTCAAAATCAGCACAATGTCTTAGAAGTTCTGACTGAATGTCAAAACAAAGGATTGAAGTGAATGTTAAGTTTCATAGCATTTGAAGCCATATAGCATTTATATTCAACAAATTATGAATTAGGGTAATTTTGGCATTCCTGTTTTTGGACTCTTCCATGTAGTGGAAATCAGCCTTGGCTTAACCATGTGACTGAAAAAGTATAACTAGGTAGAACATAATTCTGGATGATCATTCCAGATACATGTAGAGCTTTTCCATATAAGTACACACCATCAAACTGGCCACTTCAGGACACAGCCTGTCTAGAGCTTCCAATAGTCATGAAGTTATTTTAACAGCCTGCACTCCTTCGTGTTTCTTCCTCAGGATCCCCAGCCTCATTTTTCTCCATTTCCCCCCACTAAAATTCAGGGGAGGGGTGTCTAAATGACAATTTAGTAAAATTAAGGAAATTCATGTATATGTACCCAAATTGAAAGGAATGATTCTGAATGCAAAAATATTCAAACATCTATGACTCTCCCTGTCCTCTTGTATTTACTTATTTGATTACTTCATTTATACCTTGACTTTATCCCCAATAGTGATCCAAAGCAGCTGATATTGTTCTCCTCTCCTCATTTGTATTATCACAACAACCCTGAGAGGTAAGGTAGGTTGAGAAGGTATACCTGGCCAAGATAAGGCAGCAAGCTTCCCTGGCAGAGTGGGAACTGGAACCTGGGACTCCCAGATGCTATTCCAACACTCTAACCACTGAACCACGCTGAATCTACATGTACAAAGCGCGGTCTCAAAAATCACTGGGCACTCATTTAAGTGACTTCTCAAACCCACCCCAAATGGGAAGAGGAAGCTTTCAGTGGATTCCAGGCCATCTTTTCAAGAGTTACCTTTTTCTAGGATTAAAAAATAGGAGCAGCCTACAGACACTTTTCATTTATACAGTCAAAGTATGAGCCCAGTGGTGAATCTTCTGAGGATTTTAGATTAAACACTTTTTAAAGGGTTTAGTTTTTTTTATCAGCACCAATAAAAAAAAAATCCACATCTGAAAAGTTGCAAAGAATTTATCACTCTGATACTTGTTTTCATAAAAAATTTCAAGGAGAGAATGCCCCCCTATGGAATAGCAACAACGGCAATGAAACATTGGCTAGAGGCCTTGGGCATGGTCCTTTGGAACAGTATTTTAAGTGGTTTGTGTTGCAGTCTTTCCAACTACCCAGTGATCTATTAAAAGAATCAAAGCCAGCTGATTGGACAGGGCCTTTCCGCTCAGAATGTTCATGACTGCGTCTCATCATCTCTGTTTTACCGAGACTTCTGTCATTTCATTCCTCATCATTTGTTTCCCGTACCTCCGCCATGTCATCAATGTCAACTTTATTCATTCATTAAATTCTATTTGCAGCCCCTAAGCCTAAGGCATTATGTTATTTAAAGGGTTTGGAAACGTATAGTAGCTGAAGTGGCCTGGCTGTTTTAATGGCTCCCAGAACAATAAGGAAAGCCAATTTAACGAACCTGCACCTGCCCCCTTCTTTTCTCTCCAGGGAATACATTCCCATCTTTCAAGTGGTTTTTTAATGCTTTATTTATGTCTTCTACATTACATTTTGGACCCTTAGCCATTGTTTCCGTGTTTATCACCATCTTGCCCACTCTGAGCTGGCAGCCACTCATCTCTTCTTTGCTGCACAGAACAAATGTAATCCCTAAGGATTCTCCCCCCCCCCCTTCAGACTGATTGATTGACTGGTTTTCATCTGCTCTTTTCAAAGGCAATCCAAACACATTGTGCTACATGGACTGTGCAAATAAATGAGCATCACATGATCCAATGCAATACCAGGGAAAGGATCAACAAGTCCAGGGGAGGTTGCATAGGCAGATTTACAATAGCAGATCTCAAAGACAGAGGGAGAGGGAGAGAGACACTGCCAGAGCCGGAGCAACCCAAGATAGGAGATGAAGCATGCAGGGGAAGGTTTAGGGTAGGTGATTGCAAGACAATTCAAAGTACACCAGAAAAGAGATTTCCTTTCCCCTCCCCCAGTGAAAAATTCTCCCTTTTTGTTTGCAACTGCTAATCACAATCCAAATTTAACCTTGGAGGGGGGGGGGGTTACCCAGCATTAGTCTTAAGATTAGTTAATGTTCAAGACTTATAAATGGGCACAAAGCAGCTTCCATCCTATAATGATTTGCTTTTTCCTGAAAACCACCTGATGAGATCTGATATTAACTACATGTGGTAAAAAGGGGAAGCAGGAAGAGTAGAATGAGGAAAATTCCTGTCCCTCCACCTTCCCATTTCTTTATCTTATCCATAAGCCTTTATCATGTACATTTCCCTTTTAGCTCTCTTTTATCTGAACTAAAAAGTTCCAAGGGAGGGAAGGCAGCATAGTATAGCCCAATCTCATCAGATCTTGGAAGCTAAGTAGGGTTGGTCCTTGGAAGACCTTCAAGAAAGACTCTGCAGAGGAAGGCAAACCACCTCTGCTTATTCATCTGCCTTGAAAGCCCCTTGCTGGGGTCACCATAACAAGAAGAAGAGTTGGTTTTTATACCCTGATTTCCTCTACCTTTAAGGAGTTTCAAACTGGCTTACAACCACCTGCCCTTCCTCTCCCCACAACAGACACCTTGTGAGGTAGGTGGGGCTGAGGGAGTTTGGAGAGAACTGTGACTAGCCCAAGGTCACCCAGCAGGCTTCATGTGGAAAAGTGGGGAAACCAACCCAGTTCACCAGATTAGAGTCCTTCGCTCAGGTGGAGTGGGAAATCAAACCTGGCTCATCAGATTAGAGTCCATGGCTCTTAAACACTACACAATGCTGCGACTTGACAGCATTTTACACACATAAGAAAAGCCATGCTGGATCAGGCCAAGGCCCGTCAAGTCCAGCAATCTGTTCATACAGTGGCCAACCAGGTGCCTCTAGGAAGCCAACAAACCAGACAACTGCAGCAGCAGCATCCTGCTTGTGTTCCACAGCACCTAATGTATTAGGCATGCTCCTCTGATCTTGGAGAGAATAGGTATGCAGCATGACTAGTATCCATTTTTACTAGTAGCCATAAATACACAAAAAGCTCCAAACACATTAGCCTCTCCATGTAAGGAATTTGCATTTTGATTGCCCTTTTCCAGAGCTAAAATATCATTTTTGAGATATGGCAACAAGTAGTGTACACAGCATTCTCCATGTATCTACACCTTTGATCTATACAAGGGCATTATGATACTGGCAATTTTGTTTCCAACCCCTTTTCTAATAATCCCTAGCATGGAACTTGCCTTTTCCCTCATTGCCAGACACTGATTTGACATTTAGAGTTACTAGCCAATATTTCCACAGATGTTCCATATTCACATGTTCCTTTATATCTATAGACACTCCATATAATGTGAATTAAAAAATACTCAGTATAACAGGGCTACCCAGCAGTCAAGTATATGCTTCTAAAAACCTGGGGAAAATTTCAGGGTTGCAGGAAAAAATAAAAAATAAAAAAGGGGGCTTGAACTTCCCCTATAGTGTAATATCTGTACATACATATGCTGATATTTGAGCGGTAATGTTGGCTGTTGTAGAAAGGAGAAAGGGAAGCACAAGCAGAGCTGAAGGCACTGAGGTGGGAGAGAGCCACAGCTGGAGCAAACAGGAGAAGCAGAAGCAAAGGTGGAGAATAGGGCTGTGCACTATTTTCCCGGTAAAATTCAGGTTTGGGTTTATTGGTCCTGATTTTGGGGGGGGGGTGAGAAAACCGAAATAAGCCGAATATCCATACCTGTAAATGGGTATTTGGCTTTATTTCCATCCCCCCCCCAAAAAAAAGTCGAGTCCAATTTATCCTATGGAATTTTTTTATTTTTTTTTAGGCTCGGGGGGAGGGATATTTCAAGATAGAGACTCCAAATTTGCAGAGTACCTGCAAGGGACTCTCCTCAAGCAGAGTCTCCTCAATAAAGTCTGGTAAAGTTTGAGTCAGGAGGTCCAATTTTATGAGTCCCCAAAGGGGTTGCCCCTATCCTCCATAGGAAACCATTATAAACTTTACAATGGTTTCCTATGGAGGATAGGGGTAACCCCTTCGGAGGCCCATAAAATTGGACCCCATGATCCAAACTTTACCGAACTTCTGTTTCCATCCAAGGAGAGTCCCTTGCAACCACCCTGAAAATTTGGTGAGTCTAACTCGAAAAAACTCCATAGGGCTCCTTGAAAAAACTCCATAGGATAAAATGGCCACATTCACATCCAAGAGTTGTGGGGAAACTTACTTTCCCATGATTGCTAGCAGTGGGCTGATGCAAAGCAATGGGTAGACCTGCCCCCCATAGCTTTGCATGGGTCCACTGCAAGCAATCACGGGAAAATGAGTTTTCCCACGAACCTTGGATGTGAATGCAGCCATTACATTTTATAGGAATTTTTTTCAACGAGGTTGGGGGGGGGGGGAGTTTTTCAAGGTAGAGTCACCAAATTCACAGGGTGGCTACAGGGGACTCTCCTTGGATGGACACTGATGTTTGGTAAAGTTTGGGTCAGAGGCTCCAGTGTTATGGGCCCCCAAAGGGGTTACCCCCATCCTCCATAGGAAACTATTGCAAACTTCATAATAGTTTCCTATGGAGGATGGGGTGACCCCTTCAGGGGCCCATAAAATTGGACCCCATTCCAAATTTTACCAAACTTCAAGGTTCATGCAAGGAAAGTCCCTTGCAGCTATGTTGCAAATTTGTTGACCCTACCTTATAAAAGTGCCCCCCCCAACAGCTCCTCAAAAAAAAAATCCCATAGGGAAAAACCTTGGGAAAACCAAAGCCCAAAAAAGCCAAATACCTATTCGGGTTTTTTTGATGATCAGCTATTCAGCTTAGGCTTGATTCCCAGTTTTAATATTTGGCTGAAAAGAAACCCGAATAAAGCCAAAATGGCTGTTTTCGGGTTTGTTTTCGGTTCGGTTCACGACCTGAGTTTGATCCCAAAGGAAGTTGGTTTCAGGTAGCCGGCTCAAGGTTGACTCAGCCTTCCATCCTTCCAAGGTTGGTAAATGAGTACCCAACTTGCTGGGGGTAAAGGGAAGATGACTGGGGAAGGCACTGGCAAACCACCCCGTAAACAAAGTCTGCCTAGTAAATGTCAGGATGTGACATCACCCCATGGGTCAGGAATGACCCAGTGCTTGCACAGGGGACCTTTACCTTTTTAAACCTGATATTCACAGCCCTAATGTGGAAAACAGGATTAGGAAAAGGGAGAAGGAGAGATGGTGTAGAAAGGGGGTCCAATGAGGAAGAAATTGGGACCTCCTCTGCCATGACTCGGCATGGATCCTCAATTTTTTCTTTTATTCCTTAACGCTTGTCCGGATGTGGCTGACAGGGAGGATCATGATTCTGTGCGGCAGTACCAGCTTAAATAACAGAAGGTTTAATCCCCAGTATCTCCAGTTAAAAGACCTTCAAGGCAGAGAAGTTGGGCAAAGGCCTTTCTCTACCTGAGACCCCAGAGAACTGCTGCCAGTCATAGTAGACAGCGCTGGGAGAGATGGGCCAGTGTTCTAGCCCAACAACGTCTGCTGTTCCCCTGATCCTGTAGATATCAAATCATCACACGCTCAGAAACAAAAGCTAACTTTAGCTCCTGACAAAATTGCAGCAACGTAGCAACCGTACTAGGTTCTTATTTGGTCCTTGTTGCTGTGTTGTTGTTGTTTTGTCATGCCTGCAGAACAGCTGCCGCTGGAGCACGTGTGGGGACAGAGAGGGGGAAGGCATATAAAATAAAACAGATTAGAACAGCTTAATTAAAAGATAAACACAAACCAGATCAAAGCAATCAATGGCAGTTCAACTCTGATTGAATTTTGTCATCAGCCTGGGCTACTGCTGTTCTCCCGCCTCCCTTAGGTTGATAGCTCCTGGGGGAGAGTTCCCCTGATCAAATTTTCACATTGAGTGGAATTAGTTTGGGAATCTTGTTTTTTTTTTTTATTGTCAGCCTTGCTGATTAGATAAGGATCTGCGCTTCCAGCCTGGCTCACAGACCAATCCATTCTTTGCAAGGCTGTCAAGGGAGAGACTCTGGGGGTTATCGGGGTCACTCAGTTTCCACACTGCTGTGTAACTAGATGTCTCAGAGGTGGGGGCCAGGGGGGTGAACTGGCCATTTAACCTACAGGTAAATTTCCCTGTGGGCTCCTGCCCCAGAGGGCCACTCGTGGCTGAGAGCAAGCAGAGGCATGGTCCCGGCAATTCTGCCGAGGTGTCAGGAGCTGCTAGGTAATGATGATCGGTGTAAGATCACCAGTTGTCTCCTCCTGCGCTGCCACCACCAGTTCACAGGAAGAAGAAATGGGTGAGCCAATGCCGTTTGTTGGCGCCACAAGGACTGATCAACTTGGTTTGCTCCAGGGCCATTTTCACTTCCTAATCTGCTCCTGTGTGAGAAGAAGGGAGGCTTAGGTGGCTTCTCTGGAAACTGGATATACCAGAGGAGGGTTCTAGTTATGAAAAAATAGGCAGCAATAAAAATGGGTTAACTCTTTAAAGACTTCTGTTTGTTTTGCTGCAACAGGTTAAGAGCATTCTCTCGTGGTGAGTCAGCATAATATAGTGGTTAAGAGCAGTGGTTTGGAGTGGTGGACTCTAATCTGGAGAACCGGGTTTGATTCCCCACTCCTCCACATGAGCGGGAGATGCTGATCTGGTGAACCGTGTCGATTTCCCCACTCCTACACATGAAGCCAGCTGAGTGACCTTGGGCTAGTCACAGTTTTATTAAGAGCTCTCTCAGCCCCACCCACCTCACAGAGTGTATGTTGTGGGGAGGGGAAGGGAAGGTGATTGTAAGTCAGTTTGATTCTTCCTTAAATGGTAGAGAAAGTTGCCATATTAAAACCAACTCTTCTGTATACATGGGAGGGAAGGCAGCACGGTAGCCCAATCTCATCAGATCGCGGAAGCTAAACAGAGTCGTTACTTGGAAAGGATACGACCAAGGAAGCCTCTGCAGAGAAAGGCAATGGCAAACCTCCCCTGCTTCTCACTTGCCTTGAAAATTCCTTGCTGGGGTCACCATAAATTGGCCGCAACTTGATGGTACTTTATATATACACTTATATATAAATGTTAAATGTAGCACGATCTGCTTAAAAATATACCATCACTGGTACTGGATCTTAAGTGTGTGGCTTGTGTGGAAGCCCTGCTGCAGAGTTAAAAGAAGAGAACCTTGCCAGAAGGCATACTCCTTCATTTCACTTATATAGAGTTAATCCTGTAGAAGCAAGTCCAACTGAGATTAATCCAGGTAGTATATAACATGTTCTTACTTCCTCCAGAATGCAAACATGTTTGCCTGAGAGGAAAGACCAGAACTGCTTGGCTTCCAGCGCTGAAATTAAAATTAAAGAAGCACCTTTCAAAGATATTTAGGAATTTTATTTGATTATATTTGTATCATGTATGGGGTGATGTGGGGACACTAAACTCCCTTGACCCAAATATCAAGGGTGGGAAAAGGGGCTGGAAACCACCAGATACAACGGTGCCTGACCTGCATATTAGATCTGGAAATAATAGAGGTGCATCTATGAGCCTAGTGGGGAATGCTAGTGACCATAGGTATGAGAAAAAGAGACCTTAAAAGAGGGCAAACTCTAAGAAGACCTAGGCCATTTATGCTTGGTAATTAGCAGCGCATTCCAGGCTGAAGTGCCCCACATATATTTTTTTAGTTTTTCATGCTGAACCGTCATTCAGGAAGTGACTGCGAAGCCAGCGCATACCTGTTTCCCATTTCTTAAGAGCCCCTTTAACGCGACCTTTTTTGTTTGTTCCGCCCCCACACCAAGGAATCCCATCAAGGAAGCATGCAAAATCATAGCCGTGCGTTAGCTATGCAAACGGAGATTGCTAATGGCTATGGAAACAAAGGAATGAAGGAGCAGGTGAGTGGGGGGTGGAATTCTTCTTTTGTATAGGGACCGTGAATAGGCATTTTAAAGGTCGCATTTTAAAAAAGAGCTTTTAGCGAGCATCAAAATTGACCCTTCATAAATGGCCCTAGTTACAGAGTGGCCACATGGTCGTGAACAGGGTCAAGGGAGCTGTAGAACACCTTCCATACTGAGCCTTCTGAGGCAGTGGGGTAACATTATTTGTTCCCCACATCTGATGCAGTGAGCCATTAGGGTTGTACAGATGTCCATGCAATGTGCAAAGTGCGCACTGGACACATTGTATGTGCATAAAAGGGAGTGTGATTGGGCTGCCAGTACAGTTGGGACCCTCTGTTTTTGAGAAGTTCTGATCACCTGGAAGAACCTTCAGACATGTGGCTGAATGCAGAGAAATCAGGAGGCCCAGCAGGGACACACTCACTCCCCTCTATACATATACACTGAAAAAAGTTTTGCCATAGCCAAGAACTCACTTTCGCAGGTTGCTGCCTGTCTAGGCTGAGATGATGGGGGCACCTGAAGAAAGGCCTCCAAAGATGTCCATAAAGGTCATGTAACTACATATGGAAGTAGGCAGTCATGATAAAAAGCCACCCGTAAAATAAATAAAACCCATTCTATACATAAAAATGTTAAACAGCAGTATACTATTAAAAGCATACTATAAACAAATCTGCAAAGAATAAAATGAGAGCCCAGGCGGGGGGAGAACTAAATGACATTTTGTTTAAAAAAGGATGGAAATTCTATCTATCAAAGACAGAAGCATAATCCACCTAGAAGCTGTCTTGTACAAGCATCATTGAAATGAAAAAAAAAAGTGTCAGTATGCATATTTAAGGTTGTGCCTATTTCTGCCAATTCTCCCCTCCCTTTGCAGATCCCCAATAGGCTGTTCCTGAGGGTCCACTTTCTCTTTCCCTGGCTGAGTGGAGCAGGTCAGCGCAGGAGGAGCAGGACTTGGGAGACCACCCCCCCCAAAGATGCCGATGTACCAGTGAGTACTGTCACACAAAAAAAGCACTGTTCAAATGAATGGGAGAAGAACGCAGAACAAATGTGAACAGCACACAAGTGAATTGCAATGGTGTTTGCCTAAGAGAATGTCCCTGTGGATTGTGCCCTTAGTGGTAATTTCTGTATGTTCAGAAGGCTTTGTGTGTGCAGTAAATGGAAAATTCTGTCTCTCATTTAAAGCATGACCCATTCCAAATGCCATACAAAGCCCCCAAATCACAACATTTTACTAACGTCTATAAATGTGGCCAGGCAAGGATTAGAAAATATTCAGAGAATAGCTCTACAACTAATAAATTACAGTGACAGCCCTGCAAGGACCACAATAGGATGTGTCAACGAGCAATATCACTGCATACAGGAATGTTTAAGCATCAATGATAACACCAACAAACTCTCTATGATGGCAGTTAAAAGCGCAGCTTGAAAGAGTTTGAGAAGAACAAAATGGTAGTAAAAAGCTCTAATAGCTAGACACACAAAAAATTATGCATTTACTGTACAAACATCCTCTGCTCCAAAGCATTACAAAAAGAAGTATGGGAGAAAAAATAGAAAAAATAAAATCTCATTTGTCTGCCTCATGCTTTCAGTCATTGCACACAGTGTCTGTCTGGGCATAGTTGCAAGATGTGAAGGAAAGAATGGTTGTCCATTAAAACTTTGGATAATTCTGGAAATTACAGCTACTGCTTTTTTTTCCCTTCTAGCTCTTGAGGCAAGATGGGAAGCTGAGAAGAAGAGGAGACAGTAGGAAAGAGGTGAATATCCCAGGGTAGAAAAGTATATGGGAACAGAGACCTTAGCCTCCTCAGGGTAAGTTGGGGGATGTCACTATATCTTAGGCAGCGAAATACTGAAGAAACTGGTTATCAAACTTCTGGCATTGTTCTGGGGGGAAATTGTGCAAACACCATGAATTCACATAAGGAATGTGTTCAGTATAAGCAGACAAAAGCTTCTGAATGTAAAAAAAAATATTGTTCTTGATTCATCTTACTGTTCTGGATGACTCTGATCAGGACTGATTCAAATACAGACGTGCACTTAAGAAACCCTAGGTATCTAGATCACGATGGGGGGCCATGTTAGTCTGTCTGTAGCAGCAAAAAAAAGAGCAAGAGTCCAGTAGCACCTTAAAGACTAACAGCAGGGAGGGCATCTTGGCCACCTTCTGGACATGGAGTAGTAGGGGTCACTGGGGTATGTGGGAGAGGTAGTTGTGAATTTCCTGCATTGTGCAGGGGATTGGACTAGATGATCATGGTAGTCCCTTCCAACTCTATGATTCTAGCATTTCTGGCAGGATATGAGCTTTCATGAGTCACAGTTCACTTCTTCAGATACAGCTAGGATGTGAGTCCATCTGTCCTTAAGTAAAGAGTGAATTCAGACACCCAATGGCAATAGCATGTAAATGTCAATAGCAGGTAAATTACAATAGCAGGCATGATTGTATTAGGTGTGATATGCAGGGGGTAGAAGATGCGGAGAAATCAGCACTGGTAATGAGACAGGAATCCTAGGACTCTATTCAGTCCAGGAGAATGCACTGTCTTGAGCTTCATTATTAGTTGTAATTCAGCAGTCTCCCTTTGAAATCCCTTTGTAAGAGAACTTCTACTCTTACATCACCAACTGAATGTCCTGGAAGGATAAAATGTTCCCCCACTGGTTTTTGAATGCTGTGATTTCTGATGTCAGACTTCTGTTCATTGGATGAATCCCATCGTTCACAGCCTTGCTCAGATCTTGAAAACTGAAGGATGTGGCTTCCTTGATTGAGTCAATCCATCTCATGTTGGGTCTTCCTCTTTTCCTGCGGCCTTCAGTTTATCCTAAAATTATTGTATTTTCCAGTTTTCTTATAATGGGACCAAAGTTCAGTTTCCAAATCAGCCCTTTTCCCAGGGAAACTGATCTCTGTTTCTGGATTTCAGTTGTAATTCCAGAAGATCTCCAGGCCCAACCAGGAGGTTGGCAATCCTAGGGTTGCCAGGTACTGCCTGACAATCAGTGGCAGACCCAAGGGGGACATGGGGGGGAGGCCATCACTGACAGCATGACATCACTTCTGGAGAAAACCCAGAAGGGACGTCACACCTCTTGGAACAACCGGAAACTCTGTGGTTTTACCTGGAAGTGATGTTGTGCCTTTGGGCTGACAGCCATTTTTTTTAATTTAAAAAATCTCCACCACCACTCCAAGAAGCAGCAGAAAACTGGAGCTGGTCTCTCCCCCCATCCCCAGAAATTAGAGCCAGTGGGTGAGGGGGGCTGAACCCTGTAACTTCTCTTTCCCCCCCCCCCTTACATCTCTGTCTCCCAGGTTTGGAAGTACTTTTCCTCTATCTTCATTCTAGTACCAGAAGTGAGCCAGCCTGGTAGAAAAATTCTTAAATCAATGGAATGGAATATGATAAGTGGTGGGGAGAGAGGATAGGTTTCACTCTTCCTGCCAGCATGTTTCATTTTCTGTAAAGATAACCTTAATGCTCCCCACCATGTGAACATGTCGACATATTAATAAACATGAGGATCTCCCTTTTATGCCTAGTTTGGCCTTGAGTTGGAACAGTTCCCATGCTACCTTGTATTAACATGAGGTTTTAAGATATGTGGTGTAGTGGTTACAGTTTTAAGCCAGGATCTCAGAGACCAGCTTCAAATCTCTACTCTGCCCTGGAAGCTTTCTGGGTGTCCTTGAGTCAGTCACTCTTTCTCAGTTTAACCTACTTCACAGGATTGTTGCTGTGACAATAAAACGGAGGGAGCAGAATAATGCTGTAGACTGCTTTGGGTCCCAATTGGGAAGAGAGAATAAATAAATAAAATAAGGGCAAGAGATAGCAGCATGCAGGCACCTACTATAATTTGACAATGGTTCAGCATGTTTATTTCAGTTGTTCAGGAGTTCATTCAGAAAAATCCTTCCATCAAACATGTGCTTCAGACCTGAAACAGACATGCCATGGGAGGGGTGTGTGGCTCAGGTCAGTGCTGTGGCTCAATGGTAGAGCATCTGCTTGGCATGCATAAGGTCCCAGTTTCAATCCCCTTACATCTCCAGTATAAAAAGATTCAGGTAGTAGGTGATCAGAAAGACCTCTATGCCTGAGATCCTGGAAAGCTGCTACCAGTCTGAGTAGACAGTACGGATCTATCGGATCTTGTAGGTTATCCGGGCTGTGTGACCATGGTCTTGGTATTTTCTTTCTGAAGTTTCGCCAGCAGCTGTGGCAGGCATCTTCAGAGGAGTAGCACTGAAGGACAGTGTCTCTCAGTGTCAAGTGTAATGGAAGAGTAATATATATAGTCAAAAAGGGGGTTGGGTTTGAGCTCAAAATACATCTTTAAGATGATCAGGTAAGTTATACATCATCTAACCAATGTGCCCTAGCCATATTGCACACAGGAAGTCCCTGCTGTCTGCAGAAGAAGCCATCATCCGATTTTCCAGCAAACCCATACCCTTGGCTTTCAGGACTCATTGTACATTATAGAACATTAGAGGTTAACAGACTTTTTATACAATTCATATAAAATCAATTGACATGCAATGTTAGTACCATAAAGGACATAAAATGCTGAATGTCCTGGCCAGACTTATAGCAGGAAATGTTAGCTGGCTTCAAACTGTGCTGAGTCATAATCACTTCCTTTAATAGTACTAACAGCCCTTAAAGATTAATAGATGCGTTGTTACATGGGCTTCTATAAGATTTATTTCATGAAAGTTCCTTTGTCCCTCAATATGTTTGGTACAGTGCAATCTTGAGAATAAGCCCCATGGAATGGACCAAAGTCAGATTCTGAGTAAACCCACTTACGATTGATCTTGAATATCTTTAAATGCAAGACACTATGTTGTTTTGGCTGTGAACATAGAATCATAGAGTTGGAAAGGACCACCAGGGACCACCAGACTAGCACCATTTGAGAACCAGTGATTTATAGTGTTTGGATGGAAACGTGAACCTTCCGCTCTTGAATACTTCAACTAAGCTGCTATTCGTGCAAACCCTCCATCTCTCTAACCAGATTTGGCCCAGGTTCACGCAGCAGATCCATACATAGGGTTGCCAGGTCCCTCTTCACCACCGGCAGGAGGTTTTGGGGGCAGAGCCTGAGGAGGGCAGGGTTTGGGGAGGGGAGGGACTTTAATGCCATAGAGTCCAATTGCCAAAGCAGCCATTTTCTCCAGGTGAATTGATCTCTATGAGCTGGAGATCAGTTGTAATAGCAGGAGATCTCCAGCTAGTACCTGGATGTTGGCAACCCTATCCATACACTGAACAACAGGACTGTAGTTGTTTGACAGCCCTGACCTGGATGGCCCAGGCTAGCCTGATCTCTTCAGATCTCAGAAGCTAAGCAGGGTCAGCCCTGGTTAGTATTTGGATGGGAGACCACCAAGGAATACCAGGGTTGCTGTGCAGAGGAAGGCACTGGCAAACCACCTCTGTTAGTCGCTTGTCATGAAAACCCCAAAAAGGGGTTGCCATAAGTTGGCTGCAACTTGACCGCACTTTACACACACACAGTTGTTTGACAGGCCAAGATGATGTATTTGTACCTTAAATCAGAGACATGCTCTGTTATCATTTACATGCTAATAACTGCTGTGCCAGAGGAATGCCACATACTAAGGTGCTAATGTTCATATAGTACGATGGCATTATTTATTTATTTAATTAAATTTCTAAGCTGCTCTCCTTAGCCAAAAGAACAGGTTATGATGAAGGTGTTGGATTCCAAGTACAAACCATATCAAACACCTGTGCGGTGACCGCTGCATGACCTCCTGCTATCTCAGTGAAACCATCATATCATTTAGCAGCAATTAGGATCCTAGCCAATTTAAGTAATTTACTGCTTTCAAGTGGTTACTGTTATCAGTAAGTACATGTTTGTAGATGTGTGTCATAAACTATATGGGACTAGTAGGATGTTGTGAGGTGCCCTCTTGGCCTGCCCGAGCCCCTTGCCCTCCTAGAGGTATTAGCCCAGCCTCAGAATGGGGTGGGCCTCACAGAACAAGAGTTCCTAACTCCCTGGTTGTTGGGTGTAGCCTCTCTTGGTAGATCCTCCAACCTCCTTCTCCCCGACCATTTGGGCATTGCTCCTTTTTATTCTCTTTCCCTCCCCTGCTAATTTCTTCCCCCCTCACCACCCATGATCCAGCTCAGCTGGGGAGCATTCTGCCCTTCCTATCTCCCCACCATAGGGTTGCCAGGTCCCTCTTCGCCATCGGCGGGAGATTTTTGGGGCAGAGACTGAGGAGGGCAGGGTTTGGGGAGGGACATCAATGCCATAGAATCCAATTGCCAAAGCGGCCACTTTCTCCAGGTGAACTGATCTCTATTGGCTGGAGATCAGTTGTAATAGCAGGAGATCTCCAGCTAGTACCTGGAGGTTGGCAACCCTACCCTACCACCCACGTTCCTTAAACCTCCCTCTGTCTCTCCCTCCTCCGGCTGCCTCCCAGCTGGTTCCTTTGCTGCTCTCCACCCTGGTTTCCTGCGAGGAAGCCTGCCCCGCAGCCTTCTCCCACCATTCTGCCTGCCTACTGCTTCCTGCTGGCTCCCGGGGCCTCTTCAATGTTGATCGAGGGAGAAAGGCAGGCCCTGGCCTTCCCCTGTCACACTGGCGGGCCAAGCAGCAGCAGGGTGGCTCCCAGGCCCTCCAACCATGCCAGCATCTCTCCTCACTGCTGCGGCTCCCCACCTCCCCCACTTGAGCCCTGGCATGAGACCCCATCGCCCAGTAAGTGCAGGGGCGACGTGCTGGGGAAGTTTGAAGAAGCAGACCCCAGACAGATGTGGTAGAGCTGTGTAGTCAAGAATAGCTCCTCATAAGAAAAAACATAACTACAAAGGCCCCACTGACAACATCCCAAAGTGTCTAAATGGCAAGCATTCATAAGAACACAACAACAAGAAGACCCTTTCTGGATCAGGTCAATGATCCATCAAGTCCCGTTTCCTGTTTCCCACAGAAGCCAAGAAGATGCTCTGGAAGACCTACAAGCAGAGAAACAACAGCCTAAGCCTCAGCCTGTAATTAATATTCAGAAGTATGTTACATTTAACAAATGAGAATCCATTCACCATCATGCCTAATGGCTATTGATGCACCAATCCCCCATGAATTTGGCTAGTCCCCTTTAAATAGTGCGTCAAAGGACGTTGTTCCTTCAAAGCAGCGATAATGTGGCACTGGAGAATCGTGTGCCTGCCAACTGGTGGATATATGCACACAGCAGTGTTAAACTAGTTTAAGACTCATTTTTCTTCCCCAAGGGAATTTGAGAAGCATGGATTTGTGAGGGAGAGCTATGTAAGAGATCTAGAAGATAATTCTCAGCCCTCCTCTCTCAGCTGAAATATGGGGGAAATCAAGACAGTTAAAATGGAATAAAAAGAATATTTATAGAGCAGTTATCTCCTAAGGCTTGGTTCAGACACGGTTTATTTTAAACCATGGTCAGTTTGTGAAACTAGGATTTGGCTTGCTGATGTTTGCTCACCTAATTTTCCTTGACAACGGCTGATTTAATTGCCTTCACTCAACCCAGGCATCTTTGTAGCTGGGGAGTGCATGAGGGCAGTGTTAAAGAACAAGCTAGGATTAAGCCAGCAAGCTTATATTCATACATGGTATGAAACCCCATAGCTAAGACTAACTGTGGTTAATCAACCAACCTCAAACTATGGTTTCATATGCTGTTTTGACAAACACTAACCAACCATAGTTAGTGGGGTAGCCCACATTTAGACAATCACACAAATCACAATTAGATTAATTAAACAATGGTTTTCACTTTTGTCAGGACGGAGTTTATAAGTCCTCTGATTACAATAGAAACCACACTATATATAGTCATACCTTGCAACCATGGCACAACTATGGCTCTGTCACATCCTAGGCATAGGATGGATCTGGTACAGCGGCCATGGTGCAAGTAATACTTGCACTACAGCAACGCATGGTGTGGCCATGGTACCTCCTTTTAGCTCTCTGACAGAGTAAGGAAGGTTATGCGCATAAATATATGAATACCAAATAGCTTCTTTGCAAATATGTTCATCAGCAATATTTCATTAAATTGGGGTCATGAACATCCATAAAGGCAGTCAATTTAGATATCACTAACAGCTACATTTGAGAAAGTCCTTAAAGTAACTGCTGGCGCCTGTAACAAGCCCAACAACATGTTTCAATGTCAGTAATGCTGATGGCTTTCTCTGTGTCTAATTTCTATAATTCTGCAATAATCCAAGAGATTCACCCATCTCTCTTAATGAAAAAAAAAATGTCTCTGCGAAATACCACTGCATCCTTATTAATACTCCATTAGGCTTCCTTCGACATAACATTTGAGCATATAAATGCTAATGGATGTTTCCAACAACAAAAAAAGATAACAAAAGCATCTCAGCCTCTAATGCATCTTTTGGAAAAGATGATCATTATGTTCTATTAGAATTTTCTTGGATTATATTCAGAGAATCCACAAACTGGGGGTGACACCCAAAGGGGTTTCTATTGCTGTCTGGGAGCTTAAGTATTCATGTTCCCTGGCCAGGATAGTTACACTGCAATCCTAGGCAGAGTTTCCCCAGTGGAAGGCCATTGAAATTCTTCAGCTTCAGCACAGCACAGCATCCAGAACTGCCTGTTTCCTAGTGTAGCCATCTTCTAGTGCCCACCAAGCAAAAACGTCAGGGGGCAAATTATTTCCTGACTTAATAGGCCACAGCCCAAGTCAAAGGAAGACACTCCACCTGCTCCCAGTCAGATAATCTAACTCAGCTCAGCAGGTCTCAAACTTTTTGAAGTGAGACCAACTTCTAAACTTACTCTTCCTTTTGGAACTCACTTACAAAGTCACTCCCTGCTACTTTCCCTCTCCCTGGCATAAAATGCAGGGATCTCATATATCAGTTAACCTTGGACGAGTTTATCTTTTACTGTTCATTTTTATTATTTCTAAATGAATAGTGTTACATACCAAGCACCAGGCTGTCTGCATTTCACAGTCACTTTGCAGACTATGCAGAGCCAAACCCTTGGTTGCTACTGAGCCTTCCAAGAGCCTCTTGTTCAACCTGTCCCTTCCCTTCCCTCCTCAGAGATATGGTTCACTTTGAAGGTTGTGACCCACAGTGTGAGAACCATGAGTCTAAATAACATTTCTGCTTTTATCAGATAGCCATGTTGTTGTACAGTGACATAGCAGAAATTGGTGAGGATAATCAAAGTCAGCATTTTGATCCTCATTAAATTTGTTTCAAACATATCCACAACTAAGCCCAGCAACTATTACTTCCTTGAGGTTTCTCCTGAAGGTACATTAGGGTTACCAGGTCCCTCTTCGCCACCAGCGGAGGTTTTGGGGGTGGAGCCTGTGGAGGGCGGGGTTTGGGGAGGGGAGGGACTTCAATGCCATGCAGTCGGATTGCCAAAGCAGCCATTTTCTCCAGGTAAATTGATCTCTATCAGCTGGAGATCAGTTGAACTAGCAGGAGATCTCCAGCTAGTACCTGGAGATTGCCAATCCTAAGGTGCATGAGCCATAATAGTTTAGGCTGCTGTTCCATCATAGGTGACCTTCAAGAACAGGTGAGCTGAGAGAGTGTTCGAAAGTATTACAATATCCAAGACATAAAGAGAACGCAAACTTTGCTGAAGGCTAAAATATAATTGCATGTGTAATGCTTCACCTCTTCTTCACCCCAGGCATATCCAGAGGCTCCCAAATGCACTGAGAAATCTCCTTAAAGATGCATAATGAAAAGTACAGACAAATAACTAGGAGGCATTTCCTGTGGTCAGCCATTTTCTGACTAGCAATTGCAGCGATGACAGGAACTCCTGTCAGGCATGTTTACATTTCTCATACTAGTAAAATTGGCTGTAGTTTGTGGAAGAAAATTTTATGTATATAACTGGAAGATAGTGCTCCCCTACATGAACCTGCCCACTAATTAAGATCTTCTGATCCTTTTTCTGAGAGCCAACCTAGATGTGATGTTCTGTTCTTCAGGCACCCCAAACTGTCTTGCATGTACTGCCCACTGTTGGCACCCAGAGGGAGATTTTTTTGGGGGGGGGGCGTACCCGATTGCTGTAGGGTTGCCAGCTCTAGGTTGGAAAATACCTAGAGATTTTGGGGGTGGAGCCTGAGGAGGGTGAGGTTGGGGGAGGGGAGGGTCTTCAATGGGGTATAATGCCATAGAGTTTACCTTCCAAAGTGGCCATTTTTTCCCGGGGAACAGATCTCTGTCACCTGGAGATCAGTAGTAATAGCAGGAGATCTCCAGCCCCCACCTGGAGGTTGGCAACCCTAGATTGCTGTCATGCTGACACCATGATGTCACTTCTAGTACAAACTGGAAGTGACATTGTTGCATCAGTGTGACACTCTAGAATTCACCAAAGTGATTTAGATAAATCCTAGAGCATCACAGTGATGCCATAGAGTCATAGAATCATAGAATTGAAAGGGACCACCAGGGTCATCTAGTCCAAACCCCCTGCACAATGCAGGATATTCACAACCACCTCCCCCCACACACACACCCAGAGACCCCTACTCCATGCCCAGAAGATGGCCAAGATGCCCTCCCTCTCATGAACTGCCTAAGGTCATAGAATCAGCACTGCAGACAGATGACCATCTAGCCTCTGCTTAAAAACCTCCAGGGAAGGAGTTTACCACCTCCCAAGGAAGCCTGTTCCACTGAGGAACCACTCTGTTAGAAAATTATTCCTAATGTCTAGACAGAAACTCTTTTGATTTAATTTCGACCCGTTGGTTCTTGTCCAGCCTTCTGGGGCAACAGAAAACAACTCAGCGCCATCCTCTATATGACAGCCCTTCAAGTTCTTGAAGATGGTTATCATATCACCTCTCAGTCTTCTCCTCTTCAGGCTAAACTTCAGCTCCTTCAGCCTTTCCTCATAGGACTTGGTCTCCATACCCCTTGCCATCTTTGTTGCCCTCCTCTGGGCACGTTCCAGCTTGTCTACATCCTTCTTAAATTGCAGTGCCCAAAACTGAACACAATACTCTAGGTGAGGTCTAACCAGAGCAGAGTAAAGCGATACCATCACTTTGTGTGATCTGGGCAGTATACTTCTGTTGATACAGGCCAAGATCGCATTTGCCTTTTTAGTTACAGCATCACACTGCTGACTCATGTTCAGTGTTTGGTCTACTAAGACTCCAAGATCCTTTTCACTCACACAACTGCTAAGACAAGTCTCCCCCATCCTATAATTATGCATTTGATTTTTCCTACCTCAATGCAGAACTTTGCATTTATCTCTGGTGAAATGCATTTTATTAGATTTAGCCCAATTCTCCAGCCTGTCAAGATCATCCTGTATCCTGGCTCTGTCTTCTACCATATATGCTACCCCTCCCAATTTAGTATCATCTGCAAAGTTAATAAGCATTCCCTCTATTCCTTCATCCAAATCATTTATAAAGATGTTGAACAACACAGGGCTCTCCACTAGTCACTCCTCTCCAAGTGGATGAGGAACCATTAACAAGCACTCTTTGGGTGCGATCTGTCAACTAGTTACAGATCCACCTAACAGTAATAGGATCTAAATCACATTTTACCAATTTGTCAACAAAAATATTATGGGGAACTTTATCAAAAGCTTTACTGAAATCAGGATAAACTATATCTACTGCATTCCCCTGATCCAGCAAGGTAGTAACTTTCTAAAAAAAGGAAATAAGATTAGTCTGACATGCTGGCTCTTAGCAATCAGATCCATCCTTTCTAAATGCTCAAGGACTGACTGTTTGATGATTTTTTCAAAAACGTTTCCCAGTATAGACATCAAGCTGATGGGTCGGTAGTTACCTGGATCCTCCTTTTCCCCCTTCTTGAAGATGGGGACAAAATTTGCCCTCCTCCAATCTTCTGGCACCTCATCTGTTCTCCAAGAAGACAGAGGCTCAGAAATTACATCTGCAAGTTCTTTAAATACCCTTGGGTGCAATTCATTTGGCCCTGAGGACTTTGTTTCATTTAAAGAAACTAGGTGTTTGTGCACTACCCCAATGCCAATCCTAGGCTGCAACTCCCTTCCTTCATCATGTGATCTGTTTATGTCACGTTGAGCACCATTTCCCTTGCAAGAAGAGACTGAGGAAAAGTAGGAATTGAGCCGTTCTGCCCTCTCTTCATCTCCTGTTACAATTTCACTTTCCAGTCCCTGCATTGGGCTTATCATGTCCTTGTTCTTATTCTTACTCTGAACATAGGAAAAGAACCCTTTTTTGTTATGGTTAGCATCTCTCGCTAGCCTAAGCTCATACTGAGCTTTAGCTTTCCTAACATTCTCCCTACAAGCACTAGTTATTTGTTTATATTCCTCTTTGGTTATAAGGCCCTCCTTCCACTTCCTAAATGAGTCTTTTTTATTTCTCAACTCTTTAAAAAGCTGTTTATGTGACATTGCAGCATCAGTATGACATCAGATCACACACATACCATTCCCCCCTCCCCTGCCCTGTCAAGCAGCACTGGGAAATGGGAGGTCCAGGGATAGTGGGAGACCAGGCCACCCTATGTGTACTGGTAATACAGTATATCTTCTCCTTGACTATGCACCACCACCACCCCAGATCACTTCATACACACCAGCCATTACAGCAATCATATGAAAATGAAGAAGGCAAACTGTCTTTCTTTTTGAAAAGGATGGCAGATAGAAATAGTTTCTGTCTTCAGTCAAAGAAATCTTTTTTCCAGTACATGATAAAGATAAATTCAACCTAATGGCCATCAATGGACACAACAGAAATGAACAAGCATGCTCCTAGCACCAAGGAATCATGGAATGGCATGGAGAGTGTAACAAAAAGTTTTGGCTAATTTAAGTGCAGACCCATGGTCAGTCTAGATCAGTGGTTCCCAAAGTGGGCAGTACCACCCCCTGGGTGGTAGTGGTATTACCTAGGGGGGCACTAAGAAGCAAGGGGGCAGCAGGAGGGTGCTAGAGGTAGGCCACTTCAACTGTGTTGTTCGCTAATTCACAATAGATCAAGCTATGGCACCATGCTGGCAAATTTGGCGGAAACTATCAGAATTTTTTTCCAGGCTTTGAAAAGCTGGTACCACTGGATCAAGTTAATCAGTTCTTATTTGATTTTGAATAGATGAGCAATTAATTGTTACTGTTTTGAAATTTTATTGTTATTATCTTCTTTAGTATGTCATGCAAACCCCTATTTTGAATAATGCTTTTTATAGGATAGGGTAGGTGCTGCTGGGGTTGAGTTTGTGGAACCAAGGGGGTGGTCGCCCAAAAAGTTTGGGAACCACTGGTCTAGATAGTTTGCAGTTTTATGCCTCATATATGCACTCAATGAATAGGGTAAGTTTGTGTGGATAATACATTTACGTTCCTGATTCATTGGTAGGGATATAACTAAGGATGCTACAAACATCACTAGAAACAGGTTTGGGAGGTGAACACACTTTGTTCGATTGTTGTGATTACCTGCAAGCCAAGCCTTGGATCAGTGCATTTCACTGCCATCTGAGCTGAATAGGTATTTAATACTTTTACAGCCATGCAGTAGCTGTTTGTCAAGATGGAGTTTGATTTCCTCGCCTTGCAGGCATTTTTGCATCAATAGGTGAACATGATTCTCTCCCAGGGTCATGGATCGTTGGGTCAGGCAATTATATGACATGGGAGGGGAACAACACCTCCCATAAGGCTGTGCAAAAATGCACATGGATGATGTGCAAAATAACCTCAGCAACACTGAATGAAATGCATACTAAATGATAAGACTTTTTATACTCACTGGGTGACTGATTTGCTCTATATTTATTTCTGGAATGGCTGCCAGCCAAACAGTGTGCAATGAAAGATGTTGTGAGTTAGGGGGAAACTAGAATTCTCATTGGGCTTTGTGAGAATGTCCGTGCCATAAAGAGTGCTGATTGCATTCTACTGTACTGTTGGAATGTGCAAAAAGTAACCCAACAAACAGGCTCAAATTGTTAATGAACACCCAAATGATTGTGGGGGGGGGGGAGAATCATCTCACTGTTCTCAACCAGAGAACTGAACATGAGCCAAACCAGAAGGTGTTCAAGCATCCCTAGACAGAACCCAAAATGTGCTGTAAATTGCCCTGAGGATAAGGGCAGCAAAAGCCACCAAAAAATATGCCTGGAGTGAAGTTTTTATTCTTATGAAACAGTGACTTTGTGGCCAAAAGGTGCTATTTTTTATTATTGTTGGGAAATTTTGTCTCCCTGCCTCCTCCATCTGGTCATCTAACCAATTTTGTCAACCTTTTTCATAAGATGTCAAGATTTTTTTTACCAGAATAAATTATTACATATCATTACATATGTGATGCCCCTCACATAACTTTATTATGTCTTCATTATAGAAAAAAAAAACCTTTGCCCTCTATTCAGCTGAATTATCATGTTCCTGAATGGATAATCTCATGACTAATAATACACCTCTAAGGCAAAGTTCAGCTTGGAAATTACTCACTTACTGTGGAGAGCAACAACAAGGCATAGAGGGCAAAGCCTTCCCCTGATGTTGCCTCCTGGCACTGGTAATCAGAGGTTTTCTGCCTCTGAATGTGGAGGTTCCCTTGAGTCACCATGGCTACTGGCCGCTGATGGGCCTATCCTCCATGAATTTGTCTCATCTTTTAAAACTATCTATACTTGTGGCCATCCCTACATCCTCTGACAGCAAATTCCACATTTTAGCCACTCGCTGTGTCAAGAAGTATTTCATTTTGTCTGTCCTGAATCTATTGCCTGTCAAATTCATTGGGCTCCTCCAAGTCCTATGGCCATTTATGCAGGGTCGATTCTGCTCCTCGCTCAATGCTGATTTTTTTAAATCCGACCTTTAAAATTACTATTCAGGGTCCCGATGCAAGAGGAGAAAGTCAAACAAATTCCAACCCCCCTACTCGCCTGCTCCTTCGTTCCTTCGTTTGCATAGCCATTAGCAGTAGTTGTTTGCATAGCTATGCCGCGGCTGGGATTCTGCATGCTTCCTTCAGTGAATGCTTCGATGCGGGGGTGGAGCAAATACAAAAGGTCACATTAAAGGGGCTCTTAAGAAATGTGAAGCAGGTATGCGCCAGCTTCGCAGTGACATCTGGAATGACAGTTCAGCATGAAAAAAGTTTTTAAAAATATGAAGGGCACTTCAGCCTGGAACACGCTGGTAATTACCAAGCATAAACGGCCCTAGAATTTTGGGAGATGGAGAAAATTTTCTCTTTACCCACTCTCTCTATCCCAAACATATTTTTATAAACTTCTATCATGTCCCCCCTCAATCATCTTTTTTCTAAGCCAAAAAGTCCCAGACTCTTTAGCCTTAATCATCTTGATTGTCCACTTCTGTTCCAGCTCTGCAATGGTCTTTTTGAGATACAGCAGACAGTATTTCAAATGAGGCTGCACCATATATTATTATAAAAAAGGTAAGATCCCCTGTGCAAGCACCGGGTCATTCCTGACCCATGGGGTGACGTCACATCCCGACATTTACTAGGCAGGTTTTGTTTACGGGGTGGTTTGCCAGTGCCTTCCCCAGTCATCTTCCCTTTACCCCCAGCAAGCTGGGTACTCATTTTACCAACCTCGGAAGGATGGAAGGCTGAGTCAACCTTGAGCCGGCTACCTGAAACCAACTTCCGTTGGGATTGAACTCAGGTCGTGAGCAGAGCTTGGACTGCAGTACTGCAGATTACCACTCTGCATCATGGGGCTCTTATATTATTATAGGGGGCATTATAATATTAGGGATGAAGGGAGTCACTATTCTCAGGTGCTCATAAGCACTAGGCCAAAAGGTCAATAGAAAGAAGTTATATCACCAAGGAGCAGCATTGACATGGATAATAGATTGAATCAAAGAACCTAAATATAGAAATGTGAAAATGGAATTAATTGATATCAAAGAAGGAATTCATAACTATCTGTGGCTTAAGAAATGGTTGAAAACAATTCAAAAGAAAGATGGGAAACAATATTTTAAGAAATGAAGAAGAGTTGGTTTTTTATATGCCGACTTTCTCTACCACTTAAGGGAGACTCAAACCGGCTTACAATCACAGTCCCTTCCCCTCCCGACAGCAGACACCCTGTGAGGTAGGTGAAGCTGAGAGAATGTGACTTGCTCAAGGTCACCCAGCTGACTTCGTGTGTAGGAGTGGGGAAACACATCCAGTTCACCAGATTAGCCTCCACCACTCATGTGGAGGAGTGGGGAATCAAACCCAGTTCTCCAGATCAGACTCCACCGCTCCAAACCACCGCTCTTAACCACTACACTACACTGGCTCTATAGACTATTTAGAATATGGTTTCAATGCAGAAACAGGATCAGCCCACCAATTTCTTCCTGACAATGCCAGTGGAGGTATATTGTGATAATGTTATACGAAGAGAAACAGATTATATAACTTTTGAAAATATGATGGACAAGAGGGGGTAAGATAAAAACCTGGCAAAGGATTAAAGATGAAGGAAAGCATATTCAGTGGTTATTATATCATCAAATGGTCTCAAAAATGAAAGAACAATGTAAAAAAGAAGGTGGACTTTAGAGAGAAAAGACACAGTTTGAATGTGTAATAACGGGAGATCCAGGTTGAGTGTTAGGGAAAATCTATAAACCGTTGCTACAGTATGAAACTGAAACAGAACAAGTAAAAGACTATGATAAAATGGATGCAAAATTTAGGAGCAGTTATAGATATGACTCAGTGGGAGAACCTATGGTTAAAAGAAATTAAGTTTACAAAATGTCAAATGCTTAGAGAAAACTTTAGAAAATGTACTGTAGATGGTATATAACGCCTAAAGATATTGCAAAGGCCAATAAGGGATTTGATGGGAAGTGCTGGAAATGTCAAAGCATAGATGCAAAATTTTATCATATGTGGTGGTCTTGCAAAAAAAGCAAGAAAATACTGGAAAACTATACATATTGAAATGCAAAGTGTGTTAGTAGGTTGTTAAATATTCTTCCAGACAATATGCCAAAATATATAATGAATTATTTAAGTATATGGTGACAGCAGCAAGAGTGGACTATGCAAGAAACTGGAAAGCAGAAGACTACCCAGACAATATGCCAAATATATATAATGAATTATTTAAGTATATGGTGACAGCAGCAAGAGTGGACTATGCAAGAAACTGGAAAGCAGAAGACAACCCAGATGTAACTGAATGGACAAATAAGGTTGCAGAATATGCAACTATGGCTAAATTAACATTTTTAATGAATAAAAGAACAACCTCTGATTTTTATGAAAGATGGAAAGTATTTCTTACGTATATTGTTGTTAACTGATAAAAAATAATAGAATGTTAAAATTTAAGTAAGAAATACGCCATTGAATATGCAATTATGATATTCAAAGAAGGTATAACAGAATAGCAGTTATACAGTAAGTTCCATTAAAATGTAAGAATTTGATGTGTATGTTTATATGTTTGTATGTTTTGTGGTATCTGTTTGGGAAAAAAAACTTTAAAAAGAAAGAAAGAAAAGGAGGAGGATGTCAGTTCCCAAGAACTCAATTCCATAGAAACTCTCTTACAAGATCTGGGTGCAAGATCCTTGATGCTTATAGCTATGCCTTCATAACTCAACAAATATATACTCTGATCACCAGAAGAGAAGTGTGCAAAAGATTACAGCTTTTCATCCCAAGGAGAGGGAAAATGGATGGTAATTCCTGTCCTGATATACGATGGTCATTATCTTCTTTACCCTGACAGTATTAGCCATCACTCGTAGTGCAGACATCTACCAAAGCAATGAGATGACCAAGAACCTAACGTTTTATTATGTCCATAGTTTATATCATATTTGTTAAGGGTTAAGCAGTGTGTGTGTGGGGATTTACCTGCCAATAACAGAAGAATAAGAGAATTGTGTAACTAGGGCTGTCGATTCGGTTCGTCCCGAACCGAAAAACAGCTGAATTTCCCCCGATTCGGCGGTTTTCAGTTTGGATGGAACCAAATTCAAAAAAAGGCGGGAAAACAATGAGCTGAATTTGGCAAGTTCGGGGCGATTGCTGAATAAATTCAGCAAATTCGGGGGCTCCGAATCAGCAGCATAACCATCAGTTAGTAAGCAACTAGCAGCATTCTCCCGCGGCCAATGGTGACCAAGCCGGGTCTTCTTCTGGCCAATCAGTCGCAGTTGAGTGCATGAGCTCAGCTGCTGCGCGGCCTGGGGAGAGAAAGGGAGAGTGTCTGTTTGTGTGAGAGAGAGATCCCCGTGGGGGGTGCGTGTGCACATTCACGCCTTTCTGTGGCTCTTGGGGGGCATGTTTGGGGGTAGAGGTCCCAAACTTTCCGTGTAGCTTGAGGGGACCCTTCTTGCAAGAACCCCCAAGTTTTGTGAAGATTGGGTCAGGGGGTCCCGAGTTATGGGGCCCGGAAGGGGTCCCTCCCATCTGCCCATTTCAATAAAGCCATTACAAACACATTTGTGGCTTTCCACGGCTCTGGGGGGCATTTTTGGAGGTAGAGGTCCCACACTTTCAGTGTAGCTTAAGGGGACCCTTCTTGCAAGAACCCCGAAGTTTTGTTAAGATTGGGTCAGGGGGTCCCGAATTATGGGCCCCGGAAGGGGTTCCCCCACCCATCTGCCCATTGGAATACAGCCTTTAAAAACACATTCGCGTTGGGCCCTACCATTACCCCAGCCTGGGGGTCTGGTTGCCTCTGCAGTTGGGCCATACCATTACCCCGGCCCGGGGGTCTGGTTGCCTCGGCAGTTGGGCCGTACCATTACCCCAGCCCGGGGGTCTGACTAAAAGGCAATTAATCCCGAGTTATGGGGTCCCTCCCATCCACCCATTGGAATGAATGGGAGCAGGCAATCCTTAATGTGCATCTAGAGAGCGGCAAATCCAAGGCAAAACCTCCTATGCATAAATGGCCAGAGAGTATGTGTGTGAGAGTCTGCTAGAATCATATTGGATTACTCCTGAGTCCTGACTCCCAGTCCCTGCTCCTGATGGAAGAGAAGAAGACATCCACAGTAAGACCCATTTGGGGGCTTTTCTCTATAATTCTCTATAATTTTTTTCCTGTGTGTGTGTATGTGGGGGGGGGAGATTCTGTGTGTGTGTGTGTGTGTGTGTGTGAGGGGGGAAGCCAAAAGGGGATGGGTTTACCTGTTCTGCTGGGGGGTGGGCTTGATTGCCTCTGTGTGGGACTGTCCTTTCTACTGTTTTAACCGGTTGCCAACTTCGTGTGGCGTTAACTGTGGGTCAGTGAGTCTCTCTCTGGCTGGTTCCTATTGTTTCCAATGGGCTGTGCAGCAGCTCCTGTTGTTTCGAATGGGCTAGCCTGTCATTCGTTTTAGTACATCCCCTGTAATGTATTTCAGTGGCATCAATGCATGTCAACCAACATTCCCCTCTCCCATTATCTTCAATGGGCTGGGCAGCCTCTCCCATTGCTTCCAATGGGCTGACTTGTCATTCGTTTTAGTACATCCCTTTTAATTGCTTTATTCCAATGGGCAGATGGGGGGACCCCTTCCGGGCCCCATAACTCGGGGGCCCCTGACCCAATCTTCACAAAACTTGGGGGTTCTTGCAAGAAGGGTCCCCTCAAGCTACACTGAAAGTGTGGGACCTCTACCTCCAAAAATGCCCCCCCAGAGCCGCGGAAAGCCGCAAATGTGTTTGTAATGGCTTTATTGTAATGTGCAGATTGGGGGGGACCCATTCCGGGCCCCATATCTCGGGGGGCCCTGACCCAATCTTCACAAAACGTGGGGGT